>NW_026067920.1:13457536-13525014 GCF_014885135.2 Alexandromys fortis | reverse complement strand
CCCCCCCTCCCCTCTCCTTCGTTCTCCTCTGTTCTGCTCTCCTTCCCTCCTCTCTCTCTCTCTCTCTCTCTCTCTCTCTCTCTCTCTCTCTCTTCCCCCATCTTTTCCTTCTTTCTTTTTTCCCCCTGAGGAGAACTGGACAAAAAATCTGTTGTGGGGGCCAAGTGTAGTTTGTCTGGAAGGTAGCAGAGGCCTCTTATTTCTTGCTGTATTTTAAAGTCCTCCCTTCAGTTTTATACAAGCTTTTCAGTTTATTTCAGTGAGTGAAATGTTTCAGGGTTCTGTTTATCTTTTTTTTTTCTTTCTTTTTTTCTTCTGTGTCATTGGCAACTTGGCCTTTTTCCCAAAACGAAGGCTCTACTCAGGGGAGGCCTTGCAGAGGTTTCTCAGTCGCCAGGGACTTAAAGGCCTCTTTAGCATCAGAGTTCAACGTCTTATCTGTATTGTTGTCTTCTCTGTATCTACTCCTATGCTTCAGACCTTCTAAAATCTATCCTGGCACACCATTCTCTCTCTCTCTCTCTCAGATTTTTTTTTTAAATACCAATCCAGGTTCCCCCCAACCTCTTCCCATTCCCTCCACACAACCTTTTACCACACTTCCATCCAATCCTCAGAGAGGGTAAGGCACATTGCCTTGTGGTAGGTCCAAGGCCCTCCCTACTATCTCTAGGCTGAGCAAGGTATCCATCCAAAGAGCATAGGATCCTAAAAAACCAGTACATTCAGTAGGAATAAATCCTGGTGCCACTGCTAATGCCCCCCCCCCAGTCTGCCCCAGCCATACAACTGTCAACCACATTCAGAGGACCATACTGTCTCTTAACAGGAATTCTAACGGGCACCTCATGATTTCTGTACCACAGATGGGTCCCTTCCTATCCTTCCCTTCAAGCCTTGCTTTCTTCAACTAGACACTGTTTAGTTCATGCCCACTGTTCTCTTTTCTCTGCCATCCACGCTGCTGTCTCTGCCCGGGGGCAAGGATCTGCCGCCGTATCTTCCATGTGGTAACACTGCTCCCTTCTGTCCTCCTCCTCATGGAGGTCAGAGGTGTCTGGTTGGAAGCTGTACCAGGTGAGACAGCACCTGTACACAAGTCAAAGCCTGGGGCCTAAGAGACCCTACTCATGTCCCTCTGCTCCTCTCCCCTGATCTGGCCTGTCTAACAGCTCTTGACTTGGTCTTCTCTTCCAGCCACGTTGCCCAAGTTAGTTCTCCTCAGATACTCCGGACTGGTTGCTACAGGTGTGGTTATTGTTTTGTCGTCTAGAATGTTACACGGATATCTGTCTGCTTGCCCCCTTTTCTCTGTTTTTTTTTCCCACGGCACTATTTTCTAATGTCTTCATTAACATTTACTTTGTTTTCTTTAAACATAGAGACTATGTGTGTGTGTGTGTGTGTGTGTGTGTGTGTGGCGGGGAGAGGGGGCATTCATCAATGCCTTAACCATTGAGCAGACACTGAGAAAGTTTGCATTCAATAATACTGTACTTTGAAGCATTTATAAGACTTTCCTAATTTCACAAACAGGTTTTCTTGCATGCCATGACAGACTGGGTTTGTTAATTTTGCAGTATGTGTGTTTGTGCATAGTTGCTGTTTCTCTAATACTGCGGCAAGGAGGGGCTCCTTTCAATCCCTCCTCATGTTCTATCTGGTCTCCAAGTTCAGGTACATTGTGTGATTTCTTCTTGATTTATTTAGGTATCTTAGAGGGAAAGGATTCAGCACAGAACAGTCCAAGTTTCTTTCCTTCTTGGGTCCACAGAAAGGTTGGCAATATTATTCATACCGTCCTTACCTGTGCACTAGTCTGCTCATTCTTCTATTTGTTTTTAAAAGAGGAAACAACGATGATTTTTTTCAAAGTAAAACCTTTGGTATCATAATGACTTTCCCTACCTATGTTTTGGTTGTAACAGGAAAGTATCATAGTAAAACTGATAAGTTTTTATTTCTGTAGGAATGAGTATACTTTATACTTTAGAAAGGCCAAGAATAAAGTTTTCTTTGTTTAAGCTTGATGATTTAAAAATTATTTAAAGATATCATCTATTCTGTGGCTATACACAGCCCAGTGGTAATATGTTCCATTAATACTTCCTCATAATATTCTTATTACTTGCAGATATGTTGTTCTAATGAAGAAAGAGAACTCATTTTCTATGATATGCTTCTCAGATAGTAGCAACTTTATTTCCACTTCAAAGCTCAAATTCACAATTTTCTTGAGCTTACACACTGTTTTGCAATTAAGCTGAAGGGCTGACTTCTCATTTGAATATCCCTTATTTTCTATGATTATATCTGATAAACACTTTCTGCCCGGCACAGTGTTTCCAGCAAGTTGTAACAAATGACCCTGAAGTCCAGGAGAAGGAACAGTTCTAATTTAGAGGTGACAGCAAAGGCTACCACTGAAAAGAGATTTACAGACTGAGGATCCCGTATTTTGTCACAATTTGAAAGAAGGGACGTGGACATATTCACAAGAGAGTTGGCTACAATTGGGGATCCCTTCTGTGGCTGTGGAAAGGCGACAGTCTGAATGAGTGACTTTGTAGACGTGGGAGTTTGGCTACAATGGTTAAAGCTGACGAGGACATGGGTTAAGCTGTGGTTATTGGCCGTGTGATGCTCGGAACCTACAAGCTGCTTTATTTAACTACCTTTTTATTGGACTATTTGCTGATAGCTAAAGCAAAAGGCACTTCTAACTTCCCAAGTGCTTCTGGCTTGGGAGAGCCCATTGCTCACCTCGGAGGGCAGCTTTCTTTTGGCCCCTTAGATCCCAATGCCATTAAGCCCGTAAGACACAACGTTGCACCTAATGATTGATGCCATTTGAGTGGACTATTTGATGCAGCAGTTCTCCCAGCAAATCCAAATGTAGCGGTCGATAATCACACACTTAACGGCCGCCCTCCAGCACTGCAGTGTGCTTCATAATCGCCATGGAAACGCTCTGGACCAGCTCTCCTCCTACATATTTCTTCTCCATTCCTGGAGCTCCTGTTGACGTCGGTGAAAGCTCCTGGCGCCTAAGGTAGAGCGAAGCAGCCTACATAGCACTCAGAGATGGATATTTGCCTGGCTTCTGAGCTAATCAGCAAAAAGCGCTCCTGAGTCTCCTCCCCGGGAAGTTGGACTACGTTACCATTCTTATTTTGTGGGTGAGGAAACTGAGGTTCAGGAACCTCCCAAGTGACAGCGGATTTTTTTTTTAACAGAGGAAATACAGTTACCTCTTAACGACCCCAAACTAATGCTTCACAGATGGGTGTCTAATGGGTAATAGTGAGCATTTTGCTTGCTCATTAAAAATTGCATTGGATAGAGACACTCCAGTTAGTGGGAAATGCTATCAAGCTATGCAATTCTGTGTTTTAATCTGAATCTATCTATCTATCTATCTATCTATCTATCTATCATCTATCTATCTATCTATCTATCTATCTATCTATCTATTATCTATCTATCATCTATCTATCTATTCTNTCTATCTATCTATCTATCTATTATCTATCTATCATCTATCTATCTATTCTATCTATCTATTATCTATCTATCTATCTATTATCTATCTATCATCTATCTATCTATCTATCTATCTATCTATCTATCTATCTATCATCTATCTAGTTAAACTGATAGATGTACAAAGACAAACAGGACTGAGTTCTTGCTCAGCTTCCCTTTGATCAAGGTAGATAGAGAAGAGCTCATTGGTCAGCGTCCATGTGTTTTCCCACATTGATTGGCCTCTGTACACACATAGTAGAAGGCAATAGCTCTCATTGAAGAAGACGCTGTATACTTTGCTTCTTTGCTTCTCGTGAGATAGGAGTGTGCTCGAATCCTTTCCTAGGCATAATAAATTTAGGAGCCTCCCACAGTGGAACTGACAGCAAAGGCAAAAACTGTCAACCCGCCTCCCCCCGCCCCCCACCCCCCGCGCTGGGAAACTTCTCAAGGTTTTCCCAGCAGTGCATTAGGCGGCACTGTAAGAACCCACTGTTGTGCGCGTTTTGAGACTTCACGCCTTCCATTAACCAGTTCTCAGACAGAAGACCAGTGTCTTCATTTCCCATGTTGTTGAAGTACTTTACATAGACTTTAACCCAGTTGCTAAATTGCTTGAATTTGTTAAATGTACAAAAGGGCCGACTCCCCGTTGATGGAGGGAAAGTAGATGTTTGATGAAGCAGATAGCTAGGTGTGCTTCTCCCCCGCCATCTGGATGTGCTAAGGGGGTATGTTTGAAACTGAGCGCTCAGTTCATGCCTTTCAGAAGGGGAGGGAAGAGGGTACTTAACAAGGTTAATAATGACAGAAAGAGGAATTGACACCACAAAAGAAAAAGAATCATTCTAGCATTTCATGACAGTTCAAAGACAGATGTCGTTGGCTAAGTGAGAATCTCGTAGACATGGGGGTAATATACACCTTATATGCATATGGATTAGTGAAAGCAGACTGTCAAGTCGGGGAGTGTAAGATTGTCAAATATGAGACATCGCTGCGGAAAACCTGGAAAACTACTTACTATTTATTTCTTCACTGAAAGACCCAATCCTGTTGTCTTTTCAGAGACAAAAGATCAAGTTCTTACGGGCTGAGGCAGGTCAAGGGTGGGATGGGACCGGCGCTTAGTTTGAGGGCCTTCCGAGGACAGGGGTCCATTCTCCTTTAGAATCCATTTTCCACCTGATCCTTATGCTCATACTTGTCTTTTGTTCCAGTGGATGCTAGCTTTCAACAGGGTCATGTGTGATTGACGTCCCGGGTGCAGGAGTCCAGAACTGCAGCTAATGTGCCCTCGTGTGGAACCATTTCTGGTTGAAGTCTTTGGGAGTTAGTGTAACAATGGTAGCCAACACCACTGAGTTGATTTTAGTCTCTGCTGTGACATGAGATGCTTTGACGAAGCAATACAGGCTTTCCATGCTTGGGTGACAGCTTCGGTGCTACAACATGCTACCAACCATAGATGCTCTGCCTTGGTTTGGTAGATGGAAGAGTCGGGAGAACCACATGTGGTAATGATTTTTCTCTTTAGGCTTGAGCAAATCCTTCAGTTCACCTTACTAAGCAATAGTGTTTCCAAGAGACATTGTCTATGAATTCTCTCGACTGATATTCCATGGGTTAGTTTTGACCTAGGCAATGTGTTTCCATGAAGATGGTATGGAACTGAGAACAGCTTCTGGGAAAAAGCTTGCTCGTATTTGTCACATTACTCTTAGCGCATCCTGTCTCTCTGTTTTTGTTTGTTGGTTTGTTTTTATGTTATTCTTCCCCCAAAGGCTCCAAGCTCCAAGAGGTAGCTATGCTCAATGAGTCAAAATCTGTTGTACTCTCAAAAACACATACTCCCAAATCACTAAGCCTATCATTTCTGACTTGATCATGAATAGACACCGTTACTGCTTCAGTCTGAAGTGCCCCTCCTCCAGGTTCATATTTTGGATGCGTACTTATTTTCCCAGATGATGGTGCTCTTCTGGGTTGGTATGGAAATCTTTTGCAGTAGAACATAGGGAAAGTAGATCACTAGGGATGACCCTCTAAAGGTGATAGCTGAGCCCTTGGCTTCAGCCTCTACTCCCTATTTCCTGGGCTGCTGTGATATGAACAGCCTTTGCTACGTGTTTGGGCCATGTGAACTGAGCTGTTCCACTATGTCTCCCCTGCTATGGTGGTGAAAACCCTCTGAAATCATGAGCAAAGAGAAATCTTTACCCTCTTACATTAGTTCTATCAGATAGTGTAGTGATGGTGTTGCAAATCTATGGCTGAAGATCAGTACTGGGTGAGTGATCCTGGAGAAGTAACAGATGATCCTCACCTGAACCATTTGTAAAACATGCAAAGAGCCAACTGGCCTTATTCTGTGCGCTGATGCCCTGACAGAGAAGTTAGACATGTCTTGTTAGAGGCATGGTTTTCCTGGGAAAGTCCTTTTGAGTAAAAGAAGACAGAGAGCTGGTGAAAGCAGCGTTCTGGGAAAGATGCTCGCTGCATAGGCAAAGGGAGATTTAATGAGGATGTGCTAATTTGGCACTGAAATAAGTGTATTGATCTGGGGGAAATCCTGAAGTTGGCTGTAAGCTGGGTTGTTGTGGTGAGTGGGAAATGCTTTGGGGAAAACCCGTAACTTCCCCAAATGCCTATGTAAATGCCCACAACATGGAAAATTATCAGGAAGAACTTGTGATTTCAGTGTGTACTGTCGTTTAGACTGGAAATACAGAGCTCTGGGGAAAGGCAGTGGAGGCAAGAATCATGACTGACTGACTGACTTCATCTGAGGCTACAGTCTGTACAAAACAGATAGATGAAGGAATAAAAAACTTTGTGAAAATAGATTTCGATAGTGAAGACTGTAGACGTGTGTCTAAGAAGCTAGGAAAAGCAAATGAAGTCTCAGAAGGCAGTCCCTAGGGGAAAGACTGTAGCAGGGGTTTGGAAGGGGCGGATGTTGTGCAAGGGGCTTCACAGGGGTAGGTAGTCGTTGCTAGGTATTAAAGGTGCATAAGTTGGGGAAAGGTTGTGCATGTAGTTGTCATGGTAACCTCGTAGTTCTGGGTACATACTGACGAATTTACAGATGGAATGAACTTTGCTTACAACAAAAATGGTACAGAAGATTTCACACTTAGAGCTAAGCTGCTAAAATCCTTGTAAGTTTTGATGATAGGACATTTCTACGTGTGGTTTGATGATACACTTATTTTACTTTTGTGTATCAATTACAAGGTTTCTGAGCTAAAGAAGAGAAACAATATTTAAACACAAATATTATTTTGAGATTATGTTTGCAATAAATATAAAAGAATACTGCATTCCCTAATATACAAAATTCTTTAAAATTAATGAAAAAGAGGTAACAGAAGTGAAGAAATGGCACAATTTAAAAAGGAATTGGTGGTGGCACACGCCTTTAATCCCAGCACTCGGGAAGCAGAGGCAGGCGGATCTCTGTGAGTTCAAGACCAGTCTGGTCTACAAGAGCTAGTTCCAGTATAGGTTCCAAAGCTATAAAGAAACCTTGTCTCAAAAAACCAAAAAAGAAAAATACAATACATAACTGAATACAAAGAAAACACCCAACTTTTGTAGAGGTTAAAAGAAGAAAAAATATGAGCTGTGACTATAACATATTAAAGGCCGCCATTGGATGTAGAGATTAGATTCTATTGATGGCATTTATACTTTAGTGGGAAGTCAGCACTAGCCAGTGTAGAAAGTACAAGATATTGTGCTTGTCATTTGCTGGAATGTACTCAAAGAGATAAGTGATTGTGTAAGGCAATCCCTTTATGTGTATGTTTAATATTGTCCATTAGAATAAAGTTCCCAGAAAAATGGAAAACAACCCTAAATACTCACTACAGATAAGATAGTGGTTGAATATTATAATAATTTGAAAATAAATGATGTATGACCATTAGCTGAATGAAAATACAAGATGTAAGGGAGTTTTAAGGAAAGGCAATACTTCATACCTATATCTGAAGTCTGTTCACTAACACACGAACATTCCTTGTGGGTAAGGAGCTCCTGAGTGATTTATACTCTCCTGATTGTTTGTTTGTTTCTTCACCGTACTCTGTTATAATTTATCAGTAAGTCCCTTCAAGCTCTTGGAGAAACAAAACCAAGAAGAAATGTGTCTATACAGAGCAAGAGATTCACTATGGGACAACTGGCTCAGGACATTATAAAAGCTATGAAGTCTTGTGTTCTATCCTCAGCAGCTTGGAGGCCCAAGAAACTGGGTGTGATGTTTCCAGTCCAACCTCTACAAAAGTTGTATCCCCCCCCAAAACTGGAGTACCAAAATCTAATGGCAGGAAAAGATGGGTATCCCAAGTCAAGCAGAGAGAGGGGAGCAAATTTGTCCTTCTTGCTCTTGTTTTTTCTTTAGACCCTTCCACCACATTGGTGAGAGAGTTCGAGTCTAGAGCTCAAGAGCTAATCTCTTCTGGGATGGACCCACGTACACACCTAGAAAACGTGACTAACCAGGGGTTCCTCTACTCAGTCATATGGACCCCAGGAGTTTATCATCCTAGCAGAAATGCTCTCAATAAAGTGATGCATGTTAAAAGCGTACTGGAGATAACTTAATTCATTTTATTCAAACAAATAAAAATTTAACAACTCAAATTAGGTCAAGATTATGTTGGAAACTATTATAATTGATTCATGCTTTAAAGGGAAATAAAATACATACCACATAATGATTGCAGAAAGAATGATTGAAACTGAAGAGATGAATGAATTCAAGGGTATAAGATGCACATATTTTGATAAGTTGTTGAATTTAAGAAGAAATGGAAAGACTCTATTTTTTTTTTGGAAAATGGTGAATACAACCTGACATAGACAATATTTAGAAAGATATATCACTATACTTCCAAAAGCATCTATAATAAGCCTACCCCATACCTTGGTCTCCTATAAACTGTAGCTAATACCTACAAAGGGCAGATTAAGTGGGAAAAACAGATGAAAAGGTGACGGTACATGTTCAATCAATATATCAAATTAAGTGCTCTAAATACATGTCATGAGGCCTGGGGCTGATGCTCAGGTGCGCAACACTGTCTGTTATTTGGGACTAGAAGTTAAAGGAATGAGGTAACACCACACCCCTACACCAATGTATTAGCTTCTCTTCTTATTATTGTGATAAAACGTCTGGCAAGAAACTCCTCAGGGAAGAAGGGCTTATTTTGGATTTATATTCTCAGTCAGGATTAGCCCATTGAAGTCTGCGTATATTGGATGTTAGCAGAGTAGAGAAAGAAACCAGTTATCGTGAGTTGTTGAGAATCTACTGAAACACAGACTAGCAATGCTCAGGCATTTCACTCCTCCATCCATCCTAATAATCCGAAATCCCTTAGGTGAAACCCGGTACCTCCACGGGTGACTTGAAGTACTGATGCGTACCTTAAGGGCTACCTTAAGAAGTACTCTTCTAACGTGAGCATGTGTCTTGCACACCTGTGGAGTTCAGTGAAAGAAATTGTTGATCGCTATCTCATTTCTGCGGCAGGTAGACTGGGGTGTGGTTTAATGCTGTGCACCCTACCAGTTCTTTTAGATGGATGATCTCAAAACTGTGTGAATAACCAGTTCTCCATGTTGATGAGGTGATGCTCATTTTGAGGGATCCAGTCTTTGGGGGAACCATTTTGAAAGAATTAGTGGGATAACTTAAGCATCTGCAAATAGGGGTTTGGTGAGGTTGCTGTGGACTCTTCCTCTCCACCCAAAATGTTCCAGAGGTGTGGAATCTTTTTTGTATTTTTCAAGAGAGGGTTTTCTCTATGTGTCCTTGGTTGTCCTGGAACTCACTCGGTAGACCAGGCTGCCCTGAAACTCATAGGGATCTGCCTGCCTTTGCCTCCTGAGTCCTAGGATTAAAAGTGTGTGCCACTACTGACTGCTCCTTAGGTGTTTTTAAAATCTAATTATTAATGATTAAGATTAAGTATCATCCCAGACACTGAAGAGGGCTTGAGAGATGTTGGTTTCTCTGAAGGATATTCCACAATATTGCTCTGGAGTTGGTGGGGAGATGGGCAAGGGGAAGAAACTAGATGGAACAGTAGTGCACAGGTAGTCAACTGTAGGCATCCAAGGATCATTGAGACCACACTGCATACACTAGTATGTTGTTATGCCCCTCCCTGCACCAATGACTGAGAAAGAAAGCTAGCTACTGACACATGTCTATGCTTCTCAGGGGGTGTTAATATTACTGCATTCCTCTTCCACGGTGTGTGTGTTTGTGTGTGTGTGTGTGTCTGTGTGTGTCTGTGTGTGTTTGTGTGTGTGTCTGTCTGTGCATGTGTCTGTTTTCATGCAAAGAGTCACTGCAGGTCTAAGAATAGGAGGAGGACCCCCACATTAACTGCTACTGAATTTACTTCAAGAAGACGAACAATATTTCCATGTAAACAAAAAGGGCATACTTTGAGGTCTGATTCTGACAGAGAACTGTCTTCCCCTCAATCTGGTTATTGGTGTCTGGAAATCCCCTAAATTGGACATTTTCCCAATTAGGGATGAAAATTTAAAAAAATTAATGAAGATATTGAGCAGACATGAGTAGTCCCTAATAACCAATCCAGGTCTATGGACTCCTGAAAACACTTTCATCAGTGCTTGAGTTTTTTGGCATGGGGGCCCAGAGAAGGGTACATTTTCCTGAGGAGAGCCATAAGTTACTTTTAGTGAACCGTCAGGACAGGTCTGTGACAAACCCAGTCAACTGTCCTTTCTTTTCCCTGTAAATATGAGGAACCACTGGGTTAATGCTGACGCAATAGTTGTAGTACAATATGACGCATCTACAGGAGCAAATGAACACTGTCAGAGATGGCTGATGCTTGAGGAGATAAGGGGGCTCAAAAAAGAGGGAACCAAGAATCCAGAAACTACCATGATCCTTGGTAAATCTGACTTCGGATGAAGTTCACCAGCTTCTTGAGTGGAGCCAGACGACAACTTCCTGTTCATGCTGTGTTTGGTCTAGGAGGCTGCATACGTCTGCGGGCAGTTGCACCCCAGTACTGCTGACTGTGAGCACCGCGTCTGCTGCCGAGGACCCTCTTCCCTCCCTCTTCTTCCTTCCCTCCTTCTGTTCATTCCTTTCTCCAGTCTTTGCTTTTCAATGCTCTTTCCTAACTCTTTCCCACTTCATATAATTTATTAATCCATGTAATGCCAATTTATCGCTATATTCCAGGCCTGGGACCAGGTTGTGAGTATACGAAATGCTGAGCTATGATACCGTCACTCAAGAACACCACTGTTTAGTGATGAGGACAGACCAGACATGAATTGATGCCATTCAGGTGATGATATTATGTAATGATTATCTGAAAGCCCCAAGGAAGTCAGAGATTTCTTTAAGACTCATTTATGATTAAGGTATTGGAATCTGGACATCATTACAGCTTGGCATTCTGCCTGTCACCTGTCTCCCAGCATTAAAGTACTTCTGCATTTCATATTTACAAAGCCGATAGGTAGAGTGCTTTCATGGCTTTCAGATTTCCTTCCTGCAAGGGACAGTTGGAGGAGGTTGGCTCTCTTGTGCTTACCTTGTGATCAGCAACACACATTGACCATCAGTTTATTAGTAACACAGGAGACTGTAGACCCACTAGTGAGCTGAGGCACAGTTGCTAGTGTGTGGGATTAGTGGGATCTACTTGTGATCTAGACCGTGACCTATGAATGTAGTCGTTTGCTTACTGCCAGGATGCAGGCTATGTTGACCACATCAGTGGAGAGTTAGGATCACTCAGAGCTTTCCTATGCAGTCAGGCATAATCCTAACAAAAGGAAAGAACACCAGGGAGGAACGAGGCATCCAATCTCTCTTCCTCCTCCTTCTCCTCAGAGAGGGGAGAGGGGATGGAGATGAAAGAGAAGCTGAGGTGCCTGCTTCAGGGAAGATGGACTTTCTTGACCCTAGTTCTAAGGTCTGAAAAGGTACCGGGCGCTTCCTGAGCTTCAGTACCACAGGATGCCTCCCATTCCCTAAGAGAAAAGTTCCGTCGAAGTGAGGCAGCATTAAGTGGGTTCCTCATAAGCTATAACGTAGAAGTTCTAAATGGACCATCCTTTCTAAGACTGACCCATGTTCTTTTGGGCCAATCATGGAGATTTTCAGAAGATAACGTTTGCTTTTCATGGACAGGTGGAAACATGCTGAGGGTGAGGGGACCTTTGTTCTTCTTTGGTGCCCCTCATTGTGCCCCTCAGGGAGTGTGCATTGAATTGGGAGGTGTTAGTTCCTTCACCCTAGTCTGGCCAGCCTTGTGGGCATATTACCTACTTCCAGGATCTATTTTACTATACGCTTTGTGATTGAACCTTCGAGAAGTACCTGCTCCATAGTCTTCAGGGTCCCTCCACTTCAGGGAGCTCCTCTGCACTGCTGTTGGAGAATGAGCGACTCCGCAGAAATACTGAAATCAAGCAGGACAGTTGGAAACAGTGAAACCCATATTGCCTTTCCCTGTCCATCGCTTGTCTAGCTCCCTGGCCAGGATTCATCCTGAGAGACTATTTTTACACTGCTCCTGACCCAGCGAAACCTTGAGGTTCTGCAAATCTAACCAGATTTAGACTCCATTTGTGTTTTCTCTATAACCTCTGATTTCTGGGAAAAGGAGCCTATCACAAAGAACTGCATTAAGCCTGTCCTCATTTGTCTCCCTTCTCATGGAGAAGGGCTCACGTCTTTTAGGGGGACAGAATGTGGGGGCCTCAAGCAGCCTCCCCAGAGGAAAAATCTGTGACAGTGTTGAAAAACCGAGGAAAGACACATCGTTTCTTTCTTTCTAGGGCTCTGGGGGCTCAGCATCTCTCTCTCTCTCTCCCTCTCTCTCTCTCTCCACCTTAACTTTGGGAACTTCAAATAGAGTAAAAAATGGGGTGTGAACTGTGCCTTCTCACTGCAGTTCCAGAAGTGGTCTTGAAACCGCCTCAGATCTTCCTACAGTCTGGACCTTCTGATGTCATCTGGGGAGGCCCATTGCAGACTCCCAAAGTGCTGAAGACAAGATATCTCCAGCCCAGCATTTCCCACAATCAGCATGTAGGGCAAGGAGAACCCAAGGTGGAAGAGCCCCTGTGTCATGGGAATCATAAGGAAGGGGCCATTGCAGTAGGAAGGGTGGCTGCAGATCTTGCCAGTCCGAGTTTCTAAGCAATTCCAAATCATTGTGTCATTAACAGAGGAATTTGAGTGGAAGAGAAAAGCAGTTTTGGTGGGAAATATTTCTCCTGTGTGCGCCCCCCCCCCCCCGCTTCAGAACAAACTGCTTTGTCTGAACTGAGAGTGAGACCTGGGGTCTATTTCTGGTTCTGCCAACTGACTCCTGGGTGACCTCAGTCACTTCCTCTCTTAGAGTGTTCAGAGTTCCTCCCTCCGAAAAGAACTTTAAGATGTCCCTCCAAACACAACTCTAGTCTAAGAACCTAGCGTACACAACAGACACAGATCTTGGTTGCCATATGCAGAGCTGCCATAGAATTGGTTGAGTCAGGGTCAATAAAGTCTAACCAGAATATTCCCTTTTCATTTGCTTCTGGCAAAGACTTGGCCAAGTGTGTCAGGCTTCTCTGCATGCCATCTCTGACCTCACAGATGTTCATAGGTGAATGGGGTTCCATCCCAAGCTGGCAAAGAAAGATTATGGAGAGCAGGGCTCTGGGCTACATTCACATTAGAAGCAAAAATGGCTTCAGGAAAATGTCATGTACATAAAATCTAAGGGTATTTATTAGATGGTGTGGGACAATTCTGTATTTTGTCAATTATGTTTTAAATAAACGCTGATTGGCCAGTAGCCAGGCAGGTAGGAAGTATAGGTGGGACAACCAGACAGGAAGTAGAGGCAGGGGAATGAGAACAGGAGAATTCTGGGAAGGAGGAAACCCATTCCTCTGCAGTTGTGAGCCTGCCACAGAAGAAGCAAGATGTGACCTGCCCCACTGAAAAAGGTACTGAGCCATGTGGCTAGCATATACTAGAATAATGGGCTAATGTAAGTTTATAAGAAGCCTGAGCTAATGGGCCAATCAGGTTATAACTAATATAGACTTCTGTGTGATTTCTTTGGGACTTAACGATTGTGGGAACTGGGCAGGACAGAAACCTCAATCAACAATTAGATGTGTGTTTTAATGGCACATGTGTAAGCTAGTAAAATTATAGGAATAAGGTGTGTGTGTATGTGTCAATGTATATATGTATATATGTATGTACATCTTCGAATTTAGTAGCAAAAAAAAAAAAAAGCTGAATCCCAAAAGAGTCAAGAAAAGTGTAAGAAAATCTAAAGAGCAAATAGAAAACACAAGATCAGATGCTAGAAATATGTCAGAGTATATCAGGACCTGAAATTAATTTCAACAGATTTCTTTCTCTGATTGAGATTGAACTGGATTTCCATCAAGAGCAATTTCCAAGAAGTTAAGAACAGTGCTGAAAAATATGGCAGCTAAACAGAGACTAAAATATCAGACAGGCAGGCAAGGGCAGCCACATCCTTATTAACAAAGGAGTCTAAGGTAAAAGAGATTATGAGAGAACCATGTGGTCAAAACAGTCAAAAAATATAGTATCTCCAAACCTTTAAACATAAAATGGAGATGGAGAAACCTAAAAACACATACAGGTCTAGAAAGAAAAATAAACCAACCTGCTAGCATCCACTGTAATGGAAAGATGCACCATGTTCATGGATACACGGCTGGGTGGGTTTAAAGATACCAAGTTAAAACACTGGTTTTGGGAATCCAGCTTAATCCCAAACAAAACTTCATCTTTTCACAAAGATTGGCAACATGATTTTTATTGTTTTGTGAAGTAGGTCCAGGGGTAAAGAATACCTAAGCAAAGAAACTGACCACTGGAATAGAAAAGAAGGTGCCCCAAGGCAACTCACAAATATGTGAAATTTACTTCATAATTGAGCTAGAAATATAACCGAGAAGACAGGAAAAAAATTCACTTTGTCGTACTAATTTATTACCCACATAAGGAAAGAAATGAAAATCAACCCTCTCTTTAATCAGTTCCTCTACAATCAAATCATTAATGGTAAAATTGTGAACTACTAAACTTTTGTTTTAGAAGAAAATATACCCTGCAAGTGAGATTGTTTGAATTAATAATAAAGCAAATAACAAAATAACCAGAAGGTTTGAATAGGCACCTATAAAAGAGGAGTATGACTTATAAAAGAGGAAAATGACTTATAAACATATGAAAAGATCCCCAACCTTAGCGACTAGGGAAATGCAAAATTAAAACCACATTATCCTATCACCAGATTGGTAAAAATTAGAATATTCAAGACTATTCATAGGAGCACTCTTTGTAATAACAAAAGCTTTAAGAAGCCAGGAGGTCCATGGGGAAGTGAGTATTTTATGAAGTGTGATGTGTGCTTACAAAGGAATGCCACATAACATGGAGAGGGATCTGACTGTATCCTACACATCCATGTAGGGGAATGAGCAGCTCATTCTTGAGTGGAAGAAGCAAACTACAAAAGAATAGAAAAAAAAAAACACGGCTTTTCTTTCTTGAGGGATCAAAAGACATAAAAGCTCTTCAAAATATATTATCGACTAGTTACTGGAAAATGAGAAACAATAATTTTTATAAGGAAACATTAGAGAGTGACTCCAGATTCAGGATAGTGATTACTATGAGCAGGGGCGGAAGGAAGAGGTTAGGGTCCCTGACAGTTTTCCTAAAAGGTAGTAAGTGAGTTCATGGCTCTTAAAAGATTGGATGTTGTGTTTGGGGGATGTTTTATATTACTGCATTTACTCAATATTTAAGACAATATAATTTCGTGGTCAGGTAACTTGAAACATATCACTATTTCAAAAACTTCTTAATATGCACTCATCATTTTTTTTTCTACCTAATTGTTTTCCTATTGATAAAAGATTAAGAATGTTGTTTCCCAAAACAGAGCACCCTCATGTTAAATAATGTTAAAGTTCATCTTAATGGGTGATTTTTTTTTAAGAAAGGAAGTGTCCTTATTTATCAAGCAAGCACTTCCCTGCTTTTCACTTGCTCCATGAAAGGATTAGATGTTAAGTTTATTAGTGTGGTCAAAGACTGGCTAAGATAGCAGGTGGCTAACCCAGTGTGGGTAAAAAAGAGAAGAGCCCCTTTTCCTAGAGAAACAGTGCAAGCGGGAGGACAGAGGAATAGAAGGGAGAGGAATGGGTCACTGCGAGGCTGACATATTCTGAAATGCTGGCCTCTTTGATGGAACAGGAGACTTGTCTGCCTTTAATAGTGAAATCTTCAGTTTGACTAAGTTTACTTCTCATTCCCTACCCTATTGCATTTTCTGCCTTATAAGAAGTCCTCTTATATACAAATTTGGTACGTTTTTTTTTCTGTATAACATTGACAAATTAGTGATGAGGACAACCACAAAATATAAGACTGAGAGGTTGGATATACAGAGGGATGAGGAAGAACAGGAAAGAATGAATGATGTTCTTTTCCAATGTTCCTCTGCCAGCAAGTCAGGGTAAGGCACCAGTGAACCTCAGGCATATGGCTGCTACCCTTCTTCTGATGTTTAAGGAATGCTGATTGATTACTAAATTTGCTGGCTGTCTAATCAGGAAATAATTTTTTCAATTTTGAACAGCTCATAAATGAGCCCTTTTACTAGAGATAACTCTATTTATAAAAATATGCTATTGTAAAGATGACCAATGCCACCATTTAAATACAGATGCAATATGTAATGGATCCTAGAAGCCAGGAGCACAATATTCGAGTGATTTAATGACAGTTTAGGAATACGATATCTATTAGACATGCCTGGAATTAGAGTATCCTGCTTTTACTGCTCTTCAACAAGAAGCCTTCTAAATTCCCAATTTAAAGCTGATGCATTTAAGCCCATGAATTAGTTAGGGTGCGTATCTGTGTTAAGAGAATAAATTGGGCCAGAGATGTGTCATTGTAGTAGTGGTGTGCAAACCTGATTGCTGGGTTATTAAAAATTCTGGGCTAATGTTCTGGAAAGAATGAATTTGCTGTTATAAAAATCTTCCTGCCTCATGATGCCCATGCAGCTGAAGCCTCACGTCTAAATTTAGCACAAGCTTGAACAAGGAGATTAATTGAATTAAGAAGTATTTATTAAAGAAGAAATAAATAGCTCTTACCAATTAATGAGATCAATCAGGCCAACCACTAAAGAGAGCCAGGGAGGTCTGTCTGTGGTGTGGCTTTGCAGATACGGAGCCTGATAGGCAGGGTTCCAGAGCCTGTGGACCCATTCATGGGCTGTATGAATTTAGTGAGGGAGTAAATGAAGTGTAAAGAGAGTAATTGAGCCGTCGTGAGATCAGATTAGAGAAACGCATCCCCTCTTGGCTTACCTTTCTCTTTCTTCCCTCATCTCCTAGCCATTTCTCTTATATATCCCCTCCATATTGACTATTAAATCTGTTTTGTAATGCACAGTGACCAATAGTTGCCATATATTAACATTTGTCATAGTCTGTCACTATCAGGACAGCAGCAGTATGTGGATATTGGTTTCCTTCTGTTTAAAAACAGTTGTGTCTCGTTTAGGCATTCTGGAGATGCACGAAAGCCTCCCAGTCACTTCCTGAACATGTCAGTCTGACAGTCGACAGATAGATGTATACTTTACCCCAGCTTCAGTACTTCTTTCTGGGGAGTTGTTATTTCTGCAATGCACAGGAACGGAGGGAACACTCAATTGCACTTGTAACTTGTACAAGTTTGATGCATCTAATATATCAATTTCCTGCTTCATATGCTATAAATAAGGCAAGGAAAACTTGCTTTGGGAGCATTAGTGTCTGTCTATGAAGTCCAGATTATCTGGTTTTCGATGACTGTCATTAGGATAACTGGACTGATGGAACATAGCTTAAGCCAGGAGGAACTCTGGGGGCTACTTGGTCACATCACCAGGACAACCTCTGTGCCTGCATTTTCCTCAGAATCTCGTAACATCTTCCCCGTGGCTGTGGATGTGCCTGGAGTGCTCACAGGATGAATGCTGCCTGGTCTCACCTTCATGAAGGCATGGTCCAGGCTATCAAAATGGTTAGTAGTTTCTGTTTACCAACTATGTAGAAAACATGGTATGGGTAGCTATTTATGCATCTCTGATTTTTTTTTAACACATGCAAAACCCCTCTTCTGTGTAGATGGGTAAACTGAAGCCTCCAATGCTGGTCATATCTGAAGTCAGAACTTTAAATCATGGCATACTTACCTCTCTTTGTCCATGGCCTGTCTCCCTTTGCCCTCCCAACCCAGCAGAAGGCAATACCACTGCCTTCTCAGCTGACTGCTAATAGGAAAGGTACTTACCAAGCAGGCCCTTCCAACTCTTGCGCCCAGCTCACTCTTGCTGCTTCCGCTCCTAGGAGAAGAAGTGTCAGGAATTACGAACATGGAGCCATGTTTGGATAGAAATCTCGACTTGTCCTCTTACTATACTTTTCCTGGACATATTTTTAAAGCCTCTCTGATTTTTAGTTTTCTCATATGTAAAATGAGGTAGCAGTAGTATCTCTGCATATGATTGCTCAGAACACTAAATGAACTAGAATTTGCAAGGCATTTAAATGCACACGACACTCAAACCTACGTTGGTGGAATTGCGATGGCACAATGGGCAGGCAAAGGCTCTGGAATGGCACCCGGCTTATGTCAGATTCTCAGCTGGGCATGCTATTCTTTAAGTACTTAATCTGTTTATCTTGCGCAGCTATTCCTGTGTCTTCTCTGACTTCAGTGACTTTGAACTTCTTGGCACGACAAGAGTAAGTTTTTGAAAGTCTCTTGGGGAGACCACAGTTCTTTAGGGTGGGACTATTTGGATCCCCCTTGTTTAGGACCACCTTATATTTAGGACTCCCTGATGTGATGCATTTTCAAGGACAGGATCCTAAAGCTGTGTACATATGTGCGCATGTGTTTATCCACAGCAGGTCTTTAATAAATGTTTACTGGAAGAATAAGTAAAGTCTTGGTCCCTATTCCAAAACAGTAGCCAACTCTGAATCAAAGACTAGGAGGCTTCCACAGGGCAAGTTGTGCCTTGGCGGAGCCTACAGGACCACCTCTCCCTGGCTCTGCACTTTTGCAGGGTTGCCCCTTTTCAGTGTGCAACAGTTTGTGACTGCACAAATACTCCTGTTTTGCAGTCAAGGGGATAGCCAGAGGGTGATGACTCTTCCCATCCGTTGCAATGCAAGGATGCCATGGAACAAGGCATCGCATAGGAGCAACTTTGCAGTCAAGCAGACGAAGGAGAAGGCTTGGTGTAATGGCCCTTTTCCCAACTAAGGGGAAGAACTGTATTGACATAAGAAAAAAAATAATCACGGAAGAATAGCCCATCACTCATTATTTCCCTCCACATTAAAAAAATGGAAATCACGCAGTGTGTCTATGTAGACAGTGAGCAGTGTAAGAGGTGACATTAAGAGTCAGAATATGGTCCGTGTAAGCTGCATCACTCGCTGTGCTCTGCCCAATTTGCATTACTGCTGAAGACAAAGCTAAAGGGACTCTGGATTGCAGGTATGAAAATAACTACCCAATCTACAGGATATGTCTGACAAGGGTGTTTGCTCCTTTGGTTGGAACGCTGGTAATGCTCAAAAGGTGTGCAACTGAAGAGATGGCATTGGAATGGTGGCTTTTTTGTTTTGTTTTGTTTTACCAGTGTCTTGAATGCTAGGGTTTTCTGTGTCGTGGGAGTGCTCCGGCGCCTGTCCAGCTTTCCTGGATCCCAAGGGGCATTCTTCTTTTGTAAAAATTTCCATCCCAACTTAAAAGGAATCCCAGTGTCTGTTGCTATATACAGTTATATTTAATGGTATCACCCACCCCTGTATCTATATATCTTTGGTGGCTGCTGAATTCAAGGAAAGTGTTTTTCCCCACAGTTTAACCTTCCTAGAACATTCTGGAAGCTTTCTTGAGCCTTGGCTATGATTGTCTCCCTTCTTCCTGAAGGCATCATTGCCACTGGTTTTTGTGTGAGGGGAAACAGGACTCTCACCACAGCACAATCTGCCTCATTGTGAATGTGGTTCTCCATCCCACATTGACTGGGTCCACCCCCACCCTCAGCAACTGCAGACCTCTGAGGTTTTACTGTTTAACCCCTTCACACCCACGGATGGCACTGTTTAGACCATGTCTCGTTAAGTGAACTAAATGCAACGTTGGTATGCATGTTAGCACGCAGCTCGGGACCTCTGCTGATGAATTTACTCTAGAAGCAAGCACTTTGAAGATGATTCAAGGCTTCCAGGTGTGGATGTGGGCTGTTGACACACAAGGCCTGCCTCCTAGGAGTCAACTCTGCCGTCTGCAATGGTTTTTCAGGTTGGGCTTTTTAATAGCAGAGGCTAAACAGGGGCAATACTTCCTTTACTTAATTCTAAGTTCATTTTTAGCACACACAGATAGCATGGCTCGTTATACATTTATTACCCTGTAATGCACTTGGCAACATACACGAGACCCTTGTGGCTGTCCATCACAGGGAGCTCACGCGGCGTGAGCCGGACCTGTCTCAGCCCCTCTGCAGTCCCATTAAGTTAAGGAGTAAATTATTAATAATGCTGACTAAAATCAAAGCTCTAAATGACGCAAACAAAATTAACCAACACTGGGAGAACAGCAGAGAAGCATCGGCTGCCACAGAAGAATGTATCTTGACAGTTTTCATAAGGTATTTCAATGGACCGTCGTGTGAGAGAGACATTACTGCAGAAGCTGACAGAGGGGAGAAGGGAGCCAACAGGATTCATCAACGGGATGCACAGCCTCAAAAGCAGACAGTGATATTTAGCAGACAATGATTTGTGAAAAGATGCTGCTTTTTGGCCTCTTTATTCTTTTAAAAATATCAGGGAAAGAGCTGAATTCAAAGATTTGGTCTTTTTTTCCTAATATCCCATGGAGTCCAGATTCAAGGACCAAAACATCTTTCTTAAATTAGCTAGTAGGGCTTAGATTCCTTGTAAAATGACAGTTATTTTCCAAACCTTATTTACAATAGTCAGCAGAGTATAAAGAACCCCCAGCAGCCTGGGGGCTCCTAGTGACCTAGTCGCAGCTGGTGACCCAGTCTTTCTAGAGAGAAGGCAGAGTCTCCCAGAAGTTGTTCAGTTTTGTAAATTAGTCCATAGCCTGGTCTTGATTTGTAAGAAGATCATGCCAGAAAGGGCTCAGGCCTTCAGACAGGCTTAGCTCTCCTGTCCATATTTCAGGAGCTAGTGTCCTGCCACCAAAGGAGGAGAACATTTGTCTTGAAACTCCAGCTTAAAGTAAAGTCTTCCAAAGGCCTTCATGAACTGTTCTTGGCTCTGCTTGGGTTCCATCCTGTACTCTTCACCATTACTATGGTTGGGATGTTGTGAGTCCACAGTGGGCATCATTCTGTAGGGCACAGCTACATCTAACAGCAGAGCTAGTCCTAGCTCAGCTCAGCTCGGCTCGCTCAGCTCTGAGGAGGTTTGCGAAAGAAACTCTCACAGAAATGGATGCTCCGTAGCAATGCCCTGTACTGGAAACTAAGCACGTCAAAAGGAGAAATACATCAAATTACTTGGAACCTACTTAAGCTCTGAGATATGCAGAAATGATTTGGATAGGGAAGAAGGCAGCATCCTAGTAGGCTCTGGAAGCTCTCTCCACCATGGACCACCATCTCACACAGGCCAGTCCTGTTTGAAGATTCACTCCTTCCGACCTTGCCAGGCCCCCCAAGCTAACAGCCCTGCTTGTTCCCGCATTTCTGGAGGAGGTCACAGACTGATCCCTATCTTGCTCTGGGTCGTAGGGCTTGTGCAGCTGCCTGCCCAGGCTCCCGAGTCTCTGCTGCACGTGCAGTGCAGTTTGCACCACTCTCAGCCACACTTGCCTGGCTGAGTGGCCCTGCTAACTGTCCTTCCAGTAGGTGGGAATTTCACTTCCTTATTTCCAGGCATAAATAATCGCAGATGCAAAATTGGGGCCTTATTTTAGATACAGGCGTTGAGAACGTGACTCAAATATTCAACAATATTTTTAATCCTGTTTCTTTGAGCATGAGGTAGCCTGAGCAACTTGCTGGTCAAGGCTCTGGATTTAGCAAACCACACATGTCAAGGAGGTGGCAGGTGGGAGGTGAGGTTTCGGTGCTGCATGCAACTTGCGTTTTACCTTTGCTTCTTATAGTCTGCACCTTATGAAGAACTAACTATTCTCAAACATACCACTGCGTCGATACCCTGGGGTTCATGGGTAAATTGACCACATCTGCCTGGAAAAGTTGACTCCATAACTTTCAGAGCCCCATGGAAAATGCATAGCTCTTCCTTCAAAAAGCACACAGAAACTCTCTCTCTCTCTCTCTCTCTCTCTCTCTCTCTCTCTCTCTCTCTCTCTCTCTCTCTCTTTCTCTCTGTTTCTTCTACCCTTGTCACAGCATTTTTACTGGATCCTTGGCTAGGAGAATACTCATAGGAGACACACACACACACACACACACACACACACACACTCAACTCTGCCCCATTCCTGCCTAGGTCTAAGACATTCCCATGTCCTGGGGTCCCCTTGCTGCTGGGTGAGGTGCTGAGAGAAAGACAGCCAGGAAAGCTAGCCATATATGAACTCAATGCTTCATGGCTCCTCTCAACTTCCCTGACCAATCACAAATTTAAGACAAAATTATTTCAGGACTGTGACCACAGGACATGAGAGAGCCTGGGGCACATGGGCAGGCCCAGGAAGCTTGCCATGCTGGCAGGCTTAGTAGATGGCTAGGGGAAGGGTATAGTGCAGCAGCTTGGGTCTACCAGCACACAAAGCCTCATGGAGCTGGTCTTTATGGGTTACAGGGTTTGGACCTTCGACTTTCTCATCGACACCACCTGTGTAGCATTAAGTAATGAAGACTTCGTGAGCACAGAGACCTTGGGAAGTATGTAGGCCTTCCTTGGGAAAGGTGAAAGGTGATTATCAGTCAGAGAAAGTGGAGGATTCTGGGACTGCAGCTGCCATGACACCAGCCTCTGAGGTCTGCGATTAGGTAGCAGGGGTGGGGTCAGGGAGGAACCACAGGCAGATCTGAAGGTGGCCACTGGAGAGTCTGTCTTTGGGACTATCTGACTGGCACGGATCTGGGATCTTCTTTTAATTGTTGTACAACCAGGTGGCTGAAAGAAACCAAAGCCGTTCTGATCTCCAACTGACAAGCAGGGCCTGTGTCCCTCAAATGGCCAGACCCTGTTGGCACTAGGGATGGAGGACAGACACTGCTGGGACGGCTTTGTCTTCAGGGCCTCTGTCTATGACAAGAAACAGGTCATTTCCTGCACATCTCAGGTCATAAAATTCTAGCACACAGTGCTTGGCCGTCTCTATTGAAACAGTTGCTTCTGATCGAATGGGAAAACGGGAGACCAAACTGTGTTTTGGTCAGGGCAAACTGTGGTCTTTCCTGGTTACAGTTGAGTCATATAACAGAAGGTGACCGATGAGACATTAAATGGTGTGCATGTCTTCGGGACACATAGGACAGGGCTCTGAGAACCGCAGGAGCCTGTGGTTTCTGAAATACTGGTGGGTGGCTTCCTGTAGCTGCAAGGCATGCTGGGGAGATGAGATAGGACAGGCTCCACCTCACCACCTTCTCTACCCAGGTCCTGGCAGTTTGGCTCCTGAAGTCTGACCTGGTCTGCTGCTCCCGTGCAGTTAGAGCGAAGGAGCTGACCAACTGTAGGCAGAACTGGTGTTAGGAGCGAGTAGTGACGTGGCCAGAGGTGCAGAAGTCTGTGGAAGTGTGTCTCAGACCAACGTCTGCGGGAGAGATTTGAAGCCGTTCACTCTGTTTTGTGCCTGTAGACAGCGATTTTAATGTTATGTAAATGCAGCCCCTAATTCCTAATGGTCCGGAAATGTGTGTGTCAGGGCTGTGGCAGCTCAGGTTCTGGATGATCCAGATGATGGAAACAGGCTGTGGTGTGTGTGTGTGTGTGTGTGTGTGTGTGTGTGTGTGTGTGTGTGTTAAAGGAAAGCTTGCGATGATCAGCTTCTGTTTTTTTTTTTTTCTTTTTTTTCCTTCCTCACAACAAGATTTAAATAGGACAGGACAAGATGATGAGAACCGAGGAGCAGAACAGATGTTGTCTGCGGAAGAAGCCACTGGGAGGCCTCATTGGGAGGAAGGGAAGCAGGTGAAGGCTTTGGAGGGCAATGGGCACTCTGGGTGTCAAGGCACAAAGTGATACCCGCCTAGTCAGAATCACTTATCTAAATAGAAACTCCAGGAAATCAGTGCGAAATTTGGGTCTAGGAAGATGAGTGCACGGTGACAAAAGTTTGCCAGGGGGACACATGTGTGGGTGGCAGCAGAAGGCAGCAGCAAGGGCCAGTGGCAAATACACTAGGAGCAGGCTGGAGGAGCCTGCAAGGCCGTGTAGGCCCTCGCTGCACACTTTGTCTTCCCATAGGAAGCCTGTGGCTCAGCATAGTCTAGTTGTACGGTAGCCATGCAAACAAACGGGTTGCCCTTTGCTATCTTCAAGTCCTCTGTCTTTCTGGAGATGGTTAGGATCATGGTTAGTGTGATGAAATTTGCCATCTCTTCAGGCACAAGGTAGCCTAAGAGACCAGAGACTGGAATGACTCTCTCTTTAAGATGATCCAAGTAACTAAATGTGTATACTTGAACCCAATTCATTGTTCCTAAAAGTGACCCCGTAATGCTTTTTTTTTATTGATATAGAAACATGGTTCATTTTTTCTGGGTGTTAGTGATGTTTGATACATGCATATGTTTGTAGTGATCAAATAGGTCACACCAAACACCTATATTTCTTCGCCTTGCCACCAAGATATGAGAGTCAGATTTGGCTGGCTGTTTTCTTTTCTCATAAGGAGTGTTGAAGAAAGAACAACACGGTCAAGCCAGTAGCGAAGGATTATAATGACAGGGACTCTGCAGGATGAGCCAGGACTATGGGAAAGTTCCAGATCTTCTAGGGTTACAGAGTGAGGTCAAGAACACTTTGAGCAATTTAGTGAGAGTATGTTTCAACATGACGGGTAAAAATAAGGCTGGAGATACAGTTTAGTGATAGGGCTCTTGTCCAGTGTGTGCAAGACCCTACATTCAACCCTCAGTACCACAAAATGAAACAATTACAATTACATTGTTGGTCAACTTACAAAAACCCAGGTATGCTAATGATAACGTTTTCTTTGCCTCATTCTAAAAGCACATGGGTAGGGAAGCGTGTTTTTCCTCAGAAGGTGCAGACTTCACTATTCCTAGGTCATGTGATCAATGTAATCTGGAGATGGTCCTTTGCAGTGACTTAGACAACAATACTAGAGCCAAAGGATTTTAGGCAACTCTGTTTCTCTGCACCTTATTCCCCCCCCCCCGCCAGAAATCCTCAACTAAGTGTCTTTTTTTCTCATTATACCCTCCACATTCTTTATATTTTGTGGTTACTGAATTTATTATTAATATGAATGGATGGTTTTTAAATTGTGAGCCAAATTTCAAGTGATTTTGGAGTTACTGGCAACTAAGTATAGATGTCATCAAATGGGTTCCTTGGTCATGTCTACTGGCGTTCCACTTACACACTGTAGAAGTGGGTGTAACTGCCTTTCCCAAGACATGCAGATAGCCTTCTCAGCTTAATAAATCAGTTCTGTGGTACAGTCAGCGATTCCAGCGATGGAAATTCCACAAGGTATGAGAGAAAGGAAATAAGTTTTGCTCTTAAACCGGTTTCAAGCCATGAATGAGTCATGAGTTACATTGGTGTTCCTTTGCCTCCATCAAACCTTCCTCCCCCACCTACACATACATACACACTCACACATACATACACACACACCCATCTACACACTCACACACATATTTACACACCGCCCCTCCCCCACTTCCTGCTATTCCTAGAGGTTGTCAAATCTGGAATTACCTGGATCACTCCTGTATGTTCAAAGACTGACCAGGCCCAGTGGCAGAAATCATAGGTATAAGCTCTACTGCCATTGTTCTACTTCCTGTAGTCTCATAAGCCCCTCTTTGTAGCATCTCCCTCGCGGAACTTCTCCTTCTGCTGCATGCTAGTGCTTCTGGGTCCGGGTGTTCGCTTTGCCTGCACCCATAGGCCTTCATCCGAAATGGCCTGTACTTGCCATTCATTCATTAATAAATGTCCTTGAAGACACCTCATTCCTGTTCACTCAGCCCATGTTTGTCACCGGCCACTCCACTTGACTTTCCTGGCCCCATTATCTAGGATTACATTGGTCTATATATGGACTATATTGGTCAGCTACAACTTTGATACTATTTCTTTCTTAATTGCTCATCACTCTCGCTAGAATTTAGATACTAGGAGAAAATGGATCATATCTATGTAGTTCCTTTGATATAGTTCTTAAGAGCTATTTGAGAATCAGTGAAGAAGAGAATGCTTGTTCGGCCAGCTCTGGTAGTCAGGGTCTCAGCACCATTCCTCTGAGCCCTCCCAATGGCTTTTCTTCCTTTATCTGTCTCCTTTCCAATTCTCTTACATGAGAGCCCATCCAGTTCTCCTAGAGTGCTGATTCCCCACTAACGTCCCTTAAAAGTTCCCCTTTCTAAGTGCAGAGCATAGCTCCTAGTGTAGAGGTGATTCTGGAAGTGTCCCGGCTGTGTTTGTAGCCCTGCTTACCTGGGCAAACCCCTCCATCCTAACGTTTTAACTTCTGCGTCAACCAGCAATTCATCCGGAATGGTGTCTGTTCTTCACAATAGTTCACTCTTCATTTTACACTTTCCTCATGTTTTCAGGTAGGTGGGATTCCCACGGAGAACGGAAACATATTTTTGGGGGAGTCAACTTTTGATTCAAATTCTGACTGTGTTATTTACAATGTTGGCGTTTTCCTCCTCACTCGTAGAACACTCCTGGAAAAGGTGAGATTAAGGTGTGTAGCGAACACAGAGCGGTGTGTCATTTTCCTTCCCCACACAGTTCACTCTTTGCAGCCCTTCCTGTGAGGCCGGTTGCAGTCTCTGAGTCCCCAAAGGCTTGCCCCCTCCTCTGTGGTCACTTCATTACCTGTTTGTCTGCATTAACTCTCTATGTACTGCATATCCAACTTCAGCTTGCTCAGCGCTGTTTAGCTTTATGTATATAATTTCTTCTCAGTTACATTTTATCCTCAAAGAACCTCTGGTGAACTTGACTTCTATGGATTTCCTTTTCAGTTTGATATCTGGTATGTATTCAACACATACTTGACATTTTGTAATTTCTTTTTTTAAAAGATTTATTTATTTATTATGTATACAGTGTTCTGTCTGTATGTATGCTTGCTGGCCAGAAGGGGCACCAGATCTCATTACAGATGGCTCTTAGTCACCATGTGGTTGCTGGGAATTGAATTCAGGACCTCTAGAAGAGCAGGCAGTGCTCTTAACCTCTGAGCCATCTCTCCAGCCCCTATTTTGTAACTTCTTTCATTTGATAGGTATTTACTAAAGTCTTGATATGTTGAAGACTAGATGCTAAGTTCTGAAGAAAGGGGTATGTATAAAAAAGAGGTAAGGGTTTTGTCTTGGGAACCTTCCTGATATACTGGGTTTGAGCTCTCAGTAAACCCCACATTGTATCATAGTTTTGTTCCTTCTCTTAGCTGGGAAGGAAGCCCCCTTCCATTCATGCTATATCCTGTGTTCTACAAATTAGGTTGAAAAGCTAGAGATGATTTCTGATTTCACAGGTGTTTAAAATAAGGAGACATGATACAAATGAAGATTACAATGCAAAATTCAGTGGCAAGATAATGTTTCTTACTGAATTTTCATATTGAAAACAATCAGGCGTACTATGCTGAGGCATCTAGGAGTGGCAACTACTTAGTGACCTGTTAGTTTAACTCCAAGCTCACCTGCGCAGGGGACACTCTGCCACACCATGTTGGAAGGTGTAGGTTTCTAGTTAATTACAGTTTTTATTTGTCCAGTGAGTTTGACACTACTAAATGAGAATGAAATTCAGTGAGGATACATGGGCTCCCCAACTCTAGGCAAGGGCCTCGTCTCTGACCCCCTGACTTGCTTTTGACTCACTGAGTTTCATTAAGGAATAATCACGGTTATTGGAAATATCCAGAAGAAAAATTCAGTTAGCTGACAGAAAAGCAAATTTGGTTCACCAAGTGCTAGGTTTCTATTTTCACATAGAAGATCTCTTCCATTGAGAACCATAGCCTCCCTTGTCTACATGTCCATTTCCCAGTCATCAGTACCAACTTGGGGTACAGGCTCCAAACCACAGCTCTGAGCAGAAACTTGTTGATCGTCCCTTAGTTCTTCACCATGTGTTCCGCTAATACAGATAACCAATATTATATTTCATCACCAGAACAAGTCTTCTAGGTGGAAAGGGAGTAGAAAGGGGTAGGAGCTGACATTCCAACGTGTAAGATGTTCCAAGCAGTATGTGCTAGCTTGTGGGTCCCCTTGTGAAATGGAGTCTCTGCACTCATGTTCTGGCGTGGCGCTTGAGCACAGAACAGAAGATCTGAGCTGGATGTCGTACTACTATCCACCTCCAAAGAAGGTGCAGTGAGATTTTTGAGTCCTCTAGGTGCCTTCAGCCCCACCACTGCTGGCTGGGATCTAGTGGGTGCTGGTGTCTGCTAGGCAGGCTTTGTGAAGGAGCAGAAGAATGACATTGTCCATCAACACCTCTGCCTGGTTCTCTCCACTTGCCACCACAACAAGCCAGTACTAGTCACTTTTCTTTTGTGACCCCTGCAACTGTTGTCCCCATTAAATTCCTGAAGGTTTGGAAATCAAGCAATGAAATCTAATCACATAATTTTCTACCTAAATGGGCACAGAAACCTTGACGTTTCCAGGAGACCTCCCGACTTTCCTGATGTTTGTCCTGACGTTAACCTAAAAGATGAAACGTTCTGAGGATCACTAGATTCCAAACCAAAGAAAGTGATGAGGCAACTCTTTCCTTAAAGGGACAAAAACAATGGTTACCTACGTTGCTATGATTTAAGGAAGGATAGTCAGGACTCTGACTTCCTGTTTAGGTCCAGGAACGAATACTGTCCTGCGGGAGTCACAGAGTATGTGTGGGTGTGGAGGGATCAAAATCCAATCAGTGAAAGGTTGTCTTCACCCAGAACAGGGTGTTCTAGCTATCTGAATACCCACAGATACAGATCTCTCCCACACCAAGGTGGCACAGTTACCCGAGCTGCATCCAGGCCCTCAGCACATGTCAACAAAGTTCCACAGGCTTTGAAGACACAGTGGCTGACTCATAGCTGTATGCCCATTTCTCAGAATCAGAACCAATAAAGAAAACATAAATTCTAAACATTGGGCTTGGGATATAGCTCAGTGGTAAAGCATCGAGACCCTGTGTTCAACTTTTAAAAAGACCTAATTTCATTTAATATCTGTGTGCATGTACATGTATATATGTATTTGTGCAAATGTGTGGGGCATGTGTCCTCTGAAGCCAGAAGAAAGAGTTGGAGTCCTTGGAGCTGGAGTTACAGGTGTTTGTGAGCTGCCTGACATCGTTGCTGGAATCTGAACTGTCGTTCTCATAACTGAGCAGTGTCGACCTTAGTTGCTGTGCCATCTCTCCAGCTTCCAACCATTGAGCTGTAAAATGTTTTGTATTCATCCAACATCCTCACTCTCATTTTTTTTTGCTTGTAAAATAAATAATGGTGTCAAGATTGTTTTTTCCTTTCAAGGAAATAGATACTCAAATACAATGAGTGTCAGATATAAAGTCTTGTAGGGGGCTGGAGAGATGACTCAATGGTCATGAGTCTTACTGAGGCCTGGAGTTCACTTTACAATCAGCCATACCTTCAGCTCCAGGGGTTCCAACACCCTCTTCCCTGCATGCACATGACATGTAATATATTTATGTCCTAATAGGAAGTGCCAAAATCAAGACTCAGATCTCCCTGAGAGGTGATTGGGCTTCCTATAACTAATACTGAGAATTCCAAGGTCAGCGGCTATGGCGGTAGAGAATGCTATCATGTCCATTAAGAGAGTGTTTTTACTTCAATGAGAAATCATGGAACTTAGAGACACAAATTTCCTATGTCTCTGCTTTTGTCACTTGGTATTTCTTGGATCTTGATATGTGACTTAATTTCTCCAAGTCTTAGTTCCAGTACTGCTAAATTGAAGGGCTCTATGAGGGTAAAACAAAGAAGCGGATTGGGTACTTCTATGATGGAATTTTCCCATGTCAGATTCCATCTTGAGTTCTCTCTATCTGGGATTTACTTGCAGGTCTATACATTTTCTCTCCCGAAATGGCTACTTTCCCCATTTCATTCTAAGCTTCTGTGGGATGCCCATGCTTATGTTACCTTACATATGAACTGGTTGGGTGATGAAGAACTGAAACCATGCCATACCTTCTTCATGGGGGTTTAATGCGTATAGTTTATTTCCACCTTTGTCTCTATCACGTATACCACTCTGAACAAATTGTAGTTCGTGGATCAATTTGGCTCACCGACAATAATATTTCCCAGTACAGAGAAAGTGCAGGTGATTTAAAGTTCAGGGTGCATAAAGAAAACCTTTGAGGCCAGGGAGGTGGCAAAGTTGGTAGGGCGTCTGTCCCTAAGCCTTGATGACCTGAGTTCTACCGCAGAAACCCATGAGGTAGAAGGAAAAATCCCATTTCTTCAAGTTGTCCTCTAACTATATGTGTTGTGACGTGAGCACACACACGCACACACACACACACACGCACACACACACAGTGGATAAATTTAAATATTTGTAGCATGCATCTTGTCCTCCCCTGCAGGAATTGTGAATTGCTGTTAGATCCTGTGGCTCAGAACCCTCATGTTTTATTAACTGACCCTTTAAAGAGAATGCTTCCTGCTAGAAGCCGTCGAGAACCAAGCTGAAGTTTGCACCATGCTTTCAAGCATTTCTACCTGCAAATTAAACTTTTCTGCAGACAATGTCTCACCTCAAACACTTGATAGTCATAATAGAAAATAAATTAATAATCTAATATAAGAGTGCCTTGAGATCTAGGAAAAATTAAAAACTAAGGAAATACACCAATAGTGCTGTTGAAGTATTCTTAATTCCTACGGCAGCGGTAGCAACAAACATTGAAGGGAAAACACGAATAAACTGGTTACTCACAAATGTATAGCTATCACCACTTCACAACTGTGTCTTGTAGTAGAACGTGTGGAAAAGTAGTAGAAATGAATGTTCAGTGCAAAATACACCCAGAATGTGATCTGCTGGCGATCGGCAGATGATGAGAAGACGTTTCCTGGAGACTCAGAGACGATGTCGCTCACCCAAACCGTTAGTGAGGGTGCACATTTGTTTCAGCTGACCAAGAAAGGAGTAAAAACCAGCACGTTAAATCAAAGCTGGGTGTGGTACTAGCACTTGGGATTCTAGGCAGGAAGAGCATGCATTAGAGGACAGCGTGTGATATATAGCGATGGACTCGCGCCCAAACAAACAGGTGTTAAAAGACTAATGGCGAAACTCAGTTTAATGTATTGAAAATTGGCTTCGAATTGAATGTAGCTGCTAGTTTTACTTCTGCAACAGGAAAGTAAAATAACTTAATAACTCATCTAAGTAACTGCCATTATAGCAGAGAGAGAGAAACCAATTTTTATCTTGAATTCTTCTGTGAATTTTGATCTGCCTAGAAAGAAGTACGACGAAGGACTCGGAGGCTATGCCTGTCTCACAGAGAGAGAGACTGTTGTGATTGATAGTGGCAAGTCCCAGGATCCATCTACTATGGCTTCTCTGGGGGCACAAGTAGGTGTGAAGGTTCATGTGTCACTTTCGCGACACCTGTACCTTTCCATAGTCTAGAACAGTAAAAGTAATTCATAAACTAGCTGAAAACTAATATCGCTTTTTACAGTTATATGAAGCTGCAGAAGGAATAGGCAACAATATGAGTAATATACCATATATATACATAGCCCCAGGAAAATTATAAACTTTATTATAGGCTTTCAAGATGGAGATTTTATTTGTTAATGGTTAAAATTAGTACTATACAATTTTCAAACTACTGTTGAAATGTTTTTGGAATGGTGTCTGAATAATAGAAATTCGTGAATATATACTGAAAGTTTTCCAAACTACATGAGCCAGCAGCATGGATACTGACAACAAATACTAAAATACCAACACCTTCAAATGATAGGCTTGTTGTCAATAGATAGTATGATAAGTCTCTGTGTCTGTCGTGATGCTTAGAGTCACAACAAAGAAGACAATACAAAGATGCGCACCTAAATGCCATAAAAATAGGATGAAAACGTTGAGCAATGGAGACTAGTGATGAGGCGTTAGGAAGGAGTTGTTGCAAAAAGAGTTATCAAAGCCCACGTGGGGTGTTATGGTGTTACCAGAGCTTTTGCTTATGCAGTAGGTGCAGACACATACACATCATAAAATCTATAGAAAACACACACTCACACACACACACACACTCATAAGTAAAAATGGGGAGATGTGCATTAACTTGATGGGTGTCTTAGGATCATTACTGCTGTGATGAAACACCAAAAGCAACCTAGGAAAGGGTCTATTTGGCTCACACCTCCACATCATTGTTTGTTATCGGAGGAAGTCAAGACAGGAACTCAAACAGGGCAGGAAACTGAAGGCAGGAGCTGATGAGGCCATGGAGGAGTGATGCTTACAGGATTGCTTCCCATGGCTTGCTCAGACTGACTGCCAGCCCAGGGATGGCCCTATCTACAATAGACTTGGCCCTCCCTCATCAATCACTAGCTACAGAAATGCCCTATAGGCTTGCCTACAGTCCAATCTTATGGACCCATTTCCCCCATTGAGGCTCCCTCCTCCCTGATGACTATAGCTCATGTCAGATTGGCATAAAACTAGCCAGCACAAGGGAAGACATTAATGCCCATACCACAGTTATGATTCTGTTGCTATGATTTTGTAAGATAACATCATAAGCAAAAACAGGAAGGTGTAATACATGATCTCTATTTTTATTATTCCAAATAAATGTATAATTATCTAAAAATTATGTAAGTTTCATTAAAATACTTTCTTTTCCAAATATGAAACCAATGAACCAAAAAATAGGACAGAAAATTTAACATGCTTTTTAAGCAGTAAAATAATAATAAGGAAAAGAACTAGATGTAGAGGGGAAGACCTATGATTCCAGAGATTCAAGACGTGAGGCAGGAGGATCACACATTTACTATCAACTTGGGCTACTGACTTAGATTAAGGTAAACTTTGACAACTTTGTGAGACTTTGTTTCAAAAATAAAAAGCAAAAGAACCCCTGAGAATGTTGTTCAGTGATAGACACGTACCTAGTATTTGTGAAGCCCTGTATTCAATCTACAACAGTAAAAAAAAAAAAAATTAAAGGAGAGTATTGCAATATGTAAGGTAACAGATAAGAGAAAAATAGGAAGCTATCACCATCAAGTAACAGAATATTTTAAAAGTTGATTAAGGACAAAATGAGAAGAATGGGTGTGGTTTAAGTACAGAGATGGAAAATATTAAGTAAGACTTGCTTAATATTGTTTATGCTGGTTATAATTCTAATTTTTATACCTGATTTCTGTTTTTATTGTATATAGTTTTGTATTGAGTTGGAACTCTCTTATTTAGAAAAAGCGGGGAGGTGCTGGGGAATTCCTTCAGCTGATGGCTTGACCACTTTGGGTGTGGTCTTGGGGTACTATAAAAACATGAGGTAGAAACGTTCTCTCTCTCTCTCTCTCTCTCTCTCTCTCTCTCTCTCTGCCTCTCTCTCTCTCTGAAACATGAGGTAGAAACGTTCTCTCTCTCTCTCTCTGTCTCTCTCTCTCATGCTAGATCTGATTCCTGTTCACCACTCATGCAAAGGACTGTTGATCTGTGAGTACACCCCTAAATAAAGAACCCTTTATTAAAAAAAAAAACAGCAATGGAGCAACAAATGGAAATGGATGACAAAATGGTAGATTTAAATCTAAATACAAAAGTAAACTAAAGGTATTCAAAATAAAAAGAATAGAATTATCAGTTGAATAAAAATGGTTTTGGATGAAAATAAAAACTATAGCTTGAAATTATCTCTTTAAGAAACCAATCAGGATGTGCATTATAGCAGTCTGGGACGAGGTAGACTTTGGGTGAGTGCTGGGCAGTAGAGGTGCAGTTGTTGCTATGTAGCTGCGTGCTTAGACATGCACAGACCTGCACAGCTCTAGGTGCCCTGTGGTACAGAACACAAGGTTTGGGTGATCCCAGGCCTACAGAGCCCCAGGCACCAAACACCAGAGGCTAAGCAGTTCTGCATACCAGAGGTGAGACAGGGTTGGGGGAGTTCTAGGTACTATGTGTCATTTGGGGAATCAAACTTTCTCAGCGGTGACCAAGTCCGGAGTGGTGAAGTACATACCAGAGCAGGGTCAAGCTGTGTCTTAGGGTTTCTATTGCTGCGATAAAACACCATGACCAAAATAACTTGTAAAGAAAAGCTTTATTTTTTCTTATACTTCCACATCACAGTTCATCATTGAAGGAAGTCAGGTTAGAAACCCAAGGCAGGAACCTGGAGGCAGTTCCTGAAGCTGTGGGAGAACACTGCTCAGTGGCTTGTTCTTGATAGCTTCATTACAGGCCAGCCTTAAGAGGTGCTTTCTTCATCTGTGTTTCGCTCTTTTCAGGTAACTCTAGTTTTTGTCAATGGAAAAATAGTCAATCAACAAAAACCAATAAACTAAAACAAATTATAAGCGAAGTTGGGCTCTGGAACTCAGAATTCTGTCTTCACACAAAGATAGGCTCAATTGGACTGAATTACTAAACACACCAGTTTCCTCCCATACTTGTACAAACTGACATAAAGGACAGCTGCAAGAGCAGGAGAAATCACAGCAGCCCACCGAGGGCAAAAAGCTGCAGGTTGGTGTGGGGTAGCTCAGCTGGACCAGAGAGGTACCAAAGAAGGGGAGGGTCAGCAGGATGATGGGAGATGGCTTACAGCAATCAATGAAATATCAAAATGACGGGCAACGGGTTCTTCTTGTTGAGGAAGAATGCTAGCAATCTGTCCAGAAAACAAAGTAAATAAACCTTTAATTCTGGTAATGCTGGGAACTATCTGGGTAGCTGTACATTACCCATGCAAATATACAGGTATGTCCCAGCCTGTTGATACATCAAGTCTCAGTGTCTAAGAGCAGACAGATCTGCTCTTCTTCAATGTGGAGCCTTCCTCTCTATGGATATGAAATGAGGCTCCTTTAAGCAGTTGCTAATTATGGGGCTCGGTCAGAGCAAACACGACACAAGCCTGAAATATTTGTTGCTTCAGAAAGCAATGAAGTTGCTAAGTTTGGATATATTTAGCAACACAAAAGATCTTGTGAGAATAATAAACCACAACATATTGAATGGGACACAGAAAATCATGTGTTTTCACAACAGGCATATCAAATTCATGAATAGATTATAACTTTACCCGTTCTTGGAAAGTTTGTGAAATTTCAAAGTAGCTACTCATAAAAGACTTGTTTAATAATAATATTAACAACAACAACAATACAATAAAATATAATAGTTTAATAGTAGAGAAGTCTGGTATGAACCTAATTGCTGTCAACATCACCAAATCAATTAAAGCTAATAAAATTAAATTTTACCTGATGAGATTTACTAAGGACACAGGAAGGGAAATTGATGAGAGGAGTTGCCAGGTGATGAGGTCTTACTTGAAACGGCCTCATAAGTTCCTGCATTTGTACACTGAATACTTTGTCTTCAGCTGGAGAAGCTATTTTGGAAGGTTGTGGAGACTTGGAGGAAGTAAGTCACTGGGGAGGGGTGTTGAGGTCTGATTGCCTGTCTCCACTTCCCGCCCAGTCTCTGCTCCCTGGGTGTGGATGCAGAGTAAGCGGCCACCTCACACTCCTCATGCTACGTCATCTTTGCCATGATGGGCAGTTTGCCCTCAAAGGGCAAGATCACCCTTTCTTAAGTTGTTGCTTATAAGGGCTTTTTCATGAGACTATCGGGGGTGGGGGACAGGAGCAAGATGTGGTTTGAATGTGAAATGCCTCTTCCACCCCCATAGACGCACGTGTAGGAGAACTTGGTCTCTGGCTAGTGCCACTGTGTTGGAAAAACTTGAGGACGTAGAGGCTGAAAGAAATGAATCACTGGGGGCAGGTCGTGAAGTTTGTTAGCCTACCTAGTCCTGCTTCTACATGCTCCCTGCTTCCTGACTGTGGACAAAAGCTGCCTAGAGGCTTCACGATTTTTCTGCTATGCCTTCACTGCCTCAATGGATGAAATCCTCTTGAACTCTGAAGTAAATTCAATGCTTCCTGCCTTAAACTCTTCTTGTCGCATATTTGGTTGTAGCAACAACAGAAAGCTAACTGAAGTACCAAACAAACCCAAATTTTGAGAAATTTCTCAAATTGCTGATCTGTACACTTTAAACATGTCTAGAACATGAAAATAAAGACAATACTGGATAATTTCTATGTAGAAAAAGATGGAACAAGCCGGGCGGTGGTGGCGCACGCCTTTAATCCTAGCACTTGGGAGGCAGAGGCAGGCAGATCTCTGTGAGTTCGAGACCAGCCTGGTCTACAAGAGCTAGTTCCAGGACAGGCTCCAAAACCACAGAGAAACCCTGTCTCAAAAAACCAAAAAAAAAAAAAAAAAAAAAAAAAAAAAAAAAAAAGATGGAACAGAAATTCTACCACAAAGTAATACGTGATCCCTTTGCTATAAAGGGTATTTTTTTTAAACATTAGAGTGAATGGTCTGCCCATTCAATCCTATTTAAATGGGATTGTATGATTATAACTCATTCATGTTTTTAGTTTCAGTGGGCCTATGTATGGGTCTGTGCTTAGTATATCCTCGTTTAAGACTGGTGGAAAGTCATGTTGTCACTATGAAATCAAATGATTAAACAGCAAGGAGGGCTAAAATGCTCTGGAAATATTCCTCCAAATTTACTACAATTTCCAAAAATGATTACAGCCAAGTGTGCCTTAACTGAATTAAGTACCCAGGACAGAACAGTCACATAGGAAACTGGTCTATTTAGCCCAGAGTTTTAGAAGTGCAAAGAAAAGGCATCAGCATTGGCTTGACTGTGGTGATGAGTTCAAGTGCAGGGACCACATGGTCAGAGTACCTATGGGAGGAAAAGCTCACATCTTGAAATCAGGAAACAATAGAGAGACCACAGTCCTCTGCTCTCTTAGTACACCCAGGGAACTCCTACTAGTCTTAAAGACACTGCCGTCTCCCACATTACCATACTGGAGGCTAAAATATACAACCATTTGAGGGACATAATCAAGCCAGAGTCATGACTAATTTGAAACTTTTCTTGTGGGTTTGTGTGTCTGGAACATAAAGTGCATGAATAAAGAAGTGTGGGGTTCTTAAAAGATATTGAAGGACTAGTGGGAAGTGGAACTAGACCAGAGACATTGCAAAGAACTCAGTGATCTGTATGTTTGATATATTAGGGTTTTAAGGAAAGAGGTGCATATTCATACTATATTTTGGAATAGATTCCTGCATATTTTTTTTGAAACAGAGTTTCTCTGTAGCTTTGAAGTTAATTTTTAATTAAAAAATAAAAATCATCTTTATTGATTGTGTACAACTGTTGCTTAAACAAACACACCACATTGTGAAGTAATTCAGTTGAACTAACTAAAATATCTACTATCGCACATGACATTTTTTGATGAGAGAACAATTAATATCCACTTTCTTTTTGTATATTTATTTATCTATGTGAGTTTATGAGTGTACATCAATACGCATATGCTTGTGTGCTCGCAGATGTCAGAAGTGGGTGTTAGATCCCTTGGAGCTGGTGTTACAGGAGACTTAAAATTTTATTTTTCACATCTTAATAAATACTGAACATTCTATGTCATGCAGATAGAAAAACTCAAGTGTGTTGTTGTAGGAGACTGATTGCTTGTTTCCGGCCACCCAGACTTGAAATAACTACACAGAAACTGTATTAATTAAATCACTGCTTGGCCTATCACTTAAGCCTATTGCTAGCTAGCGCTTATATCTTTGGTTAACTCATTTCTATTAATTTGTGTACCGCCACATGGCTGTAGCTTATCCGCAAGGTTCTGGCTGGCAGCTCAAGTCTTTTTCCTCTGGCGGCTCCATGGTGTCCCCTTGACTCCGCCTACTCTCTCTAAATACATCTCTTTCAGTCTGGCTATATTCTGTTAAGCCATTGGCTGAAAGAAGCTTCTTTATTCATTAACCAATGAAAGCAACATATATACAGGAGAACTTCCCACACCAGTGTGTCAATATATATCAATCCATCCTATGGTCTCAGATCAGCATATCACCAGGCAGACAGAAGTGAATCCGAACGCCAGTGTTTGGAAGATTGTGAATGGGAGCCAGGGAAAGGATGGTTCTGGTGTCTGATTGTGACTTCAGCGTGGGAGCGGTCTAGTTGACCTTATGAGTCCAAAGATTTGCGTCTGAGGGATGGAGCTGGGGTTAGATAATAAGAGCAAACCAGACACAGGGGTAGAGCTAAAGAGAGAAGCGAGAACAAGCGTGGGCCAATCACAAAGCAGCCGCAGGTGGAATGATGGTCCGCATGGGAGATTCCCAGAACCTGTTCTATGGATACCTTTGGGGTTCACTCTGGCCTCCTGATAGCAAATGTAACAGGCAGGAATGGGGACAGGCTGAGCAGGAATACACCAAGGGCTTTTCCAGCCAAGAACAGCCTGACCATTTTTGAGATGTAATCTGCCTTGCTTAATCTTCACAGCATGCTGCCTGCTGGATCTTACTTCGATATGGTTTCTAGACAGTATACCTGGGGCAATGGCAGCAGTGTAACCTGCTTCAGGGAAAGATCCAACCATGTCAGCTTCCAGAGTAGAATGTTTGCCTATCCTTCTAGTCCAAGGCAAGAAATCATGTAGGATGACATCAGGAGAAAATGTCAAGCCACACTGCTCTTAGAATGCAGGAAGAACTGACCTTAATGCCTTGCAATCTCACCAGCGTTGTTGATTTATCACTTTACTCAAACTGGTTTAGAAATTGGAGCCACTTTGTAAACACCCACGGAACGGAGGCAGCTTTGCACAAAAGACACAACATCAAGTAAAAGAAAAAGAGCCAAGAACTTTATTTTTTAAATAGTTTCCACAATAATATACTACAAATAATTTCTCGTTCATTTTGGATTTATTAATTTTATTATTTTGTGTGTATGAGTGCTTTGCCTGTTTGTATCTATGTGTGTCATATGCATGACTGGTGTCTGCAGAGGTCGGAAGGCATTGGATCCCTTGGAACTGGAGTTACTTATGGTTGTGAGCCACCATGTGGGTGATGGGAATCCAATCCAGGTCCTCCGCAACCAGTTCTTTTCACCACTGAGCCAACTCTCCAGCCCTACATAATAATATTTCAATAATATTTTTTGTGACTTTGGCATCATGATAAAGCATTTGATTAACACATATGTTACTTAAAACCATAAATGCTATAAAATTATATCAGTGACCATATTTATGATTTTTGTAAAAATTCTATGTGCAGTAGTGTTTTACCTGCACGTATGCCTGTTGGATCACCTGGAATTGGAGTTACAGATAGGTGTGTCATATGGTGGTTGGGAATTGATCCTAGGTCCTCTGGAAGAGTAGCCAGTGAGTGCTCTTTACCCCTGAGCCACCTCTCCAGCTCCCCACATTTAATTTATAACTATTTAATATACATGCCCTTTATTCTGAGCAGGTGGCAGCAAGCTATGCATTCCTGTCCTGTTCAGTATTTGGTTTAATTTGTGCGTTCAGCCACTGCATGTATTTCATGACCACTGAACAGCCACAGTGTGACTATTTTATCTTGCCTTTTGGGACTTTACCTTGAACTGAGAATCACTTGGCTTTCACATGGCCTTGTCTCTTGTGATCCAGTCATGCTCCATAAACCAGATCTTTATGCAAAAGTCATCCTGTATTTGAGGGGCAGAAAGTACCACTATATCCCTAAACTATCATGACTTTGACAAGTGATTCATCAGTCTTCAAATGTGTTGCAATTCTGATAATAAAACTGTAAATGTTGCTGTTCTTTTGATTAGAATTCTACTGATTGTTAATGAGATTAATTATGTTTCCTTATTTTCTCTTTTAGCAAGGGCCCATGAATGAATTCCCCCACTTCTCTGTTAGTGTTTATAAATGGGGAGTGTTTCCCATGTTTTAGGGAAAATACTAGTGATTTGTTATTTTTGGTTGTTGTTAAAATGAGATGAGCTATTTCTCCAGATCCTAGTGATATGTTATATATACTGGCATTGTCTTGTTTCTGCCTGAGGATTTTGTATATGTCTATAATGCATTTTGATCAAGTCCCTTCTTTCTGACTCCTCCCTATCTGTTCCAAAATTTTCCCTTCCAAATTCCATGTACTCTTTTTAAACTCACTGAGAGCATAGGTATAGGATGTCTATATGTACATGCATAGGATGTCTATATAGTGTTGCCACTGTGTGCATAGGTATAGGATCACCCACTGTAACATGGCAAGCCTATCAGGGGTTGCATCCCTGAAGGAAACAGATACTCTCCCTCCCCTAGAAATCATCATCAGTTGTCAATAATTCTTCAGATACTCTCTTTTGGAACTCTAGGGCATCTCACTTATAAGATCAATTGGTCTATCTGTTCCTTAACAGGGTGTAGTTCTTGCATCTTTAGAAAACTCCTTTCTGTCTTTTGTAGTTGACTAGAACATTCTCTTCAGCTTTGCAGTTTGCTCTAAACCTCAATTCTGTCTTCACACACAATTGTTCCATGTTCTTTGTTTCAATTTGTTCATATCGTGTTGTTATTATCATCTTTTTTTATATTTAGAAGTCTTCTTTTTCTTTTGACTTTCCATGGAAAGACATATAAATATTTTGGATAGGGCATACAAAAGTATACCAGACTTTCCTATATTTATCATACATTCAATATTTTTAATTACTAGCTCTAATAATTCATCTGCAAATAACAGTGATTTGCTCTATCTACCAAGAGTACTTTGATTTCCGTTTCTGGTCTTGTATGCTTGAACACCAACTCAGACATAACACTGAAGGCAGTGTGATACTGGAAATTATATATTGTTACTTATTTTAAGGGGGAGTTTTTAAACAGCCCATTGCTAAACATAATATTTTTCTAGAGTTTTTAATCCTTACTGTTGTCAATTTAACTTTTCTTAATTTGCTATTATTCTAAGCAATGCAATCGACTGTTAAATTCTAGAATATTCATATTTCTTATCTCTCAATTTGTTTATTAATGCTCTTAAATGAGTTCTAATGCTAAGCAATATACCTGAAAGTCTCAACCTATGTCTCTACAAAATAACATTTTAAACATTATTAAGCCCCCTTCTCTTTTCCTCTCTCTGTCTCCTTCCTCTCTTCCTATAAAATGATTGAGATTAGATTATTCTCTTGGGTTTGCCATCTTTGTCTTGTCACGTATTTGGGGGAAGTTGACTTCATAAACTAGGCTGAATAGCATTTATTATTATCTTGGCTCCAAAAATTTGCTAAGTTCAGAGGCATCCCTTAACGAGATGGTTACTGAGGAAGAGGCATCCTTTAATGAAGTGGTTACTAAGGAGGAGTTACCACACATGATGCTTTCTTTTGGAAGCACAGTTTTAACCTAATAGTTCGGTTAATGAATGTTTGAATTTTGGGGATAATTCTCCTTGAGTCATCTTGTTACATTTTTCTAGAGATTGGCCCACAATGTATAGGAAACTGTCATCAAGGTGTACTTCCTCTCTTTGTAGTCTTTGTGGCAAATTTAGTTTAAATTCATTTTCGTTTTCAAAAGTTTCCTGTATGAATTTTCAGTTTCTGATGTGAAGAATTTCATTGGAAGTTTCTAATTTGTCAAGCAGTTGAGGTGCATGCCTTTAACCCCAGCACTTGGGAGGCAGAGGCAGGAGGATCTCTGTGAGTTTGAGGCCAACCTGATGGCCTTCAGAGTGAGTTCCAGAACAGGCTCCAAAGCTACACAGAGAAACCCTGCCTTAAAAGAAAAAAGGGAAGATTCTGAATTCCTGAGACTTAGAACAAATCTGTTGATTTTCTTGTCCATATCATCACACTAATAATCTATTTCACTAATTTCTGTTTTCATTTATTGTTTTGTTCTATTTTCTTGTTTAGTTTTACATTTCTAGAATTAGAGTAGGGTAATTATCTTACTTGTTCAGCTTTTAATTTTACAAAGATCCTACAGAGTACTACTTGACATGATGCCATGTGGGGTTTTCCCCAGTTTTAAAAGATGTGGGGAAAGACACATAACATAAAGTTTACTATTGCTGTCATCTCAGGATTACAGTTAAGTTACAATAGGTACATTAACGTTGTGCAACCAGCACCACTCACCTTCAGAAGTATTTCACTTTCTAAGATGGAAACTCCTCTTCTCTTGAACAACAACTCCATTCTCCTCTCCCCTAGCCCATAGCAGCCACTGTGCTATGGGTTCTCTTTATGGTATCAAAGAAGAGTGTTTGAATACTCTTATAGAAATGGTATTATGTAATATTTGCTCTGGGTGATTCGGGTATTTTTCTTAGCATGATTTTTGGTAGTTTCTTCAATGTTTTCATATGTCTCAGACATAATACCCCATCGTATGTATAGATAGATTCTGCTCATCTATCTATTCAACTGTAGATACGTGGGACGCTTCTGTGTTTCAACTCCTGTGAACAGTGATGTTCTCAATATTGTATGCAAATTACTTTCAATTCTTTGGAGTATACGTCCAAAATTAGGAGTGCTGTGTCATATGGAAATTTTATTTTTATTTTTTGAGGAACTACTATACTATTTTCCTTTAGTGACGATAACATTAAATACTTCCCTCTACAGTGAACCATTTCCGATTTCTTTATTTCGTCACCCATATTTATTCATTTGTTTATTCATTTTGTGTGTGTGTGTGTACTTACCTGTGTAGGTATGTGTGTGCCTTTGTGTGTGTGTGTGTACATGCATATGAACATCAGAGGTCAATGCCAGATATATTCACCAGTTGTCCTTCTCCTCATTATTGAGACAAGATTGCAGAGTAAATTTGGAACTCACCACTTCAACTAGAACTGCCAGAGAGGTCGTCCTGCCTCTACTACCCCAGTTCTGAGATTACATGTGCATGCCATTGCCCCAGCCATTGTGTGGAAGCTGAGTATCCAAATCCAGGTACTTAGGCCTATGCAGGACGAATTTTGTCAACTGAGACTTCTTGTCCCCTCATTTTAATATTTTTGATGGAGATATCTAAGTGAGTATAATATATCTGTATGTTGTTATATAGCACTGTCAATAATAACGCCTAGTTAAAATTTGCAAAAATGTCCTAAATCGTTTATTCTTTAAATGAATAGTTATTTGAAAGAATGATTTAAAAACAATTTACATATATTATATTTATTTTTATTATGTATTGCTTTCATGTCAGTATTTATTAAGATTTTATGTCCATAGTATTTTATATTATTATTATTATTATTATTATTATTATTATTATTATTATTATTGGTTTTTCGAGACAGGGTTTCTCTGTGGCTTTGGAGCCTGTCCTGGAACTAGCTCTGTAGACCAGGCTGGCCTCGAACTCACAGAGATCTGCCTGCCTCTGCCTCCCAAGTGCTGGGATTAAAGGCATGCGCCACCACCGCCCGGCCTGTCCATAGTATTTTATGCCCACAGATTTATCTTTATGATTATAGTACTTAAAAATTTATCATTTGAGTGTTTCATAGATGTATGCAATATATTTAATCTCATCCACCTCTTCCTGCTTCCTTCCAATTCTCTCCAGAACCCACCAACCCATCTTGCTTTTGAATTCATGTCTTTTGTGATTATTATAATTTCAAATAGCCCACTGAGTCCAGCTAGTGTTGATTGTATGTGTATGGCTGTGAGATCATCATTTGGTGCATGGGTGACCTAGCAACCACCTCCCTCAGCAGCCACCAACTGCCAATAGCGTTTCAGTTTGGGTGGTGTTTCAGGAACTCCTTCCCCATCCATGCTTGAAACTTTTCTGCTTTGATCTTGTGCAGGTGACAGCTGTTGAGAGTGGATATATTCACCAGCCATATCATGTCCAGAAGACAGTGTTTCACAATTCTCTTCCCTGCCTTCTGGCTCTTACACTGAGATACTCATTGAGCATTGGATGGGGGTGGTTGATACAGATGACCCAATGATGGCTGAGCACTCAGCAACTAGAGTACTTTTGGTAAAGATTTCCCGTGTCTGAAAAGAATATTTGATCAATATTTTGTACAATATTTGCACACCTGGATGAAGTTGATAATTAGATTACTTTACTCAAATCTAAATTTTCATGAATGCTTTGGTCTAATCTGTCAATAATAGAGTTGTAGTGAAGTTCTCCCACCAACATAGTGATTAATGCACCATTTTTTCCTATTTATTTCAGGGTAACTGTGATGGTTTGGAAGAAAATGGCCCTCAAAGAGAGTAGCTCTATTGGGAGGTGTGGCCTTGTTGGAGGAAGTGTGTCACTGTGGGCGGGGGCTTTGAGGGCTCTTTTGCTCAAGCTTCGCTCAGTGTGACTATCAGTCAACTTTCTCTTGCTACAAGATGTAGCACTGTCAGGTCCAGCACCATATCGACCTGTATACCGCCATGCTCCCTATCATGATGATAAGGGGCTGAACCTCTGAAACTGTAAGCCATGGCCATGGTGTTTCTCCACAGCAATGAAATCCTAATTAAGACAGAAGTAGGTACCAGAGTCAGACCATGCATTTGTTTGGAGGAATTTGGACTTTGGTACTTTGGGATATGAAATCAGTAGAATGTTTTAGGCACTGATTAATAGGCCATACTAGTAGAGGCATAGAAGGCAGAGGTGCTAAGAATGACTTGATTTTGGGGGTGCTCACTCAAGAGGTTTCAGAAGAGGAGAATTTTAGTATGTTGCCTAGAGATCATTCTTGTGATATTTTGCTGAAGATAGTGGTTGCTTTTTGCCCTTGTCCAAAGAGTCTGCCTGAGGCTAAAATAAAGAGTGTTTGATTAATTCCATTAGGAGAAGAAATCTCAAGGCAACCAAGTATAGACGCTGTCATGTGGTTTTTAGTGGTTACTCTATGAGGATTTACCAGGGTAAATGACAAAATGTAAATTTTGAGGAGAAAAAAGAGCACATGGAAGTTGAATGGAGCTAAATCCTGCTTTCAAGGAGATAAACATATTAAGAAATGGAATAAAGGGAGTGATGACCATAGGGCAAGATCCCAGGCAGCTAAATCTCCAATTTGTGTAAAGGAGCTAAAGAAAAGCTTAGATCTGGATGTGGTGGGGCACACCCATAATCCCAGCACTGGGAAGGCAGAGGCTGGGAGATCTCTGAGTTTAAGAGCAGACTTGTCTGTAGATCAAGTTTCAGGACAACCAAACGTAGGCAGTGAAGGACAGAAAACTAGTGAAGATGTAAATAAATGAATAGGGCATGTTCTGGTTCTAGTAAGCATCAGAACTTGGTTTTAGCCACATGGTTCTGACTTTAGAGTTAAGGATAGAAGAAATAGGTTATGGAATTTAAAGGAAGCCACTGAGGCCAAGCATGTATTAGGGGTGTCCCTGTATGGAGGCCAAATAGAGAGGTGTTGCATGAAGCTGTGATGTTGAAGCCTGGATTGCCTTGGAGAACCCAAGATGTTAGAGATGCCAGAGTCATGGGATACCTGCCAAGGAGAGTTGCTAATAGGGAGTAGAACCAGCCCAAGATAAAGAAGTCTGTTGCAGTCCATGAAGCAGAACAAAGTTGGAGATGTGGAGAACATTTTGATATCAGACATGGAGATTCAGATTTGGAGTTGGCCCAGTGGTTTTCTGCCTTACTTCGGCCCAGTATTTCCTTGACATGTCCCCTTCCCTGTATTTTTGAATGGTAATGTATTACCTATGGCATTATATGTTAGAAGTATGTGATTTGCTTTTTACTTTTGATTTTTACAGGTGATTTATAGTTAAGAGATTGCCAGGTGTCGCAGAAGAGACTTGGACTACTTTGAAACAAGTTTGAGATTGTTATAGACTATAGGGACTTTTGGAGTTGGATTGAATGCATTATTTTTGCATTATAATATGGCTATAAGCCTTTGGGGGCCAGGGAGTGGAATGTGGTGGTTTGAAAGAAAATGGCTCCAAAGGGAATAGCATTATTAGCAGTTGTGGCCTTGTTGGAGAAAGTGTGTCACTGTGGGTGTGGGTTTTGAGATCTCCTTTGCTCAGGCTTCCCTTAGTATAACAGCCAGTTGACCTCTTGTTGCCTGCAAGATGTAGCACTCTCAACTCTAACACCATGTCTGTCTGCATGTTGTCATGCTCCCTGTTATGAAAATAAGGGATTGAACCTCTCAAACTGTAAGTGAGCCACCCAAATTAAGGGTTTTCTTCATAATAGATGCTGTGGTCATGGTGTCTCCTCACAACGTACTTGTGGAGGTCACGGGACAACTTTCAATGCTTCTCTTTAACTGAGGGTTCTGGGGACTGAACTCAGATCATTGGGCTTGTGAGGCAAGCATTTTTACCTAGAGACGTCTCAGTGGCCCACTTACAAATGTTTTTAAACCTATGTTAGTTCATAATCGATGGCATCCAGGAATGAAGAAAATAGAATACATTTCCTTCCTCATAAGTCTTGTCTTGATTTTGAACATGAGTGATTGAATGTCTAACAGAGTAATTTGAGACCTTGAGTAATGCCGAATGACTTACCTTGCCTTTGATCATCTGTAAAATGCAGCCACAAAGTAAATCTCTGTCTGGAGCCAGTGGGAGGTCTATATTTATGTTTTTGAGCTGGACTTACTTCCTTTAAATCTCAAGACACTACTAAAGATCTAGAGAAAGAGGGACCCTGCTAAATGGGGGTATTTGTTTTGCTTTTTCATCTAAAAAGAATCATCTTAGTAGGGTTTTATGGATTTAAAAAGATATACAAAGATAAAGTTCCTTATAACTAAAACACATAAAAAAGTTTCTAGGTCTTTTTTGGAGAAGAGAAGGCTGTGGAAGATTTGGTCTATTGGTGTGTGTGTGTGTGTGTGTGTGTGTGTGTGTGTGTGGTGTGATTGATAGTTACTTTTTCCCTTAAAATGAATAAGTTGAAGAAATTATCAATATTCTACGATTGTCAAACAGAATTGCAATGTTGAGTCTTACACAGGTTAACCTTCCCTTATGTCTGGGTGGATGCATGATGAAAAAATTCTAAGTCCTCCATTAAAGTCAAAGGCACTTGCTAAAAGGCTCCAGAACACCTGCACCATCCAGGATGATAGGGACACACATTTCAGAACAAGGATGCAGGAAGCTGGTACCTCAAGGCAGACATACTTCTACATTTGGTGACAGAAGGAGTCCAGACAATGACACATACGTGTTGACTTTGCTGCTAACTACATTTGCACCCATGCACAGTGGTGATTAGTGTGTAAGTACATGGCTTTCCCCTACTTGCTCCCAGTTTAGAAAGGTCAGCATGTGCAACCATGTATGATGGAAAGAACAAAATGGGGAAGGTAACCTTTGGCTGAAAATAGGAAATTAATTCTAAGAAGTGACAGTCTGTAACCCAAATCCCGATTCCCTGCACCAGATAATGACGCAAGGTGCACCTCTATTAATAGCAAGTTAGACAACTTAACTGTTTGAGAGAATCCCCTGGAGTTAGAAACTTTCTTCCAAGCAAAAAAAAAATATTTGGTACTTACCACCCACTTGAGCAAGGAATAAGAACCCCCCAACTCTTCCCGTCAGTTTGAAAGGAAGCTGGCCTCTCTCCACTGAGAGCACCAAGCGATCGCATTCCTGTGGGTTTCTGCCTGTCAATCTGCATGGTGGTGTGGTATAATGGAAAGAGCTCTGGTGTAGTCAGAAGCCTTTGCTGGGAGTCCTTCCTCTACCATTTACTTACTGTTAAGCCAAATCATCCCTTGCTCTTTTGGAATGTGAAAAGGAAGCCATTGCAGTCATATAACTCAAAAGTTGTTAAATTATTGTTTGTGTTCCCAGCAGTATTAATGTACAGACAGTGCATTAATAGCAGGGCAGGGAGTGGGGGATTTGGGTGCCTTGTTTGGAATGCTTTAATTTTTTTATTAATTATTTTGTTTCACATATTGGTCATAGTCTCCCCTCCTTCCTCTTCTCCCACACCCTTTCCCCTCTTTTGCCCCATTTAAATCAGCCCCTTCTCCATGTTCACTCATGAAAGGGCCTGCCTCCCATGGGCATCAGCAAAGCGTGGCTTATCACATTGCCATAAGACCAAGCATCTCCCCCTGTATTCAGGCTGATCAAGGTAATCCAGTGTCAGGATATGTTCCCAAGAGCCAACCAAAATATGAGGAACAGTCTTGCTCCCATTCCTAGGAGTCCCACAAATAGATTAAGCTATACAACTGTCACATATGTGCAGAGGGCCTAGGTTGATCTCATGTAAGCTTCCTGTCTGTTGGTTCAGACTGTGAGTTTCCATGAACCAGGATAGCCGTTTCTATGGGATTTCCTCTGATGTACCTGGTCCCCTGGCTCCTACAATCCCCTCCTCTCCCTCTTCAATAGGACCTCCCAAGCTCGGCCCAGTGTTCGGTCATGGGTCTCTAAACCTGTTTCTGTCAGTCACTGGATGAAGGCTCTCCACTGACAACCGGAAGAGTCTCCAATCTGACCACAGGGAGTGACCTGTTCAAGCTAAGCATCCATTGCTGCCTGGAGTCTTATCTGGGGCTACCCTAGTCTCAGGCGTCTACCCGACTCCCTAAAGACCCCTTTCTAGCCATCTTTCTCAGCAGAGGGCTCTAACTTTTAAGGCATTGTGTGAATCTGCCATTGAGCATCAGGGCCTTGGAAACAGATAATTTGAGAAAGTCATGCTGGAGGCAGGAGACTGTGTGTAGCTATGGTTGCAGCTGCTTTGGGTCTGTGTTAGTGTCGGTATGTACACACTGACAGTGGAAGCAATGGCAGAGAAAGCCTTCATCTCATGGTAGTGGGAAGCAAAGGTCAGATAAAAATACACAAGAGGAGCAATATTCCTTTGAAGGGTCTGCTCCATGTGACCTAGGTCCCACTGCTACCTCCTTCTCATAGCAGCCCAAACTGTTGACTAAACCTTTTTACACATGGCTCTTGAGGAACATTTAAGATCTAAACTTTAACAACTATCAATGTTCTACTCACAGAATATGGGCATTTTCTGGAACTTTCTCATGCTTAGCTTTCTGCAAATCTTCTACCATAAGTGAATGAAATCAAACACATATTTGAAACTGAATTATGATATCACTATCATAATAATGTACACATGTTAAATACTAAATAAACCATAATAAATTGCATTTTTGAAAGCAAAAGTCTACCAGGTATTCTTTATTGTTTATATTTCAGTCCAGTACTGTAGGAACAAGCTCGGGGCTCAACAGAGGGAAAAGGAGGCCAAAGTGTCCACGGGAGGTAGATGAAACAAAACTGAAATCTTGGGGCCTGTCAGTTCCCAAAGCTACAGTGCGGTTACTGGCAGGGATGGAGTTGATTTGTTTTGGAAGTTCCTCTGCTGCTTAAGGTGGCTGTCATGAAATGGTAAATGCAGCTGGGTGCTCTCATGGGCGTCATTTCTTCCTCTAGCATGACCCCTGCAATGTGTACTTTCTGTTCTCTTAGCACAGCTTGAAGATGTCCTTGTTGTATGTAGTTCACACAAGTTTCATCTTGTTCTGTGTTCTTTATTTTTTAATAAATAAATAATTAATTAATTTTGCATTCAGACTGAAGTTTCCCCTCCCTCCTCTCCTCTGAGTCCCTCCCACCACCCCTCCGCTCCCCCATCCACTCCTGAGTTCTTCATTATGCAGACTTTTTAGCTATACCCATTCTTTGAGAATTCTAACCTAAGCTGGATTTCTGTACTTGGGTCATAAATAAACAACCCCCACCACCACCACTTTTTTGGGGAAACAGAGCCTTACCATGTAGCTCAGGCTAGCTTCAAACTCAGAATCCTCCTGCCTCAGCCTACTAAATATCAGGATTATAGGCACAAGCCACCCTGCCAGGCTCTCTGTTTGCTTCCATAATGATGAGACTGTTTAGAAATCTGTTTTCCAGAGAGAGTCTCCATTAGTAAATGGTTTCACCCAGAAACCAAAACATTTCTCTCACTGTCTTCAAGTGCATGTTTAAATGACGTAATGACTAGCATGCCCTTTTATAGCAGAATATGTCTGTGTGAGAATTGCCATATGTGGGTACTGTGCTAAATGTCGTTCACTCGGTGCACTGACACTAAAGGCAAGCATTTGACAAAGGGAAGCTCAGGAAGGTAAAGCATCTCGTTTAAGACTAGCTTACTAGTAGATGGTGCTAGCCTGGGATTCATACCATGTGTGTGTGTTGGGCTTTAGCCCGAGTTTTGATTGCAGCATCCTATCACCTCCTTACTGCTGGATCCTAAATTATTCCATTACTTATTTAAATATTTGAAGCCACATTTTATAGGCAAATATACATAACCGTGGTTTAACATCTAGATTAAACAAGCTTTAAAACCCCCATTGTCATCAATATGCTCATGTTTTATATCAAATCAACAAATCTTTGTCAATTAGATTACATTATTTTTCTTCTGTAGCAGGTGTTTGGGTTCTTGTGGAAATAGTACCTCACTAACACTAAGTGCCATGATGCATAAGTCAAAGTGACAAGCAACTAAGTCCTTAGTACAGCTATTGCTGTGACATTGTGTGGGATTACAGAGTCAGCTCCATGCCTAGGAGCTTTATTCCTGAGTCCAGGCTGTCACAGAGCCCTCAAAACTACAAGCAGATGTTATGGAATTGTGTACATTTGGATTTTAGAGGAAATTCTCTTTCCCATAGCTTATCAGTGCTCACTTTAGGAATACCTTACCTTTCAGCCTCATGAAAACCTTGGCTTTTTCTCTAGATTATATTTTGTTTGGTTTGGTTTTACAGTGCTTGAAAGAATGGAGGAATGATGGATCTGCATTATTTATTTTTTTAAATTATTAACAATTCCTTGAAGTACAGAAAAAATAATGCAGGAACTATATTTCTGGCAGACACGCGATCCAGGGGAATGTGCACAAGTGGCAGCTACTGAAGATATATTGGTGAAGTGTCTGGCTCAGCCACCCGGCAGTGAGATGAATGTGTCCATTTTGCATTCTACACCTCAGATGTTCATTCATTCACCTGCTTACACCTTCTTTCACTTACCTGCTAAGTTTGTGCTAAGGTTTAGGCACAGACACAGGCCCAGAGGAAAACCCTGGTCTTGTCTGCATCCTTCTATAAGGGCAACAAAACTGCTTACTCAGGTTCTAAAATATACATTATAGACATAAGATTTTTAGGCACTTGAAAAATGTTGGTTGTAAGACCTTTAAGAAACTGTAGTAAAACTGTCTATGGCTAAAGCTTTTCACCAGTTTGGTCATTTCAACTCATTACTGGCATTAATTACACTCACATTGCAACATTACCACCACCCAGTTTAAGACTTGCAAGCAGGAGGCAAACCTACAACCATTGAGCAGTCAGTCTCATTGACCCCACCTGCTTTCCATCTCTATGGATTTGTTAGTTGGGTTATAAATGAAAAAGCTGACTCTAAAATTCCTATGATATGAACATGGACTTTGAGTCGCCAGAACAAATGTATTAATAGAATCATGCTAGGGGATCCTTTGTGTCAGCCTGCACTCACTTAACGTTATGATTTTGTAGCATGATAGAATTATACATCTTGTAACTGAACGATATTGGTTGCATACACCATGGATGTTTGTTGTTATTGTTTCTGAGATAGGGCCTTATGCATCCCGGGCTAGACTAGAACCTGATATATGGTCATCTGCTTCACCTCCTGAGCCTGTGTCTATCATCACTACCTTTAGTTGATGTGGTGCTAGTGCTCAGACTCAGTGCTTAGTCTTTTAGGCCAGTGAATGCTCTGTCAACGGAGGGACATCTCCAAGCCATATGTGTTGTATTCCGTTCACTTGCTGGCAGACAATTGGGCTACTGCCACTGAATATTGAATAAGGATATTGGTGTGTGTTTTAGTTGCTCACTTATTTTGAATTGTTATGGGTTTATCTTACAAATGGGATGATTGGGTCACATAACAATTCTATATTTAAACTGCTACATGGTGGTGCATGCCTATAATTCCTCAGGAGGCTTAGGTGGAAGGATTGGGAGTTCAAGGCCAAGCTGGGATACATAGAAAGATCCTGCTTCAAAGACCAAACCAAAGAAACAAACGAACTGTTGAAGAGCAGTGAAAGTATTTTCCATAGCATCTATGCCACTTTACATTTTCCAGAGTATGAGGGCTCAGTTCCTCAGTGGCTCTTGACAATTTCCTCTCTCTTGCTTGGTGTGAATGAGGTAGTACTCATGTTGATTTTCATTTGAACTAATCTAGTGAATAATGATGTTGAACGTCTTTTGGTGTGCTGTTGACCATTTGTGTATGAAATTTGAAAAATGTTCATTCAACTACCTTGTGAGTTTTTTAATTTTTATAAGAATTTCTTACTTGAGTATACTGTATTAAGTTATTTCCACCCTTTTCTGCCCCCTCTCCAACTTCTGCTACATCCGATCTCCCATTCCCTCTCAAACTCCTACCTTCTTATTCTGTAATTATTACTGTTACATAAATACACATATACGTATATCTGAATATATTTATGCACATATTCACTTTCAAAGTCCAGATACTGTTGCCTATGTGTACTTGTGTTTAGTTGACCATGTAAGGTTTTATAGCCTTTCAGGGGACTTATCTATGGCAAAAACTTATTCTCCCTCCCTCAGCAGAAATTGATTGCCCATAGTTCTTCATCTAGAGATGAGAACTTGTGAAATTTTCCTTCATCACCCATGGTGGTATGGTCATTTGTAGGTCTTGTGAAGGTGACCATATTTTTGAGATTTCATGGTACAGTGTCCCTGTCATGTCTAGAAGACACCATTTCAAAACAAACACCCTAGTCCTTTAACTTTTGCTGTCTTTCTGTACCCTCTTTTGTGATGTTCTCTGAGCCTTAAGTGAGGAGGTCATGTTGTAGATGTATCAGTTGCAGGCAATCAATTATTTTGAACAGTTGAGGACCTCTTTAGTATCCTCCATCTGCTGCAAAAGGAACCTTCTTTGATAAGAGGTGAGAAATATATGCATTTATGAGTATAAGGACAAATATTTAGAATGCAGTTAGAAGCTACATTAGTTTAGGAAATGGCAGTTGCAGGCTCTTCTTTTAGGGTCTGTGACCTCTCCAGACACGGATTCTGTCCGATATTTATAGTATCAGGCATAAGCTCCTTCCTGTTAAGAGAGTCTTAAGTCCAATTGGACAGCTGTTAATTTCCCCCCAGTTGTGTCATTGATGAGCCATTGGCAGTATTCAACAATTACTGCAGTTCCCAAGCTTATAGTTATATACGGCTATTGATAACTTTTCTCTCTATTGGCAGCTTACACACACATTTTGCTATTATGAGAGCTATGTCTCAGGGAAGAGGCTTCTGATGTGGGAGCCCCCTCTGTGTGTTGCTTATATTGGTAATGAATAAAGAAACTGCCTTGGCCTAATAGGGCAGAACCTAGGTAGGCAGAGAAGACAGAACTGAATTCTGGGGGGAAGAAAGCAGAGTGAGGGGAATTCCATGGGTCCATCAGAGACAGATGTGCTGAATTTTACCTGGTAAGCCACTGCTATGCAGCGATATACTGATTAATAGAAATGGGTTAAATTAAGATGTAAGAATTAGCCAATAAGAAACTAGAGCGAATGGGCCAATTAGTGATTTAATTAATACAATTTCTGTGTGGTTATTTTGGGGCTAAGCTAGCTTAGGTGGCCAGGACAAACAAGCAGGCCCTCCTGCAACAGGCTTCCATGACAGTACAAAGTTGACTCCAAGTGTTGGGTCTCTTCCATGCCAATACAGACTTGATTCCAAGTGTGTGCTGTCTTCAGCAAGAGATTCTTATTTTCCAGTTCTGAGAGGCAACCAAGTGCAATGACAATATCCTATGGCTCCTGAGGGAAGCATTATCATCCCATAAATTATAACTCCACTTAACACACACACACACACACGAACACATGCATATTTTAAAGTAATCTTATAAATAATATATTTGCTTATGGCTTTTTCCAATAACAATAGTTATTTATTTCTCCTGCTTCATCTCTTTTCTTCTATCTCTGTATCACCTTCCCATCCCTCTTCCATGTTATGGTCATTTATTTTCTCCCTTTCCTTTGTGAAAACTTCTAAATTACTTGTTGCTGTTATTGTGTTCCACTCAATATGGTCAATGTATTAGCCCTTTATTGATTATATAATTTGGTAATATTTCTCCTATTTATGATTTTTACCTTATGGTATTTCATTTAATAGATAAAGTTTTTAATCTTTATGAAATTTGGTGCTTTCCCCTGCCTTCTGACTCTGCTTTTGGCATCATATCTCAGGAAACTGCCATATATTGCCATCAAGATAGGGTTCATACCTTTTTATCTAAGCGTGTTATTGGTGCAAGCCTTACACCTAGGTTGGTAACCTATTTTGGGTATATGTTTGTGTGTGTAATAAGATGAGGTCCATTTCCACTCTTTTGCATGTGGATGCCTTGCTGGCCAGCATCATCTTCTCTATTCTTTGGGAGTCATGGAAACATTGTCAAATACATGTACTATAGAAGCACAGAAGTGTGCAATTACGGGGGCTTTCAGTTGTGTCACTTGTATCTATGTCTGTTTCTATAGTACAGCTTTGCAGTAGGCTTTGAAAATGAGAAGAATGGGTGTTCTAACTGTGTTTTTATCAAGATTAACTTGATCTTTCATGGTTCCTTCCATGTGCTTAGAGATTTTAGGATAGACATTTCCATTTCTGCATATATAAAACGATTACATTGATGGTCTATACTTTAGATTGATGAATATTAGCTTATTAATAACAGTAAAATTATCAACTTCTAAACACAGATTTTCTTTTCATTTGTGTCACTTTGGCATTTTATGTCATATTTAAGATTTTTTTCATACAATATATCTTTATCATATTCTTTTCTCTCCCCCAATTCCTCCAAGATCTTCTCCACCTCCCTACCTATCCAACTTCATGTCCTTTCTCTCTCTTTCAACATACCCTAAAAAAACAAGGAAAAATAAAAATCAAAAGATTAAAAACCAAAACAAACCAAATAAACTAACCACCACCACCACCACCACAAACCATAACAAAGAAGTCACACACACACACACATACACACACACACAAAATGGAGACCATTTTGTGTTGGTCAACTACTCCTGACCATGAGACCTGCTCTGGAGTGTGATTGATAAACCCAGTGTCACTCTATTAGAGAATACTGATTTTCCCCTTCCAAGCAGGTATCAATTACAAAGAATTTCATAGTTAGGTCTGGGGTTTTGTGACTCCTCCTCTTTCTCTATGCTGGGCTTTTGTCTGGCTTGAATTTCTATGAGTTTCATATATGCTGTAACTCTCTTTGTGGTTTCATATGTATATCAGCCCCATAGTGTCTAGAAGACACTCTTTCCTTTGAGTCATTCACCGCATCTGGCTCTTGCTATCATTTTTTTCTCTTCTATATAGAATAATAGTAGATTTTTTTTTCCTGGAACATGTGACCGAACTAGTCTTAGGTTCTTGAGCTTCATTAACAGTGTCAGGTGTGGGTTCTATCTCATGGAATGGGCCATAAATCCAATCAAAAAATGGTGGATTGCTCCAATAATATTTGTACCACGATTACACTAGTATATCTGCAGGCAGGTTATAAGATGTACTGATGCCATTGTTGATCACAGGTTTATAGCTGGGTGAGATTGAGAGATTACTTTTATCTTCTGGTAGTGTGTATAGTACCTTTTATCATCATGAACACTTGTCAATAGAGAGATGTTTCTAGTTAGGCACCAGTTCAATTTCTTCACCTATGACAGAATTAAGTGGTGACTTTAGCAGCAGGATTTTAATATGTTGTAGAAGTCCACAGATGGCATTGACAATAGCCTGTGATGTTTATAGAGTGATTATCAACAGCAATAGCAATGGAAAAGGCATATAAACTCATAGGCACTAAACAACTCACTACTGAATGAAAACTGAGGCGAGACAAAATGTAAGAAAAAAGTTAAAGTTCTATTAGACTTGAAAGAAAATGACAACACAAACCTATGGCATAAAATGAAAGCAGTGCTGAGTCAAGTTCAAAGCAATAAGTATTTACATTAAACCCAGAGAGATCTCATATTAATAACAATGATACACTTGAAATGTTTAGAAAAGCAGTAAGAAACAACATCCACAAAGAGTGTATAAAAAGAAAAAAATCAAGCTCAGGCTGAAATCAATGAAACAGAAACAACAACATCAATAAAAAGCATCAATAAAATGAAGAGTTGGTTCATTGAAAAAAAACAAGACTGACAATCTTTAGCCAAATTAACCAAATGAAAAAGAGGGAAGAAGAAAAATAAATAAAATTAAAATGAAAAGGGAGACATTGATAATTTCTGGATAAATGCACCATACCACAGTTAAATCAAGACCAAATAAACAAAGTAAATAGATCTACAACCCATAAGGAAATAGAAACAGTCATCAAAAGCCTTCCAACCAAAAAAGTCCAGGACCAGATGCTTTTAGTGCAGAATTCTACCAGAATTTCAAAGAAGATCTAATACTGATACTCCTCAAATTCTTTCACACAATAGAAGCAGAAGGAACACTGACAAACTCTTTCTATGAGTCTACCCTGATACCTAAACCACACAAAGATGCAACTAAGAAAGAGAATTACAGACAAATCTTGCTCATGAACATTGATGCAAAAAAAAATTCAATAAAATACTGTTAAACTGAATCCAAGAAATCATCAGAAACATCATTTGCTGCAAGAATGGTTCAACATATTAAAATCCATCAACGTAATTGACCATATAAATAAACTAAAAGAAAGAAAACCACATGATCATCTCATGAGATACTGAAAAAGTCTTTGACAAAATCCAACACCTCTTCATGATAAAGGTCCTGAAGAGAATAGGAATACAAGGAACATTCCTAAATATAATAAAAGCAATACACAAAAAGTCAACAACCAACATCAAACTAAATGGAGAGAACTCAAAGCTATCCCACTAAAATCAGGAACAAGACAATGTTCTCCATTATTTACTCAATACGGTACTCAAAGTCCTACCTAGTGCAGTAAGACAAAAATGGAGATCAAGGGGATACAAATAGAAAAGGAAGAAGTCAAATTTTCACTATTTGCTGATGATATGATAGTATACATAAGTGACCCCAAAATTCTACCAGGGAACCTCTACATCTGATAAAGATTGCTTCAGTAATGTAGCAGGATACAAGATTAACTAAAAAAAAATAACAGTGCCCCTCATATATATACAGATGATAAACTGGATGAGAAAGAAATCAGAGAATCATCACCCTTCACAATAGACACAAATAACATAAAATATTTTGGGGGTAACTCTAACCAAACAAGGGAAAACACTGTATGACAAGAACTTTAAATCTTTGAAGAATATATATTCTCATAAGTGGACACCAGACATAAAGCAAAGGATAACTAGCCTATAGTCCACAACCCCAGAGAAGCTAGAACCCTCTTCCAAAAATAGATGGACGCAGATACAGAGACCCACAACTAACCATTTGGCCGAGCTCCAAGTGAAGAAAGGGACGAGCGATAATATGACTTCAAAGGGGTCAAGACCATGATGAGGAAACCCACAGAATCAACTGACCCGAACTTGCGGAAGATAACTGACTCCTGACTGGAAACTGGGGAACCTGCATAGGACTGAACTAGGCCCCCTGAATACAGACGACAGTGGTGTGGCTTGGACAGTACATGGGGACATTGTCAGTGAAACCAGGATCTAACTCTAATGCATGAACTGACTTTGTAGAGCCCATTCTCTGTGTAGAGCTACCTTGCTCAGTCTAGGCATGGTCAACCTTGGTCCTGCCTCAATAAGGGGATGAGACAGTCATAGTTGTCTTACCTGGGGAGGCCTCAACCTCTCTGAGGAGCAGACTGGTGTTGGAGTGAGAAGAAGGGGGGTAGGAGGAGGGAGGGAGACCTGGGATTGGTATGTAAATATTAATTAATTAAAAGTTATTTCAATTAAAAAAAAGAAAAGGGAGACATCACAACAGACACAGAGGAGATTCAGGTAATCTTAAGGGCATACTTAAAAAAAAAATCTGTCTTTCACCAAACTGGAAAGCCTAAAAGAAGTAGATGAGGCAGGCAGTGGTGGCATTAATCTGCACATTTGGAAGGAAGAGGCAGGTGGATCTCCACCCACTAAGTTTGAGTTTGAGGCTAACCTGGCATACAGAGGGAGTTCTAGGACAGGTTCCGAAGCTACACAGATAAACCCTGTTAAAAACAAACAAACAAACAAGAAATAGATGAATTTCTTTATAAACATGACATAACAAAATCAAGATGAAATCAACAATCCAAGCAGACCCATAATCCCTAGTAGAATAGAAACAACAATTAAATTTTCAACTAAAAAAAGCAAAGGTGTTTCCAGGTTCTTGGTGTCTTATTCAAGGAATCAAGATAAAGATACACACATATAGCAAAGCTGCAAACTTTTCTTCAAAATCAAAGTAATAATACAGATCAGAAAAATGCTGCTAAGGGTAGCATCTGGCTACATTTATGACAGAGTACTAAAGGTCACAGGCTATTGCCTCAGGCTTCTTTTGTGGAATCTAAAAGAAGAAGAGGTTCATTACTAAGGGGCACAATTTGGGTGCTTCTCTATTTTGCTTGACACATTTGTGTTATGTAAGCTTTTGCTCACTGCATCTGCTCTTCTCATATGCATCTGATTTTAGTCATATTAATGCTCAATTTTACATATGCGAAAGATGGTAAATAGGGGATTTTCCCTAACAGGTCACACAGAAGACACCATTTGCCTTACTGTCCATATACCCCAAACTAACCTAGTCTACATTGACCCACTTTTACTCCCAAACCTGTATCTGTCTGGAAAACATTTGAATAGAAGAAACTGGCCCACAAAAGGGGATTTTAAACATTTTGTTCAGGATTATGAGAAACTTCCTTCATTGTCTAGAATGGGATGTGTGTGCATAAAGTTTCATATAGTTAGTGGTCCTAGGAACAAGCCCATTGTTTGATGAGGGAATCATGAGTGTGGTTTGTGCACATAAGGGCTTAGGTTGCTAAGGGCATTCTCAGCAGATAAACATGAGTATAACCCAAGATAAGTGATGTTGAGTCCCATGTTGCTGAGCTACTCCTTAGACTTGCTGCTTATTTATTAATTGTAGTCTCAGTGTGTATTTCAGCATATTTCACTTATAGACTGTTTTCCATGAGTAGAGATAGTTTTACTTCTTCCTTTTCAAGATGACAACTTTAATTTCCATACTTTGCCTGACTAGACTTTCCAGTGAAGTTGGAAATAGAAATATCAAGAATGAAGTAAGTGTGGGGCATTTTATTGTATAACAATGATTTTGGGGGCTGGGACACGAGAACCCTTTGAATCCAGGGGTTTAAGAGCAGCCTAGAAAAAGAAGGAAAGAAATACAGGTTAAATAAGAGAAGTGACTGAAGTAGGCAGCCTTCCTTCTTCTTGTCTAGTTGTAAGCTTTTCATAGGTGATTTTTAACAGGCTCACAAAGTTCCTATTTATTAAGATAACATGCATTTTCTTCATGAAGCGATTTGGATATTTGACAGATACTCCACCTTGTTTATATAATCATATGACTTTCACTCTTTGCTATTCTAATGTAATGCATCACACATATTGATTTCCAGATGTTAAACTAACCTTGAATTCCTGGTATGTTGGGGTGTATGCACATGGGATATAATTTGATTACTCTATTTATGGATTTTGTTTTTCCACGCATTTAATATGAGTTTTTAGTTCTATATTCATCAAAGATCTGTTTTTCCTGTGATGTCCTTATCTGGAATATATATATATATATATATATATATATATATATACATATATATTTAACTTACAGGAGCCAAGTGTGTGGAGAAAATTAGAAGTGACCTAATAAGGAAACTTCTTCAAATGACAAAATAGTGCAAAAAGAACAAGAACAGTTATATGTTGATTTTCCTTCATTTTTGAGACTTAATTAAAAGCTTTCTGGTTCATTTTATCTCACACACTTACTCTCTGAACAAGCTAATGAGAAGTGGACTAAGCTCTGTAGGTGTTCAAGGAAGGCCTGCTGTAATCTCCGTATCAAGTGTGACGGTGCCTTGAATAGACTGGCTTTTTCCTTACTCTTCATCCCATTATTTTTAGAAGATGATCTATGAAAAGCCTATTAAAAATAACAGGCCTGTCTCTCTTTATATCTGGCTGAAGTATGATTCCAGTAAATATTAGATTTCTTTCTCTAATCACCACATTGACTGGAATTAATAGCTAGCAGGCAAAATGCTAGTAAGGTGAATATTTTTTGAGGATACGGCCATGAGTCATGATCAATCTCATTTTTCTTTGACAAATTATGTGTATTTGTATACATGTGTTGGCATGTGTGCTCATGCATCTGCATATGTATATGATTAAACATAACTCCACTTTTGAACGTTAATGAGGATTAAGAGATTTTTTTCAAAGAGGCAGTCTGGGAGGGTTTAAGTCTATAGCTGACATGATTGTCCTGGGTTCAGCAGTGGTATAATACATGCAAATTAACTTCTCAGCATAGACGATTTGTTTTCAGTCTTCATTTGAACTCTGACATAGATTTGAGGCCTGACATTTCAACCTTGACAAACTCCACACAAACACTGGTGGCTGGAACTCAAGAGGAGAACCACAGGAGGGTGACTCCATTGCTTCTTCCTCTTAGGGCTAAGGCCCAAGAATTCCGAGAGACAGAGAGAGAGAGAGAGAGAGAGAGAGAGAGAGAGAGAGAGAGAGAGAGAGAGAGAGAGAGAGACTTGCTGTTCCAGGCAACCACCACGCCCTCTCCAACTTCCCATCTCTTGCCTTCCCACACACTAATCTTCTTTCCACTTCCTGCTGAGAGGGGTGATTGCTGATCTCTGCCAGTGTTACCTCATTTCCTCTGTTGGGAGGTTCTCTTCTACCCCTTTCCTAATTCCTTGTCATGACGTGAGTCAGGCTGCCTTGTGTGAAGTTTTCACTAATTCCCTTCACCCACTATGCCATTCCTTTGTATTCCTCTACCTTGAAAGAAGGTAGATGCCACTCACATGATTGTCATCCCTAGTGAGGTAAGAAGTTGAACTTAGGGACTGGAGACATGGCTCAGCAGTCAAGAGAATCCAAGATGGGTTCCCAGCACCCACAGAAGGTGATTCACAGCCTCCAGCGGGGTCCAATCTTCTGATCTGTGGGTATCGGCATTCATGTACATATACCCCTTTCCAGCACATAATTAAAAATAAAATAAATGTTAAAATGTGGGTTTGGGGTAGATAGTTTGCCCATAAGGGGGAAAAAACTGATTAGAGATGCTCACAGGGCTGAAGATGCTGCCAAGGGCAGAAAGAGCCGCTCATGAGTGTCCAAGGGTGTGGTCACCTTAGTGACGATTTGGGAAAAGCTGTCATCGCTTGATGACAGAGCAGTAGTAGAGAAAATGTGACATGACTTCAGTGGCAGACATATGTAGATCATGTGCATGTCAGGTAAATGATGCCATATGGAATGGGTGGGACCATCTAGAAAACCAGTTCTTAGAACCCTGAGGTTAATCGCCTGGCAGGGTGTTCAGAAGCTAGACCTTACAGTCTAGAAGGGAAGTGCTGGTCCAAGAAAGGAGAGGACAAGATGGATGTTCAGAAGCTAGACCTTTTACAGTCTAGAAGGGAAGTGCTGGTCCGAGAAAGGAGAGGACTAGATGGATGTTCAGAACAGCCCTGACAACCCAGAGAGTTGGAGACTGGGTACCAGAACGTGGGCTTCTATTGAGCCTGGAGGAGAATGGTGATACTGAATTCTACTTTCTAGGAGGGCCACAGAACCTTAAGTACTTGTCACTTCAGGCCAAAGTGATTTAGGAACTAGATGTAGACTTGAAGAAGAGCACCTCATAATTTAATGCAATTATAAGACAGTGGCAGAAAAGAGGCTTCGTGGTGTGTTTCTAGTATAATGTCAAGCAGAGACTAACTGCTCACTTTATGGGATTACGGTCGTGTGGGGGAAGTTTCCAGATCGTAGACATCAGAATTTTCATGGTGGAGAGGATCGGTTTTGTTGGAGTATCATGAAGTGACTCAACCTCTCTCCCAAGGTTAACAAATCCACAGTTGTCCTCTTGTTAATTTTCAATAGTCTTCACTTCCGGTGACTGCACAGGTCATTTGCACTACCTCTTCCAGATGCATAGTAGCTATTAAGCAACATGGAAGCACATGCCCTGACAAACCTACAATACAGTCAAAGTTTTTCAATGCTATCACCTGCCAACTCCAGCACCCCACTTTGGGGGTACTGTCAACAAGCAACCACTCATGGTATCCTTTTCTTCCCTAAATCATCTTCCTTCCCCATGATTTCCCTGCTCCATGACTGAGAAAGTATTCTACTTCGTTGTTCTTTTTGCTTGTATTTTTATTTTTTATTTTAAACAACAACAACAACACATGGGCTTGATCACTGATGACTGCCCCCCCCCCCCGCCACGACCACTTTGGTTTATGGTGTACCCTGTTCTACTTTGCTTTCTGCTGCCATGATTGAGCATTCTGACCAAGCACTCGGGAAGGAGAGGTTTTGTTTTACTTACAGTTGACAGTCCAACAGAGGAAGCCAAGGCAGAACTCAAGGCAGGAACTTGAAGCATCAACCATAGAGAAGCAAATAAGGCTTACTGGCTCCCAGGTCACATCCAGCCACCTTCCTCACAAAACCCAGAGCTTGGGGTGGTATGGTCAGTGCGGCAGGACCTTCCTACATAGTTAGCAATCAAGAAATACCAACAGGATGGTGGGGCTGATCTAATGGGAGCTCACAAAAGCAAGCTGGACTGGGACTGATGGAGTGATCAAACCGGACTCTCTAAACGTGTTGGACGAGGAGGGATGACTGAGAAGCTAAGGACAATGGCACTGGGTTTTGGTCCTACTGCATGTACTGGCTTTGTGGGAACCTAGTCTGTTTGGATGCTCACCTTCTAAGACTTGGATGGAGGTGGGAGGACCTTGGACTTCCCACAGGGCAGGGAACCCTGACTGCTCTTTGGACTGGAGAAGGAGAGGAATGGAGGGAGGGGGAGGGAAATGGGAGGATGGGAGGAAGTAGAAATTTTTAAGTAAAAATTAATAAAAATAAAATAATAATAATATATCACCCCCAAAAGAAATACCAACAGATGTACCCCATGGGTTAATCCATTCTCAATTGAAGTTCCTTCTTCCTAGGTGTGGAAAGTTGGCATCCAAGATCAGACATCACATACCGCATTGCCCTAGAGCTACCATAGAGTGTCTTTTCTACGTTCTTGAGACATCTGTTAATTTTAGTTTAGAAGTTCATTTTTTCAACTCCACTGTATTTTTTTAACTCCATGGTATTTTCTAAGAAGGCATATGAATAGAATGTATTGGTAACAGCCTGCATCCTTCTGAGCCCTGAAAAGAAAGTGTATTGAGAAGTAAATAAAGCACTAATAAATTTACAACCAATCAAAAACTGGGTATTCATAATCTTTGTAAGGCTGTGGCAAAGGCAGGTTTCTGAACCCACTTTTTTATAGTAAGGGGCACCAAGCCTGAATAAGTCTGAACAAAGAAATTTTTACAATCTCGAGGTAAAACTCAGATACAGATTCAGATTGCCTTACTTTAAGATTGTAAAGTAAGGCAATCCTGGAGTCTTTTGTGCATTCAGTTTGATCACATGCTGTGCTCTCATGTTTTGCTTATAGTCCCTTGTCCTCTGCACTCTTCCTGAGCCTGGAAGTTCTGAGCACACCCAGCATGACCCTCATGTTGGAGCCAAGTTGTCAGTCTTTTCTGGTAGCATTAGGGTTTAAACCTATGGTTCTATACATGTCAAACAAACACCCCACCACTGACATGGGTCTCAAGTCTTTACTCTCTCTTTTTACCTAAGGTCTCACTAAGGTGCCCAGGCTTGAACCTGCAATGCTCTTGTATTAACCCCTGGAGTCGCTCTCATTAGAGTCTGTGCCACCAAGTCTGGCTACAAAACTTTGTTTTACCTCAGTAAGGGCTGCCTTAAGAAGATGGTGAACAAGTCTTGCTTACAAAGAGAACTGGTTTGTATCCTTTCTTTAAAAAAAAAACAGCCCTTTTAATTTTTGTTTTATATATACGGGTGTTTTGCCTACATGTATGTCTGTGCAGCATGTGTGTGCTTGGTGCCTACAGAGTTCAGAAGAAGGTGTTTGATTTCCTGAAACTGGAAATATAGGTGGTTGTGAGCTGCCAAGTAGATGCTGGTAACTGAACCTATGTCATCTGAAAAACAAAATGTGCTCTTAACTTCTCCAGCCCGGGTTGTTTCCTTTGTAAAAACATTTCTTCCCTGTGTACACCTGCCCCCTCCCCCTCAGAAGCTGATTACCGGCTTGTATTTTCACAAAGACCTGGCAGCCTGATGGTGGCCAGAGAAGTGGCTCCTCCTTGGCATTTAAAAACAGCTCCTGTGTCTGTTGTCACGTGAGATGTGCAATCCCAGGTGGCTGAGCGTGGCTTTGACCACAAGCTTCCTGCCTGCAAAGCAGAGGGGAGTCTGGCACTTCTCCCCAAAATAGGCTCAGGGCACTCTTATGCTGATAACAAGAGGAAATCATTCGGTTGTCCATGATTACCAAAGGATATGTAAGAAATATGTTCTCTACAGTGGAAATTGCTGCCCTTGGGTAACAGGAAAAGGGTGACCATTACATTAGATGTAGGAAATGGGAGATAGTGAAATAGATACCAAATGCACAGTGCAACCTCCATAAGGGGGTTTGTATCGCAGCCTCCTGGTTCTTTGTCAAAGACAGTTCTCTTGGGCATTTAAAGTGTATCTCTATTATCAATCGTTGAAATGAGAAAGACATTTGCCCACTGTGGTTACTCTTATTGGAGGCTAATACCAATAAAGTGGTCCTTAAATAACCCCACAATGTCCTGTGAGATAGGAAAGAAACGTTAAAGACAAAAGCTGGTTTAAGAATTCACCTGCCCTCGTGAAATGCTGCTATTCTGACTTCTTGTGGAGTCATCATCTTGGTCTTCCGTGAGCGCACTCTGCCCCTACGTGTGTGGGGGTGCTACTATAGAGAGCTGTGAAAACCCCGAGATACCAAGACTTACCAACCGTATCAGATGGGTGAGTGTAATATAAAGCTTCTCCAGCATGCCGGTGTTAGACACACTAGAGCTTGATTCTCAGTGACCAGAGATTCCTAATGGCAGGAAGCATCGCAGAGGTTATGCACTTACAACACTGCTTCAGGAATCATGGCTCAGGAAGAAAAAGATAAACTGTACTGACCTGGATCTGGGCTGGGATTGTGTCTTGATTCCCAGGACAACCATAGTGAAGTGAGAGCCCAGAGAGCAGCTTTCCTATATGTTAGGAACTGGATCCTCAGCTGTCCTCCTGCCTCATGCACTGGGACGCCTTTCCTGTTAGTATTTCAAAGTCACCCACAGCTGGTTTCCAGATTTTGGATACTGGGTGCTACCCACAGGCTTGCATATTAAAGGCTTGTTCCCTAGGGTGTGGCCATTGAGCAGTGATGGTGAGAGCTTGGGAGAAGGAACTTAGTGAGGTGTCCTTAGGTCATTAAGTGTGTACCCTCCAGGGGACTGTGGGACCTCCACAGTTCTTCTGGGGCTTGTTGGACAAGAATTAAACAACTTTCGCTTCCACACATTCCCACCACAGTACCCTATCACAGTCCCTGACAACGAGTTTAGATATTGTGGCCTAGAACTGCCAAAACTACCAGTCGAGCAAACATTTCCTAAGCTCACTGCCTTGGGCGTTTTATTGCAGGAGATGAAGGGCACGAGGTCTGGTATCCTAACTCCCTCTTCTCCTGTCTAGTCCCCTCCACTGCATCCTAAGAACTTTCTCAGGTGCTAATGAACTTGTTATTTTCTTACCTTAACCTTGCCAAAGATCCCAAGAAACAGAAGGCTAAAGACCAAATCCTTAACTGAAGCTTTAAAGTCCTTTGGGGTCTGTATATCTTGACTCTAGCCCTCTAAAAACATCTGGTCTTTCTCTATGAAGAATGCACCAGGTTATAGCATGAAGCAAAGGGCCTGCAGTATGGACATACAATCCCTGAGGAGCTTTGGGTACCTTAGCTACTTTGTGCCAGCATCTAGATCAGAAGCAAACAGTATTTGAGTCTTCATCCAATTAAAAAACTATTTTATGTGGTTCAATATTTTGCATGCATGTATGTATACGTAATATGTATGCACGTGGTACCCTTTGAAACGTGAAGAGGGTGTAAGATCTCCTCGGTGCTAGTGAGTTTTATGTCAACTTGACTCAAGCTAGAGTTGTTTGGTAAGAGTTACCCTTTACTGGGAAACTATCTCCTTAAGATTTACCTGTAGGCACGTGTGTAGGGCATTTCCTTAATTAATGATTGACGTGGGAGGGCCCAGTCCATTGTGGGTGGTGCCTTCCTTGGGTGGGTGGTCCTGCATTCTATAAGAAAGCAGGTTGAACAATGCATGAACATCAAGCCAGTAAGCAAAACCCCTCCATTGCCTCTACATCAGTTCCTGCCTCCAGGTTCCGGCCCTGATTGAGTTCCTGCATCAATAGAGTGTGCCCTGTGACTTCTAAACCCTACCCTTTCCATGCTGTTTGTGGCCATTATGTTTTATCATATCAGTAGAGACTCTAATGAAGGCACTCTAGATCTGTAGTTATGGGTGAGACATCACGTAACAGCTGGGAGCTGAACCTAGGTCTTCTCTAGGAACATCAAGTGCTCTGCAACTAGACTCTGGGAGCTCAGCCCAGTGCTGTCTGCAGGTCTCTGCCTCTGTTTCCATCAGTTGCTGGATGAAGGTTCTATGGTGACATTTAAGATATTCATCAATCTGACTACAGGGCAAGGCCAGTTCAGGCATCCTCTCCTCTATTGCTTAGGGTCTTAGCTGGGGTCATCCTTGTGGATTCCTGGGAATTTCTCTAGTGCCAGAGTTTCTTGCTAGTGCCATAATCAAAATATCTCTTTCCTTGCTCTCATCTCTGTCCTTCCTCTCGACTATCCTGTTCCCTCAAGTTCTCCTCCCCCCACCTCTTCTCCCCTCCTCTCCCCCCACCCCCCATGCTCCCAATTTTGTCAGGTGATCTTGTCTACTTCCCTTTTCCAGGTGGAAGGACCTTGGACCTTCCCCAAAGCAATGTGTCTTACTCTCTATGAGGAGTGGATGGGGGTTGGGTGGGGGGAGGTAGATGGAATGGGAGAAGGAGAGTGAGTGGGAACTGGGTATAGTATGCAAAATGAAAAAAGATAGTTTTCTTTCTTTCTTTCTTTCTTTCTTTCTTTTTTTTTTTTTTTTTTTTTTTTTTT
>NW_026067920.1:13393873-13457516 GCF_014885135.2 Alexandromys fortis | reverse complement strand
TTTTTGGTTTTTCGAGACAGGGTTTCTCTGTGGTTTTGGAGCCTGTCCTGGAACTAGCTCTTGTAGACCAGGCTGGTCTTGAACTCACAGAGATCCACCTGCCTCTGCCTCCCGAGTGCTGGGATTAAAGGCGTGAGCCACCACCACCGGGCTTTTGCTTTCTTTTTTTAAAAAAATAAAAATAAATAAATAAATAAAACCAAAAGAACATCAAGTGCTTTTACCCGCTAAGCGGTCTCTCTAGTCTCATTTCCTTCCATTTTGATGTCTGTTAATTAATGCTATGCTATGTTCTGATTGTGTAAGATATTGATTAATCAATCTTTTTTTAAAAAAAACTTTCTCATTTATTCTTCGTGCCTTTCGCATCATGTCTCTTGGTCTTGCCCATCCCACCCCCGCCCCAAATAAAAGAAAATAAAATTTAAGAGAACAAGGGGGCAAAAGGAAAAAGAGGAAAATTTCATCATGGAAGATGCAGTGTGACACAGTGAGTCACGCAGGAAACCCCTTTATCCATGTATTCTCACTCAGGCATTCATCACAAAGAATCATTGATCTGGTTCGAGGTCTGGCCCTGGTCTCTGCTACACCATTGACACTGGGTCCTTACTGGGACTCCTCCTGGACATCCTGTTGCTGCCTTGTGTCATCCTGCAGCCCTGGGTCCTCAGGACCGAATCCCCCTTCCTGTCTCCCCTCCCCTCCTCACTGTACTCCAGGAGATCACAGATGAAGGGATGTTGGGATGGGCCAAAATATAACCCAGATTCTGGGCCTGGGTGTTTGCAGGACAGGTCAGTCCGCCAGCTCTTCCCTATCTTCCTCAACCAGGTTGAGCACTTCAGCTTTGCCCAGGCAGCAATGAGGAAGGGGTGGGGCCATTTCTCTGGCTTTGGTGACCTCAGGGTCAGTTCTTCTACACTTCAGGGCCAGATCTATTGTGTTGCCCTGGCAAGGTATAGGGGCTGCAGCTGATGAGGGGCGGGACCAGCTCTTCCATCTGCCTCAGGTGTTGATGAGTGGGGTGGGGGGGAAATCTCTTCTCTGCCCATGCTACCATGTGACAGATGAGTAATGGGGACAGCCCTCCCACGCTCACAACATCTGGCTGGCTCCACTCACACATCCTCCAACAGGGTCAGCTCTACTGGGCAGCCCAGCCCAGATTCAGGGTCTACTCTCTTGAGTGCTGCAGCTGATGAGGGCAGGGACAGCTTTTCCACTCTTAGGACCTCAGGGCCAGCTCTTACACTTGCCTCAGGTGTTGATGGGCAGGGCATGAGGTAGGCGGTGAGGGGTGTCTCTCTTCTGTCCATTTCACCACAGGACACATGAGTAATGGAGACAGCTCTCCCATGCTCACAACTTTGGGGCTGGCTGGCCCACACCTCTGCCAACAGGGTCAACCTATTGTGCTGCTCAAAAAAGAGATGTGGGGTCCCCTTTCCAAGTGCTGGAGCTGGCAAGGGGGAGGGTCTGCTCCCTTGCCTACCCATGCGGCAGGGGCAAGGGGGCGGGGTCATCTTTCCCTTGCCCTCACCCCCATATGGCAGCTGTGGGGTGTGTGGCCAACTCTTCTACTCTCACACACTCAAGGCTGCCTCTCCCGTGCCTCTGCCAACACGGTCACATCTACTGTGCTGCCCAGGTGAGGAACGGGGCCCGCTTTCCTGAGTGCTGCAGATGGCGAGGGGGAGGAGGGTCTGCCCCAAGGTCTGAAATTCAATTCATAGTCTCTGAGGGCAGCAAACACTTTGTGGGAATACAGAGGAGCTCGGAACTGGCGGGGATTAAATTCCTGTTGAAGCGACCTCCCTGCTAAAACCACAGATTATCTCTCTTAGAGGGAAGATGAGAAAACTGTTGAATCAGTGGGAAAGAAAAGGGGGGGGGGGTTATGACTCCGACTCTCCAGTGAAGAGAAAGAGCCCTAATCAAAAAAAAAAAAGGAGTGAGAAAAGAGAGGAGAGAAAGAGAAGGTGAGCAGACCAGAGCCGTGTTCAGACTCTGAGGCCTGAGGAGCACTAGCTTTTCCTGGTGGAAGGATGATTGTACCCACCATTTCGTTCTTAAAACTACAGTCAAGTTCTTGTGATCAAAAACTCAATCGTGCATTGTCGTCAGATAATGAATGTGAGGACAAGATTGACTGGTCACCCCTCTCACCCCTCACCACCTACCACAGATGAGGGAGCTGACCCTCCAACCCCTCGCCATCTGCAGCACTCAGGAAAGCGGGCCCCGTTCCTCGCCTGGGCAGCACAGTAGATGTGACCCTGTTGGCAGAGGCACGGGAGAGGCAGCCTTGAGCGTGTGAGAGTAGAATCGCTGGCCACACACCCCACAGCTGCCATATGGGGGTGAGGGCAAGGGAAAGATGACCCCACCCCCTTGCCCCTGCTGCCTGTGGTGGACACGGGAGCTGACCCTCCCCCTTACCAGCTTCAGCACTCGGGAAAGTGTTCAGGGCAGCCCAGGAGGACTTGACCAACTTCTGCAGCTCTTGCCCCCATCTCAGTGTTACTGAGAGGTGGTTCTTTTGTAGAAACCAAAGCAGTATCAGCCAACAGAGCCTACAAATACCAGTCCCTGTGCAGAGGACTCCTGCGCTACTCTAAAAGGACAGTCAAGAGCTCTGGGATATGTTATTCTCTAATTAATCATCCTGGGGACAGACAGAAAGGACACAAAAGCATCACCAGTTTCTGCAAGCCGTCACGTGGACTCGGTTGTATGAGATGATTTTCAGTGGCATGGCCCATGTTTGGGACTTCTTTACATACGAAGATGAGCTTGGGGATGCCAGAGAACACAGCTCCCACTTCTGCTCTTCACAAGCTTCAGGAAGGATGGATGACAAGAGCTTCCTTCAGGGAACACATAAGGCACCCAGAGCCCGGGGTCCCTGGAAACCACTCCAGCATTTCCTAAGCTGCTTGGCACAGAGCTGTTTATGAATGAGAGTTTTCCCTTGTTAATTCAGCGTTAGTAGCTGAGTACCTGTCAGGGCAGGATTCTTGATGATAGTCACCCCATTTCTGCACCTCCACGTGACCTACTTTCCCAGATGCGCATCGAGCCTCACTAGACTTAGAGGTAAAGGTTGAGTCCGTATGAGTGAGTTTCTAGAGAAGTGGGAGATGACTTTCATGCCTAATACCACCCAGTCAACAGCCAGGGTACCAGGGGCCAATATGTGTCCAGTGCCCATGAGCCCAACAATAACAACAGCACATTGGTTCATTGACTAAACCCCTGGCAGTACCCCCTGCTTTGCAGATCAGGAAACAGGCCGTCCAGACCTCTGGGTTTAGAGACTGAATCCCAACACTCATGTTTCAATGATCCTTCTGAGCTTGATGCTGGGCCAGCCAATGAGCTGTGCCTGGGGTGGGGGGAATTCTGGGAGAGGGAAAGTACAGTAAGGAAAGACAGACCCAGTCCTGCCCCCAACGTGCCAGGAGGACATTCCCACCCTGCCCTTCCTCCCTGTGTTTTGTTAAGTGTAAACGAGACTGACAGACCACTGTACAGTTGTCACTGCAAAGCTTTGGAGAGGGTCTGCTAAGTCCCTGTAGCCTTTCACTCACAGGTGCTGAGGAGCAAGCCGGATGAGCCATGTGCATGTAGAAAAGTCTAGAATAGTAGAGAGGGCTTGCTCCTAGCTAAAGGGGAGATCCCACTGCCTGAAGCAGAGGCTGTTGGGAGGAAGTGGAGGCAGCTGGTACAGACCAGGCGCTCTCCAGCTCTGGGCAGTTCCTCTCATGTTGAAGCCAAGGGACGGATGTGGTTTCCAACTCTCTGGAGGCCCTGAAAGATATGTATCCTGGCCCCTTGCAAGTTTGATTTAGAGATAAGCTCTGGTCTGGAGCCAAAAGGAGCTGGGCTGCTTAGCATGAATCCCCAGCTTTCCCTGGCCTTGATCTCCCCCCTCACCTTCCATGCCCCTCACTGCCATTGCAACATCATGTTGCTGCCCAGGTCCAGGAAGTACTGGCATGTTCCTCTGGGTGACCTTTGGGTTTGGGGCCCCCATCCTTGATGGATCTTGATGAAGGCAGAGGTATCATTTCCTTCCTCTGTGGAAGAGGCCTTGTGGCCGGTAAGCACCTGGATTTCACATTCCTCTGAAATTTGGCTACAGCTTTGTTCGGCCCATGCCAGGGCTGGAAAGGGCACTGGACACTCACAGATCCACCCTCAGAAAGGCTTCCCTGACCATGTGGGGATCCAATGGCATTTTTGTCTCTCAACTCTGATGGCTACCGTGTGCACCAAGTTGTTTTTATGGGGGCTGGACAGACTGTGCTTCTTCATCGACAGGCTTTAGTATAAGATCTGTATCTTAGTCATTTAAAGACAATCTTCGGCGTCAAGAACCACAATTGCCACATAGTGTGTGCTCAGGGTTGCTTATTATAAAAAAAAAAATGGGTGGGGAGGATGAAAGAGACAGGGAGGGAGGAAAAGGGGGATTTTCGGCTAACTCATATTTGTTAACTATGTGAGCTAGGGATGCATACAGATAAACGAAGAACGGGAGGGAATCCCAGGATGCAAAGCACACACGTTTTGTTTTGGTTTTGTTTTTGCTTTTTTTTTCCACCCAGAATATCTAATTAGTCTTTCAGAGATGCTATTTAGGGCTACACACAATAACTTCGTGACAAATGATAATTTCATTTTACTCTTTTTTTTTTTTCGAGCTAGTTTCTCTGTTTCTCTAGCTGTCCTTGAACTCACTCTGTTGACCAGGCTGGCCTCGAGCACAGAGTTCAGCCTGCCTCCGCCTCCAGACTGATGGAATTAAAGGCAAGTGTCACCACCGGCCTTTTATTCTTGTCCTCCTTGAGGATTATAGTGGCATGATGGTTCATCTTCATTGTCAGCCTGGCTGGGTCCACAACACTTAGATGATCCATGGGGCTCTCCTGTAGATGTATCTGTGAAGGTGTTTCTAGGAAGGATTTACTGGGAGGGGGGGTGACTCAGAATCAAAGAGAACAAGGAGAAAGTCCCCCTCTCATCAGTGAGCCGCTCAGAGTCCTCGTTGTCACTAGGTAAGCTACCCCTCTCTGTGAACTGAACCCTTCGAACATGTGAGCGCCAAATAAGCCCCTCCCCCTGAGGTTGCTCAGTCAGGCATTTGCTTACAACAATGGAAAAAAGCAACACATGCTTTTAGATGTTATGCTTTTCTTTAATAAATATTAATATAAGCTACAATTTTATATTCTTTATAGACATTTTATCACTAAAATACTAAAGTACTTGAATGTTCAAAGGCATTACAGGTGCATACTATCAAGAAGGTAAACTTTTGAAAAGGCATTTTTGTGCTTAAATGCTTTATTTTAATATACATAAAATTGTATCACTTTTAAATCTACCACCTCACTTAAAGTTCACCACAACCAGTCAGTATAGACAATATTTTTTCTTATTTTACAAAAAGGATACTACTATAAGAAAATCTCAAGTTACAAGGAGACATTTACTATAATGTATGAAAACTGAAAGGGTACGAAAGGTGAGGTTGAAAATGACCCTGGAGGGAAATAGGAAATAGAGTGTACAAAATCTAAAATCACAAGAGGAAGGGTCAAAACAATAACCCCTCACAGGCATCCCAAGCAAGCCCAAGACTGTGCTGCCGACAGAGCAGATGAGTAAATGCAATGATGTTATTACCAGTAAGATTTTGCCTCTTGGTTTTGGCTGGGTAATTCCCAATTCCTTAATACTAGCACATGCAAAAGGACAACCAAGTATTTGTTATTGCACCTTGAGGAAGAGGAAAACAAGCAGAGCCCAAGCCTATGGGGCCATACAGAGGGTTAGGACTACTAAATATATCCCCTTCCCCAGGGGGGCTGGGCCCCACCATCCTGTGCTGCCTGTCTGTCTTCCAGTGTTCAGAACAGCAAAGCTGAAAGAGACCTTGGGCAAGAGATTTCTGGATACAGCAAGCTGTTGCACAAGATGCTTGGCCAAGCCTTTGGGTGTTCTCTCTGGCTTGTGCTGGAGGACACAGGTATTGCAAAGGCGACACCCGCATAGAAAAGGAGAGATTTACATAGTTCCCTGTCCGGCTTGCACATATTCCCACTTGACCCAACACTCAGGTCATGAAACTGCTCCCTGGTAGGAGAAGTCCAAAAACGGTGACTGTCTCTCTACCATCCTGGGTTCCATGACTGCAACTCACTATGGTTGTGGACAGCTAGGATACAGATATGGTTCCAAGTGGATCAGCAATATGGGCAGGGCTCGGGAGAATGGGTTCCGGAGGCACAGAGACCTATATCCAATTTCATCCTGTTTTCTGCAGATTTGTGAGAATAATTTCAGCTAAGTATTAGCTTTTATATCTGTAAAAACCACAGCCTGGTAGTGTTTATTTCACAGGGCAGCTATGAAACTGAAATAAGGCCATATACCTCAGTGGAAGAGCCTCGGGTCTGTGCTCCTTAACTCTCTGCTTGGTTAATGCAGGGTATGTGTGAAGACACACTGCTCCAAAGCAAGGTGACTTCCATGTCCTTAAGGGCCATTTATTTGCCACTTGTCATTAAGAAGAGGACATGGACAAATCCAGGCAGCAGTTCGCATCATGCTGCTCTGGCCTCATTTCCCCACGTGCAAAGAGAACTGACTGGGAGTATTGGGCATCCCTTGACTTTCAAAGGGGCCAGCCCACAGCCAGTGTGCAGAAGAAAGTGTAGAAACATGTCAGCTCTGCTCCAAGGAACCACAGTGGGAAAATGTCTAACCAGCACACTCTGGCAGGGAGAGAGAGAGCCATGAGTAAACGGAGGTGACAAGGGTGCACCACAGGGTGGTGGCAGCCTCCACTGAGCCCTGCACACCTGCCCCTATTAGGGAGCACTCAGTATGGGAAGAGAGCACCCCCCCCACAATGAGTTTTTGAAAGTCACGATGAAGTGTTTATTCCTTGCGAGCCAAAGGTCACGGTGTCCCCCCTCCCCACCCTGAATTCATTTCACTGAGAAAAATAGGCTTAATAACATCAGTTAGTTATTAAGAATAGATGTTTTCAACACTGTCCCCAGAGAGAGGGGATGAAACTTTAGAAGACATTTGTAAATGTGACTATTCTGCCTGGGTTTGTGAGGAAGGTATACAGCCTGCCGGGCTATTCAGATTGGAAAAGACCCTGGTTCTACCCGGAAACTTGCTATTTGTGACCCATGTATTCACCAATACACACCTAGGTTTCTTCATTTGTGAAATATCTGATTCCTACAATAATTTATAGGAGACAACTAAAATGCCTCAATATCTAAAGCATATATATGTGTGTGTACATATATACATACATGCACACATACATGCATGCATACATACATGCATGCATAGTGAGTTTAAAAAGGTACTATAGTGACTAATATAAAGATCTACCTTTGTGTATTTGCTTTTCTCCTGTGGCAGGAAACCACCTCAAATTTCTGTTTGAAAGCCTCTCTAAGACTCTGCTAAAATGTTTGAAAATATTTAGTTCCTGAAAATTAGATACTAGTGATTTTAGAGGACATTATCACCCAAGAACCGTGAAGCAAGTCAAGTTATAACACATAGCCATGAGGGCCCCTTGGCTATGGTTATGTTTCTCAGATTGACTCACAGCAGACTAGGAGGCCAGTGCCTATCTTTTGCACTGTAATTCTTTTCCTTCAAAAATGAAAAGAAAAGCATTTCTTTTTCTTTCCGTTTGCAGCTCTGAGTGTCAAACGTGGAGCTTGAGCCTGCTAGGAAAGCTCTCTGCCACTGAGCTACGGTCTTCTGCATTAGAAAGCTATCTCTTGATGAAAGAATAAAGTCTCACAGATACTCTGCTTTTGTTTGTTTGTCTGTTTTAGTACAGGGGCTTTCATGCTAGGCAGTCACTCCACCACTGAGCTATACCATCAACCTCACTCCAGCCGCTGTTTCCAGGGAGTCCACATTGACACCCTTCCTGTCCATGAAGAGAGCTGCAGGTCCTCCAGTGCTAAGTTAGCATGAGCTAGTGGGGCAACTCAGAGCCGAGGTGGGGAAAGATCAACGACTTCCTGGAAATGAAGCTGCTTTCTTCTGACAAGCGACCTAGGCTGGGAGATCCAGAGTCTAGGGTGAGAACCATGATGAGTGCAGTAGACAGCTGACTGCGGTACCCTTTGGTACCTGCGTGTAGGGCCAGGTTTTCTAGTTATCTCTCAGCTAAAACCTGGCTTTTGTGAGAAACTCCTGACTAAACTTACAGGGGCCTTTGAGAGATGATTCCCATCTCCGAAGTAATTTAGTGGCATCGTTCTCGGTTCCCCCTTTCAATTCCCTTCTTTCCCCAGCCCTGACACATCTGATCCTCTAGTTGACTCTCATTGGTTTATTGTCACTTTAAAATCCCTCCAAGACCCACCCATTCCCACTGCCTAGCATAAACAAGGGTCTTCTCTCTCTGGACCACAGGTCTTCCACCCTGTCCTTTTGCTTTATTATTTTCACCCCTATGGGCCCTTTACCATATAATTTTGGCCCTAAAGTCTCTCCATATCAACAGGCTCTCAGTTAGGACCCTTTCTGGCTCTTCCTCATCTTAAGGATGCGATCCAAAGTTTCTCAGAGCAGGCCTGGAGACCCCATCTGGTCCAGACCCGCCTAGTTTCTTTGTCTAGCGTCTCCGTATCTGCTTACTCCTAGACCTTTTTCTTTGCTTCCCCACGGGCTCTTCCCTCTGCCTGGAATAGCTGCTCCTCATGTTCAGGCCTTACACAAGTATCACTTCCTCAGAGCACAGTCCTCTGACCGCACCCCATGGCTCCAACGCACTCATCTCCAGATTGCTCTCGGTATCGGTGGGAAAGAAAATACCTGCACCCACATTTTCTCCTTGTTGCCATTCTGTACCTTGCCACTCTTCTCTTTTTGAAGTCTCAGAATCCCTGTGAAGGCCTGATCAATGTTTCCAACCACAGCCAAAAGGAGACCGTCAGGAAGTGTGGTATCACACCTGCAGAGTTCTTTTTTTTTTTTTTTTCTGCTCCTCTCCTCTGAGCTACAAGATATATCTTACTGCTATTTGGGTTTCTTCTCCAGATGTCTAGCTCGGCCTACCCCTGGGTCTCCATTCTCTTCCCACAGCTGCCTTGCTGCATGGCTTTTGTCAAGCATCAGCTTCTATGATGTACCGAGCTACTTGGGCTTCTGTGTGGGATCACTCCTAAGCTCGTACCTCAGAAGGGTGTGGCCAAGGATGCTATGGGTTCCTCCTAGGTCCTTGCTTGGGGTCCCTCACTAGCATTTCTTTCTCCATACACATGGCTTTTTGTCGGAGGGACACTGGTAGTTCCTTGTTAGTTCTTTCCCAAAGTCTCTGGGAGAGACCTGGTGCTGACATGAACCCTAAGGGTCCAGAGAGGCAGAAAGAGCAGGCCATTTCCAAAGCACCCTCGTATTCTCTTTGAGAAGCACAGATATGGTCAGGCTCACCAAACACTGGAATGGGAAGGGTGCTGTGGAAGGTAGTGTTGTGGGAGACCCTTGAGAGCAGGAGGCTGGGGAGTGGCATCGATCTAATTCTGTCCTAGGCTCATGGAGGTCCAGCAGAAGGATGTTGGGGATGTCTCTCCCTTAAATTTCCACCCTCCCATCCCTCTTAGGATGCTCTGCTACAGCTCGGGTGGGTTATACTGTTAGCCCATCCTTCCTGTGCCACAGTCCGGGCTCCTTCCACAAGCTAGCCCATATTTTCTCCAATTTAATTTCTCACCTTACTTTTTCACACACTCAACACTGCTGTGACCTCAGCCAAGTTCTGTGACAGGCCACAAAGATTCTGGTTGGCCAGGCTGTTCCACTGCCTGGAATAACCTCACTTTCCTCCCTGGTAGGCACACGTGAGTCACACATAGCTTCAAAACATGGCTTAAATGTCAATGTGGCTTTGAACTCACCTGCCCCTCTTCCTGACTTACCCTCCTCCCTCATCCACAGCTCACTTTGAACTCCTGTCCACAGGGTGTAAGCTTAGGGTTGACAGTACCACCGAGCATATCCGTACATCAGTACAGTGGTAAACAAAGGCACGTTGAGCTCCCAGGGAGCAGAGGTTGTCTTTGTTCCCTGTGGATCTCTATTCCTGGTGCAGCTGGAATCGGCGTGGAGCAGATGTTCAAAACCTACCGCCCCAGTAGGATTGTTTGGGATGTTTGTTTCCATCACGGAGGAACTGTGAATGCCTTGAAGCTGATGGTGTGACAATCAGGGCCCTTATAGAAAAGCAGGAGAGGCCAGAATGTCACAGAGCTAACTGCAAAATCCCTCAGTTTCTGTCTTTAGAAGTCTCTTGTCTGTTAGAGCCAGTTACTACTGCCACCTGGTGTCCATTTACCTCATTTGCAGGTTGGGCTCTTAGATTAAACGCTCGGTTATTTTATAATTATTATTGTTGCAATGACTAATTTGGAAACACTACCCCCGATTTTTACCCATTCACAATGGCGGAAAAATAAAATCATTTTGAGGGGATCTCTTATTTGCCTTCCAAGTTCCTACTCCAGCCTAGAGATCACAGGACATAGAGGTGGCTTGAGGCTGAGGAGGAACAGCCTGCTTCTACAGCACCCTCAGGAACCACCAGGCTGTCTGCATCTGTAGACCTGTGGGCAGAGCAGATACGGGCTTTTTTTTTAGGCTGCCCACAGCGCATTGCTTTTCTTCCCAAGGTCAGAAAATAGTTGGGTTAAGAATGGCCAGCAGGACCCTATAGTGCTCAGCCCAGGATTCTAATCAGGCATGCAATTTGCAGAGGTCTTCATGAAAACCTGTGCCAGTGTATACTAGAGACCAAGTCCAGCCACCCAGTGACACTGTTTATCTGTCCCTGTAACTTCCTTCATAACAGCGAAAGAGAGGATGAGTAGCAACTGCCATTTTCTGGGATTTCTCCTTGTTGCTGCCATTATTCTAGAAAACAATGGTGTCTCCTTGTTCTTTGGTCTTCACAAAGGCAACTGGAACTCTTGAGTTGAGGAATTAAGTTCCTCTCCTTAGCCAAGCCTCTGTCAGCAGCCTGGGCAGACTGTCTGGAAGGGCAGCCGGCAGGAAGTCGTCTATGCTTCTTCGGGGCTTGGATGTGTCTCCGCCAGGAAACCGTCCTCTTCTGACTGCAGCTTTTGGCGCATGAGCCTCCTTCTCTCCTCAGCAGACCACAGTCAGATGGAAATGGAAGACATCAGATAAGCTGCATGTAGCTGCACCTCGTCAAGGCCTTCGTTCTGTCTATGAACAAATTGTATGAAGTGTGGCTGCAGATAGAATCTATGTATTGGGAATTGCTGGAGTGGGTAAGAGAGTCTTTCTAGGGCTGACCATATGGCATTTTGGGTAAAGGCTTGTGCTTCCAATCCTGACAGCCTGGGGTTGTCCCCTGGGACCCATGTAGAAGAAGGATGAATCAGCTCCCAAAAGTTGTCCTCAGACTTCCCTGTGTATGCACGTCCATGGGCATCCCCCCCCCAAATGACAAGAATAGAAATTTAAAAAGAGTCTGTTTACAGGAATATTTTTTGAGAAAGACAGTAGTCTGTTGGTACAAAGGGTTGGATCACTGAAGCCCCAGGCTGAAGATCAGAAAGAAAGAGATGAAAGAAGGTCTAGGTAGTCCTGAAGGGACCTTTCTCTGAAACAAAAATCTTGTCCTGAGACCTCACTTTTCTATCTACAGCCAAGTGGCTGCTTCTGTAGGTCACATGGGAGATCTTTCCTTCCTTCCTTCCTTCCTTCCTTCCTTCCTTCCTTCCTTCCTTCCTTCCTTCCTTCCTTCCTTCTTCCACCCCTACTTTCCCTGTCTTTTCCTCTCTCCAGCCTTCCTCTCTTGCTTCCTCTCTCTCCCCAACAGCGTAATGAGAATTTTACTGGATAAGTGGGTGGAAGGTCCGTGATTTTTGTGCTGGGACATGGCTTCTTGTGTGGGACTCTTCGGGTTCTTTAGAATTTTGTTTCTGTTTGACTTATTTCCAGGGAGATAAATATCCCGTTGTATTGGTCAGGTCTGCATGGCCTGGGTAACTTTGGAATGGAGGACCACCCTCCTAGTCCTCTACTCCTGGGCATGTACTTTTCTACTTTCTGTACTTTTCTTCCTTTTGATCAAACTTACCCTCGCATCATCAAAAGGATGAGAGTAATGACTGAGGGTAAGGTTGAGAAATACAAGGAAATTTTTTTAAAAAAAAAAAAGGACTTTCATTCCATCTGCTTCCTCAGGTTAGGAGGAATGACTGGAGTGATTGTGTGGGGATCAAGATTAACAGGGATACTTGAATTTCTCCCAAGGTTTAGTTTCCTATGGGAAGCTTGCAGGATTGAGCTGATGACCTAGGGTTGGGTTTACAATTCAGAAATGGTATGTGTCCACGTGTTGGCTCCTAGCTGCCGTCTCTTCCACTTTCATTTTTAAAGCAGTGGCAGGATGAGTGCAGGGCCTGGCAGCAGTGGCTTTTCTGTCATGGGGAAGCACGGTAGCAATTTCTAGATCACATCAATTTTGCGAGATTGACTAGCCATCTGGAAACCACATGCATAATAACATCTTATAGCCGAGGTTCAAAGTCAGCCCTTTGGGTTTTCTTCTAAGTGGTCATTTCTTCTAAACGGTGGCGCCATGGAGAAGTTCTACACAGAGATGGTTTCTGGTATGCTTGTGGAAAATTCCAAACTGTAGGCATGAATGTCTTCTTCAGCAACATACACATGTCCTGGTAGTGTGACGGTGGCTCATCCATCCGGCAGTGTGTTCCCTTTCCCATCCCTGGACTCCACAATGTCCCGTGACTTGCTGGGTAACAACTGACAATGAAATCGATGGCAGGGAAGTTGTGCAACTTGCAGAAGCCAGACTCGAGGGGCTCTTGCTGGCTTTGCTCTTGACCTCTTGAAACTCTTCCCTGAGACCACTGAGGAAGGATGCCTGTCCAGTCTTCTGGTAAAGAAAGGTCACATGGAGAAGAATCAAAGTAGACATCAACTGCTAGCCATGTGACAGCCCAGACCCGCTGACCCCACAGTTCAATAGGGCTGTGGGATGGGCTGAGGCCTTGCAGCGGCTAGAACACTTCCCTTAGCCTTTCACAGTTCCAAGGAAGAGTAGCCTGCAGCTGTGCTAAGGCAATGGTTTGGGGGGAGTTCATTGACTCATTCACTTCATGGACTCTAAAAGCTCCAGTAGTCACGAGGACCCTGCAAGGTTCTCATTCGTTTTCTATTTTATAGAAATGGAAACCGAGTCTCAGAAAAATGATACTAAGTCCAGAAAGGTCAGGGTTGGATTTTGTATTCGTGTCGATGTGGATGTATGGACCAGTTTCCCTTTATCCCACTGCTCCGTAAGTCACAGTGATGCAATAGTGTGAACACGTTATAGAATGGGCTGTAGGGGTTGGCTCCTAAATGCCACTGTGTTCTTTTGTTGCTGTTAATAAAGCAATCGTTGATGTGCTAAATAAAAGAGGGGTTTATTAATTAAAGTATGGGATTTAATTTTTCAGATTTATTTTAATTTGTTTGAGCATTTGCCAGCACATATGCATGCACACCATCTATGCATCTGGTTCCCCGTGAAAGACAGAAGAGGGATTCAGATCCCCTGGAACTTGAGAAAGTTGTGATCTGTCACGTGGGTGCTGGGAACTGAATCCAGGTCCTTTACAAGAACAGTAAGTGTCTTAACCATGAGTCATTTCTCCCAACTCAAGAATGGGGTTTTGCTCAGTCTGAAACAAGACACCTATACCACCTGTTGAAGTCTCAGGAACCCTCAGGAAAAAAGGAGCAGAAAAAAAATGTCAGTCGAAAAGACAGAGAGAAAGAATGAGAAATGCTGCCTTCTAGACATGATGTAGCTATTGCGATCACAAACTCACAACTGCACTTGCCTGCACTGGTACCGCACAAGATTGGACCTGCCACCAGCTAGTCAAGGATGTGGAGGGCCGCATGGACCCCCGCTCCCATCTGGTGAATGACTGGCTGTAGGCAGATGCTGAGAGAGAGGGAGTCGTTGTCTTCAGTTGTAAAGCCACTGATGAAGCCACCAGATTTCAATAGATAATTACACACCATCGCCCTAGGTACAGCCCTGGTGAAACTCAGTGGGGGTCACAAAACCAAACAACAAGACTTGAGGGAGGGAAGAAGGGAATTGATAGGAGCAAAAAGGAGATAAGAAAGAGTAGGGGGATGAGAGTCATCAGCTTACTTACAAACATAAAATTGTCAAAGAATTTAATTAGCAAATGAAAAGGGCGGTAGCTCATGCCCAGGGGAGAGAATGTGCTTCTCAGGGGAGAGCGAAAAGATTCCTCAGTAGCACATTCTTAACTCTTCTGGGCACATGGCAAAAGGTATCAGGGGAAGAGATTGGATTCAAGAGAAGACATAGTGGGCTGGTAATATGGCCTAGCACAGTGGTTCTCAGTCTTCCCAATGCTGCAACCCTTTAATACAGCTCCTGATGTTGTGGTGACCCCAACCATGAGATTATTTTCATTGATACTTCATAACTGTAATTGTGTTATTGTTATGAATTGTAATGTAGATATCTGTATTTTCCAAAGGTCTTAGGCGACCTCTGTGAAAGGGTTATTTGATCCCCAGAGGGATCGCAACCTACAGGTTCGGATTCAGTGGCCCCATTCATAAAAGGACTTGCCATGTGAGCCTGATGGAGTTTGATCCCTGGAGCCTATGATGGAAAGAGAGACCTAACTAACAAAAGTTGGTCTCTGATCTTCACATGTGACACATGAACCCCACGTTCCAACAATAAGCAAACAAATAATACATTAAGAAGAGAAAATACAAGGCTGTTTGTAAGACACTAAAGGCGAAAGGTTGCTTGGTCTTGTATTGACTTTACTGGGCTGGAGAGAGGATAACTGAGATTGGGATCCACATTCCTGACTGTTCTTAAATGTTGGTGTAACCCGGGGGTTTGAGAACTCTTTAGAAAGCACTGATGGAATATTCAGTGTCTACTACCTTGTGCCAAGCTGTTCTCAGACTTTACAGTAAAAACAATCTAAGGGAGCCTGAAGGTTGCAGTTTAGTTGCTAGCCCAGGGTACAGTCATGGAAAGAGGTAAAACTGGCAGCAGACTTTGATCTGTGGAGACATTCATCATATGGCAATTTGCCTCCCTAAGAGGAAGTAAAGAGAGACAGGCTCTTTCCCTCTCTCTACCTCCCTCTCTCAGAGGTAACAGAGAGGGTTGAGGAAGACCACCAGAGGGAAGGAGAAAAGGAGAAGAAAGGAGAAGAGGGAGGGTGTGTATTAGCTACCGGTCACATTGTTGTGATATATGCCCTGAGAAAGGCGACTTAAAGAGTTTGTTTTGCCTCAACATTCATAGTACACCATAGCAGAAAAGTTACAATGACAATAACTTGAGGTGACAGGTCACATTTTGTTCTTATATAGGAAGTAGAAGGTGATGAAGGCTGGCATTCAGCTAACTTTAGGGTGGATCCTCGTGCATAAATACTCTAATCTGGAGAATCAGTCACAGCAATTCTCATGAATCTCTTTGGTGATTCTATATTGTGATAAGTCAATATTAACCGTCACAGGGTGGAAAAAAGGGAAAGAGTACAGGTGGCAAGAAATGTAGCTGAAAGAGGCTGCCGTATCTCTGACTGGAATGTAGCTGAACCATGGATCACCATGGCATCATTTCTTACAGCAGATATCACAGTTTATCGCTGGCTCAGTGAGGCATCTTCTGGAGTTGCCGAGCCCAATGGTCCTGTAGCATGCCATGCACCAACACCCAGCACACCTATTTCTTCACTAAGAGAAAATGTTGGTGAACTCATACCTTATAACACATTCAGAACAGGCCATCTTTTCCCTCAGCAGTAAAATGTGAAAAAATGCCACCAATTCCATGCAACCTGTTCAGTGCTGGCTTACAGATGTCTAAAGAGGCCCCACTATGCATGGCAAATGACCACAAGTAAAGAAGTGTCTGGTGTGGGAGAATTGTCTATATTCTGTCAATTATGTTTTAAATAAACGCTGATTGGCCAGTAGCCAGGCAAGAAGTATAGGCAGGACAACCAGACAGGAAGTAGAGGTGGGTCAATGAGAACAGGAGAATTCTGGGAAGGAGGAAGCCCATTCCTCCACAGTCCTGTCCAGACACCAAAGAAGCAGGATGTGACCTGCCCCGCTGAAAAAGGTACTAAACCATGTGGCTAACATAGATAAGAATAATGGGTTAATATAAGTTATAAGAGCTAATACAAAGCCTGAGCTAATGGGGCAATCAGTATGTAACTAATGTAGACTCTTTGTGTGATTTCTTTGGGACTTAAGGACTGTGGAAACTGGGTAGGACAGAAACTCCAACAAGCAGGCCCTCACGTTACAAGTATCTGCTAATTCAAAGAAACAATTCTATCTTTTGATTTTATTACTCATATCCCTCAAAATGACATAACAGAATGATTTCCTGGTTTTCTAAATGCACATTGATCTTTGATCAGGACAACAAGAGAGGCAAACTCACTCCAGTAAAGCTATGTACAACAGAGAAGAAAGAGGCAAGAAGACTAAGAAAACAGGGGAGGCAAGAGCATGTGTGGTGGTTTAAATGAAAATGCTCCCCACAGACTCAGGGAGTGGCACTATTAGTAGGTGTGGCCTGTGTTGCCTTGTTGGAGGAAGTATGTCACTGGGGAAGGGCTTTGAGGTTTCAAATGCTCAAATCAGGCCCAGTGTCACTCTCTCTTCTTGCTGCATGTGGTGCCAGCTGTAGAACGGTCAGCTCTGTCTGTCTGCATGCCACCATGCTTCCTGCCATGATGACAATGGACTAAACCTCTGAGCTGAAACCTTGCCCCAGTTAAGTGCTTTCCTTTATAAGAGCTGCCATAGTCATGGTGTCTCTTCACAGCAATAGAAACTCTAGCTAAGATAGCACGTGTTAGGGACAAGGCACAGCTCATCCTCAGCACAGGGCCTGCTCTTTGTTCTAGATCAGATAGGAAATTCTATATGTCCAATGTCCAGAAACAGGAACAACCATCCAGGCATTGAATCTCTGCTGCCAACATTTTCCAGCAAGATGGCTGGCTGCCCGAAGGCTAGACTCTTCTATACACATGTGCATGCCAAGCCATTGGTCACACTTGTGACCAGTAAGTGTGATTATTTGCTTTTGCTTAGAGTTTAAGATAGTGCACATAGTATCTATATCTGCATGCATACATGTGTAAATATTCACACACATAAATGAACTTCAGTGATTAATGTCTCTTTTAGAAAATTCCAAGTTTCTTCATTTTAAAATAATTTAATTATGATAAAATCCATATGATATAAATGTGCCACTTTGGCCAGTTTCTAAATTTGTAGTTTTCTTTAAATAGGTTCATCCACTGTTTAGCAACCATCGTCACCAACTCCTGAACATCAACCTAAGTTTTACTCATTGAGTATTGATTTGTTAATCCTACCTCACACTTGCTCCTCATAAGTACCATCCCCCTTTGTATAAATTCAACCCCAATGGGCAGACAGGAGCATCCTACCAACGTGACATAGATACCAACCTATGTTGCCCTTTGTGAGTAGTTTATTTCACTTTGTATGTTTGCAAGGTTAATTCTGGCGGCCGTGGTGCCATTTTACAGGCCCGTCAATAGCACAGACCATGTCCACTGTCTCTACATCCTCTGAAACACTTAGAAAATAATGTTTCTTGGTCAGTAGCCAATCTAATGCTTGGGCTTACTGTCACACTACTAACCAATGGCAGAGCCCTGAGTTGTATGCAGGTAGTCTGAATCTAAAGGGCAGAGTCTTAACATTCTCTTCCTAGGACAATGGTTCTCTAACTCGGGTTTACACCGGCTTCAGCAGACTGTGTTCTTCAGTTGTTCAGTTGTCAGTCCAGGGAGCCGTGCCCAGTATAAGTAGGAGATAAACATACCGGGGTGGGATTCTAATCAGCAATTGGTTTGGTGAAAAACAAGCCCATAACTTGGAAGAGATAAAATCAGAGCAACTCCTGACCTTTGAGACAAATGTCAGGGGACCTGAATGTGGATAATTCTGGAAGGCAACTGAAAAGTTGAATTATGACTTGTCTTGATGCTTCCTGCTTTCGGTTAGGACTGGAAATGGAAGTGCCAAGCCCTGCCAGGAAGTCTTCTCTCGTGGTTTTACTGGCCAGGGCTAATTTAGGAAGTGCTGGAAATCTTGTAGAAACCCCTTGGGAAATTTTTACCTTGCTTTCCTGCATAAAAAGTTCCACTTGGCTACAAAACCCTCCAGAGTGGCATCTGGACTCCTTGTCGGCTTCTCTGGGTAAACCAGACGTTTGTTCCCAGAGCAGTTCAGAGTGCGGTAGGGCAGCTAGGATAACAAGGGTCCTTCAGAGGATGGGATATGGTCTGTGGGTGTTCTGCTGGATCTCTCATAGGGTCACCCATATTATCCACTCCTTGCCTTAGGAAATGGGTGTGGAGTTTTCCAAGTCACCCCAGAGTTCTACAGGAGCCTAGAGGAGATGGTCTGTCTACTCAACCACCTAGTTAGATGAGAAAGTTAACACACAAACCAAACCCATCTACTTCCCCAAACTACACTTTTACCATATACTCTCTGTTTCAGAAGTATCAGAAGCGATTTCTTTCTTAAAAGAGATCCCACCTTTCATGTATTATGCCACAGAATCTTGAACAGGAAGCTGACCTATGCCTTCAAGTCCACACTGAGGCATCCTGTGGTCATCTGAGGTTCCTACCTATCCTTGTTCTCACACCTGTAGCACACATGTGCACAGCTCCAGTACAATCTTGGGGTTCCCTCATCCCTGCCCATCCTCTTTCTTGAACATCTCTGTCACTTCATCATCTAGCCAAGTTCTATTGTCCATCGAAGGCCCTGTCCAAGAGATCCCCAGGCAAGCCACATTATTTTCCTTTTTCATGTCCTTGCAGCACTTGGGGTGGACCCTTTGGTGATGCATCACCATCTTCCTGCCAGTTGCTAAGTATCTCCCTTCACTTCCAAAAAGGCATGGATGAGAAAAGCCTGACAATACAGGGACACACTTGGCAGTGATGCAGCCGAGGTCAATGTGGACTGTGCATGAGACACAATGCAAGGGAAAGATCCATGTAAATCAAAGGGGAAAACAATGTGGACTTGCACTGGGAAATGAGTCGCATCGGTCACCATTCAGATTTAGACTTTAACGATTTGAGATTAAGCAAGTAGGGTTGCCAAACATAGTGGGACAGGGGGGAGGGGGGGTGATTCAGAGCAAGGAGCAAGTCCCTCCTGGCTGGAAGCAGCTTCCCTGAGAAGGACTGATACAAACAAAGGCAGGGCTACAGTAACAGATAGAATCAGAGACCATCCCTGTCCTCAAGAAAGAAATGTGGGTTTAAAGTCCTCCATAACACAAAGAACAGAAAAGAAAGTGCCAACCACTGTTTATTGATCTATTTTAAACATTTTCAGGTTTACTGTAATCAGGGAACCACACAGACTTTGCCTCTACCCTTGCAGGGCAGATAATTGAACATGAAAAATACAGATCGAGTCCGACATCTTTTTGTTTAGCATCTATTTCTCAAAAACACCTAGCAAAAAGGTGTTGAGAGAGTGGATTAATCTTTTACCCTGTATTAAATATCCTACAGACAAATTTTTCTAGTGGTAATATTTTATTCATGTTTGCTCAAGAATATTTTTTAAGGTTGGAAGACAAGAGGTCTAAAAATTCAGTTCATTTTTCCTTCTTAAAATCAATTTTAATAACTAAGGACTATGTGTCCTATGAAAGATTAATATAGTTCATTTCTCATGAAAAATTAAAAAGGGAAAGTAGCTTAATTACTGCTGTAGTATTATTTACCTAGAAGATAAAGCAAAATTTGGCATCTTGTTTTTTTTTTTTTTTTGAAATTCTGTGTCTTAAATATTTTGAGCCACTTGGAAATTATACGTAATGTTTTCAAATTCAATTTACATATCCAGCAGCATGGTGAGCTAAAAAGGAAGTAAGAATCAAAACACCACTTTCTCCAGAACACTTGGTATAAAGGCTGGTGGCACCCTGTGAGTCATGGAACGGATCTAAAGGCCATTTTCATCCTCCCACCTAGAACAGAATAAGCTATCTGGTGTTGGCACGTGGCAGGCCACTGACTCAGAGCAGGCTCCCACCCTATCACTTCTCTGTGCTCTGGTGTGTGGTAACCTGACTCATCCAGGAGTCCCAGCCACTAGAGGCATCCTAGATCCTACCCATGGGATATGAGTTTCCTATTCGTTCCCAGGCTGGTAGCACAAATGCCTCACCTTAGTGGTTCTGGAACACACAGAGTCATAAGGTTCTCAAGGTCTAACTCAGTCTTAGGAGTATTTTTGTCTTTTGTTCTTGGTGATAAATCTAGGCCATATGTTTTTAGTGATTGCATCTGAGCAAGCTAGCCTGAAGTTAGTAGTGAGGACATCAGGTTTCTTGAAGCACACATGTTTGTGTCAGGTTGTCTTGATGGTGATGGCAGATCATCTGTTCCTCCTCATCCTGACTCACGGATTGCCAGCAGGGGTAAGGATGGAGATGGGCAGTGGATCCCAGGGAGGATGGAGTGTACCAAGCAATTTGGCAGTAGAATTGGGGCCCCAAAGGGAGTGAATCTTAGCTGACACAGAAGGCTGTCAGAAGCAGGAACAGGGGGCATCAGTCTTGAGTTTTCCCTTCTTCATCTTAATCCCTTTATGGGATTACTCTCCAGCGTCTGTGGAGAGTCTGCCTGAAGTTACAGTCTTCAGTTTATCTACAGTCTGAGGCTAAGTAGGATTTGCTCTGACAGCAACCTCAGCAACCCAAAGACTCCCCAGGGAAAGGTGGAGGGAGGTAAAGCTACCTAGGGACCTGTTGCTGGTCAGTAGGCTGGGGCCAACTTGATTTTTGATTAAACTACTGTTTTTAAGGGCTGGAGAGATAATCTTATAGTGGTATTTTATTTGTGCTTTAATAAAAAATGCTTGCCTGAAGACCAGTGCAAAGCAGCCACACGAGTCAGCCACACAGGCCAGGCAGTGGTGGCACACACCTTTAATCCCACTAGCCACACTAGTTAGCCATAGAAGCTAGGCAGTGGTGGTGTATGCCTTTGATCCCAGCACTAGAGAGAAATATAAAACAAGAGGAGATGGGTCTCAGTCTCAGTCTGAGGATTCGTGGAGGCAGGGTTGCCCATTTCGGTCTGAGGTAGAGGTAAGATCCAGTGGCTGGCCACTTTGCTTTTCTGGTCTTCAGGCAAGCTTTATTTATTAAAACACAAATAATATACCACTATAAGGCTCAGTGGTTAAGAGTACTTATTGCCTTTCTTAAGGACCCGCTTTGATTCCCAGAACCCACAAGTGGCTCACAACTGTCTATAACTTCAGTTCCTAGGATCTGATGCCCTTTTCTGGCCTCCCTGGGAACCAGGCACTCAATGTGGTGTATAGACAGACATACATGCAGGCAAAACATCCACACATTAAAATCTTTTTTTTTAAATTAAAAAGAGTACCATGGGTAGGTTTCAAAAATGTGAGAATAGTCGTTTCTCATATTCTCACCATTTTTTCAGAAGTTAGATCATTGTAGACCAGATGTCAAGATGTTCCAAGCCTAGGGTTTATTCATTCACAAATCTGCAACCCTGCCAGGACAGATATAAACCATCAAAATAGAAACAGCCTGAGTCCGGGGAGCAGAAAGCAGGAGGCAGGCACCAGGAGACAAAAAGTGGCCAACTCAAATGACTGGAGACAGTCTGGGGTGGAAATTCACCACATACTTAAATATTAATTATATGGCCTCAACAAAATAACATCTCTCCCCAAATCAGTCACTTAGGGTTATGTAGAAACCTGCACCCATGTCTTCACTCCATGTAATGGTAAATTTTAGGTGTCGATTTGGCTTAGCAGTCATGACCAAATCTTAGTCAATCAAGTCTAAATGTTACTGGGAAGTAGGTTTTAGCAGATAACCCTCACTGAATCAGGAGGACTCGTCCAGTCAGACAAGAGAACAAACATGTTCCCAGGAGATGAAGGGATGAGTACACCTAACGACAAACAGACCCCAGCTACAACACCACCTCTTTCAGGGTCCCTGGGTATTAGTCACATTTCTCACTGTGGTGACAAAATCAGACAAGAACTTCAGAAAAGACAGTTGCTGTTGACTCACAGCTCGAGAGCAGAGCCCATTGTGGGGAAGAAAGCATGAGGCTAGTTCTAACATTTTTGGCACGTGTTCCTCCCCCACTTTTGCTGTGTGAGGCACCTGTGCTCTTTTCTCTTCCGTATGTGTGGGACACAGTGAGTCTTATGACACAGTGTATTTCCAGGTTGGATCTTCTCCCCCTCAGTTAAACCTCTCTAGCAATACCTTTACAGGCATATCCAAATGTTTATCTCCTGGGTGATTCTAAATCCAGTCAAGCTGGCCATCAAGACTAGCCATTGTTTGTACTCCTAACCCCAATTCTGCTTTTCCAGGTCTGCCCGGCCCCTCCCTGAGAATCCAGGTTTACTGGAAGCCACACGCCCTGTGGGGAATCTGTGTGGGGACATCTCCTGAGTTTTTCCTCTATATGATAGTGAAAGCATTTTTAGCTTCCAGCTCCAGGAAATAGCCCTTCCCATCTCTATACCCAGACATTGCTCAGGTCTCTAATACACCTTTCTTCTACTCTGTGGTATACTACTTTTGTCAAATACAGCTTGATGAGAGAAGATAGGCTATTTTTATTGTATACTTTTTAAATGTATCTACAGAGCAATGAAGTCATGACTGCTGCATTTAGAAAACCTTTCGGCTCACTGTTTGTACCTATTGGTAATCCACCCCTGTACACTGGTCCCTCTCCTAATTTCATTCTCCTTCCTGGCACCCAACAACTGGCTCTGTAACTCTGTTTCTTCTGTACATTTTAAGTAAACAGAATCATACGGCACTTGCATCTGGCTTTTTCAGTTATGCTAATGTTTTGGAGGTTCATCTACAATGTGGCATATGTCTGTACTTTATTCCTTTGATTGCCAAATAGTATTTCATTGCATGGGCATGCCATGGTTTGCTTACGCATTCCTCCATCCACAGTTGGTCTGTTTCCACCCTTTCCCACAATAGTTTTTGTTCCACAATAGTATTGCCCCACAATAGTATTGTTCCACAATAGAAAATGCTATTGTGAACACCCATGTACAAGGTTTTGTGGGACACAAGTTCTCATTTTTCTTGGTTATGTATCCCAGAGTAGAATTGCTGGGTCATATGATAACTCTGTTGCCACCATTTGAGGAACAGCCCAACTCATGCCCATTCTACCAGCATGTCTAACGCTCTCACTTCTCCACATGCCTGCCAGCTTATGCCTGTGTATTGATTACAGTTGTGCTGTCGGGGAGGCTATAGTACAGTTCTTATGAACTGACTGCACTATGGCTCACTTTGGGGAAAATGACATCTTGTTGATATCTTGTGTCCTGCCACAGGAGACTGCTCTCTGACAGTGATTGTCATGCTGTTGCGTGTGTGTGTGTGTGTGTGTGTGTGTGTGTGTGTGTGTGTGTGTGTGTGTATTTACAGGAGATTGAATTAGGGCTTTGCAAATGCTAAATGAATACTCTTCTCCTGAACTACATCCTAAGCCTGTCCCATTGACATATTACATGGAAGTCTTAATAAGGAAATATTTTTTTTAGCATTCCTACTCATTTTCTGGTTCTCCTTCTGATCATTTTTCTTGCATATGATATCAAAACTTATTTCCCACTTCAACCATAGTCCCATTCCTCTTGTTTCTCAGTCATAGTTCATGTGTAGCCCCCCCATTAGACTAGATTGTGCTGTTGGCTCCAAGTAATGTTCATATTAGAATTTCCTGGTTTGGGTGCAACCATAGGGGGAATTGAATGGCCCCCAAGTCAATGGGGGAAGTTGTCTTCACTGGATGTTTTGAGTGGTGAAATGTTAGAATATGTTCCATGAATAGGTGTCATTGTGAGGTAAGAAGGATCAAGTCGAGGCACAGAGACCAATAAAGAGCCAGTACTTAACCCAAATGGTAGCTCCATAGACTCTGACTAGGTTCACAAACAGGAATGGTATGGTATAGGATACACAACAGATGCAGAGGCAGAATTACTTAAACTTAGAAAAGATTGGGAAGTTATTGAGGTTTTCAACAGAGCTTCCCCTGCCTTCTTGCCTATAATGGGGTATTTGGGATTGAAACAATGTGTAAAACACTTTACCTATTTTTGTTTTTGGCCACAATTTGCGAGGCAGAAATTCACTTTGGAAAGGATGTCCCTTGTCAAGCAAGGAGTTCTTTAAGCAAAATATCTCACAATTCGTAAGGACATCAAGTAAGTAGTTCCCCCACATCCATGGTTTCACTTCCTGAAGTCTTAGCTACCCCGTTTCATTACAATCCAAAAATATTAAATGGAAAATTAAAAAAAAAGTATTCTTAGGTTATAAACCCTGGATGTTTTGAGTAGGAGGCTAAAGCCCCGCACTGGCCTCTCTGACTTGCGTGGGATGTGAGTCATCTCCTTTATGCGATGTACATATGTTGTATATTGTGCCTGACCATTGTCATTTAGTAGGTAAGTTTTCAGATCAATTGTCATGCTGCCACACGAATGTCACGATCAAATAGCATTCTACGTAACTTGATAGAGTGGCCCAAAGCACAAGAGGCGTGAAGATGGCAATTTAGACACGCCAAAGGGAAGGCCTAAGCATCCCATTTGATGAAAAGATGAACATTCTTGACTCAGTGACGAGAACACCATGTACTGAAGTTGCTAAGCCCCGTGGTAGAAGTAAAACTACCCGTGTCATTATGAAGAAGGCTGGAACGCAGCACCCAAAGGATAGTTGCATGGCCGGTACTTATTGTTGGAGCTTCAGGCAAATCATTCTAGAGGTAGTAGACAGAACATGGTGGATGACTGCCGAGCAGAGGGGTCCAGATACCAGACACCAGTGTGGCTCCTGCGGTTGCCTGGATCAGCCAAGTAGTGCATCGTGGCTTCCCTCTGACTGGACACACCCTCCCCTGGTGGTGCTAGCCCTGGGGACAAGTGAGTGCAGAGCACTGTAGACCCCCAGTGTATACTTTCCCAGCTCTTTGCCAGTCGGCCTGCTTGGGCCATGTTAAGCCTGGCAGTGTAGATGGTAAGTGTTGGTAGTAAGGGAAGCAGGCGTTCAAACCAGAAAGGGAAGGTGCAGTCTGTATAAAACATGCCACAGGCAGATATTTCAAAACAGTTTTCTACTCCAATATGTAAAAATGGCTTTTCTTCTTATATTATAGCTGATGGGCCATTGTCACTCCAAGTCCACAGAAAGACGGAAGCAAAGTCATTGTTCTTAAGTTTTACGCTGTGAGAAAGAATGATCTGTGCATATTTAAAACATGTCAAACCAACTCTACGTCTCCACCTCTTTTCCCAAATTTAGCGGGAGAGGTGGCATTGAGCAACCTAATTTCTCTTCCAAATTTCCTCAGCTTGGTGGTCCATGACACTCCTGCACACAGCCGTACTCCTAGGGCTTTGTCCTGTGTGTGCACCATCCTTCTTGTGACGACTCTGACCTTTTTCTATCAGCACAGGGAAGGGGCGAGCCTGAAATTTATCCCCAGGTTGATGATCACAGTTTTTATTGTCTGAAATCTAAGCAAAATAATATCACCCTCTCCTCTCAGCTCAGCTGTTCATGCTGAAAGGACGCGCGAGGTTCAATGAGACGCGAAGCGAGGCTCACCTCCCTTCTCACATTACTGACTGCTTGGAAATAGTTTGTCAAATTGTATTTATGGTGAGACAGGTTCAAACAACAGCTTAGAGTTACCCGCCTGGAACTATATTGGAAATGGGAAATGACGGGAGCAAGAGAATAATAAAGGGTCAATTAAGGCTCGAGGGATGATGGGAGGAAGACGAAATCAGAACGAATGTGTAAAGAGACTAGCATTTTTTTTTTGTTACTGCTTTAAAATACCAAGGGAGAAAGAATTCACAGAGACAAATTATCTTTGTTAGTGCAGAGATACGAGGATAAATCCATTGTATTCACAGTCCTCATAGCCCCCATCTGCTGAGCAGTGACAGATTAGCAAAATTAAGCAATTAAGTCATTTGCCCAATGACTCCTGGGCAGCAGTGAGAGTTGGTATCACTAACTGGGTTTTAATACTCCTAAACTCCAACGAGTTAAATATAACTGTCACTAAATGCAGAGACGAAGATAGACTTTGGCCAACCTCAGTTTCTTTCTGAGCTCATTTGTGCGTGTTTCATAACTCCTATGAGTCCTTGTCTCAGCAAACTTGGAAAAGCTGGAACACACGGACAGGGGCTACCTTGATATCTCTGGGTCACAGTGCATTTTCCTGGGTTTCTAGGGGCAAACAGAACCAGTCCAGTTACCAGAGAGGAGAATGGTCCTGAGGACTAGCCATGGCAAAAACAAACAAACAAACAAACAAACAAAAAACAAAAAACAAAAAACAAAAGAATATCTGAATAGGGGCAGGGGTTGGGGAGGGGGACATGCCTGCCAAGCCCTGATCTCCATCCGCTCTAGTCCTCCAGAGTGCTTCACAAGTGCTCCTGACTCTTGGCTCCTGAAACTGTTGTTTGATAGAACTCCCCCACACTCTACAGTTAGATCATATAGGTGGTGCTGGCATATGAGCAGGGCTGGGTTAGAGGAAAAGGAGCCCTGTATGCACAAAGGCAGGTGCTATGGACAACATCCATGGGCAACAGGATGGCTGCCTAGTAGAGGCCAGAGCCAAAGGCAGCAGAGGAGTGAGTTCTGGGACAGAACCGGTACTGGACCCTCCTACTGAGAGGTGTGTAGGAGCCAGGAGCTATTAGCCAAAGCATAGTTCGGGCAGGAGAGAGAAGACCTTCTCTCCACTCTCTGAGGGCCCCATGGCCTTTTGGCATTAGTCAATGGCAAGCAGACGCAGGAAAGCTAGATAAGTTCATTTGTTGTGTGCACAGGGGCATCTCAGGGAAGAAGGCAAATATGTACCCAAACGAATGAGGGCTACAAGCTCAGATGCCTTCTTCATAAAGAAAAATGATGGGTGGACAAAAGGGCCCTTAGGACAGAGAATTGTTGTGACAAAGTCCGTCTGTCTGTGACACCAGTTTCTGACTTCTTGCCTTCTATCCTGTCTCTGGGAAGATGAGCAGGACACATGACTACAACAGCCAAGGGTCTGCCCACAGCTACTGTTTCCCTGGTGCTTTCAACAGCATGTCTGGAGGTTACACTTCCTGGCTCCATGGTTAGGAATTCTCTTTCCCAAGATGGTAACTTCCTCCTGGCCAGAGGGAGATCAAGGGCAATGACCTTGCTCTGGGAATCCCCAATAGTCATTCCAGGTCAGACGGATTATCTTTTTTTTTTTTTTTAATTGTATTTGGTTTCAGTTATTAAGTGTTCTCATGCAGATCATTGAATCTGATCTCTCAGAATTCTAGGGTAAGTTATCATTCAAAACTCCATATCACTGAGAAGCCATCTGAAGTCCCCAAAGACGACCAAAGATGACCGGCCACATTTTCCCCTCCCTCTTCTCCCAGTTACTTTTCTCCATCCCTCCTGTGTTCCTATCCCCAAATCCACTCCTCCTCCTTTTCTGTTGATACTCATGGTCCGGTCTCCCAGGAGTATCAACAAAACAAGGTATATCAAGTTGTAGTAAGACTAAGCACTTCCCCATATTTTAAGGCTAGGCAAGGTGACCCAGTATGAGAGTAAAAGAGTTGGAGATGGCCCCTGTTCCCACTGTCAGGAGTCCCACAAGAAGACCAAGCTACACAACTGTAACATATATGCAGAAGGCCTAGTTCAGTCCCATGCAAGCTCCCTGGTTGTCAGTTCAATCTCTCTGAGCCCCTGTGAGCCCAAGTTAGTTGATTCTGTGAGTTTTCTTGTGATGTCCTTGACCCCTCTGTCTCCTAAACTCCTTTCTCCTCTTCTTCTTCAGGATTCCCTGAATTCCAACTAACGTTTGGCTGTGGGTGTGTATCTGTTTCCATTGGTTGCTGGATGATGCTCTCTGATGACAAATGGGTTAGGCACCAATCTGACCATAGAAGATGGCCAGGTCAGGCTACTTACCTGTGATTGCTAGGACTCTCAGCTGGGCTCATCCCTGTAGATTCCAGGGAGATTCCCTTTGGTGAGGTTTTTACCTATCCCGAAATGTCCCCCTTTCTAGTAGTCTCTTTTGTTCCCCCGCCGCCACAACCCGATTGCTTTATTCCCATCCCCACCCACCCACCCACCCTCAGTTCACTCAGGGAATCTCTTCTATTTTTCCTTCTCAGGGAGATCTGGGTTCTCCCCCATGATCCCTCTTTGTTATTTGGCATCTCTGGGGCTGAGGTTTGTGCCTGGTTTGCTGAAAGTCTTACTCTAGACACGTTCAATGACCTGGGATGGATGTGTAAAATCAGCATCAAGAAGAAATGTGGCCTGCTGTTCGGCATTTCTCAGCATCCTCTGGCATTTACATTCTTTCCTCCTCCTTGGTGGTACCCTGAGTCTTGGTGATGGTGATGGTGGTGGTGGTGGTGGTGGTGGTGATGGTGATGGTGGTGGTGATGGTGGTGGGTGGTGGTGGTGGTGGTGGTGGTGATGGTGGTGGGTGGTGGTGGTGGTGGTGGTGGTGGTGGTATAGTCCAGTGAAGGGCAGAGAGCACTCATTCTCATGCTGCAGATTTTGGCCCCTTGTGCACCTCTCCATGTACTTCGGCCCACTCCAAAAAGAAACTTGTCTGTCCCAGGTTGGGACATAAAGGTAAAGGTAAAGATCCATTCTTCCACAGCATGACGAGTTAGCAAGATGACAATAGCAGTTTCTATCCTAGGGATATGACTTTCCCAGCCGTGGGTTTTTGGCCAAGGTTAGAACAGCTATGAAATCCCCTTTTATGGAGCAAGCCTCCAACCCAATCAGAAAGCTCTCACTTACCTTGTAGTTGTGACACTATTGAGCCAGGGGGGAACTTCATGGGCGATTTTAATGTTCTCCAAGTTCCATGTTTCCAGTATTGGTTTCTTAGCTATGTCCTGCTCTACAGACAGGCTTTCTAGAAGTCTGATTTTATGAAAATTGTTATCCATGCTTGATGAATAATAAGCTTGGGACTAAGGGAGGGCTAACATCTTATTTAGCCAGCATCAGAGAAACAACCAATCCCAGTACCTCCACCCCCTGCAAATAGAAGGGAATAGAAGATATTTGAGAGATATTAACCTTCATTTTCAATGAGAAGTTATTTCTTCAAGTTATATAAGTAGAATATTACACATGAGGGTGGTCCCTGGTTTTATTTTATGCTATTTTATCTTTAAAATTTCACATCACATCTATTTATTTGTTTGTTTGTTTGTTTGTTTGGTGTGTGTGTGTGTGTGTGTGAACGTGCATGTGCGCGTACTTGTGGTGGTCAGAGGACAACTTTTAGGAGTTGGCTCAGTCTTTCCACATGCCCTGGGGATCTAACTCAAGTTGCTAGGCTTGGTGGCTAGTGCCTTTACTTGCTAAGGTCCTTCCCTGGCACTGGCTCTGTTGTGTTAAACCATCTCAAATGCCAGCGAGGGCCCTCTTCCTAGCTGCAGACCGATGTCTTCTAGTTCTATTTTCCTGTGAGAGAGAACAGAGTAGAGATTAAAAAGTACACCACTTCATGACTTTATATGCCTACAGATCCCGAACACGGTGGCTCTGCCCTGGTGGCTTGATCATGCCCCCAGGCCTTATTTCCTCACGCTTCCCTTTGGAATGAGGCTTTCAGTGCGATTTCAGAGGACACAGAAATACATTCCATTAGACTGAAAACAGATCTATTTGGAAATGTCAATGAGCTAGAACATTGTGATTTGAATAGCCACAGGCTTTTTAGTGTAAACTCCCTTGCTAGATTGGAGGCATCTAGAAAGATTAATAAAAGCAGATTGTCTTCAATGAAGCTTGCACCTAAGTTGGGGGTAGACTTGTACACAACTGTAGAGGAAGTAAAGCAGGGGCAGGATAGGCCCAGAGGAACTGAGAGTAGGGTCACACCTAGTTTTCAGGCTGCAGACCTCTCACCTGATGGCTTGGGTGGGTAGAAGACGCTCTAAAGATGGTAGCTTAAAGCCAGCCTTTCCTCCCTGAGTCTAACACCGAGGGTCAAACCCAGGGCTTCGCACTTGCTAAGCAGCTAGTGCTGGCTTTGAAAATGTGTGGTCTTTATAGGCTCCTTAGATCACCATTCATCTAGGGAAGTTAAACCCTTTCCTCCTTCACAGCATTCTAAAGGGGCTTTATTCCTGCCTGTTGTCGCCTTTGGCTAATAGTCACTCTTGTTACACCACAGCCAGTCTGGGATGATGGTCCCTGCCACTTTTTCCCCCCGAGATAAGAGATTGTAGAAATAGATATGATTGTTATTATGAATCTTTAGCTTTGAATATAAAACTTTAAAAAAAAACCCTCACATTCAAAACTGAAGCATTTGAGTAAATTTTAAGCTACCAAATGGAATTTATTTAGGCTAGTCTAAAGGCTAATTGACACAATTTCAATTTCAAATGGAAACAGTGCTTATAATGCATTGTCATTCATTTTAATGGGTGTTAATGTTGAAACATAATTGTGACTCTTTGAATGAGAGCATCATTAGCCCTGTTATTGCTGATCAAGGTACAGAGATGTTCTAAGAAAAATGCTGTTGGGTAGGTAGGACTGGATGTACAATCGTGATTCTCCAATCAGGAGAGTTTCCAGAAGGCATTTAGTCTTAGCATGGAAAGAAACACATTAACACACACAGTGTCAAACATCAGACTGGGGACATGGAACTGCTCCATGAACAGTTCCCGATGGCAGACCATGATTTTTGCAGCTCCTCTCAGAAATTATTAGCTTATTTTCTTTTTGGTAGCCCCTTAAAGATGTCTCTCTGATACAGAATATATATCAACCTACAGAAATATTTTGAATAACTTTAATTTTTATAACCATGAGTTGCCTCATTTTCTGAATACCTAGCAGGCACTCTAAAGTCTTTCTGATGGAGTTAAAATTTATAAAGTAGATTTTTTTGTATGAGGACACTGAGGTTCAGTGATGTTCGGGGTAAAGTTCTCAAACTCCTGCTTGAGTGGTCACTGAGTAGCTGAGTTTTCCCCGCACCATTTGAGCGCATCCTCTTTAAAATGATGGTCCCGGCGGGATGGGAGGACCCCCGTGACACCATGCCACTTCTGCCCGCCTCTCGTCTAAGTTTGCCCAGATCCTCCGATTTCCAGAAAAATAATTTGAGCTGGTCTTTTGTGTCAGACAACCACTGCCCCTTTCAGTTCCCTTTGCCTCAGTCACCCGTCACCCAGAGAGCCCAAAGCCCACCGCTGTGACCATTTCCCTGAACAGATCCTCGGGTGCTTCCTTAGAAATGTCAACCCCACAATCAATTCCAGCTCTGTCAGCTCTCTGTGGCAAACAGCGTAATGTCTCACTGAGCACTGTGCTTGAAGACTTGCCTGTTTCGTCTAGTGTCTCCGGATGTCTCTCACGAAGGCGAAGACTTGCTGTGGTATGTTGCCTGACATACATACCCCAAGGTAGTCCCATTTCAGTCCACTGAGCTGGAAAACGCAATCAAAGGATTTGCGTATTGGTGGGATAAATCTTTCTTCATTGGCCATTTTGCTATTTATCCAGAGAGGTTTGGCACCATGGCTCTGACCTGTGGGCAGATACATACAGAAAGAGCCAAGCTCTTTGAGAATGAAGGTGCCATAGTTCAGCGGAGAAACTGGGGAATAGCTAATACTGTAGTAGAACATAATTACTGTTGTTATCTTTCCTGAACACTGTACATACACTACAACTTGCATTAAGTAGCTGAAATACATAACACCAATCGATTTCCACAGTAAACATTAAGAAGTTCGTCCAGAAAGGCAAATTTATTCCTTCATAATGTCTTGGTCACTTGGTGACAGGGTCAAAATGAACACCAGTCTGCCGAGTACCAGCTTGCACAAGGTTCCACAGTGGACAAGCAAGTCAAAAAGTTTGACATCCTAACAGGCAAAGCCCTAGAAGCACCAAGGAGCCAGGCTTTGACTGGATCTGACACTTTGAGTAACAATCCGCCACATGGACAAGAATACAGGAGGTTTTAACTAGGGAACTACTATGCGTCCAAGTCTGAAGGAGGTCAAGGTCATTTCACGCTGTGGGAACTACCTGCGGTGTGACTCAAGTGAAGTTCCCAGTGAGGGTGTGGTTAATAAGGCCCTAGAGAAGGGAAGTGGCAAAGTTGAGGCCGAGGCCTGTCAGAGAGGGCCCTGAGCACTGTGGGGACCATGCAAATGCTGGAGGTCTTGTCCTTTTGGTGTCGGGGATCCTCTGAGAAAAATACAGACCCCCCAGCTTAGGAACTTGTCAAAGCACAGGAGATGGATGGAGTAAGTAATGGAAAGAGACCTGAAGGTCAGACCTACTTCGTAGCTACTGTGATCTTCCAGGCAAGGTACAGACAGGTCATGAAAGAAGCGAAATCAAGGAAGGAGGTAAAGGTCACATTACACAGTAAACAGGATGATCACTTGGTGAACAGATGGGTTTGTGTGTATGGTAGGAAACGTGGAGAGTTAAGGTACTCTGCACTCACAAAAGAATGGACAAACTTGAGCAGGAAAAGTCCTATTTTTGAGATGCTCATCAGCACAGCTTACAGATTTGAAGAGCTGGTGCCCCTGCCTCAGGAGGACTTATCCCTCATCAGTCAAAAGACCCCAAGTAGGAAGAGGGGGAGAGGGGGAGGATTGACTTTCTAGTCTTGCTAGTGTTGTGACTTGTCTGTAAGATACATCTCTACCGCTGTCTTTTTAACTTTAAATATGGTCAAAAGCTTGCAGTTTGAACATGATTTCCTATCTGTAGGAAGACAGGTAATGGAGGGATACGTACTAGGTCTGACTTCCTGTGTAGGGTAAGGTGGACCCAAACACAGGTCCTGCAAGGAAGCAGCCTAGTTCTTCCTTCTAGAAAATACTACTGAGTTTTTTAGTTTTATTTTAAGTAAACCCTGTATTTTGTGTTTGTGAAAAAAAATCAATTTCAAGAATTAACTCTCGTTGATTTAAAAGTTGTTCATCCAAATCAGCAGTTGTCTCTGAAATAAGGGGAGTAATTAATGCCAGCACTCTGTAGCTGCCATCTCCCCTCCAAAGTGAGCTACGCACGGCTGTTGTCAGGGTTTGGAGACTACACAGCTGTTATCAGGGATTGGAGACTGCAAGACTGAAGAGATGAATGACAGGACACAGAGGTGAGAGTCCAGGAAGGTAAATGAAGATCCAGAAAGTAAGGAAGATAGCTCTGAAACTTTCTCAATTCTTCAGTTCCTGGTTTCCAAGCAGCCACACTCTGCCATGATCTGTGCCTGGCTTTGGGACTGGAATAACATACAGGGCAGATGGGACAGGTTCCTTCAGGGACCCGATGCTCTGGGGAGTACTTAACTATAAATTAATCTGATCAGATAATGAAGTCTCTCATCGGGCATAGGGATGGCCCTGGTTGTCAATCCCTTACTTTCTAAACTCCTAAATACATTTTGTTAGCAATTATAGACCGAAGGAAGTTTCCATTCACCAGATCTCGGGACACATTAGCTGTCAATCAACATCCAAACAGTCCACTCTGGACTTCGGGAGGTTTAGTGTGTGTGTGTGTGTATGTGGTGGGGAAGTTTAGGCATTAATAGATGTCCTTCCAGCCTACTATTTTCTCCTGGGAAATCACAGGGAAATATGTGCACACTAGCTTTTGTCATTTTTATGAACACAATTGTGATTCTTTGGTATTAAATACTTGCCATGTGAGCTGTATAATCTGGTCCATCTAAGTCGATCCCAACCAGGACAGAATTGTGTCTGCGTTGCTGTGCTTCTCACTAAACTCTGGGAACAAGAACTAGCCGTGAATGCAGGTTAGAATCCGCAGGCTGGCTCCGAAGGCCGTGTCCATGTAGCATCGGTAACTGTGCTTTCCTTGTTAGGGAACCGGATGGAAGCAGATTCCGGGTAGGACCAATGCGGCAATGAGATGGTTAACTTGAAGTCTTTGAGAGATGTGGATTTCTTTGGGAGCAGAAGTGAGGACCCCACAACTGGCAAGAGCTGGCCTATCGGAAAGAGGAAGCTCTGGCTTGTGCTTTTGTGGTCAGGGTTGGGGGATGCAGTCAGAATGGCGAACTGGGAAAAGAATAACCAGGGTATGAGGGGCCTTTGCTATAGTGTTTGTGATGAAAATAGGAGTGGCTGGGAAGACCCATGTGTTAATATGGGTTCCTAGAGGTGTGTGTGTCTCCACACATAGGACACAGTGCTATGACCAACAAGATTTTTATCTGGCATCTCTAATGCCGCTAGCATCTTCAGTGCATAACTACATGGGGGTGGATATGATCAAAATACATTGTATAAATGTGTGAGACCCTCACAGAATTAATAAAATGCATTTAAACAAAAAAAGATAAAACGACAGCAACAACCCTTCATCTAAGTCTCATTTTTGGCATCTGTGAAGTCTGAAGCGGAATCTCTCCCTTCCAAGATGCTTTGAAAGCTCAGCAGGCTTGTGAGGGGGTGGAGTCTCTCTGCAGCCCTTGCCCTGGGAATTCTTCAAACCCGGAGTACCTACAATACTTTTACATGACCCACAGCTTCACTTCCTCTTTTTTGCTTAAAGACACTCATTCGAGAATATTCCTGAGTCAAATTATGTTCAGGTTTTCAGATAATCAGACACAGGGAGAAGAGGGGATGGGCTCAATGGGGCCGAATGCATCCGTTTGGGTACCATGTGCAGTTTTTATGTAGCAACTGCGGTTCCTCCATCTCGGGCACATCCGCATTTGCCACACTCTTGAAATGGAAATAGACATTTTGGCAGACATCAAAAAAGAGGCCTGGCAACAAAGAGAGCCCACTGCATGTATTCAGAAGCCCCTGCACACCAGGACCACCGCAGCCCCCAGGTTCCGCACCTGGGGACAGGGGAATTCTAAACGAGGACCCTTGGGCAATCCCCACTCTTCCCCAAACGGTCACAGGGTCCGCAGCGGACGCAGAAGGCTCTGGCTTCTCCCGAGAGGAAATGTGACCGTGGAGAGGCACTGGATAAAGGGAACTTCTGGGCTGGCTTTGTCCAGAAATTTCCTGTTGAGTGTTTCACTTCATGTTTAGGGAAGGATTGAGGAACTCTTGGGAATCAGTTAACAAAGACAGGGGACGCCAAGAAATACAGCCTGTGTCTGGGTCTTGGGACTCGTGGTCACGCTGCTACAGCAACCAAGAGCAGACCTGGGCTGCTTCCTTCAGCTTATTTTACATCTTGTCTTTGTTTTTCAATTTTATGATGACCCTACCCGCATTGAGATGTATGTGTGTGCACGTGTGTGTGTGTGTGTGTACATGTGTTTCTTTTACGTGCTGGCTATATATATATATATATATATATATATATATATATATATATATATATAAAACAAGGTAGCACCGGAAGTGGCTCATTTATGTCTTCCTGTTCACCCATGCTTTTTGCCTTTGCCAAAGTGCGCCGGCATAATCACCACATCCAGCACCAGAATGCTTCCCATTTCTTCTAACCGTTCATACTAAGAACCTTGCCTCAGACCAGACTCGGGGAGATTTAAAAAACAAAACAGGCCAGACCAGCAAATATATATATACTTAGGTTTGAGTATGCATTAAAGCCATGTGCCAAAAGATTCTATATCCTTCAGAAGGATGGTTTTAGCATTGCTCTAAATGTTTTAAAAGCAGTTTTTGGAAGACTGGAGAGGGGGAAAAAAGAGTGTGGTTCTTTCTTTTCATTTCATGGATCCTTAACCCATATTTAATGCAGAGCCTGGATTTTAGACATAGCAAGTGTGCTTGTAATTATTTCAAACAGTTAAAAAAGCTAGTTAATGATGTTCAACATAAGTAATCATGTTAAATAGTAAAATTTAATTTCTTAAAAACTTAAATCCTCATATCTTCTGGAATGCATTGTACTGGAGGATGTCTGAGTAAATTAAATTCTCTCCTGCACACTAAAGCATCAATTTCCTTATGGTAATTATCTGCTAGATTGGATCTGTCAGAGGCCGGGAAGCAAGGCTGACATTATACCCTCTTTACAAAAAATGATTACAAAAAATTAAGACGAATGAGTAAAATTAAGGCTGTGGCTGGTAAGCCCGTATAAAGCTCTCATGGATCCTTCTACATAAGATACCATTGTACCTGGGACTAAGCTTTTAATGACTAGCGTATAATCAGGTGAAGTCCATTAAAGTGCAGCAGAAGTAACGATAGCAGAGATAACGGCGAGAAATGATTTTCCGCCAAGTAGAAGCAATTTATTATACACAAAAAATGAATTTCTAACGGAAGTGTCTGGATGGATGAGGAACTTGGCAAAAGTGACAGGATTCCTTTCCTGGAAAGTTCGAAAGAATAGCGGCGCCCAGGGGTTGCTCGGAGGTGTCCCACGGTTGGCACCCTGGGCACGGAGTGTGGTGGAATCCTTGGGGCGTGTCAAAGCTTGCTGCAGTGTGAACTGGGCCTCCAGAGGCAAGCTGCTTCCAGAACGCAGTCCTCTGGTCTAGGTCCTTCAGAAGCAAATCAGTAAAAGCCATCCCTTTCAGTGCTGAGCTTGGGCACCGGCTGACAGCGGTGTGGATAACGGAACCGTTAGTTGTGGTTGTTGAGCCAGCTGTGTCTAAAGTACTTTGGTAATGTAATTGCTGGCTATCAGGGGCAGCGCATTAGTTTAATTAACTGTAAAGGAGTAAACACAATCCCCGTAGAATCACAGGGAAAGCGGGGCATTAATTAGTAATGAAAAATGCATAATGGCGTTGGAGGGCTAGAGTGTTGCCATCCGAGCATCTTCTAATTTTCATCTCCGCTGCCTCAGTAGTCCTCACCTAGCCCTGGTGAAGCTTTTCACCTGGGCTTTGTTGCCACAGCTCCTTTCTCCTTGCTGTAGTGACCAAGACCGCTGAGTCTACAGTGATCTGTCCCTCTAGATGTCATTGTCCTGATCTGTAAAAACGATATCACAAATGTCCTCACAGCCATAGGATTGCTGCGAGAGTGGAGGGAGCCTTGGGCTTGAGAAGGTGCCGCCACTGATTGCATGGCAGAAGTTTCAGCACTGGGGGTATCTGTGTTCCTCTTGCCCTCTTCTGTGAGAGCAGAAAATGTACTTTGATTTGAATTAATACCCCACACCTTGTACAATGTGTATTCAGCTCAGAAATCTAGAAACAAGGGAAAGGCCAGTATGAGAGTACAGTGGGTAAAACGTACTTGTGACCAAGCCTGTTAACCTGACTTTGATATCTGAGACCCACAAGGAGGAAAGAAAAGAACTAACTCCTATAAGTTGTCCTCTGACCTCCACATGCATGACATGATACACCCCACTTCAATGTTAATAAACAAGCAAGCAAACAAATAAATAAAATTCAGGGGAGGATAAAGATGAGATCCCAAGGGGCACTGTCCCATCCAACTGCCTTCGTATTCACCAGGCCAAATCAACCAAGATTTATGAACTAAATACACATTTGTGAACTGAATACACATTTATACAAAGGTAAACGGAAGTAAGTGCCTGCAGCCGGCTTGGCTTATGGCTCATTCTGCTCTAGCCTCTCTGTGTGGACCAGGATATGCTCTCTTGTTGACATTTCTACAGAGACAGGAGGAAAGATCCAAGAAGATGACAGGAGAAAGTTTTGTGTGACACCATCTGTGACTTTTCTTGTCTCTGTGTCCAAACACCTGGCAAAATGGATATGGAATTGGCTATAAAATTGGGGGTGGATATGGGAGGAGTTTGGGAGAAGGAATAAATATAATCAAAACATCATGGATGAAATCCTCAAAGATATAACATATTTTATTTCTAGGAGGCAATTTCTGGGAAGAATGATTTTCTTATATTTGGTTCTTTAAGGAGGATGTGTTTGAGAAAGAGCAACAAGAGGGTAAAGACCCAAGCTTACCAGCATAACATACCATGAGAAAACCTGGATTCCTGCCTATATCATTCATGGAAATTGCTTCAAATGGATTAACACTAAGTGTTAAACTTAAAATGGAAAGCCTCTTGGAGAAGATATTAGGGAAAGTCTCTGGGATATTGAATTTGGTAATACAGTCTTGGGTATGTTTCTGAGAAGGAAGAGTTCATCAGGGTTGGGGAGGCATGGCAGTGGGAGCGTGAGATTGCTGGTCATGCTGACCAACAGGCAGGAAGCATGGAGAGAGGAAGCCTGTCTAGTCCCCCTTTGTGTTCATTCCAGAACCATTCAGGGTGGTTCTTTCCCCTCAGTTAACTTCTTGCTACAAGTGTGTCCCCTATGTAATTCTAAAACCAGTCAAGTTGCCAGTGGCAATTAGCTATCCCAGTGGCCTTGTAGTGAGGACTCTGGTGAAGCTTCTTGTGTGACATGTTGAATACTCCCATCATGATTTTGGGACTAGAGCACGAGGGAGGAAAACATTACCTGAGAGCTCCGATGTGCGTCACCAGACCTAGGAAACCCACATGAAGGCCGTCGAAAGGAGAAAGCATTTACACAAGTTGCTATCCCAGATCATGCCAGCGGGCCTCAGTTTAGCCACACAGCACAGTGGAGTCTGCTGTTTCCCCTTGTGATCTTACCACTGCTGACCAGGATCATGTCAGAGCATCACTGTGCCCGCATAAGGGGTCAGAACCTAAAATTTCATTACAACTCCACTGGGTATCTGCCATTTTTTTCATTTTATCATAAAGTCAAGAAATCATGTCAGACTATTTACATAGAGGATCGTTTGCATTGTAGCAATCGCGATGGCCTGCATCTGTGCCATGGAATGAGTATTAAAATTTTAGCACCCAAAGTGACCTGTCTTCACTATGAGCTTGCAGCTTCCTGAATGGCAGGAAACTCAGTGTTTCTGTGAGAAAGTGTCAGTGCTGTCCTGGAACTCACCGTACAACTTAGGCTAGCCTCGAATTAATGGCAACTTTCCGGTCTTGGCCTCCAGAATGCTGGGGTCACTGATGTGAGCATACCTGTTTATTCAAAGCAGTCCTCTTAGGGGTCTCGTGCCTGGCTGATGCATCCAAGAATGCCCTCATTATTGGGAATAGTCTCAAGATGGAGGTGAAAAATAACAACACTTGAAGTTAATGACATCAACACCTCAGAGCCATTCTGGGATCCAGAGATGTCACTGGGCCTGGAGAAATTCTGCCGCTTTCTATGACAGAGCTTACTGCTTCAAGTCACTTAAATTCTCACAACTCCTTACAGCCACTGGCAAGATTGGCTGTAGGAGCTGTGGGGCTGCATTCCGACACCCAGCTCCCGCCACCGGCTAGCTTTACCCGAAATAACAACACACAAACTGTATTCTTTTAAACACTGCTTGGCCCATTATATCTAGCCTCTTCTTGGCTAACTCTCTCACCTGGACTAGCCCATTTCTAATAATGTGTGTAGCACCCCAAGGTGCGCTTACTGGGAAGATTCTAGCCTACGTCCATCCTGGGTCGGAGTTCATTGTGTCTGCCCTGGAGAGGGGAGCATGGCCTCTGAGCTCACTTCCTCTTCCTCCCAGCATTCTGTTCTGTTTACTCCACCCACCTATGTTTTAACCTATGAGGGCCAAGCAGTTTCTTTATTATAATTAACCAATGACCTTCCTCCATCAAAGAGTTTTTGATATCTTAGACTATCACATCGTGATAGACTACTGTCCGCAGTCCAAAACAATTGGCTGAAAAATGAATTCAACAAGGTTGAAGTCCACACAGAATACATGGATATTGTTAATATTGTGTAAGAAAAGTTAAAAAAAAGCACAGGTTGTGCCCCAAATGTATCCAGCCATGATAAGTTATGAGGAGATTTTGCATATGACAGAAAAACCAAGGGAGCAGGTTTCCTGATAACAAACCGGCAGGAACACTACTTTTGTGTTGAAATAGCAGAAACCCCGCCTCCTTCAGAAAGGTTAGAAAGAGATACAGACTAGTATGGAGCAGCTTCCTTCCTGCACCAACCAACGACATAGATGGGAGAAAGAGACCTTGGTGGTAGATAGCCACCCAGCAGAGCAGGAACCAAGCCCTACTGCATTCTCCGCGGGCAGCACAAGCAGCTAAACGAGCTTCCCTCCTTCCTGACCACTGCTTCCTGATGGACCCCAAAAGGAAGCTCTTTTATTCTACACCAAGCTCCACTAGCAGTTCTGTGCCCATGGGCATGCATGGCCATCCCCATCGGGACCGTTCCAACTGTGTACTTGCCACCTCTTACGCCTGGGAGGGCTCTCTCATTCTGAAAACTCCAGGAATCCCACGCTGTGCAGAATCTTCTGTGATTACACATCTGTCTACACACTCATGTACTGTATGTGAGTTCTTTCTCCATACGGTCTCCTATGCACTCACACTTACTTGGATACACGTATACTGTACATGTTCCTGGGACATAGTAGGCATTTAGTAAGTATTTGTGGACGTCATGGAAGATTGAAGTCAATGAGTTTGAAATATTCTCTTTTCATCTTCATTGTAATAGGGATCCCATTACATGAAGTGTAATAGTTACAATTAAAAACATTTTTAAAAATATATCATTTGTCTGTGGTGTAGTAATCAGAGGCCAACTTGCAGAAGTAGTGTTTCAACCATATGTGTTCTGGGGATTGAACTCATGGCAGGCTTGCCCGAAAGCACCTTGACGTACTGAATCATCTTGCTGAGCCCACAACTTTCTATCTCTCATATATACGAACTTCAATTACCTTCTGGTAACATTACCTCTATTCCCAGAATATGATGACTTTTTCCTACCCTTCTAGAACACTGTTGCTGGCTTGTAGGACAAAGAGGGCACAGAGATAAAAATGGTGCAGTAAAAATGAAAAAGATAACTTTATTTCCCCTGGGAGTGATAGTGTTTCATGGGGAGAGTTGTTACTGGATCTTTAGGGTAAGGAAGTTGGTGTAGAAAAAGCAAATAGTCTAAGCAGAGGGAAGAGACACTATTGAAACATGTGCAATAATCAGACATAAACGGAGAGGGTGACAAACAAATGTGCTTGGGAAAAGCAGATAAAGCGACCACAAGGCTATTAGAAGGATTGGCATGCTTGGCTAGTGGATTGGGGATCAAGTCCAAAGGTAAGTGTGGTCACTGAAGTATTTTTCTGAAATGCTAAATGAACAGGTTCAGATTTTATTGTCCTCAAAGAAGATAATTTTGACAAAAGTCAGGGGTAGAAATATTCTAAAGGGCTACACATGAAAGGGTGAAGATGCTCAAGGGAGCTCAGGGAAAAGTTGAGGATTTAGAACTCTACTGGAAACACAACAGTAATTACCAGAGGTTGGGGCAGGTGTAGGGGCGAGTTGGTAAAGGTGGTTGGATTTGACCAATGCGTACAGAATACAAATGTAGGTGTATCACTCTGAGCCCTATTGTTATGTGCAGCTAAGATAGATTACTGAAATTCTTTCAATCCTAAAACCAGTATTAAGGTAGGACCAGTTGAGATGGTTCAGTCCACTGTGGAACCAAAGACTGAAGATATGTAGACTGGGAAAGAAGTGGGTAAGGAGCCGGGCGGTGGTGGCGCATGCCTTTAATCCCAGCACTTGGGAGGCAGAGGCAGGTGGATCTCTGTGAGTTCGAGGCCAGCCTGGTCTACAAGAGCTAGTGCCAGGACAGGCTCCAAAGCCACAGAGAAACCCTGTCTCGAAAAACCAAAAAAAAAAAAAAAAAAAAAAAAAAAAGTGGGTAAGGGTGTGGTGAAGAGTCGGGCAGAAAAGAACTAAACTTGAACACACGGATGCAAGACATGAGAGCAAGGTGACAGCCCCATGTAGTGCGCCAGTAACATCCAGGAGTGTCTGACAACAGAACCAGATCCTAGTGCTGCATCTCATGATTGGATTCTACATTCTGCGTAGGTAGGAGGCAACTTAAGGCACCATAGTAATCAAACTGCATCAAATGCTAAATACCTCTGTTGAGTCTTCTTGCCACTCACATTTTATTATCACTCCTATTACTCAGTTTAAAGTCACCTTCAACACTCATAAGCCTTTATTCAATGTTCATTTATGGGGAGAAGTTTTTAGCTCTTATGCCGGCATTCAAGAATCCTTTAGAATGTAGCCCTGGCTTGTCTTTTATTATTTTGTCTAATACTCAGTACCAGTGATTCTCAAGAGTTGTCTGAAACAACTTAGTGGTACCAACTTTCTTCAGGTTACCTAAGAGGTCATATCATAATGCATGATGGATCTACTTGAAGTGCTCATTTGACCGGAGGCTTCAGTTATTGGAGAAAAACCAGTAATATGCGCACATGTATGTGCATGTGTATGTGTGTGGAAATATGGCTATCCATACATTTATATGCAAAGACCCAAACAAGCTATTCAATTTTGATACTAGGACCCAGAGCCCACCATCAGTGGTACATGCATAAGCTGTGATGTCACTGGCTCTTTAGGATTGCTGAGCCAACTGGAAGTTAAAAGGGCATAGTTACTAGTGACAGTTCTTATGGACTAGGTAGGTTGGAAACAGGCTATCTGGGACAAGGACAGTTCACCCAGACCATGGAGGAACCGAAAGCACGATTCCACGAAATGTTGCTGTCAATTATAACCATTGCTAAAGTTTATTGAAGGTCTTTACTCTGCTAAGCACTTGGGCCTGTTCTCTTCTTCAATACCTTCAGTAGTCTTTCATTTTCCCAGTGAGAAAGGTAGGGGTCACATCAACAACTCTTTCCACAAATCTGAATAAAAACTGCAGCCAGTTTGATGCTTGTGCAGTGTTAAGCTGAGTTAGGTGTGTTGGCTTCTAGGACAGGGCAAAGGGAACAATTGCAGGTTCCATAGGGAATGGATCCTAGCTCTGATGGCACATGCACATGGATTTTGGAAGTCTTAAGTGTTGTAACTTTGGGGGAATAAGGACTGACTGAGTATTAGCAGACAGCTTTATCACCACTAAGCAAGTGTTCTCTTCTCACACTCAGAGATATGAGTCTGTGTGTCTCAGACAAGGGGAAACTCCAGGGTCCCTCCATTCACAGATCAGTTCCCTCACCAGTGTCTCTGGAAGACCCTCCTCCCACCTCTCTGTCCCTGGACTCCAGAGCTCAGTGTTTCACCTTACCCAGGAAGTACATGTGAGTCTTCATGCAGGAGAGCCTCTTCTGATGGAACTGAATGCTTCTCAGCCAGGCCTGTGGGAAAAGAAGAGGAGTTCACACTGCGATTTCTCTCAGGAGCCCAGGCACTCCAACAGGCAAACACAAGAAGTTCAGAGGAACTGTGTTCAAACTAAGGCAAAAACAAAGCCTAGGGCTTTGGTGAGAGACAGAACTCTTTGAGGTTCCTTGCCAGTGACTGAAGTTCTAAGAGCACTCACTTGCACAGCGCTGCAGAGCCCACTCCTGAGCTCTGGAGAACACGAGTGAGGGGCAGTCTAGGATGCAACCTGAATATTTGCGTCTCAGGCCACCATGGAGGTATGTCCACTTGTGGGCCAGTCAGGGCCTTTTGACCATAGCATTCCCTGCTTCTGTGAATTTAATCCAGGAGAGGGCAAACTGGTTAGAATTATCCCAAATATCTGCATATTTCTTTGGATTCTGAGGGATAAAAATATGGATATGGGCATCTACTAAGTATGGTCTGGGTTATCCTACTTAGGAATAACCTCTGGGCTGGGTCCTCTCCACACACACCTTCTTTGGGCTTCTTGGCCGATGTCACTATATACTGTTTCAGTTCTTTGAGGAGCATGGGAACACTACACCCCTGCCCCTTTCGGCACAGTCCTCTTCGGAACATCACCTTCTCAACCCAGCAGCTCTGCCTCTCCCTGCGCTTGGCTTAGCTGCTTTGCGTATGAGTTACTTGAGAGAGATCCTCTTATTTTTCTACTGATAAATTCATTATTAAATAACTCTTGGAGATACAGGCCACTGATTTTCCGCAATTTGCATCACCATACTTTAACTGACGCTGAAAGCTGAGCCTTTTGGTCCTTTTGTTTTAGAAGCATATTGATATTTCTGTGACCTTTACTTGAAGGCAGTTGAGACATCTTCTCTTAAATAGCAAACCAAGAAAACCATTGACCTCAAAGGTATGCTTCTGACCCTAGTTTGATGAGGAAATTGGCAAAGATAAGTTCTTTTTCTAAAATAAACATAGACAAGGGGGCTTCTAAAATTCCAAGGACAATGAGAAATGCACATACATGTACAGACATGTACATACACCCCCCTCCCCACCTCAGCACTTTTCAGAGGTGCAATAAGACACATCTTTTGATACGATATTGTTGTGGGAAGTCCTTCAACCAATAGCCTTTAAGATACCAGCCTACTTTGGGTGTGTTCTCATGTACTATAAATGCAGACAAAAGGCGTGCGTGGCCCTTTTTGCTGCCCGATTCAGTTCCACTTCCCAGCACAAACAGAGGATTGCAGAGAGCTACCCTTACTGTGAGTTTATCCCCAAATAAATAGACCTTTATTATACTCCATTCCAGGCCATTGTGGAATTCCTTGGTATGACAACATGATATAGCACTCTACTTTCCAAAATTTCATATCCTAATAATTCATTCACATTTGAAAAGAATTTAAAATAATCCACTTATAATTTCAGAATTTTGAATAATTAATCAGTGCTTATAAATCAGAGAGGAAGATAAGAGAACTTACCTGTGTAGAAGACACAGGTCTGCCTCAGACACAAATTAGTGGCAAGCTTCCAGTACTTTTTTTTTTTTTGCTTTTTTTGTTCCAATTTTGACCACTGTTGACCCAGACCTCGTGGGACCCAACTTGTCCAAGACAGCTGGATTTTCTTTTGAAACCGAGGGGTACAGAGACCCAGTGCTTTCTCCCACCCCTGCCCGCATGGCTGAGAGGAGCGCATTAGTGGACAAACACCATGCCCTGAAAGCTGAGTTTCTCTCTACGACCAGTGCTGGAATGGAGGCCTCACACTCTGTGTGTGGGATTTTCCCAGACAGCAGTCCTGATAGCATCAAGAGACCTGGGGTTACCTTTTCGTTTGATTAAGTAATAAATAGTCTAGGGTTGGTAGGGTATATGGAAAGGTGCGGATAGGTTATGTGCACGTTCTGACATGTTATCTAAGCCTCTCGAGTGTGTAGATTCCTCTGTTCACAGGGTCCTAGAACCAGTCCCCCAAAAATACACTAAGAGACAGTTGCATTTACCTAGAACACTGACCTTGTTTTGGAATTGCTGACCTGGGACCATCCTTTCTAGGAGGGAACAGACACATCACCAGTGCCTCCTCCTCTCCCCTTCATCTATCTGACAGAGTCTCTGCTTTGCTCAGGGCCCTTCTCACCAATCCCCGTGGTGCCCTGAAGTTCAGCAATCACCCAAGAGAACCTATGTCTATGCTTTGCATGGGCAAGCAATCACTGAGGGCTGCCAGTCCAAGCAAAGACCGCACCCTTGATCTGGCATTCTGTGGGGTTGACTTGCATGAACTTCTTGGCGCTGCTGCACACCCTCTAACCCCACAGTTCCTTGAGCCTGGGGCCCTGCTCCTTCCTTCTCTGCTCAGATACCTCTTCCTGCTTGTCCCACAGGGTGCTCACTAAGTCTGGCTTTATCTTTTATCTGTGGCTCTGCCCGCAGACGACACAATGAAAACGGTCTCCCAGCGCTGGAAAAATAGATTTATACCAAACACGTGTTAGGGCTTTTATTTCCAAAGTGTGACTGTGACAAAGTGCAGTTGTTTCCATTACAGCTTACAAGCCAGAATCAGCGGAGCTTGCCCTGGAAACCCACACAGAGTAGTCTGCAACATCTGGGGGCTGGCGGGAGGAAGTCAGTCCCGCCCCCACCTGTTAACCACAACTGCAGTTTAGATATAAGACTGCTGGGACTCTCCAGACCAACCTCCTGACTAGCGTGAGGAAATGTCCTTCACAGAGGATAGGGTGGGAAATATCTTAACAGCGATTGAGAGTATATTCAAAAATCAAGCACAGTAAAAGAAAACAACAAGCAAATTACAAAAGGGGGGGCATTAATTAAAGCCACAGAATTGTTTCTGAACGCCACTTGGGTGGATTGTATAAGGAATGATGCCCTCAAACTAAAACAACCAGGTCTGAAAATGATGGTAGCTGGCTGGAAATATTTGCATTTTCCTGCGGGATTATAAAATGACTTCCTGGATCCTTCTAGATTCCCATTCCCTGAGGATCAACAGGGGCTCCCCCAGCTCCAGAATAACCCATGTATTTTCATTTTCACAAAACAAGTAGCTTTTAAGGTAAAGGCACATTACTGCTGTCTATTGCCTCGCCTTTCGGATATGTTCATTTATGCTGTCCCTGGGACCTTGCTCTGCTCACCATTGCTTCCCCAGCCCTCATGATCTCTGCCACATGAACGAAAAAAGATGGACAGTGCAGAACAGAAGAAAGAGCGTGTTACAGACCCTGGTGTAGTAAACAGAACTTACTGCAGAATGGAGTGAAACATTCCTGTGGGAAAGAGTGGGCAATCACCAAAAGGGTCTCTGCTCAGACCAAAGCAGGATTCATGCTAGTTTTTAAATTATGGGGGAACTTTCTGTAGGGTTGCGATAGATAGTTCCACTCACATTAACTCTTAAGGGCATCTGCAATAGCATGTAACTGTTTTTTTTTAAATTGTTTTTATTGCAATCATTATTTGTTTATATAGGTGTGTGTGTGTGTGTGTGTGTGTGTGTGTGTGTGTGTGTGTGTGTGTGTGTGATGGGGCAAGCACTTGTACCACTGCGTGCACAACTTATAGTTCTCTTTTTCTACCATGTGGGTCCTAGAGTTAGTGGTGAGCATCTTTACCTGTTAAGCCACCTTCTGGCCTGAATGTAGTGTTTTCGTCTTTGAGGAAGATGGCAATGTCCTATCTCCACCCAGGGTCAGTGGCAGGGTTGAAACTCCATCCTTTTGGGTAGGAGGAAGTAGCTGTTCATCCTGGGCCTCAACAAAGCCCCACAAAGTGTCTGCATGCTCATATGGCTTTTGCAATATTAAGGTGACAGTTGTGGTGTTTTCATTTCTAATGCCATCAGGGAAACAAGAGGTGGGGTCCCGAGTCAATCATGAGGGAGGGGGTCCATCCTCAAGCTCGCCAATATCTGTCTAGTTACCTAACACATGTGTACGAGAGGCACACTTAGAAAATGACAATATTTTAATATTTAGAAATGCATCACAGTTAAGAGAAAAATGCTAAAGGTTTAATGTTGCTGCTTGTCTGAGCCGAGGCTATGGCAGGCTCATGCTCGCTGAGGCTCCTTGGCGTAAAGACGGCTTGTTTAATGGCTCTTTGTACATTACTCCTCATTACTTATTGATCCCCTTAGAAACTTCCCCATTGTTGTGCCTCGAAGTTCTATTGAATGAATGAATATGAATACCAGCAGTGTGTTTATATTTATAGTGTAGTTTATGCGTTTTTATTAGGTGACTGAAGTATCTCAGCTGGAGAGTGGGAGGCAAACCTCAGGCTTGTTCAGGCTGATTATGGAAGCCACAATACAAACCTGAATGCCCCAGGATGATAAGAGCAGAGACGAAAACATGCTGTTTTTCAAGTTAATTAGCATATATTATTTGTACATAATAATGGGTTTCGCGATAACATTTTTATACCAATCCCCAAAATGTTTTACAAACAAACCTGTTCCATAGTTATAGTAGCTCTTCAGCTTTGAGCTTTGCTTCTGTGCCTTTGATGAATACTAGTCTACAGTTGTACCATAAATACTGTAAGTCTGGAGAGACAGAAAAATCATCCAACCTACTCTGGACTAAGTAGAGCAAATAGGTCTATTTTCGAGTATTTTCAATGTATTCTGAAATAATTCTCGGCTGTTGGTTTGTTCAGATTACCAGGGAATTGCCTCTTCTGGCCACAAAGTCACTTTGAGCAGAGATCAGAAGAGATCGGAGTTCAGCAACCCTACCCCACTGCGCGTTAGACACTTCTGGGAACTAAATGAAAGGCTTGTTTGTTTTTAGTATAGTGGGTGTATTTTCAATCATCTCAGATACCTCCTGAGGCCATGAGGACCTGAAGGAGACACAGAAGAGCCCAGACCTGGGCTGAAAGTGGGAGTGGGTGGGGAAGCAGGTCTACAAACCACTAGAGTTTGGGTGTGTCCCGGGGTGACTCTTAAAATAGCAGTTTTAAATGTGAAACCCGTCTTCCATTTGTCTGTGTCTCTATGTTAATGGGATTATTTAATCAACTCTGAGCTTCGAGGCAGGCAGAGGAAAACAAATGTCTCACTCCATTTTATTTTATTGTATTTATTTCTCTACTATGAGGCCCCTCAAGCTTATAAAAGATGAAGATGGAAAACTAATTACTTTCTTAGACTCAGATATTGTCATTTCAAGACCCGGGTCTCTTTTCAAGATTGTTAAGCTTGTATCTCGATTTCAAAACAGACTCTAAAGGAAGCAAGGAAAATTTTTATGGAAGCTTCAGAGAAAGCAACAAGACAGGCAAGTTGCAGAACTTAGCAGCTCATGGGAGACAAAAGATGGAAAAAGAAAAAAATGCTAATTTTTCTCAGTTGAGATTGAGGAAGAAGAGAGGCCCAGCAATGGAAATTTGCTAGCCATTATGTGGGTGGGGGTGGATGTACACACCCACCCACACCCACTACACACCCACCATATGCATGTGTGAAGCAGGGGGGAAGGAGAGAGAGAGAGAGAGAGAGAGAGAGAGAGAGAGAGAGAGAGAGAGAGAGAAAGCGAGAGAGGAGTGGCTAGGGCCAGGAGTCTTAGGATTCTGGCCAAGGTCTAAATAAAAAAGAAATTAATTGAAGAGAAAAAATTCTTCATGAGTTATAATTCAGAAAGTGGGTGGGCTTAGCAGTAAGGTTGTACAAGCAATTGCAGAAAAGGGGGGTTCTTTCGAGGTCATTTAAGTATATATCTCATTAAGGGGACAGTCATTCCTCATGCCTTCTTAAGATGTTTTAGGTGCATCTTGAGAATATAAACCAGGACTTTCTCCTTGTCTCCTCCTCTAGGCAAGAGATTCTCCTTCTGTCTCCACCAAAGTGTATTATCAGTTATTGCCAAAGCCATTTGCAGAGTGGGTTACTGACCAAGGGACCGTAGAGTTTATGTCAGGGGATGTCACTGCACTGATAGTCCTAGGTCTCAGAGAAGTCTCCAGATGAGGAAGGCACCTGTTGTCAGCGGTGAAGAGGCTATCAGCGATGCCAATGTCATGTTCACAGAGGAAGCTAGCGCTGATAAGCATGTGTCGCAAATGGCGCCCTAGAAGCAGCTGCCTGCAAATGGCCCCTTTTTTATCCCTTTTATCTCTGCCTAGCATTTTCCTCTCAAAACCAAGTCTTCAGGAGGCACCAAAGCTTTCCTGCTACTCGTTTCTGTAGCCTAACACTATCCCAGCTGAGCCATGTGGGCCTCATCGTCACCAGGACACAAGCAATTGATAGTCTACTCAAAGACTTTGGCCCTCAACATCAACTAGCAGGGCGAGATAACCCCGAGTGCAGTAATGACACACATCAGGGACAACCAACAGCCTTCTAATTGGACATAAGGACGGTGAAAGAGGAAGGAATTTAGGCCTGGGACTGTAAACCTAGCCAATTACCCATGGCTGGTCGCGGATCCTAGAGAAGGGCCTACTACATTTCTTTCTGTTTCTGTATATTTGTCCTAATATCATATGTTAAACAAAATTCATATTACACCCATGAGTATAAAATGATTCCATCTGTCCATTTCTGGAGTTTCTGCTCTGCTCGATCACCAGGCTCACCTTTTTCATACTGCGAACTTCCAAAATTGTTGGAGTAATATTAGCATGCATTTTTTTCTTCAAGGTGAATCAGGGCATTGAATAAACTGAGCAGCTAGACATGTGCTCTACCTCTACCTCTGAGCCAATTTTTCTGGGCCACTAAAGAAATATTTGGAGATAAGCTAAATTGTGCAGGCTAGCCTGGAACTAGTAATCCTCCTGCCTCAGCTGCTAGAGTAATTGGGATTGTAGGGGTGCACTGCCACACTGGACATGCATGCCACGATTTATAACTGAATTGAATATCAGAGGTCCTCTTTTATATGCCTCATAGATATAAAATTTGTGAGAGTGACATTGTCCAGGGCAACGAATGAGAGGAAAATGTGACTATGTGCTGGACCCTCATGTCATCTGTGTAATCCAAGTCTAAGCTGCAGAATTTGAAGAGCAAATGCATACCTATGCCTGCGCTATTCAGCTTTGACCGGACTGCCGACCACTGAAGCATTGCTATAGCTCATACTCCCAGGCCAGGAACACACTATGCCTCTGCTCTCTGTGGCTTCTCCTGGCCCATATTCTTGGTCTGTGGTGAGCAGGATTCTCCTTGGGTCTTCAGAAATGGGAAGCTTGGTTGAGTTATAGACCAAAGGGAGCGTCAGCCTGTGTCTTCTAAGTGAGGTCATGGGAATGACGCAAAACGGAGCTGACATCTTCTCAGAAGCTGCCTGGGAAGGGTACAAGAGCCCTGATGAGTGTCCTGGTATCTGTATTGTAGAGAATGGAAATGCTTCAGATTGCAAAATATCACAAGAGCTGTTACTGGGTCCTGCCACAAAAAAAAGCTCAGAAAGATGAGCAACACCCCTGACAAGTGGCCCCACTGAAATATTTGTTGGAAATTGAACCTTAGGTATCATATTCATCTACTTGCTAGATGAGCTAATTCCACTCCATTTGCGTTTCACTAAGCATTTTCCAGAATTGAAGGTTTTATTTTGGTTTGATGTTATTTGTTTCTGAAAGTGACTTCTCTCATCGCTGTGATGAAATACCCAACGAAGCAGCCGAAGGAAGAAAGGATTGTTTTGCTTCTTGGGTTGGGGGATGCTGACTATCACGGCAGGGAAGGTATGGGATGGGCAGCACCCTGGTGGTGGGAGGACAAGGCTCCTCACTCACACCTTTGTGTGTCGGGGGCGATGCGTCCAGTCTTGGAATGGTTAGTTTGTCACTTGATACAAGCAGGGATCATCTGGGAATAGGGGGCTTCTGCTGAAGAACTGGCTCTGTCAGATTGGCCCATGGGCAAGCCTGTGAGGAACAAGCCAGTAAGTGGTACTCCTCTATGGCCTCTGTTTCAGTTCCTGCTTTAAGCTCCTGCCCTGACTGTCCTCATGGTGGACTATAAAATAAAAGATGAAATGAGCCCAAGTTGCTTTTGGTCATGTTTTTTTTTTTTTCACAGCAATAAAAAGGGACCTAAGATAAGGGCTAACTAGGGCTGGGCTACAATTTAAAAGGCCTTCCCAGGAGCAGCCACTTCTTCCAATTGGGCTTCCCATCAGTACCCCGGGTGGGAACCAAGTGTTAGAATACAGGATGTGTGAGGGGAAGGTTCACATTCAATGTGACACTAATGACAGGTTTGACTTGAGAGATTCCTGAAAGTAACTAGAGTGTCATTTGGGCTCAAGTGAAGCACTTCTTTTTCCTCAAAGGCAAGCCATGTCTTCAGGATGTCCAATGGTTGCTGTTTTTCTGTTTGTTACCTGCCACACAGGAGTCAACATTAAAATTATTTCCTAGTCCACCAAGGCAGCTTATCATTCCATGGCAGAAAGGGGGCTACATTTTATTTTCTTTCTGTGGGAAAGCGAAGTCCTGACTTCCCTCGAAGGCCTTTGCACATTTATTTGAGTTCTGTGGTAAACTCCTCTCTTCTGTATTTTGAGGGAGAGTAAGTTGCCATGCAGAGCCCCTGGGCAGCACTTGGGAAAACTAGAGGCACCTGGAGTTTTCCCTCCTTGTCTCATTTTATTTTGTTTGTAAGCAATTCATGGATGGTTACCCCGTCTGCACAGAACTGGGTCAGAGTGAAGGTAAGTTATCTAAAGGCAGATAATCTGAGTTCCAAGATGAGCGCCAGACTCTTAGCTTTCCTGTGCTTGCTTCGTAAACCAGCAAGCTACGTGTGTACAACGCTCGCTGCAAGAATGCATTATGGGGTGGCAGGATCGAATGAGCTAAGATCAGGAAAGTACTTTTTGATTCTAACAGGCCTGTACAGATGTATACAAACTAGCACATGTGTGCTTCCTGGGCTTATGAATAGAACTGTGGGGGAGAGTATGGTACACTTCTGCTGCTGGTGGTCGCCTTGGGTAAGCACAGTCAGGCTACACTAATGAGGCAGTGTCTGCCTGAGGACTCACAGTGAGCTAGGGAACGCTTCATTCTTTAGAGTGGAAATCCTGGAGTAGAAAAGAGTGTGTTCTGCCTAGCCATCTCTAGATGGTGCACACGCACATACCCCCATGTGGTATTGTCCCCTAGGTGACAGAAAGAATGCTTGTCTGTCGCCGTTGCTCAGCTTTTGAACATGAAGGTCATCTCTCATCCTCAACCTCAGGGCCATCTAGGGAGGCCCAGTATTCCAACACTGAAGATGGGTTCTCTGTGGGGGGGCTTTCTGGGTCTCAGCTGCCATCATGGACCACAGACCAGGCTGAGCAGACACCACCAGGGGGAAGAGGGTGCCTGAGCTCAGGCCTGGCCATGTCTCCTGTCTGGTAGCCCAACTCACAAAGACAGACACGGTTAGAACATTCTGTGTTCTTTTGTTTCTCCATCACCAGCTGGGGCTTAGAAGTCTCTCAGGGGCGTGGTCTCTGTAATTAATCAACGGTTTCTTTTTCCTTCCTGTTGAAGGGGTTGTAGGGCTTCACAGTTGTGACCATTCTGGACAATGGGGCCTGGTGACGGAAGCGGTCAACTATCATTTCTTCTCGGAAAATGCTAGGATCAGAATGGGAATGAAGAGAAAAAAAAAGACAAATAATTAACATGAAAACAAATATTTCATCTTTTATGAAATAAATGATCCACGGAAATAGAAAGAAAAGATGGGAAGAGAATAGCAGAGGAAGAGGTTAGGAATGACCACCCCTGTTTTGCTTCCTGTGCAATGTACCTTGCCCTGTCTTCTGAGAATGTTTCTTAGATTTGTAGCAAATGCTTAGGAAAGAGGTGGACATAGACGGATTAAAACACTGTTGTAAGAAGTTCGTGATAGAAGGACCCAGGAGATAGGTCCACCCCGGGAGAGAGAAGGGCATTTGCATGAAGTATGCTTGGAGGCAGTGGCAAGGGAAGGTGGATGGAGAACACACAGGAAGGCAGGCACCTGAGCCTAGGGCTGGTGAGCTAGAGAAACAGACACAGGCTCCGGACAGCCACTGAACTAAGGGGCGGGGTATGGAGACTGCATTTTGGTGTCTGCCCTGGATTGAGACTGTCTGCTTGCTCAGCTATAACCTCTCTGTGCCTTAGTTTGCTGATCTGTACAGTAGGAATAAATCTATCCTACCAAGCTTTTCCTAACAATTAATGGAAAGAAAACAGAAAATCTGGACTGCTATGAAGATAAGGTTTTATCCCTTGGGTTACCACCCCAGAGCAGGATGGGTGTGCATCATACCAATTATTCTGAACAAACCCATGAACCTTTTATATGTAGGCCTCCGCTATGAATGTGCCATGAAGTTGACTACATATGTACACCACAATGCTTGTATGCAGCAAAAAGTCAGGGAACCACTGTGAGAAAGTAACCCCTGTGTAGCCATGCAATCTGAAGTAGCTTTATATTTATTTGGGTTACAGTTAGCATACTATTGTATGTATGCATCCTTTCAAAACCCGTGTTATAGGGCACGAGGAGAACCATCTCTGGGAACCTTCATCTGGCGATGGATGGAGATAGAGACAGAGACCCACACTGGAGCATCAGACTGAGCTCCCAAGGTCCCAATGAGGAGCAGAAGGAGGGAGAACATGAGCAAGGAAGTCAGGAACACGAGGAGTGCACCCACCCACTGAGACAGTGGGGCTGATCTATTGGGAGCTCACCGAGGCCAGCTGGACTGTGACTGAAAAACCATGGGATAAAACTGGACTCTTTGAACATGGCGGACAATGAGGGCTGATGAGAATCCAAAGACAATGGCACTGGGTTTTGATCCTACTTCATGTTTTGGCTTGGTGGGAGCCTAGCCAGTTTGGATGTTTACCTTCCTAGACCTGGATGGAGGGGGGAGGACCTTGGACTTCCCACAGGGCAGGGAACCCTGACTGCTCTTCGGACTGGAGAGGGAGGGGGAGAGGAAGGGGGGAGGAGGAGAAGAGTGGGAGGAGGGGGGAGGGAAATGGGAGGCTGGGAGGAGGCTGGAATTTCTTTTTTTTTCTTTCAAAAAAAACCCCTGTGTTGTAGAAAATGGCACAGCTTCTGTGCACACAACAGCCTAGAGTAAGGACCACACAGAGAACAGCAGACTCTAATGGAAATAAGAGTTGAGAGATGTGTTTGCACACCTGTTCTTCCTCAAGCATGTGCCCATCTCCTCCTTGGGCATCTCCCCTCATTGTCTCTTTCTCCTCTATTCTGCATCCTGGCCCCATGTGCATCGGAAGGCACTTGGAGTTCACTGTGCCTGACTTAAGATTCAGAATGGAGGCTCCTTTTTATGCATCCTCCAAAGTCTAAGCAATTAAAAATCTCAGGTTGGCCCTGAAGCCTTCTATGATGCAAAGATCCCTGGAAAATGCACGATCCCCGACCCCAGTTTGAAGAGTTGTCAGCGATCCCCTCTCCTGTGCCTGCGATAGCCCTCCACCTGGCAGAAATCCTTCCCTCTACCGATGCTACCAGAATCCAGATGATATAAGGTTAGGAAAGAGGCTGAGAGAAAGTGGAAGTTGAGTGCTGAGAGTGATTGCCTGCTTCCTTCAGAAGTTCGGAAGTCAAAAGGAGGAGAGGAGAAAAAGAGGATGGCAGTTTGGAGGGGTAGAATGAAGGTTACTGACCTGGATTTTCTCTAAGCACCTGGCCAGTCACTAAGAAGTGAACAGAAATGGAGAGGGTTCAGAGTTGAAAGGGAAAGGTGAGTGCACATCTTCCTGGGGGGGGGGGGGAGGAGAAAGAACCAGTGATGGACTGGTGGGGAGGAGGGTGGAGTAGTAGAGGAAACAGCACAGCCAGTTTGGATGGCCCAGGTCTCTACAGGGACATGGAGAAAGGACTAGAAGGTTAGGAAAGGCTCGGTTACAGTCACTCCAGAGACAGGTGTAGGCGGCTAATAAAAAAAAAAAAAAAAAGAGGAACAGACAGCAAAAGCACAGAAATAATACAGCGGAGCCAGAGATGCCAAAGCTCCCAGATCACATAGACACGAGCAGGAGGGAAGTCACTCACGGGAGTCCTTACCATGGGCAGTAGGCAGACACATGGCTTTACTTACTTTTGCCCTAGAAATTTTCAAAAAAGTGTTTATATAGTGCTACAAAAATGACAATGATATCAGAATGGGGACTTCATGGAGGAGAGCTTTGAATGCTGGCCGTCCTGCTAGAAGCATCTTCTGTATGTCAGGGCAGAGATATTTTAAATTTACACTCTCCCTTTCCCTCTGGACTGTGCTGTCTCAGGCTAGAGCACCTTCCTCAGGCACTGAAGGTTTCTGTGTGGGCTGACAGTGTGCTGTAGGCTGGGCAGAGTGGAGCTAACAAGCAGTCCGGAACGGAGGGAAACACTGGTCGTTGTCACTCCAGATTAAGAGCCTCAGACAAGCCACCTACGAGGATCCCATGTCCTCAGTCTGGGGTAACACATAACATACATTTATGGTGTGTGTTGGGGACAACTGTGGGAGCCCGTCAAGAGCCTGAAGGACTGGGAACAGAGTTGAGTTTTTCTCTCTGGTTACAAAGCAAAGAACTTTTAGTTTAGAAGAAGTTTATCTGAAAGACAAAAGGAGCCTTTTGCCCCCTCTTGGATTGTCTGCTTATGTAGCCGTGCGGATGTGTGGGAAGGTGTTACAGCAACAGGATGTCTGGGTAAAGCCTCACACACTCGAGGTTTAAGAGGATTGTGAACGGAGAGGGGTGAAAAGTGCCTGCATTTGCTCTAATGAGAGTCTTCGAGTTGGAAATGGAAATCATGAACCAGACCCAGGCAGAATTGTTTACCTCCACTCTTGCATCCTGATAGGTCTAAGGATATGTCTAATGGCTGGCATTGTTTCTTTATGTTCTTCATATAGAACAAAATTGTTGCATATGAAGTTTCAGTCCCTACCAGGCTTGCTTTCAGAAATGGACTTGTAACATTTGGGATGTGTCTTGACATTGACCTTAGCAATGATATCTTGGATATCACACCAACAGCTGAGGCTACAAGTCAAAAGACAGATGGGAATGAAACAAATTAAAGTCACTGCAGAACAAGCAAACAGTAAATGAGAAGGCAACCTATGGATTGGGAAAAATACTGTGACCTATGTGTCTTACAAGGGTTAACATCCAAGATATACAAAAAACCCATGCGACTCAACCACAAAAACCCTCAAAAAGTGAAGAACCTGCATAGACATTCTTCAAAAAAGATGTAAAAAAAAAAGGTATGTGAAAAAATGTTTGAAATCACTAATGACCTGAGAATATAAATAAAAACTCAGTGAGATAGCATCTCACACTCATTAGGATGACATGACTCTTATCAAAAGAAGAAAAGACAGGGAACATGGGAGAGACCGGAGAAGAGAGCGTCTTTCACAATGTTGAAGGGAATGTAGATTGGTCAGCCATTGTGTAAATCAGTATGGGAAGCCCTGGGCATGCAATAAAGGAAGTTCAAAGATGATCCAGCAATCCCATTTCAGGTGCATATGCATCCAAGGGTATGAAAACTGCTTCAAAGAGACACCTATATCACACGTTCATAATAGATAGCCAAGATAGAGAATAATCTAGGTGCCTTTTGATGGATGAATGAATTATGATATAACTATACATATCAACGTCCCCCCTGAAATATTCTTCAGTCTTATAAAAGAGTCTGAATAATATAAAAAGGAGATTTTGACATATGCAAAAGCGTGGGCAAGCCAAGAAGGCATTATGTTAAGTGAACAGTCTAGAAATAGAAGAAAATATTGCATGATCACACTCAATGTGAATTTATATTTTTTAAAAAAAAAAAACCCTAAATATACAGAGGCCGAGAGCAGTGGTTAGAGAAGATGGATGACTGGCAGGAGGAAGTGGAGAGATGTAGGTCAGAGGATAAGCAAGAGCTAAGAAGTCTGGAGATCTAACACAATGTGAGGGCTATGGGTAATAATAGCACACTGCATTGGAAACTTTGTTCTGTGAGCAGATTTTAGTTGTTCTTGCAAAACAGAGATGAAAGGTATGTTGATCTGTTTGACTATATAACCATTTATCTATATAGGTATTCTATAACATCATATTCCTTTAGATAGACAGAAAAAAATATTTTTTAAATTATACATATAAATATTGAGATCGGAAAAAATGTCTTGGAAGCAAATTAAGTTGAATCTGAACTATTAGCCTGAAAAACATTAACTTCCTGTTGAGATGTTCAGAACTAGATGGCTGGATATTCAACATGGTTTGTCAAACCAGAAATTTAGATATGCTGATAACAAACGCTGTTAGTTGGTCCCTTTCCTCTACTTTAATGTTGCGCTTACAGAAAAGGCTTGAGAGATGTGGAGCACACAGGCCTGAGGGGGCCCTTTCCACCCTCCTAAGACTCCCTTCTACCTTTGGTGGGGCTGAGGTCACACGACCCTCCAATTTCTGAGGCCAAGCAAGTCCTTCCCTTCCAAGAGTCAGTCCTTGAGGCAATTCTACTGTGAGATCTTCTTCAGCATCCCCACAAGCCCTTGCAGTTTGTAAGTGCATGCCTCCATTTCCTTATGTGGGAAATGTGGTTGGTAAGAGCCCCTTCCTAGTTCGGTACCCAGACAGTAACAGCAACTGAGTGTAAAGAGAGATTATCCTGTTATGGTTCTAGGTATGCAGCCTTCCCTGCAGCTTCTGCCATGTTCAGTCTCTTGCTTTCTCCTTGTGAACAAACTGTGCTCCTATGAGTTGCGAAGCAAAAATGGATGAGTAAAAAAACAAATGAACAGCTAGGCGACCCTCTTCTTGGATGCAGTTCCCATTTCCAGCTACTGCTTTCCAGAATATTCCAGTCCTCGGAAAGAGGAGCTCTACTTAATGGTCACGTGCTAGTCTCCGTCCTCAGAAAGCCTTTCCTAGCCACAGAGCGCAGATTCCAGATGCCAGCACTATAAGATTATAACATAATGACATCTCTGTGACATTAGCCTGCTTCAGGACACCCACGTTATTCTGTTTCTTCAGTGACGTGTAGTTTTTGTTGTTTATTTTGAGACAGGACCTCAAGATATTGCCCTAGATGGCCGGCAAATCTCTATGTAGACCAAGCTGGACTTGAACTCAAAGAAAGATATGCCAGTCCCTGCCCTCCAAGTGAGTGCTGGGATTAAAGGCATGTGCCACCATGCCTGGCCCTCCTGTGCTCTTCTTAAGTGTTTATGTCGCAATTCTGGACTTAAGTGTGGGGGTATGAACATTCAGTGCCTGGCCCAAGCGGAGATGAATATGTAATAAATGGAATATTCTCCCACTGAAGAAACGTGGTGGAGAGAGAAAAGCAGACTTAGGGGAGGGCCCCCAAACAGCTTGTTCACTTGCACAGGCTCGCCTTAGCCTCTGTGCACCTGCCATGTCAGAGCTGTGTAGTCCTTTTCATCCAAGGCCAGGACTTCCACCAGTGCTTTCAGTTTGAGGTATCATGAGAACGGTGCCCTGCCTCTCGCTCCCGATTCTCAGCAAAGTATTCCCCAACTCTTTCCACTCTCTGCTTTCTCTTTCTTTTTTTTTTTGAAAAAAATTAATATATATTTATTGTTTTTATTGAGCTATACATTTTTTCCCACTCCCCTCCCTTCCTCTCCTTTTCCCTTCTATCCTCTCCCATGGTCCCCATCCTCCCAACTTACTCAGGAAGTCTTGTCTTTTTCTATTTCCCATGTAGATTAGATCCATGTATGCCTCTCTTAGGGTCCTCTTTATTGTCTAGATTCTCTGGGATTGTGAATTGTAGGGTGTTTTTTTTTTTTTGTGTCTAAAAGTCACTTACGAGTGAGTACATATGATATTTATCTTTCTGGGTCTGGGTTATCTCATGCAATATGCCTTCTGTTTCAATTTGCAAAAAACGGGCATTAAAATATGTGTGAGCTTCAACAGATTTTTTTCTTTATAAAAAGACACTCACAGGAAGCAAATTAGTGGCTCTTGGTGCACACACTACGTAGTATGCAGCTTTGATATCAGCAGATTGATGATGTCTGTGCACAACTGGGGGGTCTCAGAGGTGAAAGATACTTTCTCACAGTGTGCTCTGAATAAGATCCTTAAGGGACCTCCATGAGCACTGTCAACAGGACCATTAACCTGTATTTTTTTTTCCCAAGCCAATTCTGAGTAAAGTTCCCCTCAGAAGGAAAATGAACTGCTTTCTTTTTTGGACCTGGCACTCCATTTTTCTTAAGCACTGCAAATTTACTCTTAGTATTTAATTGTTCTTTAATGGAATAACCATAATTATCATTTCTCTCTAATGTACGTGAGCAAACTGAGTAATAGGATTCCTACTTACCGGTTCATCTCTGAATCTGGTGATGGGGTTGTTGACGGAATATTAGAATTTGTTGGGTGGGTGGCTGTGAAATGAACCTTGCCGGTGTATCCTGGAATATTCGCCCCGCTGATGCCAAGAGTGAGAAGAAGGGCAAGGAGGGAGAGCAAAATAATAATTTGTGAAATTGTCATAGTAACTGGACCCAAATATAAAAAAATAGGAAAGAAGATAAAGGAGCTGTTCCTCCTTTATAAGATTCAGAGTTTGGGGATACAAACAGGGCAGGAGGCACAGCGATGCACACATGGACAGATAGGCAACATCTCAACTCTGGCACTAAAATTCTTACTTCAAGTGTACTCTCACCAGTGTTTAAGTGTGTCCAGGTTGACCACTGACCTCAGCTGTATACCGAAGATGACGAAACAGTGGATCTGCACCACACATAACTTTGTCCTGCAAACTCTGGTGTCAATAGAGACACATACATGTGCTAACACTCACGATGTTTTTGGTCAGATGTATTTCTTCTCACCGTAGGATTTAATATCCTTGATGTCAGACACTTTTCTGAAAGTCTGCATTGACAGTGTTTGTAAATCCGTGTGGTAGCTCCCCATTGACCTGTTTTATATAGCACCATGCCCCCTGGTCTGTTTCCTCCTCTCTTTCCCTGCTAGGGACTGGGTGGGAAAACAAAACGCTGGGGAAGGCTTTGTAGTGTACACCTCTCTAGTAAAGGCAGTCAACCAGCAACCTAGACTGATTTAACTCAGTCATTCAGAAAAAACATGAGAAATCCCTTCTACGCTTGTCTCGATAATATTCAAAATGGTTTACCCAGATGGCTGGCTTCCCAGGAGGAAGGAGAGGGCGCAGCACAGGGCCCCACAAGAGGCTCAAGCCTGAGGGCTGCTTATAACATGCCATCCTAACTACCACGAACACAGGAAAAGAGGAGCAAGAGTTGACTGTACACCAAGAGCATGGGCACACTGCAGGTGTCTAAGGCCAGAGCTGATGGCCCTCAGCACTGCTCTCTCCTCCTGCCGTCTCACAGCAGACAAATTACAGCCACCATCACAAACACACGTGAGTTGCAACTTTTCAGCTCTGTGGTTGCTGGGAGATGGTGTCTCTCTGTATCCTGGGTGCAAAGTGAACAGACTTCTGTGAGATTTGCTACTCCCATGGAATACTGTGCCACCACAGACCCAAAGTGACATAGCCAAGGACCCTGGTCAAAGCCTCTAGTGCTGTGAGCTAAAACATATATATTTTTTTTTCTTTTCATAGTTGAAAATGTCTTATCGGAGGATTTTTTTCTTATTGGAAAGAGATCTGACTAACACATTACTTAAAATGTCAGGTGACAGGAAAACAAAAGATGCCAGGGATATAAGTGACTCTGTAAGTGTCAGGGGGAAGGAAGAGGCCAAGGATTCCCCTTCTCAGTTCTGGGACCTGGGGTCCGGAAGACTGTCCTTGCACGTCAGCGCCTCAGCCATGACATAAGGACTTGGGGCACAGTCACACAATTTACGTGGTAACTTCTTGGTGTTCTTCCTATGCTGATGATGTTTAGTATCAGAACATCAGGGAAAAATTATGGAGCTAGCAGGAACTCGCTCTGTGAGACGTCTTTTGAATGGGCTGGTCTGTGGCTATTGGCGATGGCTTACTGGCTTAACGCTAATCAAGTTGGGGACAGTTCCACACTTAATATCGAAGGAAAATCACATCAAGAGCCACAGGTCAGAATAAACGGTATGAATGAATGAATTTTCAGAGGTCGGGAAAACAAACAGCTAAAGACAAGGCCCTGCACCGTGAAGGTTGAGAGCCCTGATTCTGCAAGCCCGACAACCCCCTCACCGCCCGTGAGATGGTACCTACCACAGGGAAGGCTCTCTTGGCCCCAACCCAGTCAACTGCCATTGAAAGAATAGGGACAAGACAATTAAAAAAAAATCAAATATTTACAAAACAGAAGCTTCATAGGTGAGAATGCAAGATTTATACAGCACATACAACTGCAATGACTTGCAGACCATTCCACACACTGAACTCTCCTTAGCTGTTTAAAAGATGGTGGTGGGTGATAGGTGGTACCAACTTCCAATATTCATTCTGACTAAATCATGAATGGCGGGGCCCGGGAATCCGGGCTTTCTATAGTTTCTCAAAGGCTCGAGAATGGGGCGAGACTCAGGAACCCGCTGTAAAGTGAAGTTGTGAAGTCTGTTAGAAGGGCTTGGATGAGTGGATGAAAGCTGCCAATTTCTGGGAAGTGTCCTTTGGGATTTCTTGGGAGTTTCTTAAGTGTAGCTGTAAGGTGGAGAGGTACCAGAGATGAGGTCAAACTACTGGTGTGTGTGTGTGTCTTCCCCCAAGCATTCTTTGAAGCTTCCATGCATGTTACCAAGGAAATCCCCTCCATCTGGGTGACAGGTTTTTTCCACTGCCTCTGAAACACCTGCAGAAGTAAAGTGCTTCTGAAGTTGGAGTCCTTAGCTGGGCAGCTAGGAAGTCAGAGAGATGGACACACGCATGCTGTCAATCATGAGGTGATTCATAAAAAAAAAAAATCCATGCAGCTCTGTGAGCCTACGCAGCTTGAAGACTATTTGTTGATCTTGACTGGCAGCTGTTACATTACACAAAGGCTGCTCTATGATGCACCGTATCTAATAATGACGTACTATGAACCAGTACTGCTTAGACTGGGGACGAATTCAGCTGCACAATAAAGTGACACGTATTTGAAAATGAAAGTTCTCACCCACACTGCCGCCAAATTGATTTCCCTTAACCCTGGCCTACAGGGACATCACCAGAGAGAGAGAGGGCATATGTGTCCTCTTGTGATCTAAGCGCCTAGATGCACTTGCCATATAAGTGCAACCTTATATGGAAAGATGACTCCCTGGGACACCCAAGCTACTTCTGGGAGGGGATTTTTTTTTCAGCTGAAGGAAACAAAGCCGTGAAATGTACTGAGACAATGGAAGGGACCTTTACATTTGCTGAATGCCCAGGGGACTCTATCTGCCCATGCAAAAACAGAGGAGCATTAGCAACCCACGGGCACTGATACTACCTTTGTTTCTAGCTTCTTGGTCTGGATCACAGCTTTTAGCCCCAATGCCTTCATGAACCAGGGTTTTGTTTTGTCTGAATCTTTTGTTGGCTAAGTTGACTATTGATTGTTTCATCACAACAAGTCATAATAAAATAAAAATTTCACGATTTTAGAACATAAATCAGCAATACTAGCAAGCTTCCGGTAGAAGCCCGCTGACTGCTGTGCTTCTAGGTGTGAGACGTCATGTCCAGTTCTTCATAATTATATACACACATCATCTATACTTACAGGTTAATAAAAATAAGGGGAAATACATTATAAAGTAAAATATAAAATGAGGAAAATATATTCTACATAGAATGGGGAAAGTCATGTTGTGTGCAGCCTGTATGTATTGCCTACGTGGTTAAAGATTTATTTACACATACAAGTTTCCCAATATACTATAGACTTAATTAATATTCATTTGCATATAACAAATTCTCTTTTAAATGACTCTTAAAATTTAGGCAATTTTCTCCATAATCTTATTCCTTATATTGTATCATGTACATGCTTTACAGGAAAGAATAGAGACAAAGTAACATTCTTCGAGTCAAGCAAACTTCAAGTGGCAGGACCAGTCCCGTCCAGAAAAGCGTGGGCATCAGAGCTCATGCAGTGGCCTGCATGTGAGAAATCCTGGAAGGTTCTCAGTCAAGCCAGGAGGATATCATATATA
>NW_026067920.1:13350046-13393701 GCF_014885135.2 Alexandromys fortis | reverse complement strand
ACACACATATGTCATTTCCCTGTGGTACTGGGTACTAAACCTAGGGCTTTATGCATACTAAACATGTTCTCTGTTGCTGAGCTATAAACTCAAACCCATCCATTTGAAAACACAAACATCTGAAGGCTTAAAAAACTGAAGTGGGCAAAGACCATAGTAGCAAAGAAAGAAGACAGCTAATGAAACATTTAACTTTAGGGCCTCTCTGACCAGCTGGGTGACCTGAGATCCAGTTGAAAACTAACTCCCCCCCAACCCTATATACCCACGGCCTGAAACTTCCTAAATAACCCAGGCTGACTTTGAAGTCCTGACTCTTCTTCCAGAAGCTTCCCGAGTGCTGGGCCTCTAGATGTGGATCATCATGTTCAGATCATCTCACACTTTTATTTTATTAAAAGATTTAACTTTGAGTAAAAATTAAAAGATTTTTATTTTCGATGTTTCTTTGCATGTCTTTTGTGTGTTTATGTGCATGTGAGTGTAGTGGCCACAGAGACCAGAAGGCAGCACTGGATCCCCTGAAACTGGAGATGCTGACAGTTGTGAGCTGCCTAATATGGGTGCTGGGAACTCAACTCAGGTCCTCTGGAAGAGTTGCACATGCTGGTAACCATTGAACCATCTCTCCAGTTCCACACAACCACTTGCAATGGAAACTTTCTGAGCCATCCTCATCTTAACTGTCCCCTACCTAGTGCCATTGCTTTCTCTGAAGAGCCGTGGGGGCCACGTGGTGCAGGTGAGGAACTATCACAACATGGCTCATCATATGCAGAATCAAAAACAGGAACTCAGATGTGGAGCGAGGGGAGGCAGCTCAGGTCAGTCAGGGGTGGTGGATGAGGAAGAGGATGGGCCCAAAGGATGAAAGGAAGGGAAAGCCCAACACACAGGCAGGGGAAGAGGAAGGGAGAGAGGCATTGGAGCGGTGAGCGATCTGTTGTTTCCATTCACTGCTTTGTGATGACATCTGGTCAAGGGCCTTTTTTTTTTTTTTTGAATGCCTCAAGATTTGTTTCCCCCTTTTCAGGAGTTTTAATTTTACTACTATTATCGCTATTCTGTGGACATGGTTTTTCTCGGTCTTCTTTACTCTTCACACCTTCTCTTTCCAAGGAGATAGAGGACAAAGACAGCACAAAGTTTTTCTTCTAGGCAAGGATGATTCCCGAGAGACAGCTCCATGCCAGACACAGAGAACTGTTGGTGTGTGCTAACGGCAAGATGTGCCTCACGGTTTCTCTGTAGCTTTGGAGCCTGTCCTGGAACTAGCTCTTGTAGACCAGGTTGGTCTTGAACTCACAGAGATCCGCCTGCCTCTGCCTTCCGAGTGCTGGGATTAAAGGCGTGTGCCACCACCGCCCGGCTGGGAGGTCCATTCTTAAGGTTTGATCTCACAGCTCATGAAATGCCATGGGGCTCTTCCTGTCATTTCCTCTGACCTCAACCCCCGTGTCTGCAGAATGGGAACAGAGCTGGTTTCTGTGCTTCTGCCTTGCTCACTCTAGCTTGAAAACTAAAGGGGAGAGTGGTTGTGGAAGTGTCTGGCTACAAGGCAGAAGAATCGGGCTGATCATTTGGGAATAACTAGTCACATCCAGCTTTAGCCTGGGTTGTGCTTAAGTTTTACAGGCTGACCGCATTCCACTGAGATGCATGAGACGTCCCCAGATGCTCCCCTGGTGCTGGCTGGGAATCTCTGCTGCACAATTCCTCCTTATTGGCCGATGTGTCTTCACAGAAGTCCCCACATTGGAAAAGAAGAGTCTGGGTGAGACTGTGGAGTTTGGAGACAGATGGTGTCCTTAGCTGTGATGGGGTGTTAGAAGGACATGGTGGCTGTGATGAGATGACCCACCCTGGGCTCTATGACCTAGATCTGCATCTCCCTCACAGGCCAATCCTCACTCTTCGCTGGGAAACAAGATCATAATGTTTCTATGGTGGGTGCCATCATCTTGTTCCTTCATTTAGATTCCATTGCAAAAGGAAAGACACCTTTGGCAGCTCACTTGTTCTCTTATGACAGCACAAGGGCAGGTTGCTCCTGGGCACTGAGTGTGTATACAAGCCTGCAGGCACATGTCACTCAATTCTGACTGTTGGTCCTGGCCACTCTTGACTGTGGCTGTTGGGGAGACATGGGGTTATGGAGCAATATGAAAAGGAACTGGCCTTGGGTCCTGCCTGGTCAACTAAAACATCTCTTGAGGAAAGAGCCAAAGTCAGACTGAAAATAAAAATGTTTTTTACCTTAACTTTTTTGTTTGCTTTGGATTAGAAATTGGGGCTTATTATACAATTTAATGAAGTTCCTGACCATCGCCCATGTCCAGGAAAGGTGCTGAATGTCTATTGCGTTCTTCTGAACCCCAAGAAGTCCTGTTCAACAATTTGGATGGTTTGCATTCTCCTGGATCCTGGCTTACTCTCAAGCTCTAAGATCTTTAAGTTTGAATGTCTTTTGATAACTGGGCATGGATTTCAAATTAGGAAACTGTTATCTATTTATTTGTTTGCTTGTTTGTTTTTCAAGATAGGGTTTCTCTTTATTGCTTTGGAGCCTGTCCTGGAACTTCCTCCCAAGTGCTGGGATTAAAGGCGTGCACCACCACTGCCCAGTGGAAACTTATTTTTAGTGAGAAAATTCATGTCAAAACTCTGCTCGTATGGATGTGATGTACAAGCATGTCGACATAATTGTACAAAAATACATGCAGAAGTTATATTTCTTCATTGTTTATAGCAGGAAAACCATCTTAGTAAAAATGTGGCCTATATAACCTTGGTGTAGTCTCATAGAGGAACACTATATAACCATTAAAAGAATTTTATTTTGAAGAAAATGTTTAGTATTTATTTAAATCTTACATGCATGCAAATTCTGTATGTGTTTGCAGGCTTCTCAGATATACAGATGAAAAAATCATCAAACCTGCAACAGTGGTACTGAACACCAAAGAGATGGCTTACTTTTTATACTTTAAAAATACTAAGATTATTGATATAATCAAGATGTGTAGAAGTTAAATGTGATGTTTAATGAATTATGCTAATACCGGAGGTGAGCGGAAACATGGAGCAAATAGTATAGTTCCAGAAAAACGACTGAACAACAGGTTTGGGAATGTTGCTACATTTAGACCCTGGGATCTATTTCAAAGACTCCCCACTAAGTAAATAATTTTAAATCATGAAAGATGCATGTAAAAACTATTTGAGTGAACTATGTATCATAGCAAAAAAGAAAAGAGAAAGGAAACAATTTATATATGAACTTAAACAAATCAGTCCATTGCAATACAGCTGTAAGAATACAAGTGGTGTTTAGGAAAGTCTGTTTCATGATCATGCTGTAACGTGATGCATGCTCCCTATGGCATATCAGTGTTGAGTGTTCCCTGTAGCATATCACAGTAAGGGGTGCTCCCTGTGGCATATCACAGTGTTGAGTGCTCCCTGTGGCATATCACAGTGTTGAGTGCTCCCTGTGGCATATCACAGTGTTAAGTATTCCCTGTGGCATAACACAGTGTTGGGTGCTCCCTGTGGCATATCATAGTAAGGGGTGCTCCCTGTGGCATATCATAGTAAGGGGTGCTTCCCTTTGGCATAACACAGTGTTGGGTGCTCCCGGTGGCATATCGCAACAAGAGGGGCATGTGACAGGTGGAAAAGTCAGAGGCTAATAGCAGTTATGTTCTCATGGGAGTTTGGTTTTGTGTTTACTATTGTTTTTCTACACTCAATTTTTGTAATGACTGGATTTAATTCTACAACAAAAATAATAAACTTTTTTATAAAAAAAAGAAACTGTTCAAGCATTCTCCACCAATGTAGACCACACTGGATATGTCAGATGACCTGGTAACTGGGAAAGAAAAAAAATAAAGGAAGGAAGACAGACAGACAGACAGACAGACAGACAAGAAAGAAAGAACCTGAGGAAAGTTGGAAAGCTAATGTCCAGGGGTCAAGTCACTGGAGGTCTACTCAGTGACTTTTTGCCTTTCTGGAGGATGTCATCATGGCAAGGGTAAGTGCATGGTTACACACGGATCTCTGGACCCTGAAGATGATGTCATACGGTATCTATGTAAGAAATTCTATTAAGCTGTGACGTCCAGGGAGCTCATGCTTGCATCTGAATAGTGTTTTGTTTTCCTCTACATGACACAAAATAAAAATTTGCACTTCTGGACTTCAGATTTCATGAAGATAAAATACTTTTATAAAATTTGTAACTTTGCTGTTAGCCCAATGCCATACTGTGCAAAACAAAAAACATTTATTTTGAGACCCATCCGTAGGTAGCCAGACTACCAGGTGGGCAAACAAGAGATCAGCACAAAGTCGAACGCAGAGCTTCTTGGTTGGGGCAGGGGAGATGAGCTTCCTGGGGTACAGAAGAGTTCACCAGAACACTATTTCTCAAGGTCGACGTGGACAAACACACAGGCATTTACTGTGAAATTGTGTGTGCCGTGTATGACACTCCGTGTCACCACATCCATAAACACTTCATGATAAAAATGGAAAACATTTGTTGTGTTAAAAGGTTATGAGTCTGTTAAAAAACAGAAAATCAATCAAGAGAAGAAACTTTGCAACCTGGGACGCCCTCTAGTGCCCACATTGGTGAAACACAGCTAAATGTCAGTTAACAGTTCTACTCAGTTTCCTTAAAAAAACAAGTTTCCGCACTGTCCCAAATTCCTCAAGGAAATGTCCTGTTTTTACATTAAAAAATAAATCCTCCTGTTTTCGTTTCAGTGTTTTTAAAGAATGATTCCAAAGGAAGTTTGACGTTTTTGAGCAAGAAGAAGAAACCTTTCGAACTTTAAGTATATACTTGAATAAAAGGAAATATTATTAAAATCGTATGTTTGGTGAACATTTTAAGATTGTTTTTCTCCTTATGTTCTTTATTTAATGTTTTTACAATTATCACTTAATAGCAATGATTTCTTTGTAGAATTTATGGAAGAATTTTACATCTGACTCCTTCAGACTTGCTAGAGCACGGCAGGTTTCAATAGCCTTCAGAATACTACATGTGGAAGGAAAGAACTTTTCCTTCCTTCCTTCCTTCCTTCCTTCCTTCCTTCCTTCCTTCCTTCCTTCCTTCCTTCCTTCCTTCCTTCCTTCCTTCCTGTCCTTCCCTTCTTCCCTCCCCTCCCCTTCCTCCTCCTCCTCTTTCTTATCTTCCTCTTCCTTCTCTTTTCTCTTCCTTCTCCTCTTCCTCCTCCTCTTCCTCTTATGATTTTTGAGACAGGGTCTCTCAGTGTAGCCATGGATATCCTGGAACTCACTGTGTGGATCAGGCTGGCCTCAAACTCACAGAAATCCACCTGCCTCTGCATCCTGAGTATGGGGTTAAGAGTTACACTGCCCAACAGAGTAACTTCTTTATAGACATGAGTCAAAAAGCAAAAGCTCAGATTTTTTGTGAAATAGTCTGTCCACCAAGATTTTTAGTTTGTTGGAGGCAAATCCTTTCCTTTTTTATGTTTATGTTAGGACAGTTCTTATCATAGCCTCCAGCCCTAGATAGACATACTTAAATGCTTAAATTCTTTAATGAGACCATTTATATAGGTATACTAAAGTCAAAGACAGTTTTTAAAGATATTTTATAGCTTGACAGAGACTAAAATGATTTAAGTAAAATAGATAATATAAATAAACACAAAACAGAAAAAAAACCCAAATTCAAAATTATAGTAAGAAACAATGTTATATTTAACAAAAAATAGAATGCAGAAGGTAAGATAATCAGAAATTTATTTACTTTGGTTTGTGGGCATAATATATTTAAAAAAAATAGTTAGAACTTAAAATGTGACATGAGCTGGAGCGATGGCTCAGGGGTTAAGAGCACTGGCTGCTCTTCCAAAGGACTCAGGTTCAATTCTTAGCACCCACATGGTGGCTAACCACTATCTCTTTTTTTGTTGTTGAAGATTTATTTATTTATTATGCATAGTGTTCTGCCTCCATGTATGCCTGCACACCAGAAGAGGGTACCAGATCTCATTATAGATGGTTGTGAGCCACCATGTGGTTGCTAGGAATTAACTAAGGACTTCTGGAAGAACAGCCAGTACTCTTAACTTCTGAGCCATCTCTCCAGCCCCATCATTTGTAACTCTTAATTCCAAGAGAAGTCAATACCCTCTTCTGGCCTCTGTGGGCACACACACAGGCAAAACACTTATACATATAAATAAAAATAAATACTTTTTAAAAAACGTGGCAATTTATGTTTGACTCTATGAAATCCTTGGAAGAATTGTCAATTATAGAAAGCAATGTGAGAATATCTCTGATACTTGGCAACTCAGCAGCATGGAGGAAAGAGAATAGAACTTCTACTTAAATTAGCTGCATAAACAAAATATTTTTTTTAAAATGTGGCTCTCAAAACCATGATTTTCTTGTCATTGTGTCTAAACAGTATGAAAGCTACTTATGGGAAGTCCTTCTGTCTATATGTTACTTTTATTGGTTAATGAATAAAGAAACTGACTTAATGAATAAAGAAACTGCCTTGGCCTGTTGATAGGGCAGAACTTAGACAGGTGGAGAAAACTAAACTGAATGCTAGGAGAAAGGAGGCAGAGTCAGAGAGAAGCCATGTAGCCCTGCCAGAGACAGATGCCGGAACTTTAGCTGGCAAGTCACAGGCATGTGGCGATACACAGATTAATAGAAATGGGTTAAATTAATATGTAAGAGTTAGCCAATAAGAAGCTAGAGCTAATGGGCCAAGTAGTGATTTAAATAATATAGTTTCTGTGTGATTATTTAGGGACTGAGCTGCCAGGAACAAACAAGCGGCCTCCTCCAACACTTATGGGCATGTCCAGAGTACTAGGCACCACAAGGATTCGAGGGAACACCCAGAAGGTTTTCACAATCATCAAACCATTTTATATATGAATTTGACATCCTTAAGTTTTAACATCTGCTGGTCTTTGGAACAAAATCCTCTGCCCGTATACCAAAGGACAACTAAGCTGACTTGCTCTGAGCCTGTATGTATATGTCGTCTACTTTATGGAAGACAAGAACATCTGTGGAGGTTTGAACAGCACATCCTCCATGGTCTAAGGCATCTGAAAGTTGGTTCCCAGTTAGTGGCACTCTTTGGGCCATTTAGAAGGTATGACTTTTCTGAAGGAAATGTACATCATTGAAGTCAGGCTGTGAGGTTTCAAAGTCATGCACCATTCCCAGTGCTCTTTCTCTGTTTCCTTTTTCTTGGCGAGCTCTCAGCTTGCTGCTTCAGCTGCTACCATGATATCCCCTTGTTTATCTGGAACCATTAGCCCAAATTAACCCTTCCTTCCCCAAGTTGCCTTGGTCATGGTGTTCCTATTGCAGCGATAGGAAATTAACTACAATACCAATAAAAATAGTTTAGAACATCTAGTATAGAGGGATGTGTTTAACTTATTTTCTGAATTCACCATAATGGTGCAAAAGTGGTGTGGATTCAACAGAAAGTGTGTCCTGATTTAAATGTGAATATTTCCCCTGGCTGACTCTATATGATCCGATTCTCTGTTGGGCTACTAGGGCACAGCATGGAATCGTGCAGCAATAGATCCTGTAGTCCCAGCATCGCAAACAGGAGCAGTTCCAATCCCATGCACATTGTGTTGCAAAGTGAGAATAACAGCATGGATTTTTCCAATCGTAGGTCGAAGGACTGACTGAATATATTCATTCTAAGGCCCTGTTTTGTAGACTCTGTATCATGACCCACTTGCCCTGCAAGTGAATGTGGGGTCATAAAAGGGATTTGGTAATGATAAAATGTTTCTGGGTGCACAATAACCCCAAACTGAGTTATAATCAACTTTTAATAAGTCTGCGGTGGCAGTGCGACCTGTGTGTCATCATTTGACATCATCACAGCCTTGGCTCTAAGCACACAGCGTAAGTACTTGGCACTGCTCATGCCGTCTGCCGTGTGATGCTAATGCTGACTGAAACACACAGGCTCAGATTCCAGACTGTGTATGCTGAGAACCACAGTGACTGACTGTATAGACAGAGTTTTCTGCTTTCATAGAAATTTTATGATTCAGTTATGAAAGAAGGACTTTTAGTAGTTTCATACCATCATTTGTAGCATGCAAATATCAAATTATAAATAAAAGTACATCTTTTTTGAAAACGGAGACCACCTAACAATACATTCTAAATTATACTAATCTGATGTTACATGAGTGTGGTGCTGGAGGAGGCCAGAAGAGGGAACTGAACCCTTTGGAGCTGGAGTAACGAGGGGTCATGAGTGCCTGGCCTCAGTGCTGGGAACTAAACGAGGGTTCTCCTCAAGAGCAGAAAGGGTTCGTTCATAAGCACTGAGTCATCTCTCCAGCCCTGGAACGTTTGATTTTTAAAATGACTGAGTGGTCTTGAATTTTATTTAAAAGTTGTTCAATGAACCTTTGCTTGTGGTTAGGACATAAGCACCAGTAATTTCTGCCATTTTATAACTGTTTATATGACAGTGGTTTTCTCAGCGTTGGTGGTTATAAAATTACACGACTGGTGGATGGGTGACCGGCTGCTCAGTCAAGTCCCTTTACTAATGCGGTTGGATGAAGACACTGGAGTCACGGTGATAAGTGCTCAAGGAACCCCAGGTGAGTCCCCAAACTCCTATCCCCTAGGTCATCATTACTTTTGGGAAACTCACTTTTTCTTCACATGTGTTGGTAAATAACAAGCTGGTTCGTGTCTTTCCTTTCCATTTGTAATCCTACCAGCAAGTGCCGTCCGTTTTGATCAAGAAATAAGCGAGAATGTCACCTACCGGCTTGTGTTTGTGTAGAGCAGTTTAGAGAGCCGCGGCTGAGCCACAGACGCGAGATTTCCATAGGGGTTGTCCACGTCATCCGCTCTTGTACTCTGCACGTGGCCACTGTCAGAGTGAAAAGGAAAGTCGTAGGACACTAAGATTAGCTGAGCAAAGCAAATAAGGGATGTTTAACTTGTCAGAGTTGATTAAAAGCCCAAGAGGGAAAAAAATATCATGACAAATAACAATTGGAATGAAAAACAAGAAAGGTTTGCCTCTTTGTCTTTAGAATATGAGGCCTCTACCCTGGGACCGGAACCTTGAGGGACAGTTCAGGGCTTCCAAGTTCAGAAGCTGTAGGACACAGGGTGGAAGCGAGGGCGTGGGGGTTGATATCTGTTGAAGAAAGTAAGGCTTCTGTGGGGACTGGGTCTAGGCAGGTGTTAGGAGCCTGGGCCACATTGCTGAGGTGTGAGAGAAGGCCAGAAGGCTGATCACATCAGCAGGTCAATGTCCCAAGGGCTTCTGGGATTAAGATTCCAGTCCAATCCATTGTAAAGCAGTAACGAGGAGGAAGCCCTAACCAAAGTCTGTTCCCCCCCTTCACGTTCTCTCATCTCCTTCATTTCAAGGTGATCTTTCAAAGTGAGAAGAAAAAGGAAGGAAGATGGGTGAAGATTAGCGCACTGCTGCTACTCAGAGCCAGAGCTACAGTAGAGGAGGACAGGACCATCCTTCCTCGGGTGCTTCCGTGTTAACGAGCACGGTTTACCAACCGAGCATTGCTCCTGATGGACCACATGAGCAGGAGCAACAGGGATAGTCTATTCCTAAAACATCCTAGTTAAGGAAACAGAAAATGTGTCACTCCTCATTTTACAGTTTAACCCAAATCTCTAATAAGCTTCTGATTAAACTTTCAGTACTAAACAGGCATATCCCAGAAGCACACCAGAGGATGTTAAAACACATCCGTTAACTTAAGCGTGGACCAGAAGCACAGGGGGGTGAAAGGCAATACAATTTAGACTTAAATATGATTTATTTGAAAGCAATGAGAAATGTCACTTACGTATAGAGAGGAATGTATTTACTCCTAGAACTTGGGCTCACACTTGGAAAAAGATGAAAAATAGGCAATTGAGTTATTGGTATTCTAAATAAATATCAAATTAATATAACAAGTCTCAAATTAGAAGATCTTCAGAGATCCAAAAATTGACCTCTAAAGTTTTGTTTTAGAGGCTATGGAATGGCTTTAGACCGTTCCATTGCTTTGTATGCCTTCAAATGCCGCCTATCCATCCTCTAACGAAGGGCGCCTTGGTTGTGTTCAGATCAGGGAGGTTATGAGTAAAACCTTTATGTAGACTTATATGTGAGTTCCTGGGAACAACTTTCCAAGGCCCCACCTTGAATGATGTCCTGGTGAATTCGGAAGTGTGGCATTAATAAGAAATAGGGCTTTCAAGTGCCGCCTCATCTATCAAATGAAACACCTAAAAATTCAGCAAACCCATAAAAACCTCCTGACTGAGAACAGGGAAGGGAGGGGAGACTGCATCTGGGATGTAAAATAAACGAATAAACAAACAGTAGACTTTAAAGGATTTAAAGAATACATGAAAATGTGGAACACCAAATCCATAATTCCAGTGTTCCTGGAAAAAGGCAGATGTGGTGATGGAGAGACTCAGGCATTCCCATTGCACTCTGATTTCTTTCTCAATAGAGGGAGGAGATACACCAGATATATCATATTTAGTTCATATATTTTGAATACAGAATATTCGGAATGAATTAAACAATCAGAGACCATAACCAGGGCTGCATAAACTCTAAAAAGAAAAAAAAACCCAAATAGTAACATTTTGGAAGAACAAACCACCAAGTTCTTTTGATACTAAATGTACAGAATTGTACACAGGAGAACATCGGCAATAAAGCCATAGCTTTAAGCACGGATACAATGCAAATTCATGACATGAAAGTCAATGGAATGTCATTTAGAATCCCCTTTATATGAACTCCACGGAGTGCCACAACAATGTAGCTGTCCATATCGAATTGTTCATACAGTACTCCCAATTTTAAAATGTAGTACATTTAAAACTGTCAATTTTGAGGCCAAGTGTTGTAGCACACCTGCTCTTCTCAGCCCCAGGACAATTGGATGAAGGTCTCTGGGACACTCTGAATCTAAAGTCAGGCCCCTCTCCTGCCTTCAGTGGGGGCATCAGATTCTTAGAGACGAGGTTAAAGCTAGCAATGGTAAAAGCAGGAAAGCAAACTTACAAATTGATTGGCTTGACTGGCACTGAGAACAATCTCGTCTGAAACCTGTCCCAGAGTCCTCCGACCATCTAAAGCCAATATTGAAATAAACAGAAACTATTAAATGATCTTACTGTAATTTCATAGATTCAAACTTTGGTGCCCTTAGCAGGCCCCTCACACCATAGCTGAGTCTTAACTATGGGAAAGCCCTTTTCAGGCATCCTGGCAACTCTGGGTCGGGTGGGGCTTTGCTGCTGAGTGCTGTGGGTCTTGGCTCTTTGCTCTAACTTCCACTCCTACACTGCTCTCTCCAAGCTGGAATTGTCTTGTGGTCACCTTCTCCAGATGACATGATTTCTCCATGTGAAAGATTTAGCTTCGGTTTCATGACAGATACTTCCCCTCTGAGACCCACTGCAGGCTTCTCCTTCCATGTTTGCACAGAGCTGGGTTCAGAAAAGCTTCTTACTCGGGGAGGACTTTAGATATTCAAACTATCTAATGTGGGAAATGTAATGAAATGACCAATTTTTATGAGATACAGAATTTCTTTGAAGTAATTTAAAGATCCTTAAAAATAAATGAAGTCATACACAATTTTTGTCCTTTAACTGATTTTCTCTTCTGTGTAACAATCCAATGTTTGAGTGTTTACATTAAAGCAGTGTTTTCCCCTCTCTTATTATTTCTTTCTCTATGAAAGTGGAAGAAATTTTACACAAGAATGCAGGCTTCTTAATTTGGGGCTCAGGGACTCCTGAGGGTATATAATTGGTTTCCCTCTTTATATTACAGATTTCCTATGCTCAGAAACTTCATTATGAGAAATCGTCCAACAGCTGACCCAGATGAAACACAAAGGGACAAGGAAGCAGAAGGTGTTTTGCAAGCACGAAGCAGGGTATTTGCCTCAGTGTTGGGCGGACAAAAGCCAGGCTTCCTGAATGCTTGGGGTTCATTTTGGCACAGAGTAATTGAAGCGATGGGACATTGCAAAAGGCAGGATCCCACAGGGATCGTGATGGGATTGGGCACTGAGCCTTCACTAGAGAGGGAAGAGAGCACAGAACAGGCAAATGACTGGCTGTGTATCTTCTCAAATAGCATGGATTCCATGTTCGGAAAACAATGGGCATAGTCAATGTAGTAACGTGGACAGATCTCCACTCTAGAGAAAGTGATCCAGCTTTTGGTGGGGATGCATGACCAGTAGTCCCTATGACAAGCTCTTTCTGACATGCAGAAATGGAACTGATGGCTATCTCTCCTAGAGCTCTCTGGGCTTTGGTATACCACATAACCGGAAACATAAGAGAGTAGTCTATAGCTCATGGATCTTCCTATTCTGCTCCAAGAGTGGACAGCTAAATTCTAGGTCCTATTTCCAGAACTATGCTCTGCATAGATTATCTGGAAGAATAATGTCTCTGTGTCTCTTTCATTATTTAACATTCTTCTGTAATTTCCAGAATTAATAGCCACCACAAATGACTTTGAGGGAGAAGTCATTAATTTTAGTAAACATTTTCAGTATGAACAACGAGAAAAAATGTTTACAATTACTAGCGACTTGTGATTATATAACTTCCAATTTCATATATAATTCCTATCAATGAAATATCACTGTGGCTTGAGTTTGAGTTGATTTTCAGTCAAAGCAAACAGGAGGAGCCATGATCTGTAACACTCACTGGCCTGAGTTATGGCTGGCACCCTTTCACCATGGTCAGGAATGCTCACTGACATGGGCAATGGCTGGCCTGGGTTATGGCTGGCATTCTTTTACCATGGTTGGGGACGCTCACTGACCTGGGTTATGGCTGGCCTGGGTTATGGCTGGCGCCCTTTCACCATGGTCAGAGACGCTCACTGACCTGGGTTATGGCTGGCACCCTCTCATATCTTTTCAGTGTGAAACACTGTGAGATGAGGTCAGCAGCCTTTTCCACCGTTGTTTCCTCTGGGTCAAGTTTTGGTGGTAGCATTTTGTCCCACGGGACAGTTTCATAAGCTCTGGGGAATTATTAAATAAGGAAACTTTTAATAAAGAATTACACAAAGCATATATTCAGAGCAGGGTAGGAAGACTATCCAATTTACAAATAAATTATGCCTTTTAAAATTGATTTTTTTGAGGCAAGGGTATTGATCAGGTAGGCAATTTGTATTCTTCCTCCAATCCTCCAATCCCAGTCCCCCAGCTTTGTAGCAGGACCTGCTGTGGCTTCTACTTCCTGTCTATGTCCATTCCCAAGGTGCTAAGCAGATCCTTGTGAAAGACCCAACTTTTCCCCTTCTTGTGGACCCTCTCAGCCCCTTCCCCCTTCTAGGTCATTCCAATTCCAACCTTAGGTACCTCTGTCATACTTCACACCTCCTGCTGGTGACTGAGCCTACTCTCCCCACCTTTTAGCTGCCTCTTTCTTTTATTTGTGGACTAATTGGTTCTGTTTCTTTTCTCATTATTATTTTTTTTTATTGTCTGTTCCTCTTTAAAATGAGAGCTCCTTCAAGAGTGGAGAACTTGGTCTGTTTATTCACAGTTGATCTCACAGCCTAGGCCATAGATATGCTGATATGAGACAGGGTATAAGAGCCTCTCATCCCAGAGTCTAGCTGAAGCCCCAACCCCATCAGGTGACCTTCCATTTTGGCTGAAGCAAAGTCTACCAGAGTGTGGGCATTCCTCCTAAAAGGAGTCTAGGAGCTTGACATTCTACAATAGTCGAGGGCTTTGGTGGGGTTTGAAGTCATTGTCTTTAAAGGATTCCTAAGGCACCTGAAAGGGATTATAGGATCACAACTCCTCCGGAGCACCTGGCAGGATTACAGTTGATAAAACCCACAGGCTACAGGAAGGTAGGATAGTCTTTACTGCATAGAGTCTTGTTTGAGAGGCTCAGGTGATGTCTGGGGGAAGGAATGAGGTCTTCCAAGAGCATATGCATCCAAACCTTAAGTTTGGTCCACTATTATTTGAACATGAAATATCTATATAAAGTATAAGGAAACCTATATTTATGTAGGCCGCCTTTGCAGAAAATGTTAATTGTGCCCTTTCCTTCTCCTCATTCCCCTCTTTCTGAATTTTGGTAGTATTGACATATTTTTCTCTTTCGACTTCTGATATAGTGTCTTATTCCCTAGTTAGCCCAGGTTTGCTTGGAATTCATGGTGATCCTCCAACCCAGGCCTCTGAGTACTTTGATTACAGGTGTGATACCTTGTCTTCTTCAAGTCCTGACATGTGTTTGTAATTTAGCCAACATGAATGACTTATTTGATGTGTTTTGAATTATTAACACGATTTAGATCGTTATTGACAATGTACCATTAAATATTAAGAAATATACTTAAAATTTTTCTCATTGGAAAAGAGCTTACTTCTGTGTTGAGGATTTGTAAAATGAATCCTTTATATTATATTTCTTGTCTAGCTGGTCAGGTGGTTCATTATTATCCTACAAGACAGAAACAAGAAGTTAAAACCGACCAAGCATGAATAGAACTGCTGAATCTTCCTATACACTATGTTTTCTGGATTTCCTCATCCTTCAAGATGTACAGGATGGCTTGAGGCATGTGCATGAATACATGATTTAAGATCAACAAACTCAAATTCCTTAATACATTCATCTCCAGCCAAAATTATTCCTTGAGTTGCTGAAGACACTTAAAATCTGATTTCTTCTTAAAGTCCCCGCAAACAATACAGAATTTCTAGTTATAGATACCATGATACGCCTCCTATCTCCAGAACATATTCATCTTTGCTTATATCTTTATATTGTATCTTCTTACCAACAGCTCTCCATTTTTTTCTATACTTACCCCATGCCTACTCTATTCTCTATTTCCCTTATGGCTTTCTTAGATTATACACATAAGTAAGGATATAAATATTTATTTATGTGCCTGGTTTATTTGCCTTAGTGTAAGGTTATTCATGTTGTTGCAAATAGCAGACCTATATTTATGGTTGAATAACATTCCCTCATATGCACATATATCCAATTTTCTTTACCCATTCATTTGTAGATGGGCACTATGTAGTCAGCCACATATTCTTTATAATTTTTTTTTTTACCTAGGCAGGGGTCACATGCCTGTAATTCTACCACTCAGACCATGAAGATAGGAAAATCAAGAATAAAAGGCCAGACTCAGCCATATAGCAAATTTGAGGTTACCTAGAGCTACATGATATCTGTCTAAAAAATACCAATACATTTAATTATTTAATGAAAATAATTATCCTGTGTATAAATTCTGCATTTCATTGTTTTCTAACTTAATATGCTTTAATCTTTCATATATTTTGTTTGATTTAGTCATTTTCTAATATTTTAAGATTGAAACATATCAACTCCCTTTTTTTGTAATCTAATTATGTAAGGCTAAATTTCTTCCTTAGCGAAGTATCAATTGTATGATATCCATTGTTTAATTTCTTGTAAAGCACATCTATTGGGAATTTATTTTCTTATTTTTCTCTACCCAAAATCTTCTTTATTTAGCATTCCAATATATTCAATATATTTGGGCCCTCAAATATATCCATGTTCCAAGTTTGGAAAAGGGTAATTTACTTTGTAGATGGAATTAAATTGCTCATGAAGTGACAATAAAATGAAAATAATTATATTGGACATACTTATGGCACAATTTAATCACGATTGTCATGAAGCTGGGAGACTGAGGCAGAAGACTACACCAGCTATTCTTTGTGATGAGAGGGTTCAGTGCATCAGTGCTAGCTTTGAAGATGAAGACAGATGCCTATCATAAGCCAAAGAATACAGGAAGGTTACATAAGCTGGAAAGATGAAAAATGGGTTCTTTTCTAGCAACTTTAGAAGGAACACAACCTCACCAGCACACTGATTTTTAGCTTAATGATAGGTAACCACTCTTTACTTCTGAACTCCAGAATGATATAATAATTTATGTCGAGGGTAGACATTGATGATCATTTGATACAGCAACAACAGAAGATGAATGTAGTCTTCATCTGTTTTTGTTTGTTTCTTTTTCAAGATAGGGTTTCTCTTTGTAGCTTTGGAGCCTGTCCTGGAACTTGCTCTGTAGATCAGGCTGGCCTTGAACTCACAGAAATCTGCCTGCCTCTGCCGCTTGAGTGCTGGGATTAAAGGTCTGTGCCACCACTGCCTGACCATAGTATTTATCCTTAAATTATTTAAACACTTTGGGATAAACTCATCATATTTTTGTCTTCCAGTTTCTGATGAAAAACTAAGGTATTCTAATTTACTTTTCTTTATCATATTTCAAGTTTTTTATCTTTGGTGTTGGCAATTTGAAAATGACATTCTTTTTCTGTATGAAAATTTCTTTATCCTGGCTAGAATTTAGTGAGTCTTTTGAACTACAAATGCATGTCTTTTGTTTGAGCAAATGAAATTTTAGAAATTATTATTTTACTTTTTTCCCCTCTTTTCTTAAAAAAAAATTGGACTCCAATTAGTGTGCTTGGGGTCTTTTCATACTATCCTCACAGTACATGATGTTTTTGGTCAATTTTTAGTTTTTTACCCTTCTTTAAATATGTTCTCATTTGTTTTCAAAATGTTAATACGCCATAGTCTTTCTGTTATTAAGCCCATGAGTCTTTAAGATATTGAAGCTTTTAGCTATGTAATTCACATTTTTTTAAAAAAAAAAAACTTCATTCTTTTCCTCTGCTAAGATTTCCAGTATTTTCATTTTTTGTGAGAATATTTTCCATTACATTGTTGGTATGGATAACTTTGACACACCTGAGAAGAGAGACCCTCAATTGAGGACTTGCTTTCATCAGACTGGCCTGTAGGCACACCTCTAGGGCATTTTCTGAATTGCTAAAAGATACTGTAGGTGTGTCCTATCTCAGCAGGTAGCCCCGGGCTGTAAGAAATGCAGACAGTAGGAGCAAGCCAGGGAGGTGAGCAGTGTTCTTCCATTCACAGCCTTGGTGTTTGTCTCCAGGTTTCTGCCTGTGATGCAGAAGTAAAAGCCAAACAAACCCTTTCATCTCTCAAGTTTCTTCTAGTTTGTGCTTATTATGGCAAATATGTATTTACCAAATGAGAACAACCATTGAACATGCAACGTTGCATTAATATCGCCACCAAGTTTTAGCTCTAGACCCTCTCTTCTCTTGACAGTGTGCCTAGTTTTTATGGTCTTTCTATGTTGCACGATGGTGGACATTGTGAATATTACATTGTAGAGATACTGTACTCAGTAATATTCTGCATGGGTGTGCTAATTGTCAAAAGTGGGATTTGTTTTTCTCTATTGATAAAGGCTCTGAGCTTGTTCTACACAAAGCCTGAGCAAAGACTTAGTTGTAGTGTGTAGTTCACAGAAATCACTGTAGCTCCTGCACCCTCTCATGCCTGCTCCGTTTCTCCTTGGACCCATGACTAATCAGTGATCCACTCTTACGTATTGAAACCCAAAGAAAGGCCTTTCTGCAAAAGTTTTGACTACTGACATCTGAAAGCATTCAGCCTTGACAACAAAGACCCAGAGAGAGATTCAGGCTGCTCTTATCTTTTGCTCCAAGTTTTAACTCTCTTTTGAAATATGCCTGACACTGTTCAGTCACCGGGAGGTGTCAAGGAAATGAACATGTATTTTGTTAGGGTTTGCAACTATAATCTGTGGGAGAATTAATCTGTTATAACCTTACTCTGCCACAAGAAAGCAAAAAAATTAATATTTTTTGATAAATATAAATTTAATTTACAGAGTTTCATTTGATTCTCTGTCATATATGTCTATTTATTTTCTTTGGGAAATCCTTCCTTCCTTCCTTTCTTCCTTCCTTCCTTCCTTCCTTCCTTCCTTCCTTCCTTCCTTCCTTCCTTCCTTCCTTCCTTCTTGTACTTCGGGTTGCTCTGTCACTGCAGATTACTCCTCCAAGGCACCCCCTTCTCTGTGTCTGCTAATGTCCCTTGGTATTTGGCACTTTACTACATTGTAGTTTTGAGCACAAAGAAGCTCACAGAATTTGTCATCTGTCCTTTCCCTTTTCAATAGATTACTGAGAATGGTTTCCAATTGTAACCATAGATCTAGTCCTAAGCTTTCCCAGTTTTGGCTTACTGTATTTTGTTTTCTGTTATTAGGTGCATATGTACTGTCTGTGTTACTCCCTTATCACTCTAGAGTATGACCCTTTAGCGAAATTTCTTATGAAATCTATTTGATGGCATCTGAGCTCCTTCTGCTCCTTTTGCTGTTTCCTTGTTCATCACCCATGTTAACATCCTTAGCGTAAAAATATACATTTCACCCAGTTTTCGTAGTGTTGCCATAGAGTTTGGTCTTATTTTCAACATAACGTCTGGATTTTAATTTAATTAAATTAAGCCACGTTTAACTAGGTAATCAACATTATTTAGTTTAAATCTGGTTTCATTATCTACTTCATAGGCTCTATTTTCTTTTGGATTTAGTTAAAGATTGTTTCTCTTTGTTAAGTTTTATTTTGGCCACTACAACCAGAGTGCCTGTGTCTCTTTCCATATCGGCTCTCCTTAATTCAACTCTACCCACTCACATCCCTATTCATGCATTCCTTTCTCCGCTTTAGTGACTGCTTTCCATGTAGCCCGGCAATACTTTCAGCATGGTTTTCTAAAGATGCCTTTACTTTGGCTTTATTTTTAAAATCTTGTATTGTTGTGGATTTGAATAAAACGACCCCCATAGGTCCACAGGAGATCTATTCGGAGGTGTGGCCTTGTTGGAATAGTTGCGGCCTTGGAGGAAGCGTTTCACTGGGATGAGTTTTTTTTTTTCTTTTAACAAATCCACTTTTATTTATTTACTTTTCATTGGTTTAAATCTGGGATGGGTACAGCATCACACGGATTCTGTGTCCAATGGCCTTTGCAGGAAGGTTGCTTCAGAATTTGGCACGCACCATGCCACTGTTTCCATGGGCCCGTGTTACTTTCCCCCAGATCACTCTGATTTTGTTTGGTTTGCCTCCAGGTGTCACTGTGTTGTTCTTTGCTTTATACACATAAGCGTATCTCTTGCCCAAGTAAAATTCAGTTTCATCTCGGGCATAAACGCCTTCAATTTTAAGGAGAGCTGTGTGCTCTCTCTGGTTCGGGAAACCTCGCTTATAGCCAGCAAAAGTGGCCTTGCACCATAGCCTTCCAGACATACTGTCCTTTAGAAGTCCTGTTCCCAGCAGGCCACCACAGGCACCAAGATGGCCGAAAGACTGGGATGAGTTTTGAGGCCTCAGATACTCAAACCTGGCCAGAGTGTCTCAGTCTCTTCCTGCTGTCTATAGATCTGGATGTTCAATTTACAGCTCCTTCTCCAGCCCCATGCCCGCCTGCACCCACCAAGCTTCCCACCATGATAATAATGGACTAGACCTCTGAACTGTGACCCAGCCCCAATGAAATGTTTTCCTTTATGAGTTGCCATGGTCATGGTGTCCCTTCACAGCAACGGAAACCCTAAGACAGAAGTCGGTGCCAGAAGCGAGTTATTGCTCTAACAGGCCTGACCATGCTTTTGTTTGGAGGAATGCGGTCTTTGGGACTTTGAATTAGAAAAGCACTTGAACATGTTAAGTGGGGTTTAATGGGCCATAGTAGTGAAAGAGCATGGAAGAGAGTGGTGTGGAGGGTGATTTAGACTGTGGGGGCCTGGCTCAAGAGGTTTCATAGAAGAATTTTAGTATGTGACTATCAACTGCTAATAGCTCCTCAGAAAGGGGCGGGACCCTAAGAGCTCTTCCCTTTCTATTCTGGAATTATAGATTGGCTTGATCTTTTGCAGTCGTGTGTGGGTAGTCACAGCTGTTATGAGTTAAAGTGTTCCATGGCATGTAAGGCCCAGACAACAGCATCTCGGAGCATTTCTCCCCAGGGTCTGGCACTTACGTCCTCTCTGGTCCACTGCTTGTGAGCCTTGGTGGGGGTGGTCGTGACAGATCTCATCTAACACTAGGGACTCACAGTCATTATGCTCAGTACTTTGAACGGGAAAGACTCTCTGCATGAAGGCCTAGCCACTTCTAGAAGCGGCCTCTATGAAAAGGTTGAATTTCACACAAATCTGACAGTTCCGGGAAATGAGTTCCCAAAGTAGCAGGCGACGAATTAGTTTTGTGAAGAACAAAGTTGTAACATGGATAATTTTAGGTAGGTTTTCTATATCCTTAACTTATTTTTCACTTCTCGTACTCTGTTCATAAATTGATTTCTCCCCACTTTCTAACTTCCTGGAGATGTACTTTGTTTATTTCCAACTGAAGAAAAACTGAATTGACAGTTTTTCATATGTTCTAACATACACTTTAAAGACAGGTCCTGTCTTCCAGCATTATTATAGTTGCCAGCTACACATTTGACCACAACATCTTGATTTTCATTCTGAAAATATTTTAACTTCTCTTATGGTTGTAAATCCTCTGGATGATTGTTCATCCACGAACACCTCTTATTGGTTCTAAATACATAATTTGGAAGGGTGTTTTGTCCTGTTATAGTTGTTCTGTGCTCATAGACTATGCAGTTTATGAGCTAAAAATGTAATTTATAGAGACTTGTTTTAAGACATTATCTATAGCAATTTGTATAAATACTCATGGAAAAAAGGTATATGTGTGTATTATTTTCCATAATGCTTAAAATCTTATTTGTGAGTTTCTGTTCCAAGCAGAGTAAGCAGGTGTTTTAGATCCATGCATTCAAGCAACCTGTCTTTTAACTACAGTGTTAACATTTTACATAAAAAGTAATTGGTGACTCTGAGTTTGAAAGTACTGCATCATGTGTTTCCTATGATCTACATGCCTTTGTTATCGTCTTTTTACCTTAACTTTGTTTGGGCTGAGTTCCTGAGATTCAATAAATTCTGTTGTTTCTCTATTTTATTTCTACTGTTTAATCTACAAAATGCAATGTGAACACATACTTTTCCATGTTAAAAGCTTTATGCATTTTACATAATAATCACAATTCCTCCTCCCTCCTCTCCTCCCACTTCCCCCCATCATACCCCTACCCCACCTGCTATGCGCTCCTCAGAAAGGGTAAGGCCTTTCATGGGGAGTCAACAAAGTCAGATACATCAAGTTGAGGTAGCACCAAGCCCTTCCTCCCTGAATCAAGGCTTGAACAAGGCATCACACCCTAGGGAATGGGCTTCAAAAAGCCATTTCATGCACCAAGGATAGATCCTGCTCCCAGTGCCAGGAGTCTTACAAACAGAGCAAGCCTCACAACTGTCACCTGCATGCAGAGGGCCTAGTTCGGTCCCATGCCGGCTCCCAGCTGTTGGTCTAGAGTCTGTGAGCTCCTGCAAGCTCAGGCCAGCTGTCGCGGTGGGTTTTCTCACCATCTTGACTCCCCTTGCTTATGAACACATATTTTTGAAGATTAAGTATAACTATTGCTACGCTTCCACATTTAACTTCTGACCTTCCTTCAGACTAAATTATGCAATTTATATTTTCCTTCAATATATATGTGTTCAAAACTCCACAAAGTTAACTAGGCGGTGGTGGCGCACACCTCTAATCCCAGCACTCAGGAGGCAGAGGGAGGCGGATCTTTGTAAGTTCGAGGCCAGCCTGGTTTACAGAGTGACTCCTCGGATAGTTCCAGACAGAAGCCCTGTCTCGAAAAACAAAGAAAACCCCAACCAACCAACTAAAAAAACCAAAATAACTCCACAAAGTTGTTACTATTATTTGATAGGCTCATTTATACTAATCATGCACTCATTATACTTTGTTCTTCATTCATGCCTTCTTCCCTACTGACAAATGAATACCTTACATATATATACATACATATACATACACACATATATACATACATATACATATACACACATATACATATACATATATACACACATGTATACATACATATACATATATACATACATATACATATTGTCTGCTTTAGGGTAAACTGTATGATCTTGACTAAAATGCCTTGAATTATTAGCATGCTAAAATGCATTTCAGTGTAATAGAATCCTAAGTGCCAGACTGATGAGGTAGTGATAACAATGGGACTCAGATGGCAGGAGTGATGGGATTCCAGCATTGCCTACTTTCTGTTATATTTAGAAGAATTTGCTATGGCTTTGGAGAAGGACTCTCTTGTTTGGGCTGTTTCAAGGCAACATCATTGCATTTTGTTTTGCTTTCCCCCTGGAGGTTATGGCATGGAATTCTTTTTATATGCCCTGACTTTATTCTTGAAATTATTGGATTGATGGTTTAAACATTTATAAAATGAATCTTGGGTCCATGGATATGGACACTAAGAGAGACTTACATAGATCTAATCTACATGGGAAGTAGAAAAAGAAAAGATCTCCTGAGTAAATTGGAAGCATGGGGACCTTGGGGGAGGACTGAAGAGGGGAGGGAAGAGGCAGGGAGGGGAGCAGAGAAAAATGTAGAGCTCAATAAAAATCAATAAAAAGGCAAAAACAAACAAACAAAACAAAATCCAAGGTGTTGCTTTTGCAGAGGACTGGAGTTTGGATCCTAACTTAACTGATGTCAACATATCAGGTGGCTCCAACTCCACAGAATCAATACCCTGTTCTGGATTCCACAGGACCTGCACCCTCACCTCCAAACACATACACAAAAATAAAATTAAAATTTTAATACATTTATATTTACCTCATCAATTTTATTGTATGCAAATGCTGTCAATTCTATAAATGACTAAATACCAAAATTCTAGCAAATCTTGTTTTTATCTATAAACTTCTGTTACTCTGAAATTCCCTTTTACAATACTGTCTTATCAAGTTAATAATTAATGTTCTAGAACTCACATTATAAGTTATAGCCTTCAAATGAATACTAGTATACTATATATGCCAATACTGTATGGTAAGATCATTGCTTCAGAAAAAAACACAGCTTTTCTTACCATACTTTCTTTGGGTACAGTACAACACACCTTATTACATTGTAGAGATTATCAAATTGTGATTTTATGTATATATGACAAAGTATAAATCTTTTTGATAATATAAAATGATCACTGTATTTAAGACAATTTGACATGATTGAATACTATTCCTTACACAAAATATTTGCATCTCTTAAAGCTAATGTTTATTGTATGGCTAGTTGTATCTATGTTATTTTCTAAAATTAAATATTTCCAACATAGCACTAGTTCTGAGGCACATAGGTAAATCTCAGAGAAGTTTAAATATGAAAATGGGTCCCAGTTTGAGGAATGCGAAACCCACCAAATGTCAGGTTTTTCCTAACAACAATGAGAGTCCTCGAAGATTGACATTTGTCTGTCTTTATTGTTCTTCATAAGTGAGACAATGGCTTCTGAATGTGAGTTCAAACTTACTCTGAGTACTCCAAGTTCATGTCTCACCACGCTGTGGAGGACACACATTCTTGTTGCTCACCATCTTAGTAAGGCATTGGTATTCTGATGACCTTTGATTGGAATTTGGATTTTTTTTATTTATTTATTAAAGATTTCTGTCTCTTCCCCACCGCCGCCTCCCCTTTCCCTCCCCCTCCCCCAATCTAGTCCCCCTCCCTCGTCAGCCCAAAAAGCAATCAGGGTTCTCTGCCCTGTGGGAAGTCCAAGGACCACCCACCTCCATCCAGGTCTAGTAAGGTGAGCATCCACGAAACTGCCTAGGCTCCCACGAAACCAATAGGTCCAGTAGAATCAAAAACCCGTTGCCATTGTTCTTGAGGTCTCAGTAGTCCTCCTTGTCCGCTATGTTCAGCGAGACCAGTTTTGACCCAGGCTTTTTCAGACCCAGGCCAGCTGGCCTTGGTGAGTTCCTGATAGAACATCCCCATTGTCTCAGTGTATGGGTGCACCCCTCGCGGTCCTGAGTTCCTTGCTTGTGCTCTCTCTCCTTCTGCTCCTGATTTGGACCTTGAGATTTCAGTCCGGTGCTCCAATGTGGGTCTCTGTCTCTGTCTCCTTTCATCGCCTGATGAAGTTTAATATTCAGGAGGATGCCTATATGATTTTCTTTGGGTTCTCCTTCTTATTTAGCTTCTCTAAGAACCCGAATTATAGGTTCAATGTCCTTTATTTATGGCTAGAAACCAAATATGAGTGAGAACATCCCATGTTCCTCTTTTTGGGTCTGGCTTACCTCACTCAGGATGGTGTTTTCTATTTCCATCCATTTGCCTGCAAACTTCAAGAAGTCCTTGTTTTTTACTGCTGAGTAGTACTCTAATATGTATATATTCCATACTTTCTTCATCCATTCTTCAATTGAAGGGCATCTAGGTTGTTTCCAGGTTCTGGCTATTACAAACAATGCTGCTATAAACATAGTAGAGCATATACTTTTGTTGTGTGATAAGGCCTCTCTTGGGTATATTCCCAAGAGTGGTATTGCTGGGTCCATGGGTAGGTTGATCCCAAATTTCCTGAGAAACCTCCACACTGCTTTCCAGAGTGGTTGCACAAGTTTGCATTCCCACCAGCAATGGATGAGTGTACCCCTTTCTCCACAACCTCTCCAGCAAAGGCTATCATTGGTGTTTTTGATTTTCGCCATTCTGACAGGTGTAAGATGGTATCTTAAAGTTGTCTTGATTTGCATTTCCCTGATCGCTAAGGAAGTTGAGCATGACCTTAGGTGTCTTTTGGCCATTTGAACTTCTTCTGTTGAGAGATCTCTGTTCAACTCAGTGCCCCATTTTATAATTGGGTTGATTAGCCTTTTACGGTCTAGTTTCTTGAGTTCTTTATATATTTTGGAGATCAGACCTTTGTCAGTTGTGGGGTTGGTGAAGATCTTCTCCCAGTCAGTGGGTTGCCTTTCTGTCTTAGCAACAGTGTCCTTTGCTTTACAGAAGCTTCTCAGTCTCAGGAGGTCCCATTTATTCAATGAGGCCCTTACTGTCTGTGCTGCTGGGGTTATACGTAGGAAGTGGTCTCCTGTGCCCACGTGTTGTAGAGTACTTCCCACTTTCTCTTCAATCAGGTTCAGTGTGTTTGGACTGATATTGAGGTCTTTCACCCACTTGGACTTGAGTTTTGTGCATGGTGATAGATATGGGTCTATTTTCATTCTTCTACAGATTGACATCCAGTTTTGCCAGCACAATTTGTTGAAGATGCTCTCTTTTTTCCATTGTATACTTTTAGCTCCTTTATCGAAAATCAGGTGTTCATATGTTTGTGGGTTAAAGTCAGGGTCTTCTATTCGATTCCATTGGTCGACTTCTCTGTTTTTATGCCAATACCAAGCTGTTTTCAATACTGTAGCTCTGTAATAGAGTTTGAAGTCAGGGATGGTAATGCCTCCAGACGTTCCTTTATTGTATAAGATTGTTTTGGCTATCCTGGGTTTTTTGTTTTTCCATATAAAGTTGATTATTGTCTTCTCCAGATCTGTGAAGAATTTTGATGGGATTTTGATGGGGATTGCATTGAATCTATAGATTGCTTTTGGTAGAATTGCCATTTTTACTATGTTGATCCTCCCAATCCAAGAGCAAGGGAGGTCCTTCCATTTTCTGGTGTCCTCCTCTATTTCTTTCTTCAAAGACTTGAAGTTCTTGTCAAATAGATCTTTCACTTCCTTGGTCAGGGTTACCCCAAGATATTTTATGCTCTTTGTGGCTATCGTGAAAGGTGATGCTTCTGTGATTTCCCTCTCTGTTTCCTTATCCTTAGTGTATAGGAAGGCAACTGATTTTTTGGAGTTGATCTTGTATCCAGCCACGCTACTAAAGGTGTTTATCAGCTGTAGGAGTTCTTTGGTAGAATTTTTGGGGTCGCTTATGTATACTATCATGTCATCTGCAAATAACGAAAGCTTAACTTCTTCCTTTCCAATACGAATCCCCTTGATCCCCTTATGTTGTCTTATTGCTATTGCTAGAACTTCAAGCACTATATTGAAGAGGTATGGAGAGAGTGGACATCCTTGTCTTGTTCCTGATTTTAGTGGGATGGCTTTGAGTTTTTCTCCATTTAATTTAATGTTAGCTGTCGGTTTGCTGTAGATAGCTTTTATTATATTTAGGTATGACCCTTGTATCCCTATTCTCTCCAAGACCTTTATCATAAAGGGGTGTTGAATTTTGTCGAATGCTTTTTCCGCATCTAATGAAATGATCATATGGTTTTTTTCTTTCAGTCTATTTATATGGTGGATTACATTGATAGATTTGCGTATGTTGAACCAGCCCTGCATCTCTGGGATGAAGCCTACTTGATCATAATGGATAATTTTTCTGATGTGTTCTTGAATTCGGTTTGCCAGTATTTTATTGAGAATTTTTGCGTCGATATTCATGAGTGAGATAGGCCTGTAATTCTCTTTCTTGGTTGGGTCTTTGTGTGGTTTTGGTATCAGGGTAACTGTAGCTTCATAAAAGGAATTTGGCAATGACTTTTCTGTTTCTATATTGTGAAATACGTTAAGGAGTATAGGTATTAGCTCTTCTTGGAAGTTCTGGTAGAATTCTGCGTTGAACCCATCTGGTCCTGGGCTTTTTTTGGAAGGGAGATTTTTGATAACAGTTTCTAGTTCTTCGCGACTAACAGGTCTATTTAGATCATTCACCTGGTCTTGGTTTAGCTTTGGTATATGGTACTTATCTAAAAAAATGTCCATTTCTTTTGCATTTTCCAGTTTTGTGGCATACAGGCTTTTATAGTAAGATCTAATGATTCTCTGGATTTCCTCTGTGTCTGTGGTTATGTCCCCCCTTTCATTTCTGATTTTATTTATTTGCGTGTTCTCTCTCTGTTGTTTAGTTAGTTTGGATAGGGGTTTGTCGATCTTGTTGATTTTCTCCAAGAACCAACTTTTTGTTTCATTGATTCTTTGGACTGTTTTCTGTGTTTCTATTTTGTTGATTTCTGCCCTCAGTTTGATTATTTCCAGTCTTCTACTCCTTCTGGGCACCTCTGCTTCTTTTTTTTCTAAAGCTTTCAGGTGTGCCATTAAGTCCCCAATGTATGCTTTCTCTGTTTTCTTTAAGTGGGCACTTAGTGCTATGAACTTTCCTCTTAGCACTGCTTTCATCGTGTCCCATAGGTTTGAGTATGTTGTCTCTTTATTTTCATTAAATTCAAGGAAGACTTTAATTTCTTTCTTAATTTCTTCCTTGACCCAGGTGTGGTTCAGTAGTTGACTGTTCAGTTTCCATGAGTTTGTCGGCTTTCTGGGGGTAGCATAGTTGTTGCCATCTAACTTTAATCCGTGGTGATCTGATAAGACACAGGTGGACACTGATATTCTTTTGTATCTGTGGAGGTTTCCTTTGTTTCCGAGTATATGGTCAATTTTTGAGAAGGTTCCATGAGCTGCAGAGAAGAAGGTATATTCTTTCCTATTTGGGTGGAGTGTTCTGTAGATGTCTGTTAAGTCCATTTGCTTCATTACCTCCAATAATTCTCTTAATTCTCTATTAGGTTTCTGTCTGATTGACCTGTCCATTGGAGAGAGAGGTGTGTTGAAGTCTCCTACTATTAGTGTGTGTGGTTTTATGTCTGCCTTGAGTTTTAGAAATATTTCTTTTACATAAGTGGGTGCTTTTATATTAGGGGCATAGATATTCAGGATTGAGATGTCATCCTGATGAATTGTTCCTGTTATGAGTATAAAGTGTCCATCTCGATCTCTTCTGATTGATTTTAGTTTGAAGTCAGTTTTGTTGGAAATTAGTATGGCCACACCTGCTTTTTTGTTAGGACCATTTGCTTGAAAGACCTTTTCCCAACCTTTTACTCTGAGTAGATGCCTGTCTTTGTGGTTGAGATGTGTTTCTTGCAAACAGCAGAATGTTGGATCCTGTTTTCGTATCCAATCCCTTAGCCTGTGCCTTTTTATAGGTGAATTGAGACCATTAATATTAAGTGATATTAGTGACCAGTGGTTGTTTACTCCGGTTATTCTTACTGTTTTCGGTAGTAGAGTTTGTGTGTGTCCCTTCTTTGAGTTGTACTGGTGAAGGTTCGCTAGATTCCTGAGTTATTGTAGTCAGTGTTGGCAATGTTGGATTCCTTGGGTTGCGATTTTCCTTCTATTACTTTCTGTAGCGCTGGATTTGTGGCTACGTATTGTTTAAATTTGTTCTTATCCTGGAATGTCTTGTTTTCTCCATTGATAGTGAATACTAGCTTGGCTGGGTATAGAAGTTTGGGTTTGCATCCATGGTCTCTTAGTTTTTGAAGAACCTCTATCCAGGACCTTCTGGCTTTCATGGTTTCCATAGAGAAGTCAGGTGTAAGTCTGATCGGTTTACCTTTATAAGTTACTTGGCCTTTTTCCTTTGCAGCTCTTAATATTCTTTCTTTAACCTGTATATTTTGTGTTTTGATTATTATATGGCGAGGGGATGCTTTTCTTTGATCCAGTCTGTTTGGTGTTCTGTATGCTTCTTGGATATTCAAAGGAATATCTTTCTTTATGTTGGGAAAGTTTTCTTCCATAATTTTGTTAAATATATTTTCTGGGCCTTTGAGCTGTAATTCTTCCCCTTCTTCTATTCCTATTATTCTCAGGTTTGGTCTTTTTATTGTGTCCCATATTTCCTGAATGTTTTGTGATGAGAATTTGTTGGCTTTGCTGTTTTCTTTGATCAGTGCGTTTATTTTCTCTATGGTGTCTTCAGAATCTGAGATTCTTTCTTCTATTTCTTGTATTCTATTGATTATGCTTGTTTCTGTAGGCTCTGCTCGTTGACCTAGATTTTCCGTATCCAGCTGGTCCCCAGTTTGTGCTTTCTTCCTTGCTTCCATTTCAGTTTTCAATTCTTGAACTGTTTCCATTACCTGTTTGTTCGTTTTTTCTTGGTTTCCCAGGGTCTCATGTACGTATTTACTCAATTCTTCAAACTTTTTGTTATACTTCTCATCCATTTCTATAAAGGTGTTTTTTACATATTGTTTAAGGGACTCTATTGCTTTCATAAAGTCGATTTTTTCCACTTCTTCTGTGTTAGGGTGTTCAAGTCCTTCTGTTGTAAGATCATTGGGTTCTGGTGCTTTCATGTTGTTTTTCAGCTTATTGGGAGAATTTTTGCCTTGGCGCTTGCCCATCTCCTCCTATTGATGATCTCTAATTGGTCTTTTAAAACCAGATCAGGTTTCCCTGCTTGCCAGAGGCTCCTCTTGCAAAATTCCCTCGTTCTGTTTCCTGGCTCCTGCCAGGGGCCAAGAGCCCTCTCACCCCTCAGACGGGTCTTCAGGAAAAGAACCAGGTTCCCTGTTTGCCAGGGATCTCGCCAACCAAAGGCCTACCTCTTTGATTTAATTGTCCTGGGGCGATCTGCTCTTGGTGTTGCACTGGTCCCTGTTGCCTGCATTGTCTGCCACTGTGTCAGTACCTGCCGGTCCTGGCCACTGCGCCAGCTATGTCGCCCGCCGAGCGCGTCCGGTTCTGGCCGCCGCTGCCGTGCGCGTCCGGTTCCGGCCGCCGCTGCCGTGCGCGTCCGGTTCCGGCCGCCGCTCTGGATTTTTTTTCTAACATAAAATTTTCTTCTGGTTTATTTTACTTAGCATGATGACATGGGCTATACAAACTTGAAACTGACCTATATCTTAAGAAAGAATAATTAAATTATAATTCATGTATGCGATGGAATGCTTTTCTTATGAAGCCAAGTGAGGTAAAGATAGATAGGATTTTGAAGTCTTCAATCTGAGGGCCCCAATTTTATGGAATAGGAAACTAAGGGTATGTGTGCCATAGTGGGCTATGGTAAGGGTGGTGTCTATATGGAAAGCAGGTCTCTCCAGCTGAAGCATTTGAAGGCTGCTGTTACGCTATTTACACATTTTGGTACTATCTAAACTAATAAAAGAGTTTTATTTGTTTTAAAGCTGAAGAGGGGATGCACTTTGTGAGTAGTAGCTATTTTTTTCCCTGGGAAAGAAAATACCAAACACACAGATGATGACGTAAGCAAACTCTAGTATATCTTACTACCGATTAAAGGAATCTTACTTTACTTGTTGCCTCCTCATCAAATGAATATATGCGACCTAATGAGCTTCTTTTGTGTTCATGAGCTGGTAAAGGAGGAACTCTCCGTGGGCTTGTCCAACCTGGAAACCAAAAATTCATGCATTTCAGATAAAATTTGCAGATATGTTTCTTCCGTTAGAAACATTTAATTAATGTGCATTATCCTGCAACAAGACTTCTGGAAACTGTAGGTTTAGTTTGATGTTTTCCAAATTGCATGAAATGCATGCTAAGATTACTAACTCAAATATTTGGGTCATAATTGTCCACAGTTCTGGATGCAACTTAGTGCTCTGAACTAGTTGGTCATTTTTTCCAATTCCAGCATTGAGTGTGTACAACAAATGAAACTAGAGGCAGGTATGCTTACCAAACTTTACAAACTTAAAATTGTGTTAGTGCGAAGACTTAGGATCTAAGCATGTCACATGGGATTTGTGGATATCTGCATCTATAGTAAAACCAATGTCCACTTTGAGCTATAGCTATTGTAGCCATAGGTACAAACCACAGGTTATGCACACACCTAGAGTGCTAGCCAAGCCGAGTACTTGATCCAAGACCATTTCTCAGTCCTGGTACACGTTTTAAGCTTAAAATAAATAATAGTGATTTATTTACCCCAGGCATAGGTTATGTGGGTTCCCAGGTGAAATGCTCTGTTTTAAAACTCGTGGAAGCAAACATTCTTGTTCCTTTATAAAGCTTATTTGGTATAGTGGAGCCATATCTAACCCTTCTATGGGGACCAAGACATTGAAGTTTTCTGGAGGCAAACCATTTTAACACATGACTGGTACCACTTGGCTTCCTTCTTTGGGCTGCTAGGAATCTGTCTTATTCCAAACACCATGCAATAGATAGTAGTGTTAGACAAAGCTTCTATGTAACCGTGTCTTGCAGTTTAGAGAAGCATTATCTAAGTCATCCACTGTTACTACTCATTCTTAGCTTAATTTTCTGTTGCTTAAACTATGACTTCTTTGTGTTTAGCAGACTTGCTGTTATTTCCTGTGGGTTTTTTTTTTTTTTTTTTTTTTTTTTTTTTTTTTTTTTTTTTTTTTTTTTTTTNTTTTTTTTTTTTTTTTTTTTTTTTTTTTTTTGGTAATAGCTTTGTCTATTGCACAGATTTGTCTAAACATTTGTCTTAGGGTTTCTATTACTGCAAAGAGACACCATACCACAGCAACTCTTATAAGGAAAACATTTAATTGGGGTAACTTGCTTAGAGCTTCGTAGTTTCAGTCTATTATCATCATGGTGGGGAGCATGGCAGTGTGTGGGCAGACATGGTGCTGGCTCCATTTTGATCAGAAGGCAACAGGAAGTGGACTCAGACACTGGACAGTATCTTGAGCATGAGAAAACTCAAAGTCTGCCTCCACAGTGACACACTTCCTCCAACAAGGTCATACCTACTCCAACAAAGCCATACTTCCTAATAGTGTCTCTCCCTTTGAACTTATAGAGGCAATTACATTCAAACTACCACCACATTTATACTTGACAATAACAGTCTTAAAGGTTCATATCAGTCACAAATCTAGATGTACTGTGTTGCACGTGAGCTTTTAATTCATATCTGGTCCTGTCACTTAGACAATGGCTACACTTGGAAGTACTCTCGGCCTCCAAATCCTCACTGATTTAGATAACTTCAGTAGATAAAACAGCTGGGACCGTGAGATTCTGTCTTCATTTTCTTTATTTAGCTATTTTGGGCCAACTTGCCTAGACCATAGGTACCATCTTCTCTTATATCCATACTAATCTACCTAACTACTGTATTTTCAAAGAAAAGGGTATAACAATCCACATTTGATTTAAAAAATGGTGGATTCCACAGGGATTTGTGCCACAGTGGAGGATGGGCTCACTTTACCATGTGACTGTCTTCACTTGAGCAGAGAAAAACAACCATGGTTTGCTGCCATCTTGGCTAGGGAGTCCATCAAGATGGAAGCAACCAAGCATCTGGGCTTCCATCTTTGCTAATGATATCATAAAGGCAAATGTCATGTGACTTCACCACCATTTTGGTTAAACATCACCACATGACACAAACCAAAATGGTAGCACCCATAAAACTTTACAGTCCCATTGAGTTTTCTGGGAATCAGCACATCCCTTTATATTCGACTAAGGAGAAACATCAAACCTCTAAAATGCTTATTTTATAATTTTAATGTTTTTGTTTGTTTCAATTTTGATAGTTTTGCACAATAGAATGATTGGCTTTGAAGGAGAATTTAAATACTTTCCTGGGCACCTGCTTCCAATACTGACTGGTATATTAGCACAGGGAGCTAACACTCTTAAGATTCATGGTCCCAAAAGAGACTCAAAGGATAAATAGTCAAGTGCTAGACCAGCTGCTGCCAGTGAGGAGCCACTGCAATAGTCTCTTCCAGGTTGCACTGTCTGCTGCTTTTGTGACACATCTTCAGGCCCGTTTTCCCCAACTGAAAAAAAAAAACACTCCCCACTTACTGTCCCATTGACATGTATCTGTTTTTGTTCCTGCCTGATCTAACAATACGTTTTAAGTTTTCCTTTAACAATGAAAGTTATAAAACCATAATCATAACAAAACATTAATGTTCAAAATATTGATTTTTAAAGCATGTTTTTATTAATGATTATACCCATAGACTATCCATATGTGCTTTTTAACATTCTGTATTTAGTAACAAATTGACTTCTAAGTAAGTGCTCGTGGAAATTAAAGTTGTCAACTTGGCTCAACTTCATTTTGCTCATAGTAAAGCAAAAATAATAATAACAATGGTTAATAGTCCCTAATCTTTTTTGGAACAGTCAATTCAAGTTTCTGAAATTTAAAAATGTCTAGATTCGCTTTTAAAAATAAGACACATGGATAAGATATGCATAGCCATATCATTAAATATTATCTCCTTGATCCAGCCTGATTTTTCCAGCCTCTTACACCCCAGACTCTTTCTTAAATCCTAAATGGCAAGATATTGCTCTTCTCAAATTTATCAACTCTGCTGGCCCCCTTCCCACTCTGCCCTAACTCTCTCCTGCCAAATACTATAGTCCTTTAGGACACAATATAAATCCCTCCCCCACTACATGGGTTCCTCTATATATTGACACCCACCTCCCCTCACTGACTCATCTCTGTGTCTCCCATTGCTAATCCTCCTCCTCCACCCTTCTGGTCAATCTCTCAGCTTCATTTTGTAACCAAGTCATCCATTTTCAACCCTCAAATTTTGCAGAGGTTTCTCTAGGAGTGCGTGAAGGTGGTAGAATGATGCCTCACCGCTGATCAAGTTAAAACTCTCCTCTGCTCTATAAAATCAACCCAATCTATTCTTCCTTAGAGCCTGGTGAAAGAGCCTAGCTCTTCATCCCTCTTTCTGCAGTAAGTATCCAATGAGAAAAAAAAATCCACCTCCTTCTTTTTATCTGTCCTAAGGGTTGAGAATGAAGGGTTCATGAACTCAAAGCCTCAGGTGCCCGGAAAAACTTTGGACATGACAGTTGACTTGACTGATAAAACCTGTGCAAAATTCTGATAAGGAGGGCCGCACACCAAACCCGTTGGTATCTCCACTTCCAGACTGCAGGGGAACTTACCTTCAGATTGAGTCTTCTATCTCTAAAGTACCCTCACTATCATTTTGTCCTCTAAAGCCTCAAGACCCACACACCACATGCATACAAGCTCCTATCTTGCAGAGGCTGAGGTGCTTCAGCTGTTCCAACTAAAGTCCACTTTTCCTTATGGAGATGCCCACCAACTTCTATTTCCACATCGCCTACATCAGTCCCCATGTAACACTATGTGTGTCCAAATGGAATTCCTGTAACTTCTCATTTAGTGTTTTTTTTTAAAGATAGAATTGAAAGAAATCATATAACCAATTAATATACAGGCTAAGTTGTCCAACTCATGACATGAAGAAATCAAGACAATAATATATCCATTTCAAAAAGCCAACCAAACAAAACCCCCAATATTCCCCTACCAGAGAGCTATATTATATGGTATGAGGCATTTTGTAATGAATTATTTAATTAATTTCCTGAATCTTTCAGAGAAATCTGTAAGGATGATCTCTGCAATGTGAATTGCTACAAAGACACAATATTTCTGAGATTTATGTCCTCAGTAAATTACAACAGATGAGAGAATTACTTGATTGCTTAATTTGTTATTGTAAGAGGGTTGTTGAATACTAGGGATCTGTATATAGTGTGTGTATGTGTGTGTGTACACATATTAGGGACAGTAGTAGCAAAAAGCAATTTTGGATACTATGCAGGCAACCCATCTAATTATAGACTAGAAATCTTAAGACACTAACCATATAATATATTTAGCAACGATATAGCCTTCCAAGTATTTGCTGTACTGGAAGTAGAAACTGATGGGCATATCAAAATGAAAAGCAGAGTTTTGTTCTGAGATGCTGATGAACGAGCAGAAACTTCATGCACGTGAGTACTGAAACCACTATGAGGCAACTGCAACCATAATGGAGACCAGAGTTCTGTGAGATTGCAGAAAAGGGTTATCTAGTCCAACCAGACTGTCAGGAGTTAGGAACATCTTCCTGAAGATGACAACTGATCTAATCTTGAAAATTAAATAGGACTTAAATTTTTGAAAAAGGGGAAGTGGATGAAAAGCAGTTGTTCCAGGCAGGGAAATAGCATGTCCTGTAGGACCCAGGTCTGTGAAAGCAGAGTGCTGCGAGAAGCTACAGAGGGAAGAGTTATAGCTATCGGACCGAGTCAGGAAGGGAGCGGTGGAAGAGCAGGAGGAGAAAGTGTCAGCATGGGAGATCCTGGGCTTAACCTGCAGATGGGTTGCTTTGGAGTGTTTTAGAGAGTTTAAACTTTCAGAAGTCCCTGTGAGTTCCTCAAGTGACTAACAGAAGAGATGGTGCTGGGGTGGCTCTGGTAGCTTCCATAGACAGTCCTGCAGTGCTCTAGGGACAGAAGCATCTTTTTTGCCCATTAAGCAGAGTCTTGCTCCATGAATTAAGGCACTGTACAAATATTGGATCCAGATGTTAATATTTGGGAGCTATGTGGACAAAGGAAAGATTGTGAGAGGTGGTTTGTACAGCCCAGGCGTTCAGTGGTCATCTCCCAATTCCACTCTGGCACCCTATTCCCAGCTTATTCTGGATTCCAATAATGAATACATTTCTTATTCAGATGGAGTTGTTGTGACCATTCTAAGCTGTGTTTTCTTTATCTTTACTGTTATCAACATTGAAAGAACAGCAAAGAGTAAGTCAACTTTGTGGCATGCAGTTTAAGTGTTCAACATGTTTATGAACCACTGATTAGTACACATAAAATATTGCTTATATTAATTTCATAATCAAAATGATGACTCATTGAAGCTCCAATTCTTTCTGCCATCCAAGGGACAGGGGGAGTAGGCAGCTTTTTGCAAGTCCGGAAAGCTTCGTGAAGAGGCAAATCTCCAGACTGCTTGACTTTTGATTTCTCCCCCTCCATAACTGACATATGTGTAGCTAGTCTTCTGTATGTATTTTTATAAATGCCTTAGGAGGATGGAAAGATGAAAAGACACACAGAGGGTTTAAATATTGACATCAGCTGGAGTCCAAAGTGAAGGAAAGCAGGTGACAATAAAACTCATTTTAGCTACGGCAAGGAAAACCAAGCCATCTTGCTGCAATGAGAGGGAGGGTCTGGGAAAGAGCTCAGACACAATTAGATTAAGTTTAGAACCATTGCCTGGTAGAGTATAAAAAGAGCCATCCATGAACAAAAAAGGGAAAAGATTTGACAGAACTGGGATTCTATTCATATAAAATAGTGACTGCTAACATGCTATGAATCACTCTCCTTAGTTTATAAGCAAGGACACACAGGTAGACAGAGAATTCTAACTGGCCCTGGGCCACGTAACAGAAAAGCTTAGGATTGAAGCTCAGAGTGTCTTGATCTTGGAGCCTAAACCCAGGTTCTGTTCTGAATCAGGCAGTTGAATGTACAGCTCAGATAAGACCTACATTTCGTTCTAAGTGTTTGTACCATGTTTGTCAAAACCATCTTGGTAATTTAGTGTCTTTAACAAGCCACTCTTTACCCTAAAGTCTTTTATAATGATATTTTAAGAATTCAGGGTAAGAACTACTTTAAAGAACTGACCGACAGACAGGCAGCGGTGGCACATGCCTTTAATTCTAGCACTTGGGAGGTAGAGGCAGGTGGATCTCTGAATTCGAGGTCAGTCTTGTCTACAGAATGAGTTCCAGGACAGTCAGAGATACACAGAGAAACCTTGTCTCAAAAACCAAACGAACAAACAAACAAAAAACAAAGAACTGATCAACAATGTTCCCTTTGAAATTATATTGGACTGGGGTTTTGTGCTTTCCTGGTATAAGTAGCATATACATCTAAAAATGACTTTATCTCTTTTAATGATGTATTATTAGTAATAAGCTATTATGTGTTGGAATATTAATAGAGAATGAAACCATGCTCCTTTTTTGATTTCTAGTAACAAACATAGTGTTTATTTTTGTTGAAACAAATTTGTTTGCTGATCAGCCAGTGACTTATTTTCCTAGATAGAATTTTCAGATAGCCAACTCAAAATATGCTGACCTCATTAGTACTCTACATAGGAGCTCTATAACTCAGGCATTCCCCTAAGCCCACCTTGAAGACCGTAAGTGGAGTGATATGCAAAAAGCACCACATTTTCCCCTGCTTATGCCTCTTCAGTTTCTCTTTTCCACCGTAAAAGTGGTTGGAAGGTGAGGCTGGAGTCATGCTGACTGCTCTTTTTCATTTCATTTCGATCTCTTTTTCTTGCTTGGTACCTATTAACTTCACTACTTCTCTGAGAGGAATGTCAGAAAGTATGCATCTCTACTGTGCCAACATGGGTGGCCTTGCCCTCCCCTTCACACACTGTCTTCTAAGGTTTTGGATGAAAGCTGAAGATGAACTGTGGAAGTGTCCTGCAGTTTCTGCCACCACAGCAAGCCAGGCACCTCCGCCACAGGTTTGACCTTTTCCTTTTCCCACAGTCAAAGATGCTAATCTTTTATCCCTCCCTCCCTGCCTACCATGCACACTTCCCTACACAGGACGTGGTTGCTGTGGTTTTCCTTTGGAGATATTTCTCACTACAAATGTGTCCAGAGAATCCTAACCCAGATGACAGTAGCACCATTAATTCAGCCTTCGGAAGCATAAGGCTATTTATGGAGGGTTTGCTTCTCTTCAGTTCCCGTTCTTACCCAATTTACTTATATCTTCTTTCACATTTCGTTTCAGTCCCTGAAACCTCACTTTTTCCTCAGCAGATTGTTTACAAGGGAGAGAAATAAAGAGAGAAGCTTGTTATAAAATTATGAAAGTGATACATAAATCCTCCTCTGGTAAAATAAGGCTATCTATAAAACTATATCTGTTCTTATGTTTGCTGTTGATCAGTACAAATCATATGTGCTTTTTAAACAAAATTTTGTTTTCATAAGCAGATTTGTATCATTTTAATAAAACCTTAAAATCTAACTTAAAATAATTTGTCTGGTTATAATTTATGCTACTATAACTGCTAGAATTCTGAAAAGCTCCAGTTCATGCTCCTTTACCTCACCCAAGAGACATCTCAAGGCTATGTTACTTTACTTACCGCCAAGTTTTGCCCTGATGGAACTGTCTGGTACTTCCCTGGAATTCCATCTTCTGCTCTGTTGTAGCTCTTCTGATAGTACCGTTTGCCTTTTGATTGTTGTTTGAAATCCTTTGTCTGGCCTCGGAACTCGATTTTGAGGTTTTACATCACTGAAACTCACCAGGTTTGGTATGGTTCTGCCAATGCCAGGCTTTAAATCAGCATCAGCACCAGGACTCAGGAATCCTGAGCAGGGATCACCTAAGGGCACATCATCACGAAGTGGAAACAGTGGATACTCCTTTCCATAGGGTGGGGGATAAGGGTAGTGAAAATGGTAATCTGGCAGCACTGAAGTGGGATAAGGATGAAATTTTAAAAACACAGGGTTGCCTTTATTTTCAAATCTGCCATAGTTATGTCTGTCTTCGAATCCTTTCACAAAGGGCATGTTCATTTTCCGTAAGAGATCGCAATAGTGCGGGTAATCTGGATGCTCCAGAGTCCTTGCTCCTGACAAGACGAACCTTTTAGGAATACTTATCTTTCCGGGTTTGTTCTTAACCTCCATATCCATGGAATCTCTCATCATTTTTAAGGATTGCAAATTAAATTCTTTTTATAATTCTTTTTTTCTTTAGCTATTAAGAGCCCATATTTCCAATAGCAGGAGATTAAGATTAATCTAGCATAAAAATATTAATTCAATTTTCTAAATATTAGTGTTTTTTAATCTCAAGGTATTTTTTTTTCTGCTGAAAGAGAGATAGGGACATACAGAAATAGTGCAGAATAAAAGAAAAAAAGAGCCTTTGTTGCTTGGCAACAGGTAGAACCATAACTCATGGAACTTCTTACTATGTGAATCATAATGTATTTCTTAGGAACCATCCCCCAAAAGTGCTAGTAATATTTCTTTTACACTCTTTTCTCCAATACTCAGGAAACTAATATCATATACATATTTACATATAAATACAAATATGTATTTTTCATGTTTATATTTTGTGGATAAGAATCACTTAAAGAATATACTGAAGTTGATCTAGTGAATATACCACATATACAGTCTCTCTCTCTCTCTGACATACAAACTAGAACTAAGTATTTAGCTGATATGTGATAAAATTGGTATGTTTAATTTAAACACACTGTAACAATGAACATGCATTAATACTCATTTTTAAGGAAAGTAATTCAGAAATTATAGCCAAAGTAAAGGTGCATCCTTATATAATTAAAATTATCCTCAGTTTCCTTAAGGACACCACAATGTCCAGAGGGGAAGCAATGAGGGTTTTTATGTTATTTCAGTAAATGGCAACATATATAAAAAAAATCCGTTTAGAATAATAAGTGTACCAGTCCACTTAAGAGCTGTTTTTAAATAGACAATTTGGTGTGTGAAAACCACAACTAAATTGAAGTATTAGAATTTGAGGGATAAAAATCCACACCTTCCTTAAATGAATCAAGCAAGCAAGCCAAAAAAAAAAAAAAAAAGAAACAAACAAAAACAAAGCAAGCTTGTACAATATCCAGGAACAGAATATATAAATCAGATCAACTGTAAGGTAGTTTGTATAAGCAGTGGCCACGCCCACCTTCGATGATGTTTGAAATTTAGAGATATACCACTAAACAAGAGGTAAAATTGAAAATAAATGGTTAAGTCTTTCATTCAGCATGAGGTCCTGGACACAGTATATCCAAAACATGAAGTCAGTTTTTAATTCACCCCATACCGCTCATTTCTTCATATAAAAGACTGTTTTTAGTTGTTCAAAATATTTAAGATTTATTTCTACCACAGCTCGACTATCATTAAATGCATCCAAAGGCAGAAAAGTGGAGTATGATTCTCTTTCACCTTAAAATACACTCTCACTATAAATGGCCTCTTAGCTGGTTTGGTATGTTTTCCCGGATTCAGGTTCTGAAAGGTGATCTTCCAAGCTGAGTCAGTTTCATCTGGGGTCATTTCCTCTGTTTTCCCATCATGTCATCTGTTTTAGGCGAAACCTTTAATCCCTCCTAGGTGTTCACTGCATCTCTCTTCCATGAAGTTCCACATACTGAGAATGCACAAGATGTTGGCATTACTATAATCATATAGGTTACTTCATGAGACCTATACGTGCCTTGTCATTAGTTCTCAGGGTCAGCAGTCATGAGTAGGCACCCAAAGGCTGAAACTCAATACATTGCCAGGGTAGTCAGGAGGGTTTTCCTTTCTACCACAGACACCAGGGAAAGGCCAGGGTTAGAACTCTGGGGCACAAGATTGTTCTCCTAGCTTTGGAATCTCTGACAAGCCACTTCGGTTCTGGCGGGTTCCCTCAGGGGTGCGGTGGCCTCAAAGGCAAAGGAGCCCCTTGCGGATCGACATCTCCTGCCTCCCGTGCACTCCCCAAGCCAGCTCCCAGGCTAGCACACCTCCCGCAGACGGCCCGAGCGGAAGCGGCGGCGTGTCCGTCGGTCCGTCCTTCCGGCCCGCCGTCCGCCAACTTCCGGCGGCGGGTGGGCGCGCGCCAGGTAACGACCTTCGGCGCCGAGGCTCGGCTGGCGGCGGCGTGTGGATGGAGGCCTTGGCCCCGGGCCGGGCTCCGCGGGGCCGGCGGCGGGCCGGGACTGAGGGCTCCGCGCTCTGGGCGCTGTCGGTGGCCGCCGTCCTGCTCTCCGCCTTGCTGCGGGCGCCCCCTGCAGGTGAGGCTCGGCGCCGCACGGAGGGCGCTCCGGCGGCCGCGGCTCCTCACGAGAATTGCGTTGGGGCCCGAGTCACGTGACCCCGTCCCCGTCCCACCAAGCGGGGGGGCCCCCCATGTGGCTGCTCCTGCACCGGGCAGCCTTGGTTCGTGTCTGAGAACGATAGGGAAGATCGCGATGGGAACGCGAATGCGAATGAGGCCTAGCTGCAGGAGATTGTTCAAATGTGAAGCTTTCATTGAAAAGTGCCTCAATAAACTTAATAAGTTCGCGGGTCACCGCCCACCTTGTGTTTCAGAGCGACCGTCTATAGTGATGTATTGTGCTGGACCTGTGCTGTCACCCCAATGAGCTTTTGAAACATCTTTGGTGGTGGAGCGCCCTCTGTTGGCTCTAGATGTAAAATGCAGGGTGTCGCTGGGGTTTTGGAATTTAAACCCTTCTCACAGTTTGAAAATATATTTATACTGGAGAAAGAAAAGAAAGTTTACTAGCTTTGTCTTTTTTAAAGTAGAAGGCTGTGGTTGTATTTTGTGTGTGTTTTAAGGTGTAGCCTTACTACTAATAAGCTGTGTCCCAGAGATCCTAAGGCAATGTACTAAAGATAACACTTGTCAGAAGTTAAAATTTGTTCATATGAGGGAGAACCAAGGATACAAACGGAGAAGGAATGTGAAGAAAGGAATAGGGCGGAGTAAGGCAAGGAAAGGGGTGTGCTTGTTAGTATAACTTGACACAAACTATAGGCACTTGGGGATAGGAACCCTCAACTGAAGATTTGTTTCGACCCGATTGACCTGTGAGCATGTCCGGAAAGTATTTTCTTAATTGCTTTTGATGTGGGATGGACCAGTTCTCTGGGAGTGGTACCATCCCTGGGCAGGTTGTCCTGGGCTGTGTAAGAAAGCAGGCTGAACAAGCCAGAGGAAGGAAGCCAGCAAGTAGTGTTCCTCCATACTTCTACTAAACTTCCTTACTCCAGGTTTGGACTTGGGTCCTTCCCTTGGCTTTCCTGGGCAATGTATCCCAGGAAATAAACCCTCTCTGCACCCTCTCTGCACCCTGTCCCATGCTGATTTGGGGCATAGTGTTTATCACAGCAACAGAAGGCATACTAGGACGCGATAGGAGTGGGGGTATGACGATTACTCCTTATATATTATAAGGACCAGGTGTTTAGTGCAAAGATAGTTCTGTGAGAATAAAGAATTGTCTTTAATTATTCTGTCTAAGGAAGATGCATTTGAATATGGCTGTTGGCCTTATACCTGGTAATGAAAGATTGTGTTTTTGTTTTAAAATGTTGCCTGGCTTTCTTTTTCTCCAGTAAGGACTATCAAAAAACAGCACAAGCAATTAGTATCTTAGCGTGTAAGCTGTGAGGAGTAAAGGCTGATATTTATATAGCACTTCACAGCTCCTACAATAAACCTGTAAGGTTGGATTACTGTTAATCTCATTGCAGACAAAACCCTCCAACTGGTGGTTTAAAGTAACTTTCTTGGTTTCAGGATGTGGCAGAATTTCCAATAAGCTCTGCTCCAGCCTTCAATGCCATGATCTCCCCTTTTACTTACTTTCTGCCAAGCCTCTTTGGGGTTAATGCTTTACAGTCGTTGCATAGCCTTCCCCATTCATTCTGTCCCCAGCATCATGCCATAATATATATGCTCATCCAACAATGAAGGGAGACTGTCAAGATGCTTTTCATAGTTCCGGTTTTTAATAGTTTCCATGTTAAAGGTGAGGTGCTTGCAAATGGTTCTTGATAAATGGTTCTTGACTTAAACACTGGTGCTTCCATCAGTGGAGTTTGTATCAAGAAGGATGGTGTGCGTGTATGATTAACTGCATTCCGTTGTAGATTGTTAAAAGAGAGATGCCAGTTATTTTCCATGATAGCTGAGCAATGAGGACAGGAGAGGAATTTGATATGGGCCCTGTAAGGTGGGAGAGTATTGTAAGTAGGCACAGAAAGGCTGGGTTAAGATTTATAACAGGGGTAAGTCATAGGTATATTAAATTCTTTAAGGGGTATGCAGAGCAGTAGAGAACGTGTCATAGGAGACTGATTTATGCTCCTTGCAGTGGAGGCAAGGTATTCTTATTTTAATATTTTGAAATTTTTACAAGACAGACTTAGATCATTGTTTTCTTTTTGTTTTTCATAGTTGGACATTTGGCTCGATTGCCAAGAAGTTTTCGCTTGACTCAAGATTCACTGAAAATAGTTGGATCATCACATTTTCCTGGTACTCATGAATAGCTTTTCAGTAATAGAATGTTACTATCATCCATCTACAATTTAAGAGTCTGCTGAAAAGGCTAGTGCTTCCCAGTTACTCTGCTTCCCGAACTCCATTTAATTCTGTGGAGTTGAATAAAGTGGTTTCTCTGTAGAGCTGGAGTCAAATTCTGTGTGCAAAGAAAAGTTATTTTTAAAAGTTAACTAAAGTTTCCTGTAGTGCTTTTACTTGTAACAGATGCACGTCTCACTATGATATTAAATGTAGGAAGGTTAAATATGCAAAGATAATTTCATTTACGATCCAAATACCATAAAGATCTTGGATATATGTTTTCAGAGTATTCACATGAGACACAACAGCTGCAACATTTTGGGGATTTTATTCAGTTTATTTTATTTGTCATGAAATGCCTTCTTTAATGTTTTTTCAGTTTGTTGACAAGGTTGATAGCCAAAAGAACTCTAATTTCACACCACCATCATCTTATTAAAAAAAGCTCCTGTGTTCATTAAGCAAGTATTCCTAGCCCTGAACACTGCTAATACTTTCTGATGGATATTTGCTCTTCTGGGCTTAAGTAAAACTATGCATTATATGGCCTTTGTATTTACTTTTTGTGATACTGTTGAGAGTGTATAAATACTTCATTCCTTCTTATAGTTGAGTAACGTTCTTTTGTATATTAATGTTTGTATTGAATTCTCTTAAGTTTATTTTAGGAGAATAATTTATGGCTACCATATCAGTGATATGTTCTGTCTATAAAATCCTTTCCAGAGGGCTTCCCTTGTTTCCCTTCATAGCAGCAATGTATGAAGTCCAGACTTCTTAACATGCACACCAAACCTTGGTACTGTCAATGTATTTTTATTATCACCATCCTACTTGTGTGTGAAATGGTAGCTTATTGTGGTTTTGAGTTCCTAATGACTAATGAGGTGCTCTTCTCATATATATA
>NW_026067920.1:13337944-13350021 GCF_014885135.2 Alexandromys fortis | reverse complement strand
ATATATTAGGAATGCCTATTTGAGACCATATCTGGCTCTTATTTATTGCTTTTGTTGAGTTGTAGTGTTTTTTCTTTTACATTAGTACTGTATAATAATACCACACAATATCCTGACTGTTGGAAGCTTATTAAACATAGTATGACTTACTAACATTTTCTCCCACCCTGTCAATTATATGTTTACTTTTTAAGTCTTTTGAAAAGTACATTTTAAACTTTGATAGTCTTAGTTTATCCTTTTGTTTCTTTTTAAGAGTATCATAGTCTTCACTGTAATCCATTCTGACTTAATTTTTGCTTGTGATTCTTTGGTGTATGGCTATTGTGTTATTGAAGTCTGTCTTGCCACTGTTATTTGGCTGTGGGGTTAGTGATGGGCTCCCCATTCTGGTCCATTGGTCTGCATTTCTGTTTCTTATGCTAACACCTTTGATATTTGAATTGTTATTGCGTTGTAGTGAGTCTTTCGGTAATTAAATGTAAAGCCTTCAATTTTGTTTTGTTTAAGATTTTTTTTGTTGCTACTCTGGGTCACATTCAAATCCACATTAATTCTATAATCAGTATCAATTTCAATAAAAGTACATTGGACTTTTAAAATATGATTGAACTGAATCTATAGATCAATTTTTCCCCGTATTAATCCTTTCACTCAATAAACATTAAGTAACTTCACATTTGTTTAAGACTAATTTATCTTCATGTTGCCTTGTAGGTTTCTGAATATGTTTTGTAGATCTATTGTTTCTTCCTATGTACCCTTTTAATTCTGTTTTAGATGAAAGAATTTAATTTAGCTAGGTTTAGATTGTTTGTTTGTTTATAGACATGCTATTAACATTTCCATATTGATATCATACCTTTAATTTGCATAATTTATTTCTTAGCTCTCTTTGGGATTATTCTTTAGCATTTTCCATGCAAAGTATGACTCCAAAAGTTAGCTGCATGGTTTTGTTTCTGCTATGAATGCAAGTGTTTCTTGCAAGTTGCTTCATTTAGAACTTCCTCGTCCATATTGGTTATAGCAAATGGCTTTGTGCTGTGCTATTTTAGAGGATAGGAAATCTCTCCAATTTTGAGTATTCAACACAATGCTGTGATTTTAAAGATGTTCTTAATCTGACTGAAAATGATTCCTTCTGTTCTGTTTTGAGTGTTTTCACTATTAAGAGTGTTGGATTTTTGTCAAATTGTTTTCCTATGTCGCGAGAATGTTAGCAGGTCTGCCTCTTATGAGGGTTATGAGCAAAAGGTCTGTTCCAGAGGTCTTTGCTTTGGTTATAAATGAACTACCTTCTCCGCAAATCTCTTTAGTATCTTATCTTCCCCTTGTATAAAAGTAATAGTTTCATTATTATGTTTTCATAATATATAGCATACTTTGATCACATTCCCCCTCCTTTGCCCACCCTCATCATCTTCTGTCTTTGCACTAGTACCCCTTTTCCTTTTATATTCTATTAAAAATATCCAAGACTAGGGAGATGGCTCAGATGTAAGAGTGCTTGCTGTCTATGCATGAGAATCTGACTTCAAATGCATACACTCATGTAAAAACTGGTGTGGTCCTGAATGGCTGTAACCCTAGCATTAAGGGAAGGAGAAGGGTGAATCTCAAGCTCACTAGCTAGACAGCCTAGCTGAAACTGAGCTTCAGGCTCCATCAGAGACTGTGTTGGAATAGAATGAGGGGGAGAGCAATAAGGGATGGTCAGTGCCATCTTTTGCTCTCACAGTCTAATGAATAAGTATGCATTTACTGTACACATGCACCGCACAAAATACAGATTCACCATGCTATATATATATATATATATATCTTGCCAAGCATGATTTATTGCCAGGATCTTGTGATCCATCATATTTTCCGAAATAACACAATTTTGTTATATTCCATGGTTGAATAAAATTCTCATTTTAAAAGTCCATGTTGTTTTATACCTAGGCTGATTCTGTAATGTGGGTGTCATGAATAGTACCACAATAATCATTGGTGTGCACATGTCTTTATTGTATGCTGACTTAGTTTCCTTTGGATGGATATATGTATATATATACATATACACAGTATTTGTATTTATATATGTATATATACAATATAATTTATTTATATGTGTACATATACATATATACACACATATGTATGTATGTATGTATGTCCAAGGGCCTTATAGCTAGAACCTCTGATAGTACCATTTTTAGTTTTTTTAGACCCTCACACTGATTTCTATAGTGGCTACACTAATTAGTATCCCATAGACAGTGTATAGCTGTTGCCCATGTCCAGCCATGTCCTAACTTGTATTTCTCTATTTGTTTTCTTAGAAAAATCTCTTCTTATTTTTTTGAGATTATAATATACTTATATAATTTCCTCCCTTCAATCCCCAGCCACATATACCCCTCCTTATTCTCTTTAAAATTCATGGCTTCACTTTTAATTGTTGTTTTTGTTTTTGTTTGTGTATACAACCAGCTCAATCTGTATAATGGTATTTGTACGCATGCTTCCAGGCTTGTTCTTTGGTTCTGGAAAGACAATTGGTATACTCTTTCCTGAGGAAGACTATTTTTTCCTGCTCACAGTTTTCTCAGTTGCGTATAGTGCTTTGTGTAGGGTTAAAGCTTCCAGAACTTTCCCATTATCCATGTTAACATGTCTGTTGGGGTTATCCTGTTTATGAAGTCATGTTGGTTAGATTTGGCATTCCTTGGAGACACAATCTCACAGCCAACTTCCTGTTCCTCTGTCTCTGTCCCCCCTCTCTTGAATCTCTGCTAGGTGCAAGAGTTGTGCTGTAGAGAGATTAAGATTGTCAATTCTACATTTTGACTGGTTATATTTTTCTCTAATGGCTTTAATTTGTTGCACAAAGATATTTCCTTGAGAGGTAAGGACTACACTTATCTGTGGGTAATTAGGACAGATATTTCAAATATTATTAGGGATTATTGTGCTGGTTCAGTGAAGTGGTGGTTAGGTGTTCTTCTCTAAGATCCATGACTTCACTAACACTGTGTAGTTGGATAGGTCTCTAGGTCCAGGCATGATTTCCCTCTTGTTGATTAGGCCTTAAGTCCAATTACATAGTTGTTGTTTACTGCCAACGTATGTATGACACTACTGTAAAGTTAAAGCTGTCGTGCCATTCTGGATGTTGTAGTTCATAGATATCATAACTAGGTAGGACTATTGGTCTTTCTTTTCTTTGGAAGTTTGCATGCTGCCTTCTGTTGCCATGAAAGCTAGTACTCAAAGTGAGGCCTTCAGGTTAGTTCTAACTCAGGGGCTGCAGGGCCCTGTGTCTGATGTAGATGCTGTCTTCTGCAACCGGGATTTACCTTCCATCTCGGGGGGGCAACCAAGGAACTGTGATGTTTCAGGAGTTTCCTGGACAACCCTGACCAACAATTCAAAAGAGAACTTTCATGCTTGGAGCTAGGGTTTTTGTTAGCTGGCCTTTGACTGTTAGAGGGAGCATTACCAGCTCAGATGGGAAAATTTTATATATATTATATACTATAGTTATTTTATGTAGGTAGTTAATAGTATGATTCCTTATGACTTTTCAGACATCCTTAATTTCCCCCTCCTTCTGCATTTACTACCCCCTCTTAATTAGAGTTCTGTGTTTTTCCCAGTTTTATTGCTGTTTCCCTCTCAATTATTCCCACCCTGATTTTTGCAGTCACCTCAAGTCATGTGCTCACATCTGAAGATTTGGAGCTAGGAGCCTCCAGTGAGAGAAAACATGCTGTGTCTGTCTTTCTCGGCCTGGGTTACTTCACATTTTATTATCTTTTCTGGTTTTACCCATTTACACTGAAAGTTCATGATTTCATTTTTTCTTTATGACTGAATACTGTAGTGTTTCATAGTATATATGTACCAGGTTTTCGTGATCACCACTTTGAATGGAATGAAATCTCAATATGGTTCTCACTTGCACGTGACTAGTGGATAAGGATGCTGACTTCTTATCATGGATTTAGTGGACATTTGCATTCACTTTTTTTCTTATTTTCTTTCATTGAATATGTTTTTTTCATACAATATATCCTGATTACAGTTTCCTTCCCTCCCTCTGCTTTTCTCTGTTCCATCCTACTTCCCCTTCCATCCAGATCCTCCTCTTTTCTGTATCCCATTAGAAAACAGATAGGCATCTAGGAGATAATAATAAAACAAAATAAATGATAATAACACAAAACAGACACAACTGAAGAAAGATAAAATACAAAAATAAAAAGAAAAGAGTTCAAGACAGGCACAAGATACAAATATATACACCTAGAATCACTCATTTCTTCACATAATCACACAGCCATAAAAACATAAAACCTGGAGCCATATTTGTCAAGGACCTGTAAGTGGGGGGAGAAACTGGACAATATGCAAAGAATAAGAGAACCTGGAAAACTCAGCCCTAATGGGATGTCTTCATCAAATCCCTTTCCTGAGGGTTTGGAATTATATAAAAGAAGTCAGAAAGATTGTAACAGCCAGAGAGAATGGGTAATACAAAAAACAGTATCTTGCAGACACAACAGGACACATGCATGTAGTAACAGAGACTGTGATAGCACGCATATAACCTGCACAGATCCAATTCAGATGGGGGACTACTGCTGAGATGGGGAAGTAGACACAAGGTCTCATTCTCAACCAAGAAGCTACCTCCAATTAATGACCATTTGCAAAGAAAAAATTACTTTCTCCAAGAGAGTCTCATTGGGTATACGTTTGCATTTCTTATTTTGAAAGGTATCTCTTCAGTTCACATTCTCATTTCTGATTGGACCATTTGCTATTATAGTGTTTAACTTTTGAATTACAAATTATATTACAGATAATAGTCTATTGACAGAATAATAGTTGTCAAAAATTTTCTTCTATTCTGTTGACTCTGTTGTTTCCTTTGAAGTGCAGTGGCTCTTTAATTTCATGCAATTCTATTTGTAATTCTTGTTTCTATTTTCTGAGATTTTGTGATTTTATTCAGAAAGTATTGCCTAGGCCTAATGTTGAGATCCTTGCTCTATGTTGAATTGATTTCTGTAGAAAATGAATGTTAGAAATTTAATTTGTCTTCTCCATGTGGATATCTGTTTCTGTCCGTTTACTGGGAAGGCTAATTATTGTCTGAGATATATTTTTATATCACCTTTGTTGGGAGTCATGTGACTATAGCTATATCTGTGTTGGTTCATTTTTGGTTCCTCTGAACAATTGCATTGGTTTGTGTACCTATTTTGTGTCAGTATTATTTTGTCATATGATTTAAAATTAGACATTGTGGTACCTCCAGCAGTGATTCTTTTTCCACTCAGGATGGCTTTGGCTGTTTGGGGTCTTTTGAACCCACGTGAGTTTTTGAATTCTTTTATTTATGTGAAGAAGGCCATTGGTATTTTAGTGGAGAATTCATTGAATATGTAAGTTGTTTTCAGTAATATAGGCACATTCATAATATTAATCCTGCCAGTCCATAAACATAGAAGTCTTTCTATCTTTTACTGTCCCATTAAGTTTCTTTCTTTGGTGTTCTCAAGTTTTCATTGTAGTTCTTGTTTTATGTTTTTTTCCTAGGTATTGTGAAAAGGCTACTGTGAATGGGATTGTTTCTTGATTTCTTTATGTTTCTTTTTTCTTTTTAAATTTATTTTATTGAGCTATATATTTTTCTCTGTTTCCCTACCTGCCTCCCCTTCACCTTCTATCCTCTAACATGGTCCCCATGCTCCCAATTTACTAAGGAGATCTTGTCTTTTTCTACTTCCCATGTAGATTAGATTTTTGTATGTCTCTCTTAGGGTCTTCATCGATGTCTAGGTTCTCTGGGATTGTGATTTGTAGGCTGGTTTTCTTTGCTTTATGTTTAAAAACCACTTATGAGTGAGTGCATGTGATACTTGTCTTTCTAGGTCTGGGTTACCTCCCTCAAAATGATGTTTTCTAGCTCCATCCATTTGACTGCAAATTTAAAGATGTCATTATTTTTCTCTGTTGTATAGTACTCCATTGTGTAAATATACCACATTTTCCTTATCCATTCTTCAGTTGAGGGGCATTTAGGTTGTTTCCAAGTTCTAGCTATGACAAGTAATGCTGCTATGAACATAGTTAGCACATGTCCTTGTGTTATGATTGAGCATCCTTTGGATATATACCCAAAAGTGGTATTACTGGGTCTTGAGGAAGGTTGTTTCCTAATTTTCTGAGGAATTGCCATGCAGATATCCAAAAAGGCAGTACGAGCTTGCACTCCCACCAGCAATGCAGGAGTGATTTCCTTTACCCCACATCCTCTCTAGCATAAGTTGTTATCAGTGTTTTCGATTTTGGTGTAAGATGGAATCTCAGAGTTGTTTTGATTTGCATTTCTCTGATGGCTAAAGATGTTGAACATTTCCTTAAGTGTCTTTCAGTCATTTTAGATTCCTCTGTTGAGGGTTCTCTGTTTAGGTCTGTACTCTGTTGCAGGGAAGGCCACTTATTGGTTCCCGGCTGCTCAGCCCTGAAATAATCACACAGAAACTGTATTATTTAAATCACTGCTTGGCCCATTAGCTCTTACTTCTTATATGCTAACTCTTACATCTTAATTTAACCCATTTCTATTAATCTGTGTATTACCACATGGCTGTGGATAACCTACTGGGTATAGTTTTGCCTGGTGTCTGTCTCTGGTGGGGGCTACATGGCTTCTCTCTGCATCTGTCCTTTTCCCCAGCATTTAGTTTAGTTTTTCGCCACCTAGTTCTGTTCCTCTATAGCTCTGCTATAGGCCCAAAGCAGTTCCCTTATTAATTAATGGTAATCACAGAGGGAAACCCCACATCAGTACTCCATTTTTTATTGGATTACTGTTCTTTTGATGATCAGTTTCTTGATTTCTTTGTATATACTGGAGATCAGCCCTCTGTCTGATGTGGGGTTGGTAAAGATCTTTTCCTACTGTTTAGGCTGACATTTTGTCTTGCTGACTGTGTCCTCTGCCTTACAGGAGCTTTTCTGTTTCAGGAGGTCCCATTTATTAATTGTTTCTCGCAGTGTCTGTGCTTCTGGGGTTATATTTAGGAAGTGATGTCCTGTGCCAGTGTGCTCAAGTGTACTTCTGACTTTCTCTTCTATGAGGTTCAGTGTGGCTGGTTTTATATTGAAGTCTTTGATCTATTTGGACTTGAGTTTTGTGCATGGTGATAGATACGGACCTATTTTCATTCTTCTACTTGTTGATATTCAGTTATGTCAACACCATTTGTTAAATATACTTTCTTTTTTCCTATTTATAATTTTTTTGCTTCTTTGTCAAATATCAGGTGTTCGTAAGTATGTGGACTAATATCCGGGTCTTCTGTTTGGATCCATTTGTCCTCCTGTCTGTTTCTATGCCAATATCAGGCTGTTTTCAGTACTGTAGCTCTGTAATAGAGTTTGAAGTCAGGAATTGTGATGCCTTCAGAAGTTCTTTTATTGTCCAGGATTGTTTTGGCTATCCTGATTTTTTTATTTTCCATATGAAGTTGAGTATTGTTCTTTTGAGGTCTGTGAAGATTTTGCTGGGCATTGCATTCAATCTGTAGACTGTTTTTGGTAAGATTGCCGTTTTTACTATTTTAATTCTACCTACCCAAAAGCATGGGAGATCTTTTCACTTTCTGGTGTCTTCTTCAATTTCTTTTATCAAAGATTTCCACTTGTTTGGTTAGAGTCACTCCAAAATATTTTACGCTATTTGTGACTATTGTGAAGGGTGATGTTTCTCTGATTTCTTTCCTGTGTAAAGGAGGACTACTGATTTTTTAAGTTAATCTTGTATCCTGCTACATTACTGTAAGTGTTTATGAGTTGTAGAAGTTCCTGATAGAATTTTTTTGGGTTGCTTATGTAAACTATCATATCATCAGCAAATAATGAGAGTTTGACTTCTTTTCTGATTTGTATCCCTTTGATCTCCTTTTGTTGTCTTATCACTCTAGCTAGGACCTCAAGAACTATATTGAATTGATATGGAGAGAGTGGACAACCTTGTCTTGTTCTTGACTTCAGTGGGATTGCTAGGAGTTTCTCTTCATTTTGTTTGATGTTGGCTGTTGGTTTGCTGTATATTGCCTTTATTATGTTTAGGTATGTTCCTTGTAACAGGACGGTGGGCCCTTTGTTCATCCTGCCTGGCTAGCTTACAACCGAAATAATCACACAGAAACTGTATTCATTTAAAACACTGCCTGGCCCATTAGTTCTAGCCTCTTATTGGTTAACTCTCTCGTTTTGATTCAACCCATTTCTAATAATCTGTTTATTACCATGTGGCAATGGCATACTGTGAAAGATTTGGCCTGTCTGTCTCTGTCAGCTGTCTGCTCTTCTTCCCAGCATTCAGTTCTGTCTACTCCGCCTACCTAAGTGCTGCCCTATCAAAAGGCCAAGACAGTTTTTTTTATTCAACCAATGAAAGCAACATATAGACAGAAGAACCTCCTACATCATTTCCCCTTTTTCTGTTTAAACAAAAGGGAAGGCTTTAACTTTAACATAGTAAAATTTCATATAACAAAACAGTTATCAAGCAAGAATTACAGTTACAAAAAAAAGAATTACAGTTACAATATTTATATCTACTTTATCTTTTATCATAGCTAAGGAAAACTATATCTATAAATTCTTCAAGTGCATCAAAGACTCCAGAAGGAGATAATATTACCTAAGTAAACAGGAAGTGCATTGTAAGCAAATGTTCTGTTAATTCACTAGCCTGGGATTTGTCCAGCTTCTTTATATTTTTTTGGTTGTGAGCCTACCTTTATGTAGGCATTTAGTGCTATGAACTTTTCTCTTAACACTGCTTTCATTGTGTCCCATAAATTTGGGCATGTTGTATGGATATTTTCATTGAATTTTAGGAAGTCTTTAATTTCTCCCTTTATTTCTTCCTTGACTCATTGATGCTTCAGGTGAGCATTGTTTAATTTCCATGTGTTTGCGGGCTCTCTGAATTAGTGTTGCTGTTGAATTTTGGTTTTAAGCCATGATGATCTGAAGATACATGGGGTTATTCCATTTTTTGTATCTGTTGAGGTTTGTTTTGTTACCGAGTATGTGGTAAGTTTTTGAGAGGGTTCCATGAGGTGCTGAGAAGAAGGTATATTCTTTTATGTTTGGATGGAATATTTTATAGATGTCTATTAAGTCCATTTGAGTCATAAAATTTGTTATTTCCCTAATTTATCTGTTAATTTTTTGTCTGACTGAACTGGCCAGTGGTGAGAAGGGAGTGTTGGGGTCTTCCACTATTAGTGTGTGGAGTTTATGTATGATTTAAGCTTTAGAAGTGTTTCTTTTACACATGAGGGTGCCCTTGTATTTGGAGCATAGATGTTTAGTATTGAGATTTCCTTTTGATTGATTTTTCCTGTGACTAATATGAAGTGTCCTTCTTGGTCTCTCTCTCTCTCTCTCTCTCTCTCTCTCTCTCTCTCTCTCTCTCTCTCTCTCTCTCTCTCTCTTTTCCCCTGAGACAGGGTTTCTCTGTGGCTTTGGAACCTGTCCTGGAACTAGCTCTGTAGACCAGGCTGGTCTCGAACTCACAGAGATCCACTTGCCTCTGCCTCCCGAGTGCTGGGATTAAAGGCATACGCCACCATCGCCCGGCTTCTTGGTCTCTTTTGATTGATTTTAGTTTTAAGTCTATTTTGTTAGATATTAGGATAGCTACACCAGCTTGTTTCTTAAGTCCATTTGATTGGAAAAATTTCCCATCCCTTTGCTCTGAGGTAATGTCTGTCTTTGAGGTTGAAGTGTGTTTTTTATGTGCAGCAGAAGGATGGATTCTCTTTTCATATCCAATCTGTTAACCTGTGTCTTTTTATAGGTGAGTTGGGTCCATTTATATTAAGGTATATTAATGACCAGTGCTTGATATTTCCTGGTCATTTAGTTTTCATTGTTGGTGATGTTATTGTATATGTTTCCCCCTTCTTTGGGATCTGCTGCTGTGAGATCATCAATTGTCGGTGTTTGTTGATGTAGCCAACTTCCTTGGGTTGGGATTTTCCTTCTAGTACTTTGTGTAGGGCTGGGTTTGTGGCTAGGTATTGGTGAAGTCTGGTTTTGTCATGAAATATCTCGTTTTGTCCTTCTATGGTGATTGAAAGTTTTGCTGGATGTAGTAGTCTGGGCTGGCATTCGTGATCTCTTAATGTCTGCATAATGCTTGACCAGGACCTTCTGGCTTTCATTGTCACAATTAAGAAGTCAGGTTTAATTTTGATAGGTCTGCCTTTATATGTTACTTGACCCTTTTCCTTTGCAGCTCTTATTTTTTCTCTATTCTGTATGTTCATTGTTTTGATTATTATGTGGTGAGAGAACTTTTTTTTTTTGGATCCAGTCTATTTGGTGTTCTGTAAGCTTCTTGTATCTTCATAGGCATATCTTTCTTTAGGTTGGGAAAGTTTTCTTCTATGATTTTGTTAAATATAATTTCTGTGCTTCAAGTTGAACTTTGTCTCCCTCTGTACCTAGTATTCTTAGGTTTGGTCTTTTCATGGTGTTCCATATTTCCTGGATATTTTGTGTTAAGCTTTTGTTAGATTTAATTTTTTTATTGACTGCTGAGTCTATTTCCTCTCTTGTATCTTCAGCACTTGGGATTCTGTCTTTCATCTCTTGTATTCTGCTTTTTATGCTTGCGTTTGTGGTTCCACATTGTTTTATCATGTTTTCTGTTTCTATAATTTCCTCGGCTTATGTTTCCTTTATTATCTCTATTTCAGTTTTCAAGTCTTGAATAGCTTGTTTCATATGTTTGATTGCTTTTTCTTGGTTTCCTTTAAGGGATTTGTTATGTCTTCCAATTTTTTTTTTTTATTGAAAAGAAAAAAAAATTTCCGCCTCCTCCCCGCCTCCCATTTCCCTCCCCGCCTTCCTTTTCCCTCCCTCTCCGCCCACTCCTCTCCCCCTCCCTCTCCAGTCTGAAGAGCAGTCAGGGTTCCCTGCCCTGTGGAAAGTCCAAAGTCCTCCCCCCCTCAATCCTGGTCTAGTAAGGTGAACATCCAAACTGGCTAGGCTCCCACAAAGCCAGAACATGAAGTAGGATCAAAACCCAGTGCCTTTGTCCTTGGCTTCTCAGCAGCCCTCATTTTCCTCCATATTCAGAGTCCGGTTTTATTCCCTGCTTTTTCACAGTCCAGCTGGCCTTGGTGAGCTCACAATAGATCAGCCCCATTGTCTCCGTGGGTGGGTGCTCCCCTTGTGGTCCTGACTTCTTTGCTCATATTCTCCCTCCTTCTGCTCCTCATTGGGACATTGGGAGCTCAGTCCGGTGCTCTAGTGTGGGTCTCTGTCTCTATCTCCAACCATCACCAGATGAAGGTTCTATGGTGATATGCAAGATATTCATCAGTATGGCTATAGGATAGGATCATTTCAGATTCCCTATCCTCAGCTGCCCCAGGAACTAATTGGGGACATCGCCCTGGGCACCTGGGAGTCCCTCTAGGTCCAAGTCTCTTGCCAACTCTAAGATGGCTCCCTTAATTAAGATATGTGCTTCCCTGATCCCTTATCTAAACTTCCTTTATCCCAATCATCCTGTTTCCCCAAGTTCCCCCCAACCTCCCCTTCTCACTTTTCTCTCCCCATTTCCCCTTACCCCCCTCCCACAACACCCCCAAGATCCCAATTTTTGCCCAGCAATCTTGTCTACTCCCATAACCAGGAGGATAGCTACATGTTTTTCTTTGGGATCACCTTCTTATTTAGCTTCTTTAGGATATCAAATTATAGACTCACTGACCTTTATTTATCTCTAGAAACTAATTATGAGTGAGTACATCCCATGTTCATCTTTTTGGGTCTGGGTTACCTCACTCAGGATAGTGTTTTCTATTTCCATCCATTTGCATGCAAAATTCGAGAAGTCATTGTTTTTTACCGCTGAGTAGTATTCTAATGTGTATAAATTCCACACTTTCTTCATCCATTCTTCCATTGAAGGACATCTAGGTTGTTTCCAGGTTCTGGCTATTACAAATAATGCTGCTATGAACATAGTTGAACAAATGCCC
>NW_026067920.1:13266108-13333669 GCF_014885135.2 Alexandromys fortis | reverse complement strand
GTGTTCTGTATGCTTCTTGAACCTTCAAAGGAATATCTTTCTTTAGGTTGGGAAAGTTTTCTTCTATAATTTTATTAAATATATTTTCTGGACCATTGAGCTGTACTTCTTCTCCTTCTTCTATCCCAATTATTCTTAGGTTTGGTCTTTTTATTGTGTCCTTGATTTCCTGAATGTGTTGTGATGAGAATTTGTTGGCTTTGCTGTTTTGTTTGATCAGTGTGTTTATTTTCTCTATGGTATCTTCAGTGTCTGATATTCCTTCTTCTATCTCTTGTAATCTGTTGGTAGTACTTGTCTCTGTAGTTCCTGTTCGTTTACCCAGATTTTCCATCTCCAACCTTTCCTCGGTTTGTGTTTTCTTCATTACTTCCATTTCATTCTTCAAGTCTTGAACCGCTTCCCTTACCTGTTTGATTCCTTTTTCTTGTTTCTCTTGGTTTTCTTGGGTATCTTTGAGCGATTTATTTATTTCCTCTACCTTTATGTTTGTAATCTCTAATTGTTTATGGCAGTTTTTCACCTCCTGTTTAAGGTCTTCTATTATTTTCATATAATTCACTTTTGAGTCGATTTCTTCTAATTCTTGTGGAGTAGGGTGTACAATTAATTCTTCTTATTTCGGGATCCCTGGATTCTGGTGAAGTCATGTTGCCTTTCAGGTTGTTGGAGGAAGTCTTGCATTGGCGCCTTCCCATCTCTTCCTTCAAATGGAGCCAGGAGAGGCCTGGTGTCTTGGTCCAGTCTTTGCTGTGACTGAGTCTCTGGGTGTATCTCTTCAGTGTAGAAGCAGGGACTGTCCCGTCGAGCTGGAACTCCTCAGCACCCAAACATGGACGACTGGTAGTCCAATGACCCGGGGACAAAAAAGAGGAACTTGGGGGGCAGGTCAGGGACGAGTAGAACATAGGACACCCTGCCTCACAAGTTGAAGGTGCGCGTGCTCCCTTTCAGGGGTCCTTGAGGCCTGACCTGTAGGCAGGCACTCACCGCTCTGGGTTGGAAGCCTTAGTGTAGGAGCAGAAAACTATTTCTGAGGAAAGGACCTTGCAGAAAACGCAGGCTTGGGGGGGAGGGGGGAGGGGCGGGGTCTTGTGTAAGAAAGACAGCCCTGCCTAAGGAGCTGGGGGAGGGGGGTTTGTGCTCTCTTCTGGGACAATCGCCCCTGGATAGCACATACACACGCGTCCAGATGGAAATCGTCAGCACCTAAGCAGGGCTGCCTGGTAGCCCAATGATCCTGGGACAAAAGGAAGAACGGGGCAGGCAGGGCGGGATCCAGGGGAGCACAGGAGCCCCTGGAGCACAGGCTGAGGGTGCCCGGGCTCCCTTGCACAGGGGACCTTGAGGCTCACCGCTCTGGGTGGGTAGCCTTAGTGTAGGAGCTTAAAACTGTTGTTGAGCACTGGTCCTAGCATACAGCAGGGCAGGGTTGGGAGGGGTGTTGTGGTGCTAGGTCATGCATAAGAAAGACAATCTCCCCTGGGTAGCACACTCACCCGTCCAGATGGAACTCCTCAGCACCTAAACAGGGCACATGTCCTTGTCGACTGAGCATCCTTTGGATATATACCCAAAAGTGGTATTACTGGGTCTTGAGGAAGGATGTTTTCTAATTTTCTGAGAAATCACCACACTGGACATCCAAAGGGGCTTTGCCAGCTTGCATTACCACCAGCAATGCAGAAGTGTTCCTTTTATCCTACAACCTCTCCAGCATAAGTTGTCATCAGTGGTTTTGATCTTGGCCATTCTTACAGGTGTAAGATGGAATCTCAGAGTTGTTTTGATTTGCATTTCTCTGATGGCTAAGGATGTTGAACATTTCTTTAAGTGTCTTTCAGCCATTTTAGACTTCTCTGTTTAGGTCTGTACTCCATTTTTTTTTTGATTATTTGTTCTTTTCATCTCTTGTATTCTGTTTTTTATTCTTGCTTCTGTAGTTTCCTGATCATTTACCAAGATTTTTGTTTTTCAGATTTGTGTTTTCTTTATCGCCTCTATTTCAGTTTTCAAGTCTTGCACCATTTCTTTCACCTTTTTGATTAATTTTTCTTGGTTTTATTTAAGGGATTTGTATATTTCTCCTAATTTTTTGTTTGCCTTTTCCTCCACTTCTTTAAGGGCATTTTTTGTTTCCTTTTTAAGAACCTCAATTATCTTCATAAAGTTATTTTTAAGTTCATTTTCTTATGTTTCATTTACATTGGGATGTATAAGTCTTGCTGTCATAATAACCACTAGTTTTTGGAGGCATTATATTGTTCTTAATGTTGTTGAGGGTATTCTTACCCTGTTGTCTACCCATTTCTTTCTACAATCAGAGCAGATGGAACCCGTATTTCAGGGCATTCCTTTTTCCTCCAATTGGCGTAATTTGGAGCTGTGTCTCTGATCTCTGAGAGGAGGGATTAGATTGAGACATCCCATTTAGAGTTGTGTGTTCCAAAGTTTCTCTCTCTACATAATATCTGGCTGTGGGTCTCTATATTTGTTCCTATCTGGTGCAGGAGGAAGCATCTGTGATCTATGAGTATAGCAGAATATTATTATGACTCATTTTATTATTACTTTTGTTTTAGACCAGTAGTATTTGCTTTTACCCTTGATATCTGGACTGTCTGGTCTCTGGTTCTTGGTTATCCAAGCAGTATTTGCTGGGTATGGACTCCATCTTATAGAGTGGGTCCTAAGTCAAATTAGATATTGGTTGGTTTATACCATTACCCTAGCACATTTTCAGGCAGGACATATCAAAAGTTTTGTGGATGTGTTGGTGTATACATTTCCCTTTTGGCAGCCTGCAGAATACCCTTCTTTACTGAAGACACTAGAACATAGGAGTGAAGGTTCTCAATAGGCACCAATTTGAACTCTCTATGTTCAGAGAGGTGTTTGGGTATTGTCTTCCACAATGGGGCCTTGATATCAGTTTGCTGAGAGCAACCTATTATCTTGGCAACAGCCTGCATTGTTAGGAGATATCCATGAAACCCCTTTAACCAACAGCTCAAGTCAGTGTAACCCAGTCTTGCTATTGGAAGCTTCATTTGGTGACAAGAAATAGACAGTTGGGACTCTGTATCCTTCATTATTTGGAGATTTCATTAGGATCGTCTTCATATATTTTAGGAAGTTTTGACTGCATGAGATTTCTATACCACCCCTCAAGTCTGTCTCTCCCCACATTCCCTCTTTCAACCCCATCTTTCCTCCCCCCTCCACCTGATCCTCCATTTTAGTTCCCAAACTCCCAAACTACTCATAAATTCTGCCCTATTTCTCACTCTCAGGGAGATCCACATGTCCCTTCTATTCCCTTCCTCTATACTCAACCTCTCTGGGTCTATCTGTAGCTGGTTATCATTTATTTAACAACTAATATTCACATTTAAGTGAATACATACTATATTTATCTTTCTGGATCTGGGTTACCTCACAAAGGATAAGTTTTTCTAGTTCCATCCATTTGCTTGAAAATTTCATGATGTTCTTTTTTTTTTTTGAAAACAGCTGCATAATACTCCATTGTGTAAATGTACTGCATCTTCTTTAGCCATTCTTTTGTTGAGTGGCATGTTTACAGTTTCTTGCAATTATGAATAGAGCAGCAATGAACATGGTTGATCATGTCCTTGTAGGATTAAGCATCCTTGAATGCATTCCCAAGAGTGGTATGGCTGTATCTTGAGATAGATTGATTCCCAACTTTCCAAGGAACTGTCATATTGATTTCCAAAGTAGCTGTATAAGCCTGTACTGCTGTTAGCAATGGATGAGTGTTTCCCCTATTCCACATCTTTGCCAGATGAGCTCTCATTTGTGTTTTTGATATAAGCCACTCTGAAAGGTATAAGATGAAATCTGATAGTATAAGATGTTTGATTTGTACTTTCTTCATGGCCAAGGATGTTGAACATTTCTTAAATGTTTCTCAGCCATTTGAGTTTTCTCTATTGGAAATTCTCTGTTTAGATTGTAACCCATTTTTAATTGGAATATTTGGTTTGTTGATGTCTAGTTTCTTAAGTGCTTTATATATTTTGGATATTAATTATTTATTGGATATTGGGTTGGTAAAAATCTTCTCCTGTTTTGTAGGTTGTCACTTTGTCCCAGTAACAGTATCCTTTGCCTTACAGAGCGTTCAGTTTCATAGGTCCCATTTATTGATGATCCTAGCGCTTGTGCTAATGGTAGCCTGTTCAGAAAGCTTTTGCCTGTGCCAGTGAATTCAAGAATTTCCCCCACTTTCTCTTCTCTCATGTTCAGTGTATCTGGTTTTATGTTGAAGTGTATGGTCCATTTGGAGTTGAGTCTTGCACAGGGTGAAATATGGATCTATATGCATTTTTCTACATGTGGACATCCAGTTTGACCAGCACCATTTTCTGAGGATGCTGTCTTTTTTTCCAGCATGTATTTCTGACTTTACCAAAAATCAAACCATAGGTGTGTGGTTTGATTCCATTGACCAATGTGTTTCTTTTTAGGCTAGATGCCATGCTGTTTTTATTATTATAGTTTTGTGGTACATTGAGTGGAGTGGTGAGACCTCCAGCAGTTATTTTATTGTTCAGGATTGTCTTAGCTATCCTGTTTTTGTTCCCTCTATATAAAGCTGAGAATCGTCCTTTCAAGCTGAAGAATTGTGTTGAAATTTCAATGGAGATTGCATTAAATCTGTGGATTGATTGTGGTGGCATGTCCATTTGTACTATGTTAATTCTACTGATCCATTAGCATGGGGGATTTTTTTCCGTCTTTTGATATTTTCAGTGTTTCTTCAGAGACTTGAAGTTTTTATCATATATGTCTTTTACTTGCTTGATTAGAGTTACCACAAGACATTTCACATTATTTGAAGCTATTGTGAAAGGTGTTATTTCCATGATTTCCCCTATTTGTAATTCTGTATAGGAGGGCTAATGATTTTGGTGAATTAATTTTATATCCAGATACTTGTTTATCATCTATAAGAGTTTCTGATGGAACTTTTAGGGTCATGTATGAATACTGTCACATCATCTGCAAATAAAGATATTTGACTTCCTCCTTTTCCACTTGTATCCCCTGATCTCTTTAGTTGCCTTATTGCTCTAACATGACAAATATTATATTGAATAGGTATGGATGGGCAACTTTCTCTTGTTTCTGTTTTTAGTGGAAGTGCTTTGAGTTTCTCTCCATTTAGGTTGATGCTGGTTCTGGGTTTGCTTTCAACTGCCTTTATTATATTTAGGTATATTCCTTATATTTATAATCTTTCCAGAACTTTTATCATGAAGGGGTGTTGAATTTTGTCAAAGACATTTTCTGCATCAATTGAAATGATCATGTGGTTTTTTTCTCTTCCAGTTTGCTTATATGGCAGATTATATTTATTTATTTTTGTGTCAAACCGCCTTGCATCTCTGGGATGAAACCTATTTGATCGTGGTGGATGATCTTTTAGATGTGTTGTTGGATTTAGTTTTCAAATGCAAAATGAGTATTTTTGCATCAGTGTTAATGATGGAAAATTTTAATCCTCTTTCTTTGATGGGTCTTTAAATGGTTTGGGTATTAGGGCAACTGTGGCTTCAGAATGAATTGCGCCATGTTCTTTCTGTTTCTATTTTGTGGAATAATTTGAGGAGCATTGGCATTAACTCTTCTTTAAATGTCTGGTAGAATTCTGTGCTAACTCCTTTATGTTCTGGGATGCTGCTGCTTCTCTTCTTTCTGTGTCTCCTTCTTTTCCTCCTCTTCTGGTTGGGAGAATTTTAATGACTGCTTTATTTCACTAGGGGTTGTAGGTCTGTTTAAGTTGCTTATCTAATATTGATTTAAGTTTGGTAAGTGACACCCTTTGAGAAATTATTCATTTATTTTAGATTTTTCAATTTGTTGGCATTCAGGTTTTTAAAGTATGTCCTTATGCTTCTCTGGATTTCCTCACCTATGCCTCCCTTTTCTTTCATTTCTGATTTTGTTAATTTGGATATTCTCTCTTCACTTTTTAGTTAATTTAGATAAGCATTTGTTAATTTCATTTATTTTCTCAAAGAACCAACTCTTTGTGTCATTGATTCTTTGTATTGCTCTCCTTGTTTCTCTTTTATCAATTTAAGCCCTGAGTTTGATTCACTTTTGCTGTCTGCTCCTCCTGTGTGTAAATTCTTCATCTTATCTAGAGCTTTCAGATATGCTGTTAAGTTACTAGTATGAGATCTCTCCAGTGCTGTGAACTTTCCTTAATTGTAGAAAGTCTTTCTTTCTTGACACACTTTTTATTCAGTAGAGAATTTTCTAGTTTCCATAAGTTTGTTAATTTTCTGTTATTGTTGCTATTCAGCTTTAATATATAGTAGTCTGATAGCATTTAGGAAGTTATTTCCTTTTTTTTTTTTTTTGTATCTGTTAAGACTTGCTTTGTGTCTACATATGCTGTGAAGTTTGGAGATAGTTCCATGCATGAGGTGCAGTAAAAAAGGTATACTCTTTTGTTTTTGGGTGAGTGTTCTGTAAATGTCTGATAGGTCCTTTTGGTTTATAATGTCTGCTAGCTCTAGCCTTTGTTTAGATTTTGTCTGGATGACCTGTGTATTGAGAGAGTGGTGTATTGTCGTCTCCCACTGTTAGTCTATGAGGGTCAATATGTGAATTAAGCTATAGTAGTGTTTCTTTTACAAACTCTGCTGCCCTCATGTTGGGGCATAGATGTTAAGAACTAATATGCTAAGGAGAGACGCCCCTGCAGAATGACCAGGAAGTTTAGGGGGGTTGAGGAAAAAAAAAGAATTGACATGCCATCCTGGTGGGTTCTTTTTCTTTGATGAGTATGTAGTGTCCTTTCCTGTCTCTTCTTATTAGTTTTGGTTTGATGTCTATTTGTTAGATATTGAAATGGCTTATATTTTGGTCTGTCTATTTACTTGGAATATTTTTTCCAATCCTTTACCCTGAGATAATGTTTCTTCTTGATACTGAGATGTATTTTTTTGATGCAGCAACTGTATGGATCATATTTCAAATCCATTCTCTTAGTCTGTATCTTTTTTAGGGGAATTGAGTCCATTGATATTGAGAGATATCACTGACCAACAATTGTTGAATCCTGTTATTTTGTTGGTGTGTGTGTGTTTTCCCTCTTTTGGTTTTGCTAGTATGAGATTATTTTCTGTGATTTCATTCGTGTAGTTAACTTCTTTAGGTTGCCATTTTCCTTTAGCACTTTAGGTCGGGAATTGTAGATAGATATTGTTCAAATTTGACTTTATCATGGCATATCTTATTTTTTCAATCTATAGTGACTAAAAGTTTTGCTGAGTATAGTAGTCTGGACTGGCATCTATGGTTGCTTCAAGTTTGCAAGACGTATATCCAGGCCCTCCTGGTTTTTAAAGTGTCCATTAAGTCAGGTGTAATTCTAATAGGGCTATCTTTATACATTACTTAGCTTTTTTGCTTTGCAGCTTTTAATATTCTTTCTTTGTTCTGTACATTTAGTGTTTTGATTATTTACAAATAGCAAGGGAACTTTCTTTTCTAGTCCAGTCTATTTGGTGCTTTGTATGCTTCTTGTACCTTGATAGGCATGTCCTTTAGGTTAGGGAAATTTTCTTCTCTGATTTTGTTGAAAATATTTTCTGGGCCTTTGAGTTGCGATTCTTTCCCCTTCTTAATTCTGTTATTCTTAGGTTTGATCTTTAGATAGTGTTGCTGATTTCCTGGATGCTTCATGTCAGAATTTTTATTTAACATTTTCTTTGATATGTCCATTTCTTCTATTATATCTTCAACACCTGAAATTCTCTCTTCCATCTCTTATAGTCTGTTGATAAATCTTGCCTCTGTAGGTCCTTTTTGAATTTCTAAATTTTTCAAATCCAAAATTTCCTCAGTTTGGGTTTTCTTGATTGATTCTATTTCCTTCATGTCTTGAACAGTTTATTTTTTCATTTCCTTTCACTGTTTGTGTTTTCCAGGATTTCTTTATGGATTTATTCATTTTTCCTTCTGTTTGTTTGGTTTTCTTGGATTGAAGAGATTTATTAACTTCCTTTTTTAGGACTGAAGAAGGATGCTTAAAAGAAGTCCCACACTAGCTCATAGTTGAGAAAAATAGAGGGTTATTTATTTAGGGGTAGACACACAAATCACAATCTTCTGCTGGAACGGAGAACAGCAACCTAATTCTGCAGCTGGAAAAGAGACTGGATGCGTGCTTTACATCAGCATAAACAGTGTAAGTGGGCGCATAACTAAAAGGCTACTGATAGTAGGAAATCCTACAGCATAGGACCTCCATCATCTTCACAATGTAGTCTTAAGGTCATTTTCCTGTGCTTCAGCTATGTTGAAATATTTAGAACCTGCTGTTGTAGGGTTGCTGAGCTCTATTGGAGACATACTGCCATGGCTGTTATTGTGATTTTACACTGGTATCTAGGCATCTATCTGGGGTTGGGGTTAATATAACTACAGGTGCTGATTTCTGGTTTTGTCTTTGGTGGGTGTTTTCTTCTTTTTTTCTGTTTTCTATGTTTCCCTGTCTTTCTTAACTGATGTGTTAACAGGAAATGCCTGCTCGTTTTGGAGGCTGGGATAATGAGCTGAGCTGGGGGAAGAAATGTTGGAGAAGAATATTCTTGTTATTCATTGGGAATGGGGTTATAGAGGAAAGAGACACCACAGCAGATTTTCCTCTACAGAACTGGGGATGAGACTTGGGGTGGGGGCAGTTGGACTGCAGGAGAAGAAAGAGAGGTTAAGCTCTGCAGTCAACCTATCTAGTTCTTGGCAGGAGTGGCTGGTGGGTTAGCACAGGCTGCATGCTGGAGTTGGACCTGGGATAAATCAACACACTGGGGGGTGATTAGGAGAGAAACGTCTGTGGGATCTGCAGGAGATGTGGGCAGTTGGAGAAGAAAGGCTGCAGCAGGTGTTCTGTTGCAGAGCTGGGGATAAGACTGGGGGATTATTTGGAGAACAAGGACTCCTGAAGGTCTTTAGTTAGCTTACCTGTTTGATCTGGTCCATATTTATTCTTTACATCTACTGATTTTGGGTTTGGCTTGTTTATGTTTTCTTTTAATCACCTTAATGTTCATTATTAAGTTGTTTATTTAAGTTCTTTCTAAATCTGGAAGATAATCATTTACAGCTACAAACTTCCCTATTATGACTGCCTGGTGTGGGAAGTCTTTCTGTATATTTGTTGCTTTTATTGGTTAATGAATAAAGAATCCACTTTGGCCTGTGATAGGGCAGAATAGAGCTAGATGGGAAAACTAAATGAATGCTGGGAGAAAGTAGATGGAGTCAGTGAGGCTCCATGCAGCTGCCAGAGGAGAAAGAGCCACCAGCTGGAACCTTGCCAGTAAACCATGATCCTTGTGGTAAAATATAAAATAGTATAAATGGGTTAATTTAAGATATGAGCTAGATACAAATACGCTTAAGCTATTCGACAACCAATATTGCAAATAATATAGTTCCTGTGTGACTATTTTGGGTCTAGTCAGCCAGAAACAAACAAGCAGCCTTTGCCAACAACTGCCTTTGCAGTATCCTAGGGGTTATGATTAATTTTCATTTTAATTTGATTCAAGAAATTTTTAAATTTTCTTCTTGATTTCTTCAATGACTCAGATGAGTCAAGATTTTATAGATTTCATTATTAAGTCTCCATATATTTGTGTAGTTTTAGTTTGGATTTATCATTTTATTCCATCATATTCTGACAATATAGAAGAAATTATTGTTTTTTTTTTTGCCTTTGTTAACAGTAACTTTATGGCCCAAAAAGTGTGCTGTATTTTTTAGAAAAGTACATGGATTGCTGAGAAGGTATTCCACAGCTATTGAATAGTATATGTCTGCTTGTTAAATTCATTTTTGTCTATTTAATCCTGGCTTTCCTTTGTTTATTTATTTACTGTGAATGATTAATGTTTTGAGTAATGATAATGGGTATTAATATTACCCATCACTATTCTACAGTTCTATCTTTACTTTTATGTTTGAAAGTGTTAGATAAGGTAATATTTAATTCATATTTATTATAGTCATCTTATCTTTGGGATAGTCTGTTACTGTTATTAGTATCCTGTGACCTTTCTTCTTTCCAACTGCTTTAGGCTTGGTCATGTGCTTTGTTAGGTGTGAGAGTAAGAGCTCCTACTTTGTTTTGCATTTCCTTTACTTGGAAAATCATTTTCCATCATTTCACTTTCACATGTGTGTTTGCAAGTGAGACAATTTTCTTTTCATAGAGAAAGTAGTTGGATTTTGTCTACATTTAAGGTTACCATTGAGAGATATTTAACATCTTTCCTCATCTGAGAGGTTTGCTGGCTTGCTGAATTAATAAAACATGAGTATCGTTTACCTCTTCTGCTAGTGAGGTTTATTCATTCCTGAGCTACCGTGCGTGTGTCTTCCTCTATTTCCTGTTCTGTTAGGTTTCTTTTATAATTGCGGGTTTTGTGTTTAGGAATTGTTTAGTTTAAGATTATCACAGATCCTTATTCTTTACTTTCAAAGGATAGCTTTGTTAGACTTGGTTGTTCTGGTGCACAGTTATTTTGTTTCAGGAATTGAAATATATTAGGTCATGTTCTCCTGGGTTTTGTTTATTTTTTTGCTGCGAAGTCTGCTATTGGCATATCTCCCTTGTAGTTTTGAGTATTCTTCCGTGCTTCTCTGTTCCTGGCATTTTAACCATAATTTTTTTTGTTGCTGTCATATCATTTAGTGTTTCTAAATTCCTCCTACAAATTGTCACAGAGGTCTTTGGTTATAGTTGTTTTTTTTTTTTCTTCGTTGCTATATGAACATACTAATTCTGAACTCAGTCTTCAGTTTTTTGTGTTCTTTCTTTTGCCTATTCTAGTCCATTGATAGTGCTTTATGTCGAGAGTTTTTATTGGATTCACTGAGTTTTTTATTTCCAAAATTTCTGTCTATATATTTTGTTTACGAATATGTCTATTTTCTGATTTCCTGTCTAGGTTGTTGTCTTTCTCATCCAGGTCTCAAATTGACTTCTTTCATCTGTTTGAATCCTATTTAATGCCAATCATCATTTATAAAGCAAGAGTTTTGAATTCTTTGGCATTTTAGCCATGTCAACATCTTCAGATGTAGTTATTGAGGGTTTTGGAATTTTTGGAGAAGTCGTTTTCTTACTGATTTTTCTTACGTTTATATGTATTTCTGAGTTGGATTTTATGTATATTTAGAAATGGATATTTAATTCTATGAGCTCTTCATAGTGACCTACTTTAGGAAGAAAATTGAGGATTCTATTTCCTGTAACACTCAGGTAGGAGAAAATGAAGCTTTATAATAGAATATCAAAATAAACCAAATGCAGAAATATAAAGTCAAAGCCAAATATTATGTTAACAATAACCACAGAAAAGAAAAAAATGACAATTATGTATTTTATATTATACATTGTAGACTCTTCCTCTTTTGTTCCCATGAGTTTGGTGATCAGTGGCTGGGAAGGTTTCTTTTTTAATTTTTTAAATTATTTTTATTGAGATACACATTTTTCTCTGCTTCCCTTCCTTCCTCTCCCCTCCCCTTCTACCCTCTCCCATGGTTCCCATGCTCCCAGTTTACTCAGGAGATCTTGTTGTTTTCTACTTTCCATGTAGATTAAATCCATGTATGTCTCTCTTAGGGCCCTCATTGTTGTCTAGGTTCTCTTGGATTGTGATTTGTAGGCTGGTTTTCTTTGCTTTATGTCTAAAAGCCACTTATGAGTAAGTACCTATGATATTTGTCTTTCTGGGTGTGGGTTACCTCACTCAAAATGATGTTTTCTAGATCCATCCATTTGACTGCAAATTTCAAAATGTCATTATTTTTTCTGCTGTGTAGTATTCCATTGTGTAAATATATCACATTGTTCTTATCCATTCCTTGGTTGAGGGGCATTTAGGTTGTTTCCGGGTTCTGGATGTGACAAACAATGCTGTTATAAACATAGTTAAGCACATGTCTTTGTAGTATGATTGAGCATCCTTTGGATATATACCCCAAAATGGCATTTCTGGGTCTTGAGGAAGGTTGTTTCCTAGTTTTCTGAGCAATAACCTTGTTAATATACAAAGGGGCTGTACCAGTTTGCACTCCCACTAGCAATAGAGGAGTTTTCCCTTTACCCCACATCCTCTCCAGTACAAGTAGTCATCAGTGTTTTTGATCTTGGCCATTCTTACGGGTGTAAGATAGAATCTCAGAGTTGTTTTATTTGCATTTCTCTGATGGCTAAGGATTTTGAACATTTCTTTAAGTGTCTTTCAGTTATTTTAGATTCCTCTGTTGAGGGTTCTCTGTTTAGGTCTGTACCCCATATTTTATTGATTATTAGTTCTTTTGGTGACCCATTTCTTGAGTTCTTTGTATATTTTGGAGATCAGCCCTCTGTCTGATGTAGTGTTGGTGAACATCTTTTCCCATTCTGTAGGCTGCCATTTTTTCTTGTTGACCATGTCCTTTGCTTTACAGAAGCTTTTCAGTTTCGGTCCCAAAGCAATCTACAAATTCAGTGCAATACTCATCAAAATTCCAGCAAAATTCTTCACAGACCTCAAAACAATTAATAAATGGGCTGGGAAGGTTTCTACTTGCACCAGAAGGCCACTGGTTTCTGTCCCTAGGATCAGCCCTATCTAAGCTTATGGGCATCTCCAAAGTACATTGGAAAGAGTATTGACATCTGCACTGAAGGCAAACCTGCAGGAAACAGCACTCTGCATCAATGTCTGAGCTCTTGGATCCTCACTGTTGCTTTTCTTGTATTAATATTTTCTAAGTTGTTAAATGTCTTTGATTAATTTCCAGAGTTCTTAAGATTCTTATTTCGATCAGTGTCATAAATGGGATGATTTTTAGTGTTCATTTCTCTGCTGTTTTCATCAGCGGCAACTTTTATGATTGGATTATAATTTCTTTGTGTAACTGCCCTCCTTTTTATTGGCTCATTTTATTGGAAAGTATTAAATTTATTCTTAAAATTAACATTAGAATTCTGCAGGCAATGTCTATATAAAAGGTTGTTTATTTTTAATTACCAAGCTTTAGTTTTTTATTTTAAGTTTTTAGTATTTTAAGTTTTAAGTACTGAGGCTTCCTATTATCTGGCTATCTTGTGTTTTCCTGATCATGCCTTGAGTTTCCTTCCTGTGTTGCTTAATTTTTCAGCATCTGTTCCTTGGCCATTTTTTTTTTTTGCCCTGTCTGTGATCCTGTTTAATGTGTTTACTTTGTATTTTTTATCTTCAGTGGTTAGTTTTTTTCCCACTTAGACATTAATTTTCTTCACTGAGAGTTTATTTACATTTTTTTATACCTTCTTTCAATTCATTTTGTGGTGTGTGTGTGATTAATAGTATTTTATATGTCTGTCTTCATGCTTAGTTAAAGAACTCTGGTTCCTTTTCATCCAGAGGTAGAGGTTCAGTATCCTAGAACGTGGTTATTCTGTCACTCCCACCCCACTGAGAGCTCTAGTCCTGAGCCTAGTACAGCCCATCTGCTCACATCCTCACAGGGCAAAAAATTACTCAGCACTTCCACTTCTAAGTTAAACGTTAAGTTGCCTTTGTCTATAACTTTGCTCAATTGTATTTTTATAGAAGTTATTTGCATTTATATTTATTTGTAATGTTGATTCCAGTGCATTATTTTTGGTTTTGCAACTGACTTCTTTGTATTTTTATTTATTTTTTTAAACTATTTTCTTATTTTTCATACTAATCCCAGTTCCCGCTCTCTCCCCTCCTCTTCTCCCTCTTCCTCCAATTACACCCCCCCATCCACTCCTCAGAAATGGGGAGGCTTCCCATGGGGAGTCAACAAAGTCTGGCACATCACTTTGAGGTAGGACCAAGGCCCTCCCCACTATATCTATACTGAGCAGGTTTCCCTCCAAAGAAAATGGGCTCCAAAAAGCCAGTTGTGTGGCTGGGGCAGTCTGTGGGGCCATTGGCAGTAGGACCAGGATTTATCCCTAGTGCAAGGAACTTCTTAAAGTTAAATCTGTTAATTTATCTTGGGTTATATAAGATTAACAGAAATTATTAGTATTTAAGGAATTAATATTTTATGTGTACTACTATTAAAGCTTTTTTGATAACTCAGAGATAAAAAATATTGCTTCAGATTTTAGTTAAATAATGGTTTGACTTTAGAACATTAGTATACCTGAAATTTACTTTTGTATTTAATATAAAATATAAATGTAATTATAACTGACTATATATTAATTTAAATTTTTGATCATAATTAATAGTGATGTGTATTTTTTCCTAGCAACTAAAGATACCATTTCTATCATATATCCATTTTCTCTAGACTCACTTATCTGTTCATACATCTGTTCATACATCCAGTGATTTACTTAGTGTAACTTTTTAATAATTTTAATTTCTGTTGAAAATAGATTTTTCCTGATTTGTTGTTTTCTTTCCCCAAGTCCTCCCATGCTCCCTACCCACCAAAATCCACACTCTTTCTTCTCTCTTTAGGCAACTAAACAACAATAACAAGCAAACCAGAATAGAACAAAACAAACAAATAGGAAACAATGGCCAAAGGGGGGAAAACATAAGAAACAAATACAGATACAAAGACACATATATTTGCACACAGAAAAATCCCATAAAAACACAAAATATAAGAAAAAGATTTGTAATGTAAAACAAAAACAAACAAACACCAGGAAAAAAAAAAAACAAGACGAAACAATGCCAAGACCAAGAAATACAAGGTAAAAAAAAAAAAAAAATCTCCATACATACTACTGAGAAGTTCTGTGTTGACAATCTACTGCTGGGCATGGGACCTGACCTTAAACATGGTTTGTATACCTAGTGAGACTTGATTGGAGAAAGTGAATTTTCGTTTGTGTGCAGTTGTTAATTGGAGATAGCTTCTGGGTTAGGGTTGTGGGCTTGTGTCCGCTCAGTACTTTTGGCCTTCATCTGGCTTCGACCTGTGCAGGCTCCGTGCATGCTGACACTGTCTCATTGAGTTTATATGTGTGTCTGCCCTGTTTTATTTTAAAAGACCTTTTTTTTGATGGTGTTCCATCCCTACTGGATCTTACAATCTTTCTGCTTCCTCTTCTGCCCTGAGTAGAGAGCCTTTAGAGAGAGAGATCTCATTTAGGACTGAGTGTTTCAAGGTCTCTCACTATTGCTTAGTTGTGGGTCTCTGTATTTGTTTCCATCTACTGTAGGAGGAAGCTTCTGGGATGATGACTGAGCAAGAAACCAATCTATGAGTATGCCGTAATTTTATTAGGAGTCATTTCATTGCAATATTCCTTTATCAGAACAATATCATTTGGTATTTTCCTAGGTCTGTAGCATGTTTAGTCTCAAGTTCTTGACACCTGAACAGTGTCAGGCATGGATTCCATCTCATGGAGTGGTCTTAAGTCTAATCAGATAGTGGTTGGTTATTTCAGACTTTTGTGCCACTGTTGCTCTAGTGTACCATGCAGGCAGCTTACCGTTGTAGATTTCAGGGTTTCCAGATGGATTGGTACTTAGCTTTCTCCTCTGATAGCATTCTGAACACCGTCCACTAGTTAGTAAGGGTGAAGGCTCCAGATAGGCAGCAGTGTGACTTCTCCATGTTTACTGAGTTCTTTAGGTGCTATCTTCATCAATATGATCTTACCATCAGTTTGTTGAGAGCAATTATTAGCTTTGGGACGATACTCTGGTTTGTTTGTGGGGTTCCATGGGAACCCTTTGGCCAAGAACTCAATTAGATGTATCCTTTTCCTTACACTGGAGGTTTCATTTGGTGGCGAGAGATAATTAGTTCAGGCTTTGACTCTCCTGTTATTTGGTGATTCAATTTAGATTTCTTTCATATATGTATATATTTTAAGAAGCTTCTACTGTAATGGATTTCTATATGAACTGTCAAATGATCCTTAGTTTTGGCTGTTCCTCCTCATATTCCCTCCATTACCACCTATTCTCCTCCTTCTCTGTTTATCACTCCCAATCCATCTCTAATTATATATTAATTATACAGTCTATTTCCCTTCCCACACCAGTTCCTTACTAGATACCTAACTTATCAAAGACTTAACAGCCAGCACCCTTTTATAAGAGAATACATACCATATTTGTCTTTTTAGGCCTGGGTTAGCTTTACTTAGGGTATTTTTTTCTTCCCCCAACCATTTGCATGTGAATTTCATGATTTTGGTTTTTTAACAGCTGAGTAATATTCCATTGTGTAAAATGTACCATGTTTTTTTTTTTTTGATCTGTTCATCCACAGATGGACATGTAGGCTGTTTACAGTTTCTGGCTATTATGAACACAGCAGAAATGAATATGGTTGAGTAAGTGTCTCCATGTAGGATGTAGAGTCCTTTGGGTATATGTCCAAGAGTGGTATAGCTGGATTGAGGTAGATCTACTTGAAACTTCTTGTATCTCAATAATTTTCATTGTTGCTTTCTTTAATTTTCCTTAATTAGACTTCATATATATGTATATATACAATGTGTATTTTAAATCAGTATTAAAATATTCTGAAAACAAACACTACTGGTATATTGTTTGCAGCTGTGTTAATTATATTCTAAATATGGTAACTAATTGTATTCAAACATTGTACCTGTACTGCATTCACTTTGGGACCTGTCAGCTGTGGTGTGTTCTCTTCCTTGCCATGGAAGAGCTTTTTACTATTGGAAAAGCTGTTAACCTTTACATTATAGCAGATTAGGACTTGCACAAGTAGCATTCTTCTCTGTTCAACACACTCTGTACATGAAGGACCACAGACCATATTGTCTGTCTTCACATTGTAGAGAACTGTTTCATAAGGGACCTCATCTTATTGTCAATAGGCTCTGATACAAAAGTAAAGTTTTATTAGTCAAGGAAGAGTTTTCTTTTGAGTATAGTTCCAAAGAATAAGGAAATCTTTAGAGCCTTCACTTCAGATGTCATATATGATTACATTGGCAAGTGTTGATCGGTTATTATTGATAACTTTGGAGAAGTGTATGTAATACTGTGAACTGATGAATACATAAGAAATGTGGGTTTCTTCACTCCCAGGTTTTTTTCCCGTGTATTCACCTGAAATAAATAAACATTAAATATTTTTTTTACGAAATAAAACACAATTATGAATTGACAGCTTATTGGGTTCTTGATAAAATGTTACAGAAAATATTGAAACTGTATATTCCCCTGATTGTAACAGTATGTTCTAACTATACTTTTTTTCTGGAGTCAGAAGATGTTCTTCACAGAGGTGTTGTTTCATTAGTAGTCAATGTCTGTTTACTTTGAAAATGTTATATTCATTTTGAATGTTGATGTCTTCTAATATTTAATTTGGTCTGTTGATAGTGCTGAGAGACTGTTGAACTCAGTTGAAGCTGCTGGGATGGAAATCACAAACTTTAGTGGGATACTGACAGGAAAGTCAGAATAATGGCATCAGATCCTGTCAAAGAAACTATGCAGAATCATAGACTTGCACTCACCTTCCAAAGGTTAAGAGAAACTAGGTAGTTACTAGAGTAATATTAGAAAGGGGAAACCCTGAGGACTGCTGTGGTCTGGAAAGAACACAGGATATGGAAAGGGATAGGGAGATACGGGCAAAAGATACACATTGGAGAAGAGAGCAGTCATGAGTCATGCCAAGGCATGAAGAGTGTGAGTACTTATTGAAGAGGACGGAAAGACCTTAAACTGAGGGAAGGAGAACAGAAATAAGAGAAGAGCAGGAGTGGTTGAATGAGACCATACAAGAGCAATGGAATGTTGATTAGAATGAAAAGTCGCCTTTGGAACATATAATGCTTAGATTTTAGCAAATAACTTTGTAAGAAAATAATGAAAATAAAGACCGGTGTTATGAATAAAGAGAATCATATAAAACTTTAACTTACTCTGAGTAATTTTATATTTTATATAATTATATCATAAAATATAATAAATAAATCTAATTATAGATAAAATTATATTAATTTATAGTATATAAAATTAGCTGGAAAATTTCTAAACTAGATTTTATTAAATTTTTTATTAGACTTGTATCTATTAAAGTCAACTTTAGTGCAGTTCATAATGCATTTTTCTGCTTTCTCTCTTACCAAAATGTAAGAGAACGGACCTGGAAAAGCACACATTCTTACAAAGATAGGTTATAGGAAAAAAACATACCAAGTTCTTTTCATGTGGCCATTATGATCCTAAGCGATTAGTTTATTTATTATACTATCATGTTGAATATTAAATATTTAATGATTGTAAGTGCTTAAATTAGTAAAAAGTAAAGGGCTAATATAAGAAAATTATACATGGTTATATTTATAAACATAATCATTTGGATCCTAAGAAAATGTTTGCAAATTGGATCTAATAGTTATTAGGTAAATATAAAATCAATCAGACTTATAATAGGAAGGCAGCCTATAGATAGATTTAATTAAAATATTGAAGAAGAAGAAAAACATTTTCATGGGTAAAATAAATCATTATTTTTCTATCTCATGATAGAACATTTGTGGTAAAAACAAACATATTGTTGTAAAATATAAAAACTTTTTACTGACAAGAAATTTGATTACCAAAGATAATTTTTATTTTACTGGCTCAAAGAACTCTTGGTTGGGTTAATTAGAAGGGTTGGCATGCAGTTACTGGTGGGTTATTCGGAAAGCTTAGTTCTGAGGACATTCAGAACAACTGAGTCTTTGATTGTGCTTCTGCTGAATCTCCTAAAACTATCTTTGTTTTGGTTATCATAATTATTTTAAGCAGAGTCTGACAAAATGCATGTTTAAAAGTCAACCACTGTATATATTTCTTAACTTTTTAACCATGTTATTTTTATCTAGTATACTATGCTATGTTATTGTAAGTAATATATTATTCCTCTCATGTAAATATGAATACATATACATACATACATACATAGATGCATACTATTTTTATATTTGATGTCTTTGAAAAGCATATGAAGTCCAGCTAGAGAATTATCTTAATACTGTCACTACAGTTATATACTCTGAGATTAAAATGGGTCAGTATATGTGAGCTATGAATAAAAAGGACCAACACATTACATTCATGTTTAGGACACACACCCTTACACATGGGTGACTAAATGTACATGTACACACACAGTCAAATAAAATACACTGTATGCTTCTTAATGTAATTAGATGGAGACAGTGATATTAAATTATCATAAAGTAATAGGGGCAATAACCCAAAGAAATGTCAGAGAATATAACACAAGCTACAAAATGTAAGGTATTATTAGGCAGTTAAAGAGCATAAAATGTTACTGGAACATTTTAATATTGTATTTTCAGTGAGCGTATATGTCATGCTCCATCAAAAGAGTCCACATGTGCTTTGTGTAACTCAGCGACTGAGAAACACTGAACTGGTAGACCCATCATTCCAATGGCATGGGCCAAAAGGAAAAATTGTTTCAGGTAGGATTTTATTTATTATCATAATTAAATAGATATATCTCAGATTTACTTAAAAGAATATTTGTATCTAAATACATTTATCATTTATTCAAATATTTTCTTTGTAGTCTTGTGGAGTTGATATAGTAATGTTGATAATATAAATGTTTCCTATTGTCTTTATTAAGGATGAAGATACCAAAAAATTCAGCTGTTCCATTTTATGTGAAAAAAAATCACTGTTTCTGATTTCATTACCCTTCTTTTGCTATGTACCTATTTTACCTATTTTATTGTGTATTGTCTATTTCATCTTTATTCTAAATCTTGAATTTGATAACTGACTTAATTTATAGTTTTCTCTAAAGGTTCTACTCACTAATAGCGAGATTTTCTTTACAGAATAGTATATAAAACATAAGTTGGCTGCTAATAGATATTCTAATATGAGTTCTTACTTTCTTATATTATCTGTGCCAAATACAACATATATAATAAAAATACATGAACATATGTAAATATATATATTTATTGACACTTCTGGTATAGGAAAATTTAATTTTGAATTATTACTAAGGAATATATAGCTTCACTGATGATGTGATATTTAAAATTATTATAAAAATGTTATTATACTATGCTTTTTTCTTAAATACTATGCTTAATTTATTAATAGCTTTAAAAATAGTATGTTAAGATAAGTATGTAATCTTTAATCAGAAGATATTCATGAACAAGTAGGCAATTAAACAGAAATATATTATTTTATGTTACATTTTTCAGCTTCATCCAGGGTATAGTAATGGGAGATCTCAAGGCATAACTCTCTATGTAAGGTCAATGTGGGTCATTTCTCCTTCAAAATATGCAGTAGGGCTTTTCATATAACAAAAAATGTCAGTGCTAAGAGCATTCTGGCATTTTCTTCGGTTTTAAGAACTGTAGAAGGAGCTGCAGGCAGGCCTGCTTTTTGTCCCACCCGGCTCCCGCACAGCTAGCTTAGCCCTGGAAATAACGACACACAAACTATTCATTTAAACACTGTCTGGCCCATTAGTTCTAGCCTCTTATTGGCTAACTCTCTCATCTTGATTAACCCATTTCTAATAATCTGTGTACCACCACAAAGTGGTGGCTTATTGGGAAGATTATAACCACCGTCCGTCTTGGGTAGGAGAAGCATGGCAACTGCCTCATTGCCTTCTTCCCAGCATTCTGTTCTGTCTACTCCACCCACCTAATTTTCTGCCCTCTTATAAGGCCAAGGCAGTCTCTTTATTAACCAATGAAAGTAACACATAGACAGATGACCCTCGCACATCAAAGAATTATTTCTAAAAATATATAAGTATTAAATCACTTACTTAAAATGGAAAAAGATATTTAGTCATTTTCTGAGATAATACTTTAAATTCTAAATAATGGAGTATTCAATTCTTAATTAAGAAAATATTATTATTTTATAGTTTTATGACATAAAACTGTAGTTATGAACTTTTAGAATAACAACTTGTCTTTTAATGATTTTTAATATTTTCTGAATTGAACAACCCTGTGAGTTTGGCAGCTATATCTTGTCATTCTTCACTGAACAAATAAACTTGACTTCAAAAGAAGTGGTTACCCATGGTTGTACATTTGTGAGAGAATGAAGCCTTCACATCTATATCTTAATATCTCAGAAAGAGGTTTTCTCTCCATTTGATAGCATAGTTTTCTCCCAGTATAATACTTATGCTGAAGCCAAGAGGGATCCCATATCACATTCTTTTTTCTAACACATCAACACTGTGTTTGATAATAATTTTCTATTTATCTTCTTCCTTACCCCTCAGCAGTAGAAACAACTCACTCTTCCATGTACTGTTTCATGTAGTGATAAGAATTCTTAGCTGTTAATGGCTATAGTGTAATAGATTTTGTTTTGGATATACCATTTCATGTGCAAATTCTAAGACTTTACAACTCATACTATAAGTTAAGCTATATCAATATTATTTATGATATAGTTAAATAAATACACTATATAAAATATATATTTTGTATATACATGTTGTTTATGCATACATGCACTGCATATATGTGTGTATAAATTTTCATAAATAGTAATGTATTTCTGATAGTGTACCAGGCTTTTTCTTTTGGGCCTCCAGCCACCTCCCAAATGATGACATGGAGACTTATTAGTTTTGAATGCTTGGCCTAGTTTAGGCTCATTTCTGGCTAGGTCTTTTAACTTAACATGTTTTATCTACCTTTTGCTTTGGAATTTTTTACTTTTATTTCTGTATGTCTTACTTTGACTGCTTCTCATGTCTGGTTAGGACTGCCAGGTTTCGTGCCCGAGGCTTGTCTTTCTCTTTCTTCTTGTTCTTTCTTCCTCCTCTTCTCTCTTTCTTTTTGAGGCTAGATTTCTTCTACTACTAATTCTTTTTGCCTACCAGCTCCGCCTGTCCTTTCTATGCCTAGTTCTTTATTAGACCAATCAGGTGCCTTAGGCAGGCAAAGTGAAACAGATGCAACACATCTTTACATAATTAAACAAATGCAACATAAACAAAAGTCACACACCTTTACACAGCTAAAGTAATATTCCACAGCATCACATCTTTGTCAGTTAAAATAATATTCTACAACATGATAGCATCTCTTTTAATGCAAGGAGAATACTAGAAGTGCTTTATGTCCACATGTCACTCTTACCTTCTTAATGCTATGACCCTTTAATATAGTTCCTCATGTTGTGGTGATCCCCCACTGTAAAGTTATTTTCATTGCTACTTCATAAGTGTAATTTTGCTACTGTTATGAATTGTGATGTAAATATCTGATATGTGACCCCTGTGAAAGGTTATTTCTTAAGGGATTGCAGCCTACAGGTTGAGAATCATTGACTTAGACAGTCACACAATTAATGAACTTTGGTTGGTAGAAATTTGATTTTAAGGTTGTCCTAGCATCTACTGATAATAAGCATCAAGTACAATGATTAACTTTGTCTATGAACTCCTTTTAGCAAACATAGATTTTGAGGGTTTTTAGGTTGCTTTAACTGTTTGGTATTTTGTCTCCCTATTGTGATTTAAGTATCTGTATATTATACCTTTATTAGAAAACACCACTGCACAAGTGACATCCACAGGAAGTCTCATATTTCAGAACTTTGAGGAGACCATGACTGGGGTTTATACATGTTTCCTCGAGTACAAACCGACTGTGGAAGAAATTGTTAAAAATGTTCAACTGAAATATGTTGTTTATGGTAAGAAGCAAATTTAATTATGTTTTAACATATCTTAATGTTTTGAAATGATTAAAAATTTTAATAGGTTTGTTATTTTATATATTTTTATAATTTAAGAAGTTTTTAAATTTAAATATATCTTGGTCATATTCTTTCCCTCGCCCAAGTCCTTCCAGATCCTCTCCCCCATCTCTACTCACCTTACCTTAAGTTCTTTCTCAAAAAACAAAATAACCAATGCAACAACAGGATGCCCCAAACCAAGAAAACAAAGCACCACCTCCAAGCAAACAAACAAAAAAAAACAAAACAAACCTTCCTAACTGTATCCAAATAAAAGCACACGAAAAACCTATGGGTCCATTATATGTTGGTTAACTGTTTTTGAACATGAGACTTGCCCTGGAATGTTTCATACGCCTAGTGCCACTCCATTGGAGATGACTCATTTTCTCTCTCCTAACATGTGTAAATGATATTTCAGTTAACCTCACCTCTAGTGGCTAGGTTTCTTTCTTCCTTTCCTTCTTTCCCCTCCCTCCCTCCCTCCCTCCCTCCCTCCCTCCCTCCCTCCCTCCCTCCCTCCCTCTCTTCTTCTTTCCCTCCTTCCTTCCATTTCTTCCTTCTTTCACTTCTTTCTTTTCTTTCTTTCATTAATGAATTTAAGAATAAAACAATATATTATGAAACAAAAGCCAGCACATCAGCGTTAGACGAGACAAACCAACAGAAGGAAAAGAACTCAAGAGAAGGCAAAGGAATCAGAGACCCAGTCATTCACACTCAGGAATCCCTTAAAAATGCAGACCTGTGCAGGCCTTGTGCCTGCTGCTTCAGTCTCTGTGTATTCCTATGGACTTTGCTTCCATTGGTGTCTTCAGTACCCTCTGGTTCTTACACTTTCTGACTCTTCTTCCTCAGGGTTCCCTATGCCCTGAGTCGAGATTTGATGGAGACTTCCCATTTAGGGCTGAGTGTTTCTGGGTCTCTCACTCTATGTGATTTTTGTCTATGTGTCTCTATATTTGTTCTCACCTGCTGCAAGGAGGAAGCGTCTCTGATGATGGCTGAGCAATGAGTGTAGCTGAATATCATTAGGAATCATTTTCTCATTACATTTTCACTCTTCCTGCCTCCCCTCTCAGTATTATTTACTTTTTCCCTAGGTCCTTGAATCCTATCTAGTCTTAGCTTTTTGGTCACTCAAACAGTGTTGGGTGGGCATGATTTCCATCTTCTGTAGTGGGACTTAAGTCAAATCATTTATTGGTCTGTTATTCCCACAAACTTTGTGCCACCATTGCCCTAGCATATTTTGCAGGTAGTACACCGTTGTAGATAAAGGGTTTGTGACTAGCTTGGTGTTTATGTTTCTCTTTTGAGGACATGCAGAATACTTTCCTGTACCAAAGATGCTATAATATGGGGGTGAAGGCTGTATATAGACACTGGCTGGACATCACCATGTTCAAAGAGTTGTGTAGGCATTGTTTTCAGCAATGGGGCCTTGCTGTCAGTTTGTGAAGAGCAACTTATAGTCTTGAAAATAGCCTGGATTGTAATGTAATTGTAATGTAATGTAATTCATATAGGGGCTCCTTCAGCCAAGAACTCAATTAGATGTAAGCCAATTCTGGTACCAGAGGCATCATTTCATGGTAAGAGATGGGCAACTGAGACTCTGTCTCCCCACTGTTTGGTGATTTCATTTAGATCACTTTCATATATGTGTATATTTTAGGAAATTTGTACTGTATTAGGTTTACATACTACCTCTCAAAAGGCCCTTAATTTTAGCTGTCTCTTCCCTATTCTCACTTTCCTACTTGATCTCATTCCAGCATCACCTTCCATCTATATCTGTTCTATTTCCCTTTCCTAACAAGATCTGTCTGTTCCCTCTAGTCCCTTAGTCTACCCTTTGTGGTTCTATAGCTTGGTCATCATTGCCTTAGCAACTAATATCTACATATAAATTAATATATTTGTTTTTCCGGGTTTGGGATACCTCACTTAGGATGGTTTCTTTCTAGTTCATTCCAATTAGCCTGCAAATTTTATGATTTTTTTTTTGTTTTTTCAAGACAGGGTTTCACTGTAGTTTTGGAGCCTGTCCTGGAACTAACACTTATAGACCAGACTGACCTTGAACTCACCCAGATCCACCTGCCTCTTCTTCCTGAGTGTTGGGATTAAAGGCAGTATTACTACCACCAAACATTTCATTTTTTCCACTTTTTATTTAATTTTAAAAAGAAAGCAAACTATCTTTCTTCATTTTACACACCAATTCTAGCTCCTACTCCCTTCCCTCCTCCCATTCCTTCCATCTACCCCTCCACCCCTGCAACCATCCACTCCTCAGAGAGGATAAGGCACATTTCTTTGGGGAAGCTCCAAAGCCCTCTCTACTATATTCAGGCTGAGCAAGATATCCATCCAAAGAGAATAGGCTCCCAGAATACAAGTACAAGCAGTAGGGATAAATCTTTGTCCCACTGCCAGGGGCCCCACAGTCAGCCCCAGACACACAACTGTCACTACATTTAGAGGGACTAGCTTGGTCTATGCTGTTTCCTTCCCTGTCCAGCTGAAGTTGGTGAGCTCCCATTAGCTCAGGTGAACTGTTTCAGTGGGTGTCTCTATCATGGTCTGGACCCCTCAGCTCATATTCTCATTACTCCCACTCTTAGCTGAACTTTGGGAGCTCAGTTCAATGCTCCGAAGCACATCTCTGCCTCTGTTTCCATCAGTTACTGGATGAAGGTTCTATGGTGATATTTAAGATATTCATCAGTCTGACTACAGGGCTAGGCCAGTTCAGGCACTCTCTCTTGCTTACAGTCTTAGCTGGGGTCATCTTTGTGGACTCCTGGGAATTTCCCTAGTGCCAGGTTTCTCGATAGCCCCACAATGGGTCCCTCAATCAAAACCTCTCTTTCCTTGCTCTCATCTCTGTCCTTCCTCCATCTCAACTATCTCATTCCCTCAAGTTCTCCTCCATCCTCCCTTTCTCCCCTTGTCTTACCCTCTTCTGCCCTCACTATTTCCCCCTGCCAATGCTCCCAACTTTTTCAGGTGATCTCGTCTATTTCCCCTTTCCAGGTGTTTTTTCTTAGGGTTTACCTTGTTACTTAGCTTCTCTAGGGTCATGAACTATAAGGCTCAATATCCTTTGCTTTACAGCTAGTATCCACTTATGAGTGAGTACAAGATCAAAAACACCAATGATAGCTTATGGTGGATATGGTTGTAGAGTAAGGGGAACACTTCTCCATTCCTGGTGGGAATGCAAACTTGTGTAATTACTTTGGAAATCAGTATGGTGGTTTCTCAGAAAACTGGGAATCAGCCTACCTTAGGACCAAGCAGTACCACTTTTGGGCATATACCTGAAGGATACTCAGTCATACTACAAGAACATTCATTCAACTATGTTCATGGCAGCATTATTTATAATAGCCATAACATGGAAACAACCTAGATGTTCCTCAATAGAAGAGTGGATAAAGAAAATGTGGTACATTTACACATTAGAGTATTACTCATTGGTAAAAACAATTACATCTTGAAATCTGCATGCAAATGGATGGAATTAAAAAAAAACAACCTGAATGAGGTAAGCCAGACCCATAAAGATGAGCATGATGCCATTTTTAATGGCTAAGTAATACTTCATTATGTTACTGTATCACATTTTCTTTACCTAGTCTATTGTTAAGGTACATCTAGGTGTTTCCATTTCTGCTATTAGGAATTTAAGAAGGTAGTTTTATTTTTAAAGACAAATTTTCTAAGTCTTTGGGTTTTATTTTGGTGTTTCAATACAGGGTTTCTCTGTAGCTTTGGAGCCTGTCCTGGAACTGGTTCTTGTAGACCAGGCTGGCTTCAAACTCACCGAGATCTGCCTGTCTCTGCCTCCTGAATGCTGGGATTAAAGGTAACAAGATTAAAAAAAGAAGAACTTTGCTGTTTTTAGTTTTCTAATTAAAAGAATTCCCACTCAAATTGTGTTGTGTGTCTTAATAGCAAGGGGACAGACTGGTTATCAGGGCAGCCTTTTAGTCATTTTAGTCAGCCAGGCAAAGCCATATACAGAACCATGTTTTCAAATTACAGTGATAACAGTGGTCATAGTTGCTTTTCAGTTCTTAGTGTCATGGTTGATGGTTCACTGCATCCTCATTATTAGGACCAGGAAGCAGACTATGTATCCCTCATCTTAGATTATTTTACTGAGGAATAAAATTGAGAGGGCTGGTTTGATATGAAATAAAAGAAAAAATAACATAAACCACAGTTACTTAGAAGTTTAATCAAACTGCTGTGACCCTGCTTAATAGACTGAAAAATGGCAGACCAAGAGGTGTTCATGTTCCTTTCAGAGCATGTGAGCATAAGCATACATGATGAAAGGGACTTGGCCTTTCTGTTCTTGCTCTCTCCTGTCTTGTGCTAACTGTAGTAGTATTTTTGTAAACTGTTTGGCTTAGCAGTTAATTTTTTAAAGATTTATTTTGGTAATTATAGTTAAAGATAAATGTTTGCTATTATTCTTTTAATTTTATCCTTCACTGTTGATATGTTTATCTATCATCTAAATATTTGTATCTACTCTAATTTAATTTCCTACTGACTGGTACAATCCTTCTGCTTTATTCTTGTGAATGCTGGAAATGCAGGTTTGAACCAGTGTACCTGTCTGTTACTTTCCTTATTTTCAAACCATTTCTTATAGCTCATCATGTTTTATGGATTACATTTTAATCATTATATTTAGAATATTAAATTCATTTTAATGCTTTCTACATCAGTTTTCTTTTAGGCTCTTCTAAAAAAATTAAAAATACTGATTTATATTTTCTTGAAGTTAGGGTGTTGGTAATTTTTGGCTTTCATTTGTTCGTCAATGAAAACTACTAGGTTTCTTTGCAATTAAAAGCTGCCAACCTCGGCATTAAGTTTGGGAGTAGTAAGTGTGCTTAACTTTTAAGCAAAGGTAGGAAAATGGGCAGTGGTGAGGGATGTCAGTATGAATAGAGGACTCTTGCTCAAAATGTGATCCAGAAGCAGCAAAAGAACTCTTGTTTCACAAGGTGATTTTTTTTTAAATTAGGGATTTATTTTCATTTTAGATTTATTGTATCTTTCCAGTAAGATTTTGAGATTTGATTTAAATATATGTATCTTCAATTCCAGATATTGTACTGGAATTAACTAAAACTAACTATATATATTTATTAGAATTATATTATAAAAAGTATTGTTGCTAATTATATCTCTAGAGTATCATCTAAGAATTAATATTTTAAAATAGAACAGTTTGATTTCTTCTAAAATATAAATTTTAAAAGGTATGATGCCAGTATTTGAACAGTCGTATAGTAAGACCAACCTTCCTAGGTTTGAAAATTTGCCTTAATAACATCAGCAGTACACACAGCAAGATTCTTGTGTCCTGATTCCTTTGTTCCAGATACAATAGTAAGAATGTGAATCTTAAATGATGGCGAAGGTTAAATGAATCACCGTTTTAGAATCCTTGTGATAGTATTTAATACCGACTTACTATGAGGGAAGCATTTGTTAAGGAAGGCAAATGTAGCTGTTTATAGGAAATAAATATGAATTTGTTCCAAATAATTATTTATTTGAAACAGTCACAATGCACTTGAATTGCCTGAATGATGATGTTTTTGTCTTTTCTTTTTAATGTTTGTAGCTTATCGTGAACCTCATTTTTATTACCAGTTCACAGCACGGTACCACGCGGCTCCCTGCAATAGTATCTATAACATTTCTTTTGAGAAGAAACTTCTTCAGATTTTAAGTAAACTGGTTCTTGACCTTTCCTGTGAGATTTCCTTGCTGAAATCTGAATGCCACCGTGTTAAAATGCAGAGAGCTGGTCTGCAAAATGAATTATTCTTCACATTTTCAGGTAAATATACAAAATACTTTTAAAAAAGACAATTTGGAAACAACTGTTTCCAAACCGACTGTTTAGAATATGAATGTTACAAATGTAATTGTATTTATATCTTCATCTCGAGTTTGACTTAATGCTAAAATGCCTCCAAATAAAATCCTGCTGATTCATGCCATTAGTGAAAAGTGTGCTGTGTCACTTCACTGTTGAGTGGAAGTCAGAGTAAGGGTCTGTAGTGTTTAGTTATAGTGATGAGTCAGTGGAAGCGTTTGCTTGTAACGTGGTGAACATTTCAGACACCTCATCCCATTTCATGTGTTGTCATTAGTGCTGGAGAGAGGAGGAACTGTCTCAGGAGCAATCATCCATGCCCACTTAGAGGATGTTCTTCTCCTCCTCGTTTATGCCTCTTTCTCCTTTATTTGTTGTGTAAAATTTAATTTTGGCAGAGACTGTAGCAAGGCATGGAACTTCAAAGGCAGGAGCAAGATAAACTCTTATCTTGTGTAATTCTTGCTTTTCTCTTCTCCAGGGAAATCTCATTGGTTTTCACCAACCTCAAGGCAGACGGTCAGCATAAGCATTGCTTATCCTGTCAAGGACATGCTAGTTGTATGTGGAGGCTTTGTGAATCTTTGTTTCCCGATTGTTTTCATTACGTGGACAAACTCTTAGAAAATTTATAAGATGAGATCCAGGGTAAATGTTGCAGTTGTGAGCCAGCTCTCTGTGTCCTCAAATGACTGATACTTTGCAGTATTTTTTTTTAATGTGTTAAGTGGTCATTCATTTATCTTTTTGGAAAATTGTTAACTCTGATTCCTTTTTACCTTTTAGATTGTGGGGATTTTTTCTTTCTTTTTGTGCTTTTAATGTTGTGTTTAGAAACCTGAGGTCATTAAGGACTGTTTCCTTTTAGTCCTTTTTGTTCCTGTTTACATTAAGATGCATTTTGAGCTAATTTCTGTAAATAGTGAGGTCTGGGTTTGACTTTATGCCTTTGATATATGAAGGGTTATGAAATCATAAAGAAGAATGAAATCATGTCATTTTATGTAAAATTATTGCAATTGGACTTCATATTAAGCAAAATCAGTCACAGATATTATATATTATGGTATACTTTATTATTTTATAGTTGTTATTGTTCCATTATTTGTGTCTTCCTTTGTCTTCAAGCTCTGATGTTCTGAATTATGTTTGATCTATTGATCAGGTGTTCCATTAATTTTTTTAATTTGACCTACTGAACTTTTTAATTTTTAAAATTTCAACTTCATTTTTCTTTTTTCTGTTTCTTTATTGAAATCCCCATTTATGTCCTGCATCAGTTTAGTTATTACTTTTAGCTGTTGGTATTCTCAGTGAATTCATACAGTTTACTGGTGACTTTTTTGATTTTTTTAATAGTCTTAGAATAGTTCTAGAGAATTCTTTTTTTTTTTTTCAAATTCTCTCACTTTATTCTGCTGCTATAGAAGTAAACGTGTTTGGAGGGGTCATGCTGCTTTAGTTTTCATAATCCTTATGTTTCTGCATTAGAACTTGTACATGCGGGATTTGATCTTCGGGCTGATTTTGTCTCTCTTATCACATATATTCTTTCATTGCAAGTATTTTCAGTGTTTGGGGTAGGAGGACTAACTGTAATAGATTGAAGTATCATTGCTCCCCACTGGCCTCAGAGTAAAACTCAGCTAAACTCTTGGCTCCTGCTAGGGCACCTGGGTTGATCTCAAAAATCACCTAAAAAGTAGAATGCTGTCTGCAACAGAAGCCACAACTGCTAGATATGCCAGCTATGAAAACAGAGCACCGGTGAATTAAATACAAACACCCCTTCAGTTGCAGTTACTTTAGAGGAGTAAGGAGCAAGGGCAGTATAGTGTATACTTGTATGCTAGTTACTAAGAGTAGAGATGGAAAGGGAATAAGCCAAGACTCCTGATTGATTAGCACTAGAGCAATAGGTGAAGAGGGGAAAGTAAGCAATAAAAGTAGAGAGGAGATTTAGCAGCTCCAGCTAAAGGAAAATAAAGAGAGACAGGTGTCAAAAATGAAATCTGGAACCCCAAAACAACCCCAGAGCTCGAGAGGCTGGCTGAGATATGCAGACAGTCCACTCTGGGGCAACCAATGTTCTTGAGAAAACTTTGAAAAAGAGCAAAGAGGATATGATATGGTAGATCTGTTCTGCTGAGTAGCACTCCATAAGGTAAATACAAAAAGAAGAAAAGAAATCTGGGTAGAGGTGCGATCTGTCTGTAATTTTGTAACTGACCATGGAAGCTAGGCTTGATTCTTAACAGTTTTGGGTGGTTTCATGGGGGTGCGGTGTGTATGCCAAACCTACCAGTATGAAGTTCACAGTCGGCATGGGGTTGGGACCTGGGTAGATGAGCTGCCTCCAAGTAGTCCTTTGTGGGGGTAAGGACAGATTATGGTTGTTGGTCCTGTCTATTTGGAGTCTTTCAAAGGGGCAGGATTGGGTTCCAGATCTGCCTCTAAATGGTCTACTTTGTTCTGTGTCTCAGGCCAGATATCCTTCTCATGGAACACTGGATTAATTCTCACTCAAAATCACAAAGTTTCCTTCTCTATTTACAAGTATTCTGAAGGCCAGGCCTCAGACTATAGTCCTGGGACAGGTTTGCTCTGAGTTTCCAGCATGAGCCTTGCAGTCTGCTCCCTTTGTCTGTATAGCTAGCTGTGCAGCCACTGAGTCTACAGAGTCCTTTAAGAATGCTTTTTTTTTTTTTTTTCTGGGTGGTGGTGCACACCTTTAATCCCAGCACTCAAAATGCAGAGGCAGGCAAATCTTTGTGAGTTCAAGGCCAGCCTGGTCTACAAGACTAGTTCCAAGACAGGCTCCAAAGCTATAGAGAAACCCTGTCTCAAAAAACCAAACCACACCAAAACAAAACAAACAGACAAACAAAAAATGCCTTTTTTTTTTCTCACTGTGTCACTGATCTGGTGGAGTAGCAATAACAGGATTTCCCTAGTACTAATTCTCTGGTAGAGCAGCTCTCATGCCTTGTCTCCTCACCATTCCCTTCTCCTCCCCTGCCCACCTTTATGTAAATATGTTCATCAGACTATGGTGAGGGCCCTCTGAGAGCTCTGTCCATAGTCATTGTTCTGACATTATGATTGCACCGTCAGTGTTAACAAGGCTCTGGAAGTGACCCTGTACTCTGCTGTTCTGCTTTCTTTCTCTGCTGCTGAAAGGAATGCTTTTCTCTGAGCACTAGCTTCATTGGATGTTTGTTCTCCAGCGGCTCGGCTGTGCTGAAGATACTGTAGTGGGTCCTGTCTGGATGCAGTCTGCCCTCCTTTGTAATCTTGTTGCTCAGTTTATTGCACTAGTTAAAGTCCTAGAATCATGACGGGTGGTGAGAGAGAACGCATTTGCCCTGTTCCTTCATGAAGCCCTCTGATTATTCGGTCTCAACTATGGTGGTGACTGCAGTTTGTTGCAGAAGTTCTTTATCTAGCTGAAGAAATTTGACACAGTCATAGTTACTGCTCTTTAACAAGAATGAAATTGGGCTCATGCAGTGCTCTCCCTCTCCGTTTTCCTTAGTGGTGTGCTCTTAGGATGGCTTCCCTTTCATTGTCATGTGGGGCCTGGTCTAAATTCTGATGGATTACCTCAGATTGTTCTTTTGATATATTGTTGGATTTGATTTTATATTGTTGAAATATTTTGCATATATGTTCAGCAGACTTATTGGTCCGAAGTTTTCCTCTTTTGTAATGTATTTATCTGAGTTTTGTATCAAGGTAAATAGTTCATAGTGAGATATCATCAGATAAATAATCCCTAATGCATTAATTTATTCTGGAGTAAATACATCCATTTTGGGGATATATTGTAAGTGTTGGTAAGGTTTTTTTACTTATAAATTTTCTTCTTTGACATATTTATATGCACGTGTAGTGTATTTTGTTTACTCTTCCCCCAACCCTCCCTTATTTTCGTCTTACCTCTGCTAGCCCCTATTATTCCTTATGGAGTTTTTCCTCATGTTAATTAACTTCTGTTCTGTGACTAGCAGAGTTCAACTAGGGCTATCTGTGTGATCCTGGGTTTGGAGCTATCCTTTTCAGTTAGATGTGCTCACTAGCAGCCATACAACTAGAAACTATGCTTCTCTGTCTGCGGGAATCCATTGATAAACCTCGAGTTATTAGTACTGGTAATGAGCCCGGTCCCTACCCACAGTTGACTGTTAGAAGAGCTTGACTGTGTGGACCTAGTGCCAATATACACAACTGAACTCAGATCTTCTAGAAAAGCAGCAATTGCTCTTAATCTCTGTGCCATTTCTCCAGTCCCCTAGTCACCATCTCAATGATATCTACTCTAATTTGGTATATTGTTTCTTCTTCTTTTAACCAAATCTGCTTAATTTTTCCAATTTCCTATATGCAAGTTTCTATTGATTGAATCAATCTTTCTTTTGTCTAAAAATGTATTCATTGTTATTATCGTACATCAGTATATTTGATGTGGGCATATGTGCACATATAGAGGCCAGAGGACCTCTTTGTGGGGTTGGTACTCTTGTTCTACATCTCTATAGATCCTGGGAGCAAACTCAGGTCTCAGGTTGCTTCCTTTACCTACTGAGCCATTTGCTATCCCCAATGTCTTTTTTAATATTTGTTCTCAATGGTATGAATAACCTATATTTTTTACTATAAATTTCTTTTTACTTTTTACCTTATGTTACAGAGTTTGGTAAGTTTATTTTACTTTTATTAAGTTAAATTATTTACTTTTTGATATTTCATATATTATACATTAATGTGTTTCTCTATGTCCAAATATTTCAGGATTTTCAATCTGCTTCTCTCTTACTGATTTCTAGCTTATTTTTTGAACTGGATGCATAATTTGCATGCTTTCTAGTTTTTTTTATTAAAAATTTCTGCCTCCTCCCCGCCTCCCTTTTCCCTCCCCCCACTCCCCACGCCCCACTCCCCTCCCCTTCCTCTCCAGTCCAAAGAGCAGTTAGCCCTTATTGTCCTCCATGTTCAGAGTTCGGTTTTATTCCATGCTTTTTCAGTCCCTGTCCAGCTGGCCTTGGTGAGCTCCTAATAGATCAGCCCCACCGTCTCAGTGGGTGGGTGTCCCCTCGCGGGCTTGACTTCCTTGCTCATGTCTCTAGTTTTTAATATTTCAAACTGCATTTTATGACTCAAATAGAGTAGGTTCATTTTAAATGCTTCATATGAGTTTGAGAATAACATGTGTTCTGCGTTACTACATGACAATGTCTCTAAGTATTATTTGTTCAGTTATTAAAAGATGCTCTGTGAGTTAGCTCTATGTATAGTTTATATTCTGTTTTTTTTTGTTTTTCTATTACTTATAGAGGAATATTGAGAGATAATAGTAGATTTTGTTATTTTTCTAACAGTTCTAAAAGTTTTGTCCTCAAATTGTGTGTCTGTGTCTGTGTTTGTTTGTTTGTTTCATGTGTACATGCAAGGCTAGAGATTGGCCTTGGGTATCATCCTCTGTCACTCTGCAATCTACTTTTGACATGGGCTCTCTCCTTATATGTGCACTTTGCTGTCTGTACTAGTTCGACTTGTCAGGACCTGTCTTCCTCTGTACATGAGTTCTGCAGTTACAGAGGTCATGTACATGCAATACATGTCATTGTCACCACCCCAGCCCTCGCTGTTGTCATCTGAGTACAGGGGTTCTGAACTTGGGTCTCCACTGTATCCAACTGTCAAATACCTTTACTCAAGACATAGATAACAGGGATTCTTAAACCTTTGTAAAGATTGATCCTACTTTCATTATGTGATGACCGTATTGTTCCTTGAAATCAGGTATAATATTTTTCCTTATTCTGATTTCTATTTTGCATGAAAGAAACACCATATTTCTAGCTTCTTTTGTATTCATGTTAACTGCAATGAACCTTTTCTTTTCCCTATGTTCTATGTGTATCCTTATTTTTAAGATAGGCCTCTATGGAAATTTATACTCTGGCCTTAAAAATCAAATGATAATTCCTATTTTGTTTAGTATTGTATAGCCCCTATATGTGGCACATTAATTGTCCTTGGTCCTTTCTGAATTATCTCTTTCTCTTTCATTTCTGATGTTTGATTATAGCATATTTCACGGTATACATGTAGGCTCCATCTCTATGCATGTGAAAATTTATATCATGTTAGATTTGAGGCAGTTTGGCCATTATTTACTCAAATATTTGAATGTTGCATCTCTCCTTCCTCCCCTCATGTCCTATGAGTATGCTGGTGAACTTGTCCCATGATTCTTTATGCCTGTTTCACTTTTGTTCACTTGTTTTTCTTTTCTTTTGGTCAGATTTTAGTGACATATCTTTAAGTTCTCTAATTATTTCTCCAGACTGCTCAAATATGTTGTTTTAATCTTTTAGTGAATTTCTCTCAGTTATAATTCTATTCATTAGAGCTATTGAATGACAAGTTCATAATTTATTTTTATGTTATTAATATTCTTGTCATGACAAACTGTTCTGTTTTCTTTATTCATTCATCCATAATTTCCTTCAGCTCTTTGAGCATATTAAAAATTGTCCTCAGAGTTTAGAATCTGTGCTCTTTCAGGTAACCTATCACTTCTCAGGGACATTAGGGTTAGTAAATATGTGAGCAATTACACAATTCCATTGGAAAATTATTTCTGTTTGAAGGATTGTTGGGAAAATGAGCCAATTAATAACATGCATACAGATGACATATGATTTATTAGAAAATAGTCTAGAATAGCCAAAGGATGCAAGTAGTATTTATGGAAAATTACCAGAAATAATATTAACTATTTTATAAGTAATTTTAATTTGAAAACTGAAGTACAGTTTTCATTATATTCTCTTAGTTGTAAATAATGACCAAAATGACAAAGCAGAGCCTTTTTTGCAGAGTATGAAAGTCTTAAGATATTAAATACTATGTTTATGAATTAATTATAGATCTGAGGTTACAAGTAAGAGTATTTCATATATTTTTATTGGTAGTGGGAATTAACAAAGGTGTTTGGGTATGAGGTGACATTCTACTCTGTAAGGATTAGCTATTGTAAATTCTTATAGAGCCTGTTTCTTACCCAAGATTTCAGATTGAAGTCTTAGTACAGCAGGAATTTCCTCAGTGACCTTGGAGAGATGCTCATCAGTCCAATATTCCTTTGCCCATTGAGTTTTCCTAATGCTCACTTGTTTATCGCAAATAAATAGAATTATAGTTTCCATATAGTTTCTCCTATATGTGCATAAATAAAAATGTACCTATATGCATGACCATGCTTATTATATTGGTTAAAATGGCCACAACCATAGTCCAGTCTCATAGCATATCTAATATTTTTATTACAGTTTATCTTTCCTTTTTTTAATTTGTACTTCCACAATGAGCATTGAATTAGGGTAGTGATACCCAATATATATGAATGGAGGTTGACAGAGAATGGTTGTATGTGTGTGTATATATATATATATATTATACATATATAATATATATATGGTTATAATACATTGTAAAAGTTGATATAATTCTGTAAAATTAAAATATCCCAGCATCAGTTACTTAATTCCTAATATGATTGTAGAAATGAACATTTTATGATTTATATAAAGAAATATTTGACTTAGGATTTTGCTGAAATACTTAGCATTAGAAAATCCAGCCTTTTATCCTGGGAGAGATGTAGTTGACAAGTGATATTTTATTTTTCAAAATTTAAGTAGCTTGGTATAGTATATCAGAACAAATATAAAATATAATATATTTTCTCAGTTTCATCTATAGACACTGAAAAAGGACCCAAGCCATGTACAGACCATAATTGTGAATCTTCCAAAAGATTATCTAAGGTATGTTATGATCTGGTGGAAATGAAGAAAAAAATTGAATGGAAATGCCCAGTGTTTAAAGATTCATCATAATTAGTCTTTGTTTTAGCTATTTGGAAAATACATAGAGGCCCACAGTAAGGGCTTCCAATAATGAAGTAAAACTTCACCCATTACAAAATAAGAAATCAATATAATTGAAATTTGACAAATTACTTTATATTTAATATCGTGTAACTGGTTATCTAAAGAATGGTTTTTCATTTATTTGGCCTTATTTCATATGGCTAGTTTATATTAAGGAGAAATCATGGCTGTAATTCTTCCAGTTGTTTCAGTTTCCATAGATGTTTACATATTGACCTTATATAGTGGTATTTTGCTACTCACTTGTTAGAATAGTTATTTCATAGATATTTAGTATTTTTGTGCAGTCATCATATTGTCCACAGGTATACAGTTACATGTTTCTCTTAAGTCTTTACTCATTTAGCTGACCTAATCTGAATGGCTAGAGTCAGTACAAAGCTGAACAGACGTGATGAGACTGGAGATGTTTTGTCTCTAGACTTAAAGCATTTAGTCTTCAGCAGTCAAGTCTTGGAGCAGCTGTACATTTTCTTTTTAGTAGAATGATGTTCTCTTCTACTTTTCATTGCTGGATTTTACTATGAATGACTTAAATTTTGACTAGTATGTTTAGCAAACACATCAGTATTATATTTGTCAGAATCTTATGAAGGATTTTTCTTTTTTTTTTTTTGCTCATACATTGTTCTATGCAATGTGTGTTATAGGATTTGTGGTCATATTTTAAAACCCCTAGTACAATTCAGCATCAATTTTTTGAGCATTTTAGTGTAAACCTGTGGACGTGGTTATAGCTTAAAGTTTATCTTTACAAGAACAGTAAGGTATAGATATACAGTCTATATATAATGTCATAATTTATGGATATTGATAGTGGTGTAATCCCATGATTTATCTGTCTTTTCACATTCATTTATATCCATTTCTGTGTGACAGACTATATACAGTTACAGTTTGGGGTAGTGTCATGTATCCACCACTATAGTAAAAACAAAGAACAGCTTCAAACTGGATCTTTGATGTCTGTTTTGTTTTGTTTTCTTGAGACAGGGTTTCTCTGTAACTTTGGAGCCTGTTTTAGAACTAGTTCTTGTAGACCAGGTTAGCCTTGAACTCACAAAGATGCACCCGCCTCTGCCTCCTGAGTGCTGGGATTAAAGGCGTGTGCCACCACTGCCCAGCTTGATCCGGCTTGATGTCTTTTTATACCCATATTTATATCCCCATGACACTCTCCCTGCTTCCTGAATCCTAGAACTCATTCTTCTATCCTCTGTTTTTAAATTTTCTCTATTAAAAAACATCTCACAAAGCTTTATTCAAGATTATATATAAATAGATGGTTGCAGGCTTATGCTGATGTTATAGTTTATGTATATATGTATATCCATACATTTATGTATGTATATAAAGTTAGGTTAACTTATGAAACAACACATGGCATCTCTATTTTTGACTTATACCCTTTCCTCCCAATTGATCCTTTAATACTTGTTATGTATTTGTGTGTTCATGTGTGTATATGTTTATGTATAACACATGTGGGAAAAATGTATTTGTCTTCCTTAGTTTTATTTAATATATATTATATATTTTATAGCATGAATAGTAAAAGCCCATACACAGATATTGCGTTTCAAGCTGAAAGATTAGAGAAGAAAAGCAGCCAAGTCTCTCGAGAGCTCTCATCTCTTACCAGTGCTCAGATCAGAGGGGTGATAAACTGAACCTCAGATTATATTGCTCTTCACAAAACCTCAGACTGAAACTGAGACCCTGAGCTCCTGTCTCCTCCTGTCTTATATTCCTCTCTAGTACTGGGATTAAAGGCATGTACCACTGCCACCCAGCCTCTATGGCTAACTAGTGTGGCTGCTGGTATTAAAGATGTGTGCCACTACTGCCTGACGTGTGTGGATGACTAGGATGGCTGCTTTGCATTCTGATATTTAGGCAAGCTTTATTTATTAAAAAAAATAAAGTATCACTATATTTCCCCTTTTGGTCTAAAATAAAAAGGAAGGCTATAACTAATACAAAAAAACTACATACAATAAGTACAGTAACTATATACAATATATACAGGCAGTAAGTACATCAATAATGTCTAGTTCATTTTCCTTTGACAAATTCAGAGAAAATACTCCCATTATCTATCCTATCTTGGTGAGTCCAAAGACTTGTACCTAATTTACTTTCTATCATAACTTGCATTGCCACCCAAAACTATCTTTTGATATCTCTCAAACTTATACACTTTACACTTCTTTGGTGAATTTCTTTTCTGAGTCTCATAAAAAAGGGAAACTATACTATGTAGCCTTCAACTACCTCAGAGACCCAAGAAGGAAATAGTGTTAACTGAGTAAGCAGAAAATGCAAGCTAACAACTTCCAAAAAAAATGTGAGAATGTAGAAACAGCTGACTGCCTGGGGGAGTCACTCAAAGTTCCTCTGCAATGTTGGGGCATTCATCTTCAGCCTAAAGGCCTAGAATATTTGACAGACTTTTCTATGAAGCAGGATATTCTGAAGGGCTGTCTTGCCTTGTCTTGTCAAGTTTTGGCAGTCATTCTCTTTTGTGTCCTGCTTGTCCAATTAGGAAAGCATACTATCAGAAGCTGAGGTAAGGGCTTTTTCTTGCTCAATGGCTTACTTTTGCCACAAAGAAAGTAAGCTCTATGTGGAGTTTCTACAGTGCCCATCATCTTCTTTGAAGTAGACTGGTGCTACTAGGAGCAGATATGCCACATTGTCATAAAAAGGAACCTATGTTATTAAGATATCTTAAATGTCATATTTGGTAGATCTCTGAAATATGTGAAAATGATCTGTCTATTTACAGTATATCTCTGTTTGACCTTGAAAACATATCTAATATAACTACAAGTTTAGTTGTAATAGGTGACTAGTTACTAACCTACATTTACTTATTATCCTAAACAGTTGGTAACAATAACTTTCAAGAAGTAGAAATTTGCCTTATTGTTAAATGAGCTGTATAGGTACAATACCTTGAACAAGATTAGAAGCGTATTATGTACAGTATGTTTTAACAAAAGTAATCCTAAATTTGTATTAATATACAAATTTGTATACAATATACAAAATTCCAATCCAATATAAAATATTTAAAACTAGTAGTTGCTTTTAAAAAGTAGATTCAATAATCTACTCTTTTATCTTATTGTATTTGTATTCCTCTTTTTTTTTCAGAAAAAGAACTCTGAATCTAATCTCCTTTCTTCAACTTTCCTCCTGACCCTAACCAATAATAAATTATAAACAACTCCCCTAAAAAATGACAAATATTTATAATCCATTGAATGACCAAAAACCACCCACACTACCTCTTGAGAATGTGGGCATCATATTCTCAAATTTATTTCCTGCTATCTGGGGGTCACAGCATCTTTAGGACATACTGAAAAGAAAATTTGGATTAATTGTCAAGTCCTGGGAGAGGTAACATTATCATTTGTTGTACAGTCTCTGCATAGTGGGAATATGCAGGGTTTGTCGCAAGTCCTGCCTAGAGTAGTCTGTGAGGCTGGATCATCTCAGCTAGCCACCTTGAAATTCTTCTGAGTAGTTTGTAGTCCAAAGCTGATCCTTAGGTGTTGTTTTTCAGCTAAGTGGTATTATCATAGTCCTGGAGGAATCATTGTGGGACACCATCCTCTTTTTGGAGACTTTGAAGTTCACTGCTAGGCCTGTTCATGGTTCACTGCAAAAAAGTGATGAGACTCAAACCACAAATCATGTACAGGAAGATAGATGAAACCTTTTTCTAGAATTAGTACTGTATAAGACAATTAATATCATGATAAAAAGTTTAGAATAAATATATATGTATATATATTAATGTTATATATTTTATACCTTAAGAAAAACTTTTAAAGAGTCAGTATAAGGCCAAAGGATTATGCAATTAGTGACAATAAAATTGTCTTTAAATATTTGTTTTTATTCTGCCCCATATCAGGTGGCTCTTCTGACATGGGATAGAGATTTTGGTTTTACTTTAATAAGCATGCTTGGGTTTAGAGAAGGAGAGAGCCACACTCCAACTCCAAAGCCAGCTTTTATCTTTACCTGAACTGAGACTACAAAGAGACCATTTGCAGCAGAAAACAAGCATTTTGGAAGATTTATGAAAGTTTATCCTGTTAGTAATGTGATATACCAATAGGCCAATTTATTCTTTATCTTGGGACTTTTTTTTTCTGTCTCATTTGTCCTTTTTCTTCAGATATGTCATTTGTCTAGTGGTCATCAGATTCCTTAGGTGAATGCCTTTATTCTCCTGAAAAGACAAAGACAAAGCCCTTCCCTAACCCTAATTTTGGGGAGATTCTGTTTTGGCAAGTTATATCTGATCAAATGAAAAGCATTTATTAGTTTTTTTTTTTTTGTTTTTGTTTTCGAGACAGGGTTTCTCTGTGGTTTTGGAGCCTGTCCTGGAACTAGCTCTTGTAGACCAGGCTGGTCTCGAACTCACAGAGATCCGCCTGCCTCTGCCTCCCAAGTGCTGGGATTAAAGGCATGCGCCACCACCGCCCGGCCATTTATTAGTTTTATATGTTATTTTATATTAAACAGCCATGGTGTTTGATGAGTATTCATCTCTTTTAATTAAAGATGCCTCATGTTCAAATTAAGTCTTTATCAATTTTGATAGTATCCATAGATTTTCATTCACATGGAAACAAAAGCAAAACACCTTCCCAATGTAACATTTGTCTTGGTTTCCATTCTGAGGTCAGTACATCTTTAAAGTGTACGGGTTGACTTAATTCTGTAGTTTTTTGTACTGTCCAGTGTTTCTCTGCAGCTGTTGTTCCTTTCTCATTAGCATTTAGAAAATTCAAAGTTAATAGAGCAGTATGTAATCTGGGGGCATTTATGACCCTTTTCTGTTTGTTTAGCATAGCCCATAAAGTTTGATTTTTCTATAACTGCCTGGCCTGTAAGATTATGTGATATACCTGTAATATACTTTATATTTTAATAAGCAAAAAAACTGTCTAATTTTCTTAGAGACATATGCTGGAGCATTGTCTGTCTTTGTTATGGCCCCATGATGTCCATAACTTCATGTGTGTTTATCAAATCAGCCTTTTCTGAACTCAAAGCAGTTGCCCATTGAAACCCTGACTAGGTATCAATAATATGGTGTACATATATTAGTTTTCCAGATTCTACAAAATGGAACTCATCCATCTGCCAGATTTCATTCATTTGAGTACCCTTTGGGTTACTTCCTGCAGGTAGTGGTGTTTGTTTGTATAAAGAACAAGTAGGATATTTTCTCATTTTTCCTTGGCATGTTGCCACATGATGGAAAGGTCTTTTTTTAAACTTTTGCTATTGACATGATTTTTTTAAATGAAATTCTGAGGCCTTCATCACATTTCTATTCAATTGCTGGTTGATTTTTGTATTACCTAATGATAGAGGACCTTGCAGTCCTATATGGGATTGGATGTGTGTTATGTTTATGGGAGGATTCCTATTCTTGATTGTATCTTGTAATTGAATAAATAATGAAGTCAATTCTGTTTCATCTGGTATAAATTTAGAGGTTTCAATATGCAAAACAACTTTCTGCATATTGCGAATTGGTAACAATGTTGAGAGTTTTTTTTAAATCCCTTAGTACCATGAGAATAGCATATAATTGTGACTTTTGGACAGTTTGCTGAAATTTTATGATTTGTAACCTGCCTTTTCTGATATTTGCATCAGTATAGACTGTAGGGGCTCTGGTTATTGGTGTTTTGAATATAATGCATGGAAGGATTTGGCTAGTTCTCTTCGTAAGTTGAATTTTCTTACTTTTGGAATATTTATTGTTAACTCTCTCAATTACTATAAGCTATCTTCCAGGGTTCACTTTCTGCCCATAATTTGTCAATTTCATTTTTTTATTAAAAGGTACTATAATTTCTGTTGGGTCTATTCCTGTTAATTGATGAAGTCTCAATTTTGCTTTTAGAATTAACTCAGACCTTTTCCATATATATTTCAAAATTTTTACTTGGCTTATGTGGTAAAAAGTTCCATTCTAAGACAATATCTTCCCTGTGCACTAAAATTCCTGTAGGAGACTACTTGGAGGTAATATGGCCAGAATGCAATTAAGCTTCTGATCCACATGATCCATATGTGGCTTCTGTAATTTCTCTTCTTTCAAAGCCAATTGTCTCTCAGTTTCAGTTGATAATTTTCTGGGACTGTTTTAAGTCTTGCCACCATCTATGGTTTTGTTTAAATTGTTCAGTTCATCAGATTTTTCCCAATAGTAGGCAATAAATTGAAAATGTCTCCTTACAATCTTTGGAAGTTATTAAGAGTCTGCAATTGATCTCTCCTAACTTGCAACTTTTGGGGTCTAATTCTTTGTAAACCTATTTTATAGCCTAAATAGATAATAGAATCTCCTCTTTGTATGTTTTTCAAGAGCAATTCATAATCCCCAACAAGGCAATTTTTTTACTTCTTCAAACATTCTTTGTAAAGTATCTGCATTTGAATCTTATAATAAAATATCATCCTTGTAATGGTAAACTATAGATTGAGGAAATTTCTTGAGTATCATTTACAATTGCTGTCGTACAAAATATTGCACATGGTGCAGCTATTTAACAGTCCTTGTGGGAGAACCTTTCACTGATACCTCTAAGCAGGCTGAGAATTATTATAAGTAGGCGCTGTGAAAGCAAATTGCTTTTGTCTTATTCTTGTAAAGGTATAGTGAAAAAACAATCTTTTAAATCAATAACTAAAAGAGGCCATTCTTTAGGCAATTGAGAAATTAAAGGATTTCTAGACTGTAGAGAGCACCTTGACTAACTCAACCTTAATACCTCTTAAAGCTATTGCCGTTCTCCATTTTTCCAGATTTCTTTTTAATAACAAATATAGAAAAATTCAAAGGGCTGGTTGATTCTTCAATATGCCGAACATTTAGTTGCTCCTGTACCAGTTGTTCTATATCCTGCAGTTTCTCTGTTGTTAAAGGCCATTGCTTAAACCACACAGGTTTTTCTGCCAACAATTTTAGAAGTAAGGGCTGTTGGTGCCTTTTTTCAAACAGCTGCTGATTTAAAAAAAATCAGCAGCTGTTGTGCCCTATTCTTGTACAACTTGAATGGTCAGTGACAGTTCTTTATAATGCTTTCTAATATTTTCCCCAGAAACATACATTAATTTATGGGTTGTTTTTAAGATTAAGTGATTTTTAATTTGATTATTCCATTGCTATAATAAATCAAGTCTCCACAAATTTATTTCTGTGTTAACAGTATATGACTTTAATTTTCCTCTTTGTCTTTCTGGCCCTATACATTCGACCTATCCTGTGCTCTGTTTCATTTGAGATAAAGTTTCAATCCCTAAAAGCTAAATATTTGCCTCCCGAAGAGGCCAATTTTGATGCAAAGATTCTGGTGAAATTATTATGCCTACCAGACCTTCAATGACAATGTCATTTATTTGTATTTTTAAATTTGGTCTTTGTTCATTTATAGAAGTTTTCTAAAATACTTGCTTTATGGTTTCTCATAAAGAAATCATTTTTTTTTGTTCTCTCTTATATAGCTGTTCTATTAACCAGAACAGTATGTTTTTTTTACAGTAAGCATTAGGTTCTTTAATAAATTTTGGAAGGAGTTTTCTCTATGATGGCAAGAAACAACTGAACCATATTTGACATAGGGGCCTGCAAGAGGCCCTTCAAGGAGTTTCCCAATGGCATTCCCTTGTATGTCTCTTGATCTAGTGCCTACCTTTACCAAAACTTTTGCCTAATCCAGAAGGGAGGGGTGTTCTGTTTGGATTATCTTTTAGAAAAAAACATTGTTTCTAGAAATGCCCTGTTTACAGTTCTTTTTAAGGTGACCTTGTTTGCCAGTTTATAACACTATACATTTCAATTTTTCCTCAAACCCCTGGAAATCACCTCTGTTATCCAAGTATCATCATGGGTATGAGAGACAGTATTCATTGTATCTCAGATCCTTTCCTTTAAGAGTCCTGATCTTGCCTTCAAAGCCTAATTATCCTTTTATATTGATGATTAGCATCTTCAAAATCCAGAGGTTCAATTATTATTTGTATAGCTTCTGAATTTTGTATCATTTTATTTATTGCTGAAGCCAATCTCTGTAAGAAATCTGTGAAGGCTCCCTTTGGGCCCTTACGACTTTAATAAATGAGTCAATTTTCTTTCCAAATCTTTAGTTATGTCCCAAGCATTTAAGGCTGCTGAATGACATAAAGCCAGGGCATGGCCATCATATAAAGATTGCTCTTCTACAATAGCATAATCTCCTTCTCCAAGAACTTGATCTTGGGAGATTTCCACAGCTCCAGGTTTACTCTATTGTTCAATAGTCTTAGCCTCTTCCCTGAACCAGGTACTCCACTGTAATTGTGGACCAGGCTCTAAACAGATTTAACTAAGTCTATTCAGTTTTAGCGATAATTCCATTATAAACTGACCACACGTTTAACATTTGATCCACAAAAGGTTAGTGCATGACATATGAGACTATCACTTCCTTGAATCACCTTAAATCCATCATTTACATAGGAGTCCATTAAGTCTTGCACAACCTTCAAGATATCTATGATTTGGCAGTTGTTTGTATAAGAGTATTCGATATATTAAGGTTGGTTGTTTGAATACTGTAGGCTGTTCCTCTCTAACCTTATAATGCAATGTTTAAATTGGTTCTTTATTAAATTCCTCAGTCAGGATCTGGATATTTATATGATCTATTTTATTAAGTTTTTCTAAGACCTGTATCTTGGCAGTCAAACCAAACAACTTTTTATGAGATAAACCTAGAATTATGAAGATGACAACAATAATATTCAAAATGATAATTAACAGTATGTCAATCCCAGTTAAATTGATTATCCCTTCACTTAATTGTTCCAGTTTTAAATAATTTATTATATAATCATACAGAGAACTTTCTCTATTGTAATTGTGTCTTCCATTTTTTAACATTGGAAAAACTCCCTTCTAAGTAATTCTTCCCTTAAGAATTCCCAATTTTCTCACCAGATCTGCCACCGATGATGATGACAATATGAGGCTTATTGCTGCTTCTAAAACAGTGAAAGTATGACTGGATTTCAAAATGATTACCTAGTTTGACACCAGCCTGAAAAGGGGGATCAGGAAAAACCCACCAGGAGATAAAGGAAAACCTGGCCGGTAGGGCGGTGTCTATGTCCATCTGTAGCTCTGGCCTGTCCCGGTGACTGCAGGGCCACAGGCAAACAGCTTTTTCATGAATTCATAATCCAAACATTGGGCACCAGATGAATTTCATTTCTGAGTCTCTATCCATTCATTTGTGGATGAATATCTAGCTAAGTTTCATATTTCAGTTATCTTTAATAGTGCTTCTATAAATGTGGATGTTCAGATTGTTTGTTGGGAGACTGACTTAAATTTTTGGTGTTTATATGGGAGTAATATAGCAGGATCATAGGTAGTTTCTAGATTTAGCTTTTTGAGCAACCTCCATGCATATTTCCATGGTGGCTGAACTAGTAAAAATTTCACCCATAATGTAAAGGCTTCTATTTTATCATTCTCACCAATTTTGTTGTCATTTGTTTTCTTTTTTATACCTTTTCTGGATTGAGTGAGATGGGATAGAGTTTTTTTTATGGTTTTGTTGATGGTGTTTGGTTTTTGGTGGTTTGAGACAAAATCTCACACTGTAGTCAAAGCTGACTTTTAATTTATGGCAGTTGTACTGCCTATCCCTCCTGAGTACTGAAGTTTCCAGTGTATGTCATCATATTTAGCTCTTTATGTAGTTATTTTTATATAGTTTTATATATTCATTGATAATTTTATGGATGCATACAATGTATTTTTATAATAAAATTTTAGTAATCAGTTATTTAATTTTCCCCTGCTCAGTTGATTACAGTTTCTCCTACCTCCTCTTCTCCCATTTTCTCCCCCAACCTCCCATCTCCTTTCCACTCGCTTTTCCTTACCTTCATGAAAGTACTGGCCTCCAGTGTATATCAGCCAGCCATGGTATATCAAGTTGCAGCAAGACTAGGCACCTCCTCCCCTTTTAATGCTAGAAGAGGCAATTCAGAAGGAGGAAAGTGTCCCAAGAGTAGGTAACAGAGTCAGAGACAGCCCCTACTCCCACAGTGTACCAAGCCACACAACAGAAACACATGTGCAAAAGGCCCAGGACAATTCTATGAAAGTACTCTGGTTGGTGGTTAAGTTTCCATGAGGCCAGTGGTGAGAGTGGGGTATTGAAGTCTCCCACTATTAGTGTGAGGGTTTCAAGTGTGATTCAAGCTTTAGTGATGTTTCTTTTACAAATGTGGGTGTGCTTATATTTGGGGCATAGATTTTCAGAATTGAGACTTCATCTTGATGGAATTTTTCTGTGATGAATATGAAATGTCCTTCTTTATCTCTTTTGGCTAATTTTAGTTTGAAGTATATTCTGTTAGATATTAGGATAGCTACACCAGCTCATAGTGTAGCTATCTTTTTCCAACTATTTACTCTGAGGTAATGCCATCTTTGAAGTTGAGGTATGGTTCTTGTATACAGCAGAAGTATTGATCTTGTTTTCATATCCATTCTAGTAGCCTGTATCTTTTTATAGGTGAATTAAGACTGAAATTAAGATATATTATTGACCAGTGAGTTTTAATTCTTGTTATTTTTAGTTTTGTTGTTGTTGATGGTATTATGTGTGTTTTTCCCTTCTTTGGGTTTTGCTGGTGGGGATTATTACCTGTGTTTTTACAGGTGTAGTTACCTTTCTTGGGTTGGAGTTTTCCTTCTAGTACTTTCTATATGTCTAGATATATTGATAGGTATTGTTTAAATCTGATTTTGTCATGCAATATCTTGTTTTCTCCATCAATGGTGATTCAAATATTTGCTGGGTAAAGTAATCTGGGTTTCCATCCATAGTCTCTTAGTGTCTATAATACATCTGTATAGGACCGTCTGGCTTTTGTTGTTTCCATTGAGAAGTCGGGTATAATTCTGATAGGTCTGCATTTATATGTTACTTGGCCTTTTTCCCTTTGCAACTCTCAATATTCTTTCATTATTCTGTATGTTTAGTGTTTTGATTACTAAATGGTGAAGTAGGGGGACTTATTTTTTGGGGGTTCAACCTATTTGGCGTTCTGTAAACTTGTACTTTCATAAGCATAACCTTCTTTAGATTGGGAAAGTTTTCTTCTGTGGTTTTGTTGAATGTATTTTCTGTGCCTTTGAGCTGGAGGTCTTCTTCTTCCACCTCTATTATTCTCAGGTTTGATCTTTTCATGATGTTAAAGATTTCCTGGATGTTTTGTGTTAAGAATTTGTTGTATTTAACATTTTCTGTGACCAATGAATCTATTTTGTCTACTGTATCTTCAGCTCCTGAGATTCTCTTTTTCATCTCTTGTAATCTGTTGGTTATGCTTGCATCTGTAGTTCCTATTAATTTACCCAGATTTTCCATTTCCAGAATTGCCCTGGTTTGTGTTTTCTTTAATGTCTCTATTTAAGTTTTTAAGTTTTGAACTCTTTGAATTGTTTGCTTCACCTGCTTGATTGCTTTTTTCTTTGTTTTCTTTAAGGGATTTATTGATTTCTTCTAATTTTTTGTTTATTTTCCTCTTTTTCTTTAAGGAAATTTTTCATTTACTTGTTAAGAATCTCTATCATCTTTATAAAATTATATTTAAGGATGTTTTCATCATCTTCTGGGTTATGTTCAGATCTTCCTTTTATAGGACCACTAGGTTCAGATGTTGCCATATTGCTCTTTAGGTTGTTGAATGTATTCTTGCATTGGTGCCTACCTATCTCTTCCTCCGGTGCAGGTGGGGCCTATGCTTCCGGGGGTCTCTCTTCCTCCAGTTGGTTTGGGTGGGTCCTGGGACTTCAGGTGGTCTTTATTCCTTCTGGTGCAGGTAGGGCGGTGGCTCTGGTAATTGCTGATGCCACTCTGGGGGCTCCTCTCCAGGTGCAGTCAGGGTGAAGGCTCTGGTGGTCAGAGGTTGCAGGTATGAGGAGGATGCTGGGGCCTATCGGGTTTGGTGGTTAGGGGTGGGACTTAGGATGTTCCTGCAGGGCCTGCGGCCTAGAGAGCAGGACCCTCCAAATGGGAACCCAGACACGTACCTCTCCAGGGACAGTCAGGGCCAAGTCTCTGGTGGTCATAGATGCAGTGGGGGATGTTTGTGGGTGTGGGGATGCAGCTCTCAGGTCTCTGGGGCTTCACTGGGTGGTGGTGGGGTGCAGGATATGTCTCTGGGGTCTGGGGTCTAGAGTGCAGGGCCCTCCAGCTAGAGACCTAGATATTTACCTCTCCAGGGCAGTCATGGCCAAGACTCCTTCTTTCCTCCCCTATTAAAAAAAAACATTTTATTTATTTTTATTTTATGTGTATGAGTATTCTGGCTACATGTATGTGCTGGTACCTGCAGAATTCAGGGGTATCAGAATCCCCAGAATTGGAGTTACTGATGGTATGTGCTGTAGATTCTGGGAACTGAATTCAGGTCTTCTCTAAGAGTAGCAAGTGTTTTTTTCCCCTTTTCTTTTAAAACAATCTTTTTTTAAATTTTACATACCAATCCCAGTTCCCCCTTTTTCCCCCTCCTCCTGTTATCTCTACTTTCCCTCCACCCACCCTCCATCCATTCCTTAGAGAAGGTGAAGACTCCATAGGGAGTCTTCAAGGTCTGTCACATCACCTTGAGGCAGGACCAAGGCTCTCCCCACTGTATCTAGGCTGATCAAGGTATCTCTCTATAAGGAATGGGCTCCAAAAAGACAGTTCATACACTAGGGATAAAATCCTGGTTCCACTACCAGTGGCCCCACAAACTGCCCAAGCCACACAGCTATCACCCACATTCAGAGGGCCTAGTTCAGTCCTATGCAGGTTCGCCAGCTGTCATTCCAGAGTCAGTGAGCTCCCACTAGCTTGGCTCAGCTGTTTGTGTAAGTTTCCCCATCATGGTCTTGACTCTTTTGCTCATATTATCGCTCCTTCCTCTCTTTGACTGGATTCTGGGAGCTTGGCCCAGTGCTTAGATAGGGATCTCTGTATCTGCTTCCATCAATTGCTGGGAGAAGGTTCTATGATTACAATTAAGGTAGTCATCAATCTAGTTACAGGGGAGGGCCAGTTCAGACACTCTCTCCATTATTGCTTGGAGTCTTAGCTGGGGACATTCTTGTGGATTCCTGGGAATTTACCTGGTGCCAGGTTTCTTGCTGACCCCATAATGACTCCCTCAGTCAAGGTATCTCTTTCCTTGCTCTCCCTCTTTCCTTACCACAACTCGACCATCCTGACCCCTCATATTCTCTTCCCACCTCCCCTTCTTCTTTCCACTCTTACCTTTCACCGCCCCTGAAGGCGTAAGTCACAAACAATGCCACACCAGTTTGGAGTTATGATTAATAGGGTGGTATTTATTTAAAGGGGAAAAAACTTACAGATCACCGTCCCAGACAACAGCCCTCTGCGCAACCAGGAAGGGAGTCTAGTCACCAGCGGAGCAGGAAGTGAAGAGAGCGAGCAGAGGAAGTAGCCGTTTTTTTTTTTAAAGGGAGAGAAACCACGCCCCAATGGGCTAGTATCTCAGCAGCTATTGGTTGGAGGGGCGGAAGGACCTCCCGCAACATGCCCCCATGTTTCCAATTTACTCAGGAGATCTTGTCTAGTTCCCCTTCCCAGGGGGAATCCATGTATATCTTTCTCAGGGTCCTCCTTGTGTCCTAGCTTCTCTGGTGTTGTGGACTGTAGGTTGGTTATCCTTTGCTTTATGTCGAATATCCACTTAAGAGTGAGTACATATGATGTTTGTCTTTCTGGGTCTGAGTAATCCACTTAAAATGATTTATAGGTCTAAACAGAATTCTCAACAGATGAATTTGAAATGGCTGGAAGACACTTAAAGATTTGCTCAACATCCTTAACTATTAAGGAAATCCAAATCAAAACCACTCTGAGATACCATGTTACACCTGTCAGAATAACTAAGATAAAACACTGATGACAGCTTATGCTGGAATATGGGAAGCATTTCTTCATTGCTGGTGGGAGTGCAATCTTGTACAAACACTTTGAAAATTGGTATGGCAGTTTCTCAGAAAACTGGGAATCAATCTACCTCAAGACCCCGAAATACCACTCTTGGACATATACCCAAAGGATGCACACATAACACAAGGACCTTTACTCAGCTCTGCTCATAGCAGCATTATTTGTAATAGCAAGAACCTGGAAGCAACCTGGATGTCCCTCAACCAAAGAATGAATAAAGAAAATGTGGTACAACTACTCAGTGGTTAAAATCAATGACGTCTTGAAATTTGCAGGTAAATGGATGGAACTGAGTGTGTAGCAAGTGCTATTTACCATTGATCATCTCTCAATCCTCTTCATCCCAATTCAAGTGGCTTTTCTAGGTTTCCTAGAGTTACTGTTCTCCAGGTTAAAAGAGCAGATGGATCATTGGAGTTTGGAGACGAGTCTTTCCTATGGTGTAGGCTGGTGCTGGACAGGTATTAGTTGTTTAACAGAGCTTCTATCCTTAGTAACTCCCTTCCTTGCATACCACCAGCCTCCAGTGAGTACAGTTGCTTATAGTCTGTGTGCATGCCCTTGAGACCCCACAGATCATCTCCCTGAGTGGCCAATGATCTAAGGAGTATGTTCCAAGTGCAAGTGTGTTGTGAAGTGTGGAAACAAGCATAGCTCTGAGATCTTAATGTGTGCTATCAAAGTCCACTAAGCATTAAAACACCTTGCTTGAGGGCCAAGCTGCCACTATCTAGGAGTCAGCTGGCATTTCAGACATGTGAGTCCCTGCTACAGTGAACTACACAGGAGAATTAATTCCTAAGCAACATTTTATCATTTCCTGCGAACAGGTTCTTCATGTTCTTGGCTAACTTTCTTTTTGATGCTATTGTAAGTAGAATCACGACTTTAATTTCCCTTGGGCATACTTCTTTTTTTAATATATGGTAAGCCAATTGTTTTGTTTCCTATAAATTATGCATCCTATGGCTCCCGTGAATTTATTTATTTTAGCTTCCCAAGTTAATGACGGTGTGGAGGCTTCTATGTTTGCTGCTTATAAGATTATTTCATTTACAAACAAGAGATAATGTTAAAGTTTTCTTCCCAAATCGAATTGTTCTTCTATTTCCTTATTTGTTGTACCGGTGATTTCCCCAGACTATTTTAAATAGAAGAATCAAACCAGGTTTCTTTTTCTTTATCATAGAAGAAAAAGCTTCAGTCTTTTAATATTCCCTCTAATGGCATTAGAACTGCTATGTGTTTTGGATTCTGTTAATTATTTTTATTCTCAATTTTTTTTTGTCATGGATGTGTGGTAGAATCTTAAAGTGCATTTTCTTCCATCAGTTGAGGGAAAAATGTGCTTTTAAATACAACTGTGATGTATTAACATGGTTGATTGTTGAATACTAGCTTGTCAGTGGTAGGGGGAGAGCAGGAGATAGCTCTACACTATTCTGTACCAGCCGAAGGAGTTCTTTTTAGAGACAGCTACTAAGATGGGGGCTCAGATTATTGAATTCATTGTAAAAAAGGAAATAATTTTAGGACAAATCACTTTGAAGAGGAATCGGGGCTTATTAAAAAGATATTTTAATATAACTTTAAGCATGGTGGCTAATATGGTACTGCTTAAGAAATGGAGAGTATAGCACAAGCATGAGGGTCATGCATAATTGTCATGGTTGTGTCTTTATAGTAGTTTCATGTATGATTTTGGTGCTTTCTGAAATTAGATTTCAAAATATTACTAAGGCACTTATTAAAAAAGTTTTTGGTATAAGTGAGTTGATAAGGTGGTTTCTGGAGTACATTGTCTGGGATTATAGTTTATAATGGCATCCTAGGTCATAGGGTTGAATAGAAACTTGAGATATGAGTAAGTACATATGATATTTGTGTTTCTGGGTCTGGGTTACCTCACTCAATATGATGCTTTCTAGATCCATCCATTTGCCTGCAAATTTCAAGATGCCATTATTTTTTTCTGCTATGTAATACTCCATTGTGTAAATGTACCACATTTTCCTTATTCATTGTTTGGTTGAGGGCCACTTAGGTTGTTTCCATGTTCTGGCTATGACAAACAGTGCTGCTAAGAACATAGTTGAGCATATACATGTCCTCATGGTACAGTTGAGCAACCTTTGGGTATATACCCAAAGTGGTATTGCTGGGTCTAAGTGGCTTTTAGATATAAAACAAAGAAAACCAGCCTACAGTTCACAATCCCAGAGAATCGAGACAGAAATGAGGACCCTAAGAGAGACATGCATGGATCTAATATATATGGGAAGTAGAAAAAGACAAGATCTCCTGGGTAAATTAGGAGCATGGGGATCATGGGTAAGGGTTGAAAGGGAGGGAGGAGAGTAGAGAAACATGTATAGCTCAATAAAATCAGTTAAAACAAAAAAGGAAACTTGAGATATTTTTACTGTTATGTTATTGAAGTTTAATTTTGAATATATAATTCTAGAAAATTTTAGGTTTATGTATTGGAAAGGTATGAGACAATACTTAATGGACATACATGTGTAAGGCTAAAACATGGCTCCATGCTGTTTTAGCATTCTTTTTTTATTTTTTTAATTTATTTATTAAAGATTTCTGTCTCTTCCCTGCCACCGCCTCCCATTTCCCTCCCCCTCCCCCAATCAAGTCCCCATCCCTTGTCAGCCCAAAGAGCAATCAGGGTTCCCTGCCTTGTGGGAAGTCCAAGGACCACCCAACTCCATCCAGGTCTAGTAAGGTGAGCATCCAAACCGCCTAGGCTCCACAAAGCCAGTACGTTTAGCATTCTTATATACAATCTCTATATAAAAGGAATATGCTCTCTATACAAGCCCCATTACCATTAATGTTAATTGTGGTGGAAATCTTGACTCTTAGCTGGTGGGAGACTTCAACCAGATGTAGGTGACAGAAATTAATATTTCCTAAATTTTACCTGTTTGATTTTTTTCAGCATGCTTCAACTTTACTATATGAAACTTTGATCCCTTAAACTTAATGTTTATTTGCTGCTGAAGATTTATTTTCATAGCTTCTTACCTGCTGAACATAGTCTACCTTTTCAATGCTCATGAATCTCATCCTATCTGTTGTAAGAAGACTTAGAAGATTTGTACTTGGAGATTGAAGGATAACTACTTTTTAGAATATGGAAGAAATGACACCATTGCTCAGAACACCAAACCATATAAACAATAAAGCTCACAGCAGCTTGTTATTATGCCTGACCTCAAGATTAGTATCTTGAGATACCTGATAACCATGATACTAGTAAATCAAGTTGGAGGGAGAATTGGGATATATTAAAGTGTGGGTCTCAACCATGGGTCACTCAGACTATCCATTATCTGAGTTGTCAGCTATAAACACAGCATCCTTTTTTAGTTATGACACAGATTTACCTTGCGCTGCTAGAACACAATCTCATTTGTGTGGCAGCTGTCTTCGGTGTCTAAATTTCTGAGTTTAGAAGTGGGAACCTTTAGTCTATAAACTATACACTGCTGGCCATACATTGAGAATGTGCTAAAGAGGAAACAAGAGTTCCACAAAGGAATCTAATAATGCTACAGACTAAAGGGAAAAGTGTGAGACTGTAATTATTAATATATATGTATATGTATATTTGTATACACACATTTGCATATGTAAGAAATTCCTAAAGGAAAAGCAACAAAGGAATAAAAAATGTAAGGTTATAGCTACTGATAGTTCATGTGTGAGATTTACATAAGAATATAAAATGTCCTTTTTAATGTTTGAAAAAAAATTCAAGTTTTCAAAAAGGTCACAAGTGTAAGTAACTGTGTCCTCCAGTGATCTTGTGGCTGTGGAGACTCAGAATAGATTTAACTGTAGAGTTTACGACTTTGAGTTTTTCCGGTGTGGAATGGGTAGGCCTCTGAACACCCTGGCATGTGTCAGCAAACACCAGATCTTTATATCCTTGACAGGGAAGCACTTGAGTAAAATGTAATTGTCTTTGAAATATGCCTGCCCTTTGTATTAAATTAAGAAAAGGCAGTGCTTGATTTTGCTTCCTATGTTATTACAGAAGCAGCAGACAGGCACTCATGACCCTTTACATTGTGAGTTTCTTGATCCCTTTTCTCTAAATGCACAAGTGACTAGAATATTTAATCTCTATCCTTTGTGGTGTCATAAGTCATAGGGTTTTTCAGTATTTATTTTTATTACATATTTGTTTAGAAAGGGAACTTAGATTATCATTTATCAAAAAACAAAGCTATCATACAGAAAAAGGAAGTGAGATATTTTATCTACCACAACATGAACTACCTGAGGTAGTACTGTTGACCTGCTGCTCCAACTTTCATAGTGGCTGTACCAGTTTGCAATCTGACCAGCAATGAGTAAATGCTCTTCTGTCCCTTCATCCTTGCCAACGTATGTTATTATTGTTTTAATGACTTGAACATTCTCACTGGGGTAATATGAAATCTTAAAGTAGTTTTAATTTGTATTTTCCTTATGGATAAAGATGTTGAACTTTTCTTAAGTGTTTCTCAGCCATTAATGTTGCATCTTTTGAGAACTCATCTTAGATCTTTACCGCATTTTTGAATGTTCAGGATTTTTTGGTTCTTTACATATTTTAGGTACTAAGCCTTTATCAGATATATAATTGGTAAAGCACTTTATATTTACTAGGCTGCCAGTTTGTCACAATGATCATATTATTTGCATACAGAAGCCTTTCAGTTTTATGAGGACCCATTTATTAATTGTTGGTCATATTACTACTGTATTATTGGTGTTATTTCATGTCCAGAAAGTACATTCCTGTATCAATGAAATAAAGGTTATTGTTTATTTAGCTTTTTCTGCATTCAGGGTATCTTTTATGTTGAGGTAGGTCCTTCGGTGTTTTGCAGGGTGGTAAATATGGCTCTGATTGCATTCCCTACATGCATCCACCTCATTGACAAGCATTGTTTGTTGAAGACGCTGTCTTTTGTCCAGTGTGCATTTTTGACTTCTTTGTAAAAACCAGGAGTCCATGGGTATGTGAACTTATTTCTGGGTCTTCAATTTGATTGTGTTGATTAAGGAGGCAGATTTTTATCTACCAGGAAAATGTATTGTTTCGCAGGACTAAGTCTATTATTTGAATTACTCTTGTTTCTATTGAATTACAGCAGAAAGGATTGCAAACATTCTGTTCCTGCTGTTGCATATCCAAAAGACACATTTACAAGTTAACGTGGAATTTCCTGCCTTTGCAGCTTCCTCATAATGTCTAGGGCAGATGTCCAATGAAAGAAGTGCAGAGCAAAGCCCGACCTTAGAAATCATGTCTGACCTCTCACTGTAGTGAGCTCACTCATTGTGCACCATTCTTTGTTCACTAGTGCACCATTTTTCAATTTCCTTCTCTAGATATCTTTTGTGACATAGACATTTATGTTTTTTTTCTTGATTCTTTTTGTTTCCATTTTGGAATTATTCTTTATTTTAGAGCAAGAATACTGTCTAAAATATTTCCTCATCTAAAAATATTTTCTCTTTAAAAAACTTTTACCAAAAATATACCTACAGTTTTCTAGATTCTTTAAAAATATTTGTGTGTGTGCATGCCCACATGATGTGCATGTGGAAGTGTGTTTGCCACCACATACGTGGATGGCAGAGGAGAACTTCGCGGAATTGATATTTTCCTTTACCTAGGCCATCCAGCTTGCATGACAAGTGTCTTTGTTTGTTGATCCATCTCATTGACCTCCACGCCCATTTACCCTAATTGACAGCAGCCCTCTGTCAGATGTGGGATTAGTGAGGATCTTTTCCCATTCTGTAGGCTTCTGTTTTGTCTTGTTTACTATGCCCTTTACTTGCTTTACAGAAGTTTTTCAATTTCTGGAGGTCCCATTTATTAATTTCAGTGTCTGTGCTACTGGGGTTATATTTAGGAAGTGATCTCCTATGCCAGTGTATTCAAGTGTACGTCCCACTTTTTTGTCTGTGAGGTTCTGTGTGGTTGGCTTTATGTTGAGATCTTTGATCCATTTGGACTTGAGTTTTATATATGGTGATAGATTTGGATGCATTTTCATTCTACATGTTGATATCCAGTTATGCCAGCATCATTTGTTCAATATGCTTTCTTTTTTCCATCCGATATTTTTTTTGCTTCTTTGTTAAAAATCAGGTGTTCATAGCTGTGTGGATTGATATCTTGGTCTCGATTTCATTGGTCCTCCAGTACCAGGCTGTTTTCAGTACTGTAGCTCTGTAGTAAAATTTGAAGTCAGGGATTGTAATGCCTCCAGAAGTTCCTTCATTGTACAGTCTTGTTTTGGCTATCCTGTTTTTTGGGGGGTATTTTTGCTTTTCCATATGAAGCTGAGTATTATTCCTTCAAGGTCTGAAAATTTTTGCTGGTATTTTGATGGGCATTGAATTGAATCTGTAGATTGCTTTTGGTAAGATTGCCATTTTTACTATGTTAATTCTACCTACCCAAGAGCATGAGAGAGCTTTCCATTTTCTGGTGTCTTCTTCAAAGATTTAAAGTTCTTATCATACAGGTCTTCCACTTGTTTGGTTAGAGTTACAATATTTATTCCATTTACATTTGGCAAATTAAGGAAAATATTCTATGATTTATCGTGTCTTTGTGAGTCTTTTATATAATTTATATTTTATTGTAACTGAGAAAAACTATAATTATAACTATCTAGTCTTCAACTCCATCAAAGATCCCAGAAGGATATAATATTACCTAAATAAATAGAAAGTGTGTTGTAAGCAACTTCCAAAGTTCTAGAAATGACAGAGATATCTTGCTACCTGGATAGTCAACACCCAACATTCTTCTGTAATGTTTTGTCATCCATATAGGCCCCTAATATTTGGCAGACTTTTCAGTGAAGCAGGAAATTTGAAGGTCTGTTCTGCCTTGTACTGGCAAAGTTTGTCAGTTGTTTTCTTCTGTGTCCTGCAGAATGTCTGGCAGTTTCTTTTATGAAGCAGGAACCATGAAGGACCATCCCATCTTTTGGACAGTTCAGCAGTCACTTTTTTTGTGGGTCCTGCATGTCCAGTTCATACAGCATACCATCAAGCAGTACAGGCAAGAGCAGTTTTTTTTTTTTTTGCCCAAATGACTAGCCTTGTCACATCGAAGGCAAATTCCTTAATGAATTTCTTCAATGCCTATAAAACACCCTGATGTAATTGGTACTGCCAGAAGCAGACATGTCTCATTGAGAAAAATCTAAGTTTTTAAAGCATTTTAAATGCCATATTCTATAGGTCTTTTAAAGATTTGAAGAATATAATACCTATCCATCTGAAATATATCTCTGTACATCTAGAAACCCTAACATGACTAAAGTTTGACTATTATAGATGAATATCTATTAATCCATAATTTTAATTGAATAATACATTTAAAAATGTTTATACATAAACAAAATATTTTAAACAAGAATAGAAATATTTAAAACAAAATTAACCTTAAATTTGTATCAACAAACCAAAGTCCATACCAATGTAAAGTATTCATTTCTATATGATATCTCATTTTTTCTCTTTAGTAAGACCTTGACTATGACCATTAGCCATTTATAATCAACTTTCTTTAAGTGAAAATAAACATTTGTAAACAATATTTTGGAATTGATGCATAGATTTTTAGACTATTTCCTGCTGATTGGGGGCTCTGTTAATCAGGTATTTCATGCAGTGTCCTGTGTGCTTGGTCCTTTTCATCCAGCAGTTCTGAAGCTATTGTAGATGTTGGACCATCTGGGTTGTTGCTTCAGGAGGTCTTGCTTGTTCAAACTATATTAGCTAGTAAAGGACCCACAGCTTTCTGTCCTTTGTGGAAACAAAAGCAGAACCTCTTTTCCAGACTAACATATTTTTAGACTTAAAATTTCAAGTCAAAATACCTCTAAAATATATCTGTTGGTCTAGCTTAGCAGCTTGTATAATAAAATGTCTCTTTGTAGGTAGCTCATTCATAATCAAAAAATTCAAAGAAAACACAATAATATACATAATCCAGACTCTTTGTATATGTTCCATCTTTACATGACTTTTTAAAACTCTATTTCTTTTATTTATTTCTATTTTTTAATTTTTTTTTGAGACAAGCCTTCTCTGCATATCTTTGGCTGTCCTGGATCTCATTCTGTAGACCAGGCTGGCACTGAACTCATAGAAATCTGCCTGCTTCTGCCTCCCAAGTGCTGGGATTAAGGGCATATACCACATGTCCACTACTCTATTTCTTTTTTTAAGGACTTTCTCTACCCTTTTTCTTTCCTCTCCCAAGTCTATGTATGTTTTTAAACACACTGTAACCCATTTTGCGGTTCTTTTTTCCATCTGAATCTGTCTTTATTGTATGTATCTGTCTTTTTCTGACCACATCAGTCTTTAGTCTGCTAAGCAATATGACTAGTATTAAAGCTGAAGCTTTGGCAACTGGCTCTGCTCTATTTCTTAGCTTTCTGTAAGTTTAGCTTCATTGCAGAGGTACTAGTGAGAACCATATTTATTGCCACAACTCTGTGGAAATTCAAGGTCCATGCTACCACCAAGAAGCCTGCCAGTATCTGCTCATAAGCACCATTTAAATGTTTGGTGGCAGAGCCTCTTAAAAGAGCTGCAAGGTTTTTTACCACCAATGTTAAGTCAGGAAGCCTCTCTTAAAGAGCCGTGCCTGTGCTTGCTTCTAAAAGAGTCCATCTGAGACAATGCTCCCTCAAGATTCTGTGCTTGACTGTTCTTATCTGTCTAGAATTCTTTTGTTTTTAAAGCTTTCTCAGGCTTTATGTGGAAATTCTTGCCAAACGTTTGGGTGCCATTTGTAAAAAGAGACTGTGCTTTTGTTTTCTGGCTGCCTAGATCTGAATAATTACACAAAAACTTTATTAGTTGTAACACTGTTTTGTCAATGGCTCAGGCACATTCATAGCTAGCTCTTACATCTTAAATTAACCGATTTCTATTAATCTGTATATCACCATGAGGCTGTGGTTTACCTGTATTGTTATGACGTCTTTCTCTTTTGTTGGCTACATGGTGTCCCTTTGACTCTGCCTACTCTCTCTCTTTTTGTTCGGATTTTCTGCCTGACTTTACTTTGCTAAGTCATTAGTTGAAACAGCTTTATTCATCAACCAATAAAAGCAACACATATATAGAAGGACATCTCACATCAGACAACAAGTAAGGTAAAAAATAAAAAGTACCCAAATAATTAGGAGATAAAATATCTCTAGAAATGTCATTGTTTGTTTTGTGTTGGCTCTCTTTGCTGATCATAGGGCCTGCCCCTTAAGTGTAGTTTGTATACCCAGCGAGACTCTATTGGAGAGTGGCTATCAGTTAGAGATAGCTTCTAATTAGGGAAGGGTTCATGTCTATTTCCTTCTCAGTGCTAGAACCCCATCTGGCATAGACTTGTACAGGCCCTGTGCATGCTGCCAGTCTCTGCGAGTTCATGTGTGTGTCAGCTCTGTTGTATCTGGTTTAGTGCTCCATGCAGCATTAAATAGTACAGTTTTTTAATTCCATGAGTTTTTATATTTTATGTATTTTCTTAAATGTTCATATTTTTAATAGAATGCAATATATAATATATCATTTTCTATACTCTTTGTGAGTCATTTTTGGCCCAACATATTCCAAATATATTCCAATATATTCAAAAAAGTTTATGGACTGCTAAGAAAAATGTGTATTTCTAGTGTTTGGGTGAAATGTTCTATACATACCTGTTTGGTACATTTGATTCATGTTATCACTTAACTCTAGTGTGTCTCTATTTTTTGACTGAATTACCTGCCTGTTGGTGAAAATGATGTATTGACATTACCTAGTATAACTGTGTTAGAATGGATCTGTGGATTTATATCTATTAGTGTCTGTTTTATGAAGTACAGTGTACCTCGTTGGGATGTATGTGTTTAGAATTGTCATATTCTCTTGATGAATTATACCTTTAGAGTATGAAGAGACTTTCACTGTGTGTTCTGAAAAGTCTTAGAAGTCCTTTTTGTCATTTGTTAGAATAGCTTTTCCTAATTGTTTCTTAGTTGCATTGCTAGAAATACCCCCAATTCACCCTTTTACTCTCTGAGTTAGTGTCCATCCCTGAGCATGAGAGGTGTGTTCCTTTGAAGAAGGAAAAGGGAATCTTGTCATTTTCTCTAGTATTTAATAGGGAATTAAGACTTAAAATTCAGATTTCTTATTGAGAGATGAGTTTATTTTTGCAGTTTTGCTAATTTTATTTTGTTTCCTTAAATCTCTTTTGATTGACTACCCTGTCACTGTTTTTCCCTCTGGTCTCTAGAGTGTGTTTATTATTCTTGTCAGTTTGAAGTGTTCCTCTGCAATAGTTTTTGCAGAGTTGGTTTAATGGTCATACTTTTTCAGTCTGTTTTTATCATGGAACGTTTTTACTTTTCCCTTTACTTAGGAAAGAAAATTTTGCAATTATAATAGCCTGAATTGACAGTTGTGTTTCCTTAGAACTTTACTTGCAAGAACTTCTGCCTTTGTTTTTGTTTATTAATTTTTATTGAGCTCTACATTTTTCTCTGCTCCCCTCCCTGCCTCTTCTCTCCTCTTCAGCCCTCCCCCAAGGTCCCTATGATCCCAATTTACTCAGGAGATCTTGTCTTTTTCTATTTCCCATGTGGATTACAACTATGTATGTCTCTTAGTGTCCTCATTGTTGCCTAAGTTCTATGGGATTGTGATTTGTAGGCCAGTTTTCTTTGCTTTATGTTTAAAAACCACTTGTGAGTGAGTATGTGTGATAATTGTCTTTCTATGTCTGGGTAACCTCACTCAAAATAATGTTTTCTAGCTCCATCCATTTGCTTGCAAATTCCAAGAAGTCGTTATTTATTTTCTGCTTTGTAGTACTGCATTGTATAAATGTACCACATTTTCCTTATCCATTCTTTGGTTGAGGGGCATTTAGGTTGTTTCCATGTATTGGCTATGACAAACAATGCTGCTATGAACATAATTGGGCACATGTCCTTGTGGCACAACTGAGCATTTTTTGGATATATACCCAAAAGTGGTATTACAGGGTCTTGTGGAAGGTTGTTTCCCAATTTTCTGAGAAATCACCACACTGACATCCACAGGGGCTGTACCAGGTTGCATTCCCACAGCAATACAGGAGTGCTCCCTTTACCCCACAACCTCTCCAGCATAAGTTGTCATCATGTTTTTGATCTTGGCCATTCTTACAGGTGTAAGATGGAATTTCAGAGTTGTTTTGATTTGCATTTCTTTGATGACTAAGGATGCTGAACATTTCCTTAAGTGTCTTTTAGCCATTTTAGATTCATCTGTTGAGAGTTCTCTGTTTAGGTCTGTACTCCACTTTTTTATTGGATTATTTGTTCTTTTGATGACCAAATTCTTGAGTTCTTTGAATATTTTGGAGATCAGACTTCTGTCTGATGTGGGGTTAGTGAAGGTCTTCTCCCATTCTATAGGCTGTCATTTTGTCTTGTTGACCATGTTTTTTGCTTTACAGAAGTTTTCCAGTTTCAGGAGGTCCCATTTATTAATTGTTTCTCTCAGCGTCTGTGCTTCTGGGGTTAGATTTAGGAAGTGATCTCCTGTGCCAATGCATTCAAGTGTACTTCCCACTTTCTCTTCTATAAGGTTCATTGTGGTTGGCTTTATGTTGAGGTCTTTGATCCATCTGGTCTTAAGTTTTGTGCATGGTGATAGATATGGCTCTATTTTCATTCTTCTACATGTTGATATCCAGTTATGCCAGCACCATTTGTTAAATACGCTTTCTTTTTTTCATTTAATTTTTTTTGTGTGTGTCTTTGTCAAAAAATCAGGTGTTCGTAGGTATGTGAATTAGTATCTGGGTCTTTAATTTAAGTCCATTGGTCCACCTGTCTGTTCTTATGCCAATACCAGGCTGTTTTCAGTACTGTAGCTCTGTAATAGATTTCGAAATTAGGGATTGTGATGCCTCCCAAAGTTCTTTTATTGTACAAGATTGTTTTGGCTATCCTGGGTGTTTTGCTTTTCCACATGAAGTTGAGTACCATTCTTTCAAGGTCTGTGAAGAATTTTGCTTGGATTTTGATGGCCATTGCATTGAATCTGTGGATTGATTTTGGTAAGTTTGCCATTTTTACTATGTTAATTCTGCCTACCCAAGAGCATGAGAGATCTTTCCACTTTTTGGTGTCTTCTTCAATTTATTTCTTCAAAGATTTAAGTTCTTGTCATATAAGTCTTCCACTTGTTTGCCTAGAGTTACTCCGAGATAGTTTATGCTATTTGTAGCTATGGTGAAGGGTGTTGTTTCTTTTAACCAATCAGTTGTGATTCTGACAAGCTTTTATTTTACATTTATTTTTGCATAACATTCGGAATGATTGTGATTTGTGTCCTTTAAACTTTGAATAATAACACCTTTAAATGAGAGCAATTAGATATCAGATTGTATATAATTGTTTTAAATGTATGAGTATTTTCCCAGCATGTATGTAAGTGTACGTCATGTGCTATGTACTGAGGACTGGAAGAGTATACTAGATCCCTAGAACTGGAGTTACAGGAAACAATGCACCTCCATGTGAGTGCTGGGAATGGAACTCAATCCCCTCTGTAAGAATGACAAGTGCTCTTAACTGTGAACCATCTCTCCAGCTTCCTATTACTAATTCTTTTAGTATTTCCTTAAATGAAAATTATGTTTGACCAAATAAATGTAAAAAATTTGTCAGACAGAACTTACCAAAATTGGAAAATATTTAATATAGGAAAACATGTAAATAATTGAGTAATAGAAAAGCACAATTCATATTTATGTTGAGTGTAGTTCATTTAAAAGGGTTTAATAATTCTTTAATTTTTCATGGAAATAATAGACTTATGAAAGTATCCAAAGAAGTCAGACAAGTTGAGGTTCAAGAACAGTGTGCCCAGTTATCTGTGCTTCTGACTAGACTGGAGGTACAGATTCTTGTTGTAGAGGAAATTGGGTTTGAGTTCATGACTTTATTTTGTATTTCATGTAGAGGTGTGACTCCATAAAGGAAAACACTGCCTCTTATTCCTCTTCGCAGCCAAGTCAGAGCCAGTATTGCCAATATCAAGATATCTGTCAGAATGATGTCCTTAGTATTTGTAAATTTAATTATAACAAAGAGCTAGAACTTATCACATTTTATCTTGTTTATAAGCCTAATTTTCCTTCATAAAGTAAGGAAGGCGGTGATAGAATACATACTTCTTAGTGACTTATAAAATATTTTAAATAAATTTAATTTCATAAATGTGTTTAACTTTAAACAATTGTTTAAAATGAATGGTAGACTTTCCTTTTTGTGTGTTATATGTATCTTAACTACAGATAAAAAATTTGAGACTTTTTCCTCTACATTATTTGTTCTAAATTTATATTAGCCTTACAGATAATTAATCTTTAAAATTTTATTTCGAATGTAGGCTAAAAATCTCATAGAGAGATTTTTTAATCAGCAAGTAGAAGTCCTGGGCAAACGTATGGAGCCACTGCCTGAAATATACTACATTGAAGGAACACTTCAAATGGTGTGGGTTAACCGCTGCTATCCTGGTTATGGGATAAATTTCCTGAAACATCCAAAGTGCCCTGAGTGCTGTGGTATGTAATAAACTACATTTCAGGTTTTATGTGGATAAAAATTCACTTACTTTGATTATGTTTAACTGAATATTTATCTTCTTTTAAAACTGTCACTTAGATTTTGACTTATTTTAAATTATATATTTGAAGAAGCTGATTCTAAATATGTGCAAATAATATATTTTATTCTATTTTTGAGAATTCTTTGAAATATATCTTTAATATCATTTATTCCCCTTTATTTTCCTCTCTATGCTGTGAATACAACTGGTTAATAAAGAAACTGTCTTAGGACTGTGATAGGATAAAGCTAGGTAGGGAAAACTAAACTGAGTGCTGGGAGAAGGAAGGCAGAGTTAGTGAGAAGCCATGTATCCCCACCAGAGACAGATGCTAGAACTTTACATGTTAAGCCATAGCCTCGTGGTGATACACAGATTAATGGAGATGGGTTAATTTGAGATATGAGTTAGCCAGAAATATGCTTAAGCTATTGGCCAAACAAGTATTGCAAATAATATGGTTTCTGTGTGATTATTTTGGGGCTGAGCAGCCAGGAACAAACAAACCGCAGCCTCTTATGACACCTTCCCACAGATACCATCCCTTTATTTTACTCTTCCACCTTTTGTGCAAAATTTTAAAATTTTTAAAAAAGAAAAAGAAACTGTCTTGCAACAGACGTCCTGGCCACCTGGCTCTTTCAGCCTTTCTGCCACCTCTTCCATAATGTCGCCTAGGTCTAAAGTATAGAGGTTGTTCTGTAAATATATCCAGTGGGGATGGTCACCTCAAGATTAGTAGTTTGGTGCTATGAGCAGTTGTAATTATGAGCAATTTCTGTAATTGTATATATCAGCTGTGAAGAGAGGCTGCTTTGAAGAGGGGTGAGAGCAACCTTCTGTGGACATGAAGGTGTGTTTAGAGTGCAGTTAGAAACTATCCTAGTTTATCAAAGTGGCATCTGTATGTTCTCCTCCAGACCTGTGTCTGAAGGGTGCCTTCAGTATTAGTGCGCTAACTTCTTTTTCCAGAAGACACCTAGGGCATAGCCTATAATATTTTGGGGATCTATTGGGTTCTCCTGATCAATAATTTGAAATAAAGTTTACCATGCCTGCCATTGGGGGTTATGTTAGGCTATGCTTTGAGGGGGAGCATTGCCACCCCAAGCAATGCGACTTCAGCTGAAGCATATATATCTCTATATATGCACATATACTTAATACTATATATAATTTAAACATAAAATGATTCTTTATGGCATTATCAACTATCCTTAATGTTACTTGTCTCTCCTCTCACTCTCTGTGCCCTCTCTGCTCCTCCCTTTTCCTTCACAGCAGCTGTGTCCTGCTACTCCCCTCTAAAGCTCGTGCCTCCCACCATAGCCCCTCTTTACTTTTCTGTCATTTGCGGTTGCTCTGGGTTATATACTCAGGTCTAAAGATTCGAAGCTGGTATCCACAGATAACACATGCAGTGCTTGTCATTCTAGGTCTGGGTTACCTCATTCAGCATAATATTTTCCCGTTCCATCCATTCACCTGCAAATTTCGTTATTTCATTTTTTTCTTTACAGCTGGGTAGAGTTTCATTGTGTGTAATACTGCATTTTCTTTCCTCATCCTTCAGTTGGAGAACACTTAGGTTGTTTCCATTTCTAGCTATTGTGAATAGAACAGCAGTGAACATGACTGAGCAGGTACCCGTGAATTGTGATGTGGTGTTCTTTAGCATATACTGGAGTAATCATATGGGAACTTTATTTTTAGCTATTTGAGAATTTTCCACACTTACTTCCATAGTAACTTTACCAGTTTGCAATCCCACCAATACTTATATCCATGTTAATATTTGTTGTCTGTCAGTCGTTTACTTGATCTTACCTATTCTGACTGGGGCAAGATGATTTATTAGGGTTCTCTAGAGGGATGAAACTTATAAAATGTGTATTATTGTACATATATATATATATATACATACACCTACATATGTATGTTTGTATTGATTTATGCAAATTATAAATCAAAGTAACTTACTGGCTGTGGTCCAGATAGTCCAACAATGGCTGTCTACCAATGGAAGGACCAAGAATCCAGTCGCTGTCCAGTTCATGAGACCGGATGTCTCATTTGCTCTTCAGTATACATCAGAATCTGAAAGAAGTAGACTCTAATACCAGTGAAGGAATAGACTTGTCATCAAGAGCAAGTAGGCAACACTTTCTTTTTCCCATGTCCTTTATATAGGCTTCCATCAGAAGGTGTGGTGCAGATTAAAGGTGAATTTTTCTTCATCAATAGATGTGGATTAAATGTGTGTCTTCCCACTTCAAATGATTTAATTAAAAAAAATGCCTTCAAAGGTGTGCCCAGACATTTTGGTAATAGTTACTTCCAGATATAAACAAGTTGATAGCCAAGAATATCTATTGCAATTGAATTCTCAAAGTTGTTTTATTTTTATATCCCTAATTTTTAAGGATGCTGAACATCTTTTGAGATATTAGTTATTTTTATTTCTTCTTTTGAATCTTCTCTGTTCAAAGATAAGTCCACTTTTTTTTTTTTAATTTTTGAGACAGAGGTTCTCTGTGTAATAGCCCTAGCTGTCCTGGAATTATCTCTGTAGACCAGGTGGGTCTCAAACTCACAGAGCTCTGCTTGCCTCTGCCCCACAAGTGCTGGGATTACAGGTGTGCACCACCACTGCTCAGCATAGTAGTCCAATTTTCAATTGTTGGAATGCTTGTTTTCTTCTCTTTTGTGTGTGTGTGTGTGTGTGTGTTCTGAGCTTCCATCCTCTGTCAGATGTATAGCTGGAAAAGATTCTCACTCTGGGGGCTTCTTCACTCATCTGACTTTTTGTTATGCACAGTGTTTTAGCTTTATGTTTATATTTGTGTTTATGTTTTTGAAGCCCTATCTGTCAGCCTTCATTCTTGGGAAAATAGGGTCCTTTTGTGAAAGTACTTTTCTTTTTTTTTTCTTTTTTTAAATTTATTTATTTATTAAAGATTTCTGTCTCTTCCCCACCGCTGTCTCCCCTTTCCCTCCCCCTCCCCCAATCAAGTCCCCCTCCCTCATCAGAACAAAGAGCAATCAGGGTTCCCTGCCCTGTGGGAAGTCCAAGGACCACCCACCTCCATCCAGGTCTAGTAAGGTTAGCATCCACGAAACTGCCTAGGC
>NW_026067920.1:13250809-13265932 GCF_014885135.2 Alexandromys fortis | reverse complement strand
TGTGGGTCTCTGTCTCTGTCTCCTTTCATCGCCTGATGAAGGTTAATATTCAGGAGTATGCCTATATGATTTTCTTTGGGTTCTCCTTCTTATTTAGCTTCTCTAAGAACCCGAATTATAGGCTCAATGTCCTTTATTTATGGCTAGAAACCAAATATGAGTGAGTACATCCCATGTTCCTCTTTTTGGGTCTGGCTTTCCTCACTCAGGATGGTGTTTTCTATTTCCATCCATTTGCCTGCAAACTTCAAGGAGTCCTTGTTTTTTACTGCTGAGTAGTACTCTAATATGTATATATTCCATACTTTCTTCATCCATTCTACTGCAGTGTCTTATAAGATGCTGCTTGTTTCCTTGCTTCTTCAAGTTTTATACTAAAGTTTTTGTTCATGTGTAGTTTATGTTTTGTGCAAAGTGATGGCTATGGGTCTAATTTAGTTCTTCTACATGTCGACATCCAGTTTTCTCAGCACCATTTGCTGAAGAAGAGGTAGGTCTTTTTTCCAAAATGTAGTTGTGTCAAATATCAGATGATTGTAACCACATGAACTTATATTTGGGTCTTTTGTTTTCTTCTACTGATATAAATGTCTTTTTGTTCTGTTTTGGTTTTGCATTTGAATTATGCCTTTTTTTCTTTTTATTATAGCTATGTAGAACTATTCCTGCATCTCAGCCGACTTGATCAGGGTGTATAATCTTTTTCAAATATGTTCCTTATTTGGCTTGCAAGTATTTTTATTGAGGACTTTGAATCTATGTTAATCCAGAAATGTTGTACTAATTTTGTGTTTGTTAGTATGCTTTTCCTAGAAGAGTTATATTAGTTTCATGGATGAATTTGGGGGAGCGCTTTCTGCTTCCATTTCTTTGAGTAATTTAAAAAGTATTGGTTGTTGATCTTTTTCGAAAATTTGGTTGATTTTTATTACTATTTAGATCTCCTTATTTGTTTAGATTGTTAATCTTCTCTCATATTTGGTGGTTTGAATGAATTTAAAAGCCTGTCCATTTATTTTATAAGGTCCATTTTAATTGATTATAGATAGGGTTTTAAGGTATTTCCTCAAAATATTTTGGATTTTTTAATGTCAGTTATAATGTTTCCCTTTTTATCTCTCACTCTATTAATTTGAATTCTCTCTTTCCTTTGGTTAGTTAGGGAAACAATCTGTTGAACTTGTTTATTTTTCCGTAGAACTAGTTCTTAGATTTGTACTTGATCCCTTGTACTTGTTTATATATTAATTTTGTAATTTTTGATTTTATTTTTATTATATCTTACCTTCTAATGAATTTTTGCTTGATTTGTTCTTGTTTTTATAAATTCCTGAGTTGCATCATAGAGACCTTTACTTATGCTCCTCCTGTTTTTTTGCTGTGGATGCTTAGAGATAATTTTCCCTAATTCTTTTTTTTTAATGTGTCCCGGTGGATCTTTTATGTTTTATTTTCATTTACATTTAGTTCTGATAATTTCTTTTTTCTTCACTGATTTCCTCTTTGTCCCATTCATTATTCATCAATGTGTTGTTTAATCATCATGGATTTGTATTTTTACTAGAGATGCATTTACTGTCAATTATGTTTTATTGCCTTGTTGTCAGAGAAAATACATGATTTATTTCAGTTATTCAAATTTGTGTAGATTTGTTTTGTGCCCAGTATATAATATTTTAAAGAAGCTTCCATGGGCTGTTAGATAAAATGCATATTCATTGATGTTAGGGTGGAATATAGTATAGATATCTTTTTGGTCCATTTGGTGTATGATGTCATTTAATTCTGATGTTTCTCTGTTTGTTTTTTGCCCAGATAATGTTTGTTGGAAAAAGTGAGGTATTGAAAATTACCCACTATCATTGAGTTAAGATTAATCTTTGTTTTTAAGTCTAGTAGTATGCATTTTTTTGAACTGAGAACCCCAATGTTTGGTGCATATATTTAGGATTGTGATGTCCTCTAGACTAATTATTTGAGTAGAAGGAAGTGTTAATCCTGCCGATCAAGAATAAGACCACTAACACAGTTTAAAGCCAAATTTGAAGCAAACTTTAATTATATACTGGCCAGGTAGATGGGCTCTGTCTAGGTTCACACTCAGGTTTCTAGGAAATGACCCAGAATCAAGTATGGCAGGGGCTTAAGAAGGAAAACCCATAATTCATTGCATTTCCCATCAGGTTCAATCAGGGGCAAAGATTTTTGGTCACATACTTCCTGCCTACATACCTACCACCCTCATGTGGTTAAGCATATCTGGTGCAGCTGAATCAAACAAACCTGATTAGGAGAATGAAAACATGTGATTTGTTCTCTCATAAACAATAACCAACAACATTTCAGGAACTGTTTGTCCTTGACAAGAGGCTTGCAGATGCACAGGAGGCATTTTTTTCATAGATCTCCAAGGTATAGTAATTAAAACTTAAAATGTAACTTTGGCTCTTACAGTGTCCTTCTGTATCTCTTAGTATTTATTTTAATTAGAAATCAACTTTGTCTGGTATTAGGAATGGGATACCTGCTTGCTTTCTGAACTCATTTTCTTTGCATACTTTTTTCCCATTCTTTTAAAGTGGCTCCTATCTTTGAAGGTGGGATGAATTGCTTGTAGAAAACAGACAGATGGATTTTGTTTCTTAAACCGTTACCTAACTTTTGTCTTTTGAATGGTGAATTGGGGCCAATGATACTTAGTTATCATTGAAAGGTAGTGTAGTCATTTTGTTGTTGTTTTCTATTTATATTCTTAATCTTGTTTTTCTGTAATTATAGCTTCATTTGCTTTCTTTCTAGAGTTCTTTGACTATACCTAGCATCAGTCTGAAGATTCCTTCCAATGTTTTTTTGTAGAGCTAATTTGGTTGCCATACATATTTTTAGCTTGTTTTTGTTTCTAGGAAGAAGTATAATTTTATTTTCTCTATACATGTGTAAAACAATTAGGACCAACATTTTAACCAAAAATGAAGAAAAATCTCCTGTGAAAAAGGAGATGGGGATGTAGATGATAAGAGGGGATAGTACTTTAGCCCCATTGAGCTATAGCAATTCTGATTGGTCCAAGAAATGAAGATACTGAGAGGATGTAGTAGGGAGATAAAAACTGGCAATTTCCTGAGGAAATGGTTCTGGAAGACCACATGGCTGAACTGGGGACTGTAGGGTGGGTTTGAGTAGAGGGAGGGGGTTACCACTGGTATCCATAGGGAGGGAGTTTCCCAGGGCCATGAGAAGGCATGGGACCCAGGTGATTCATTAGCATCTTAGTGAGGGTTTCTATGCTGTGAGGAGACACTATGACCATGGCAACTCTTCTAAAGGAAACTGGGTGGCTTACAGTCTCAGAGGTCCATTATCATCATGGTGAGAAGTGGTGGCATGCAGGCAGACATGCTGCTTGAGAAGAAGGTGAGAGTGGAGGAGCTACATCTTAACTTGCCGGCAACAGGAAGCTGAACATAGAAGACCTCGAAACCTGCCCCCAGAGTGACACACCTCCTCCAGAAAGGCCACATCTACTTCAATAAGGCTACATCTGATGTGGGGGAGTGATTTCTTATTAATAAAGAAACTGCCTAGGTCCATTTGATAGGCCAACCCTTAGGTAGGTGGAGAAAACAGAACAGGATGCTGGGAGAAAGAAGCTGAGTCAGGAGTTGCCATGATTCTCCCACTTTAGACAGACGCAGGTTAAGATCTTCCATGGTAAGCCATCTCGTGGGCTACACAGATTATTAGAAATGGGTTAGCTCAATATGTAAGAGCTAGCCAATAAGAGGCTACAGATAACGGGCCAGGCAGTGTTTAAAAGAATACAATTTCTGTGTAATTATTTCGGGCATAAGCTAGCCATGTGGGCAGCCGGGTGCCGGGGACGCAGCTCCACCGCTCTAATCTCAACAGAGTGGCATCGGACGTGATGGGCTAAATCCACTTAAGAACCTGAGAAGACTTAAAAATAAGGGAGAGAGAGTTTAACACAGATTTTTGCTATTTGTTGGTGGCGTGCCTTAGAAAGATTTCTTGACTCAGCAACAGCAGCAGAAAAAAAAAGCTGCATCATTTTAAAGTGCAGCTTCCTGGGACTGTGCCACCAGTGCAAACTCTGGCTTTAAAGCATTTCAATGGCTTTTATGGGACTGGATGTTTGTGTTCCCGCTTGGGATCTGGAGAAGAGTGCTCTGAGGCTCAGCGCTCCCTGCCTGCACCTGGGCAGAAGGCAGAATCAGGCTTAGGCAGGCAGAAGAGCATGGCGGATTCCTGCCACCATACAGAGATGTGTTTTCAGACTGCCTGGTGCTCTGTGTATCAGATTTGGCTGTAACTTGGATGAAAAGAGTTTCTGTGCCGCACACTCAGTCTCAGAATTAAACTGCTGACTGCGGCGTCAATGTGGACTTGTTGTGTGCCTGGAACTGTGCTCAGCTCAGGGGCACCAAATGGCTCTGAGGCAGGAGTGGCTGCTCCATGCTGAACTATGCTGACCTCAGGCAGGAACTACCATAATTACTGTAATAACAGCGCAGTTAAGGTTTCGACTGGGCAGGACACAGACGGTACCATATTACCTCTACATGGTGCAACTTAAGTTTTTAAGAACTGCTTAACATTTTAAGAAATGCTCCTGGATAGTAAAAAAATGTTACATATTCATAATAAAACAGATTCAGACATAAAAGACCACACTGTTGGATGAATGTACCTAGGCTTGAGAGAGAGAAGAAAAAGAATATAGAGAATAAAGTTAATGGTTTAAAAAAAAAGAAGGTAAAGTCTTTAAAGAGACAGAGTTCAGATAGTTATTGATTAAGAGAAATAAAGAAAAATAAGCTACGTAAAAATGGAAAATTCACAGAGAGTCTGGATTCTTTGTATTATTGTGTTTTCTTTAAATTTTTTGACTGTGAAGGAGCAAAGTACAGAGAGACATTTCATTACATGGGCTGCCAAGCTAAACCAAAATGGATTTCATGAGGATATTCTGACTTCAGAATTTGGGTCTAAGGACATGATGCTTTGGAAAGGGTCTTCTTTTGTTTTCACAGAGGATGTGACCCTGTGGATTGCATCTATTCCGATTTGGTATGATAGACCACGCCCTCCTGAAAGGTTGCTGTGAATACCCTCAAAAAATTGCTTCGCTCAATTGCCAAGTGAGATGAAACTAGCACACAGGTTATATCATGAACGACCTAATTAATGACGCCCCTATTCAGCAGGAAGCAGTTTGGAGAGAAAAAACTACACCCATGTTCCCAAATATTGTTTATAAATGTTCTTTTACATTTAAAGGGGGATTAGATATAGATATGAATAATTTGCATTGGTATGGATTTTAAGGTCAATTTTGTTATATGTATATGTATTTTTGATCTTGATTAAGGTATTGTGATTGTGTAGTTCATTTAAAAATGTAATGTATAATTAGGAAATATAGGTTGCTAATGGATAATCATCGATGATAGTAAAACTTGTAGTCATGTTAGTTAGATTTTCTAGTTATATAGAGATATATTTCAGTTAGATAGACATTCTTCATATCTTTCAAAGACTACAGAACATGGCATTTAAAATATTTTAATAACTTAGGACTTTTCATGACAATGAGACATGTCTGCTCCTGGCAGCACCAGCTACTTTGAGAGGAAGATGGGCATCGAAGAGGATCCTTATGGAGTTGGATAGGCATTTGGGCAAGAAACTGCTCTTGCCTGGACTGTTGCATAAACTGAACACAGAGAACCTTCAGAGAGAGGACTGCTGAACTTGCCTAAAGGTGAGATGGTCTTTCGGGGTTCCTGATTCATGAAAGAGTCTGTGAGACATTCTGCAGGATACAGAAGAAAGTGACTAAACTGTCATTGGAATTTCCTTCTTCGTGGGGGTGTCTGCTGGATACTATGGGCCTGTAGGCCGAAGATGGATGCCCCAACGGTACTGAAGAACTTTGGGTGACTGTCCAGGCAGCGAGATGTCTCTGTCATTTCTAGAGTTTTCTTATTTCATGTTTACGTAGGTAGTATTATATCCTTATGGAGTCTTTGATGGAGTTGAAGAATGAATAGATAGTTATAGTTTTCCTTAGTTATAAAGATTATTGTAATTTTTACTTGATAACTGTTTCGTTATATGTAATTTTACTATGTTAAAGTTAAAGCCTTTCTTTTTTGTTTAAACAGAAAAAGGGGAAATGATGTGGGAGTGATTTCTTATTAATAAAGAAACTGCCTAGGCCCATTTGATAGGCCAACCCTTAGGTAGGTGGAGAAAACAGAACAGGATGCTGGGAGAAAGAAGCTGAGTCAGGAGTCGCCATGATTCTCCCACTCCAGACAGACGCAGGTTAAGATCTTCCATGGTAAGCCACCTCATGGGCTACACAGATTATTAGAAATGGGTTAGCTCAATATGTAAGAGCTAGCCAATAAGAGGCTACAGATAACGGGCCAGACAGTGTTTAAAAGAATACACTTTCTGTGTAATTATTTCGGGCATAAGCTAGCCATGTGGGTAGCCGGGTGCCGGGGACGCAGCTCCGCCGCTCTAATCTCAACATACATCTCTTAATAGTGATGCTCCCTGTGAAATTATGGGGGCCAGTTACATTGAAACTACCACATGAGAGATCCCAAAGGTGGCTTTCAGGGCCAGGGACTGTGTCCATGGGATGAGGTTCAGGATGAATCATTGCAAGAGGTAGCAGGGGTGGTAGCTGTCCCCCAGAGACCCAGCATGGGGATGTCTTAGGCCATAAGAGATGTGGTTGGCCAGCTGCATCTGGAAAATGAGGGTATCCCCCCCCCGATGGGAATGAATGAGGATGTGACTGTCCATGTCCAGAATGTCCTGGAGTCCCTGCTTTTGGGGAAGCATGTCCTCTAGCTCCAGATGGCATCGGTGGGAGGGAGTGTCATGGCAGGGGATCTCCTAGAGGGAGGGCTCCAGGAGTTGTCACTGGAGGTGTGAAGGAGCCATGCCTGGTGGAGGAAGTCTAGAGTCCAGACATGAAACCAGAGGATTGGGAGCACAGGGTGGAGTGGGTGTATCTGCAAACAGCTGATTGCAGGTAGATAGGAGGGACAGTGGGTTCTGGGCTGTCAGAAGTCATCCAGTTACTGAGCCATGGTGTTTGCCCTTAGAGTCCTTCTTAAGGACATAAGACACAGTGAAAGTTTGACTTCTTCTTTTCTAATTTGTATGCCCTTGACCTTCTGTTGTTGTCTTACTGCTCTAGCTAGAACTTCATACTATATTGAATAGATATGGAGATAGTGGACTGCCTTGTCTTGTATTTGAGTTTCTCTTCATTTATTTTGGTGTTGGCTTGCTGTATATTGCCTTTATTATGTTTAGGTATGTTCCTTTTATCCCTACTCTCTCTAAGGCCTTTATCATGAAGGGTGTTGTATTCTGTCGAAGGCTTTTTCAGTATCTAATGAGATGATTATATGATTTGTTCTTTCAGTTTATTTATATGGTGGATTACATCGTCAGAATTTTGTACGTTGAACCATCCCTGCATCTCTGGGATGAAGCCTATTTAATCATGGTAGATGATTATTTTGATGTGTTCTTATATTCAGTTAGCCAGTATTGAGTATTTTTGCATCAATGTTCATGAGTAAGATTGGTCTATAATTTTCTTTCTTAGTAATGTCTTTGTGTGGATTGGGAATTAGGGTAACTGCAACCTCATAAATAGAGTTTGGCAGTGTTTCCTTCTATTTCTATCGTGTGTAACAACTTGAAGATTATTGGTATTAGCTCTTCTTTGAAATTTTGGTAGAATTCTGCACTGAAGCCATCTGGCCTTGGGATTTTTTTTTTTTTTTTGGTTGGGAGACTTGATGACTGCTTCTATTTCCTTGGGGGCTATAGGTCTATTTAAATTGTTTATCTTGTCTCGATTTGGTATGTGGTACCATCCAGAAACTTGTCCATTTATTTTATAGTTTCCAATTTTAAGGAATACAGGTTTTTGAAGTATGACCTAATGATTCTCTGGATTTCCTCAGTGTCTATTATTTCTGTCTTCTTTTTTAAAATTTAAAAAAAAATATTAGATTTTTTTTTTAAAAAATACCAATCCAAATTCCTACTTCCTCCTCTCTTCCCATTCCTTCCACATACCCTCCCACCCCACCCCCATCTAATCCTCAGTTAGGGTAAGGCACATTGCACTGTGGAAGGTCCAAGGCCCTCTGTACTATATCTAGGCTGAGCAAGGAATACATCCAAAGAGAATAGGTTCCCAAAAAGCCAGTTCATGCAGTAGGGATAAATCCTGGTGCCATTGCCAGCGGCCCCTCAGTCTGCCCAAGCCATGCAACTGTCAACCACATTCAGAAGGACTAGTTTGGTCCTATGCTTGTTCCTTTCCAGTTCAGCTGGAGTTGGTGAGCTCCTATTAGCTCAGGTAAACTGTTTCAGTGGATGAACCCATCATGGTCTTGACTTCTTTGGTCATATTCTCATTTCTTACACTCTTCAACAGGACTTTGGGAGCTCAGTCCAGTGCTCCAATGCGGGTATCTGTCTCTGTTTCCATCAGTTGCTGGATGAAGGTTCTATGGTGTTATTTAAGATAATCATTAAGATAATTGATTACAGGACAAGTCAAGATCAGGCCCCGTTTCTTCTATTGCTTAGGGTCTTAGGCGGGACCATCCTTCTGGATTCCTGGGAATTTCTTTAGAGCCTGGTTTCTGCTACCCTATCATGGCTCCCTCAATCATGATAACTCTTTCCTTGCTCTCATCTCTGTCCTTTCTTCATCTCGACTATCCCATTCCCTCAAGTTCTCCTTAACCCTTCCCATTTCCCCTCCTTTTTTCCTTCTTCCCTCTTCTCTTTGCATTCTCCCTTCTCTCCCCACCTCTCTGCTCCCAATATTGTCTGTTTCCAATTTCTAGGTGGATCTATATATGTTTTTCTTTGGGTTCACCTTATTACTTAGCTTCTCTACGACCATGAATTATAGGCTCAATGCCCTTTGTTTATAGCTAGTATCTACTTATTAGTGAGTACATACCATATTCATCTTTTTGGGTCTGGGTTACCTCACTCAAAATAGTGTTTTCTAATTCCATCCATTTGCATGTAAAATTCAAGATGTCATTGTTTTTTACCACTGAGTAGTACTCTAATGTGTAAATGTGCCACATTTTCTTTATCCATTCTGGGTTGAGGAACACCTGGTTGTCTCCAGGTTCCCTTTTCATTTCTTATTTTGTTAATTTGTATACTTTCTCTCTGCCTTTTGGTTAGTTTAAATAAGGGTCTGTCTATCTTGTTGATTTTCTAGAACAATCATCTTGTTGTTTCATTGTATTGTTCTCTTTGTTTATTTCAAGCCTCAGTTTGCTTATTTCCTGTCATCTGCTCCTCCTACGTGAGTTTGCTTCTTTTTGTTCTAGAACTTTGAGATGTGCTGTTAAGTTGCTAGAGTGAGATTTCTCCACATTCTTTCTGTAGTGCTGTGAACATTCCTCTTAGCACTGCTTTCATAGTGCCCCATAGGTTTGTGTAGTTGTGCTTTCATTTTCATTGAATTCTAGGAAGTCTAATTTCTTCTTTGACCCAGTGATGGTTCTGTTGAGCATTCTTCAATTTCCTTGTGTTTGTAGGCTTTCTGCAATTAGTGTTGTTGTTGAATTCTAACTATAAGCCAGGGTGATCTGATAAGATACAGAGGGTTATTCCAAATTTTGTATCTGTTGAGATTTTCTTTGTTACTGAGTATGTGGTCAGTTTTTGAGAAGGTTCTGTGAGGAACTGAGAAGAAGGTATATTCTTTTATGTTTGTGTGAAATGTTCTATATATGTCTGTTAAGTCCATTTGAGTCATAACATCTGTTAGTTCTCTTATATCTCTGTTAAGTTTCTGTCTGGCAGACCTGTCTAGTGGTGAGAATGGGGTGTTGAAGTCTCCCAGTATTAGTGTGTGGGGCTTAATGTGTGATTCAAGCTTTATTAATGTTTCTTTTACATATGAGTGTGCTTTTGTATTTGGGGCACAGATGTTTGGAATTGAGATATTCTCTTGATGGAATTTTTCCTGTGACAATTATGAAATGTCTTTTTTTGTCTCTTTTGGTTGATTTTAGTTTGAAGTCTGTTTTTTTAGATATCAGGATAGCTATACCAGCTTCTTTCTTAAGTCCATTTGATTGGAAAAATTTTCCCAACCCTTTTCTCATAGGTTATGTCTGTATTTATCTCTTTCCCTTCTCCCTAATTAACACCCTCCCTTTTCCCATTAGCCCAGTCATATAATTTGTATCCTGTGCTTTCCCTTTCTACTCTTTCCCAACCACACTACTCAAGTCATGGTCTTATATGACTTTCCTGGTTTCTGCAGTTACTTTAGAATATGTTCCTAAACCTAAACATTTGGCTCTAGGAGGCTCTGATGACAGAGAGAATGTGATGTTTGTCTTTTTGGGTCAGGGCTAATCACTAAATGTGATCTTTTGTAGGTCCATCCATTTCCTACAAATTTCATGATTTCATTTTCTTTGCAGTGGAATAGTATTCCATAGTATATATGTGCCAAATTTTCATTATTCGTCCATCTCTTCAAGGACATTTAGGTTATTTCCATTAATTTACTGTTATGAATAGAGTATTGATAAACATGGTGGAGCAGGTAGCTGTGCATTGGGATGTAGAGTCCTTTGGGCATATGCCAAGGAGTGGTATGGCTATGTCATATGGTACATTTATTTTTTTTTTGTTTTTGAGAATTTTCCACAATGATTTTCATAGTGACTGTACAAGTTTGCAGTCCTGCCTACAGTAAATGAGAACTCCCCTTTCTTTGCATCCACTCCATCATTTTTTGTTAGTGGTTTTGCCAATCTTACTACAGTAAGATAAAATCTCAGAGTTGTTTAAATTTGCATTTTTCTAACTGCTAGGGATGATGAATATTTTTTGACTTATTTTGTAGCCATGTTTTATTTCTTCCTTTGAAAACTCACTATTCAGATACAAGGCTCATTTTTAAATGTCTTCTTGTTGTTTATATTTCTAAATTCTGGGTATTAGTATTCTGTCAGATTTATTTTTAGCATAGATTCTCTCTCATTCTGAGGGCTTCTTCTTTGTCCAACTTATAGTTTCTTTATCTGTGCAAAGGCTATAGTTTTATGAAATCCCACTTGTCAGTTGTTGGTCTTCATGCTTAAGCTAATGGATTCCTATTCAGAAAGTCATTTAACATAACTGTATCATGTAGGGTATTACCTACGTCGTCTTCTCCAGTTTCAGGTTCTACATCTAATCATTTGATCCTTTTGAAATTAGTTTTTGTGCAATGTGTAGGCAGGCTGAATTACATTCTTCTATATGTGGACATCCAGTTTTTGCAGCACCATTTGTTGAAGATTCCCCCCCCCCTTTTCTTTGGTATCTTTGTCAAACATTATGTGGTTGAAGTTATGTAGCTTATATTTGGGTTCTGATTTTTGCTTATTCTAATGGATGGGAAGTGCTATCTCTCTTAGTTTTAACTTTCTTTTCCTTAACAATTACTGATGTTCATTGTCTTTTATATCCTTGGTCCTGTGCATGTGCTTGCTTTCTCCCACTTCTCTCTGTATCATCTATAGGATTCATGTAAATGCTCACTTTTTCTAAGTCTTACCCCTTGCTCTTCTGTAAGCATTAGACGTTTGTCTTGTATCCTGCAGTGATTTTTTTGCATTTGTGGTTTTCAGAAGCCATCCATGACTGGGGGTCAGAGCTGTACTATCATGAAATACAATCAGAATGCCCTGAGCTTAGGGCTGTGGACTGAGTAGACTGTTTTTCTCATGTATGCAGTGACCTTACAGAGTTGTGTTGCTGGGCTGAGGGGGACAAGAGTAACTAAAATCAACATAAGACTTCTCACCATTTTGAAGATAGAATTTTTTTGATTTTGTGTTGATTAGTTTTTTTTTTGTAGAAATGTGTCTGATTTCCAGAGCTCTCTTGCAGTGCTGTCTTGACCAATTGTCAGTGGCTTTAATGTATCCATAAAGAGATGAAGGCCCAATACTTTCTGATAGCTCTTTTCTCAGTGTAGTATATTTTGATGTGTCTCCATTGCCTAGATTACTGATGTGGTTAAGACGTTTTTACTGATACAACTCCAAGTATATTGACTGATCATTTGGATAATATTTTATAATATACACAAATTTTAATTTCTCCTATACTTTCCTATCAAGTTATATGATTTTTTGCATATTGTAATTAATATATCTGAAATAGTTGCATACATTTGTTCTTCCAGAGGTCCTGAGTTCAATTTCTGGCAACCACATGGTGGCTCACAACCATCTGTAATGAGATCTAGTGCCCTCTTCTGGCCTGTAGGGATACATACAGGCAGAACACTGTGTATATAATAAATAAATAAACGAATAAACAAACAAATAAATAAATTTTTGACTTCCCCATTCAAAGTTTGTAAAAGTTTATTTTCCAAATATATTTTTTAATGTCAGCACTGGCTAGACACCAAGTGCTTCCTTCTGACCTAATTCAATAAATGTAGTTTGTTAATATTATCCTTAAGGTTTAAATTATATTTCAAAAAATTTCTTTAACTCCACATAACAGAACAAAATGTTTAAGTATGTCAGTAATAGGAAAGAGTGCAACAGACAAGGATTCCATGTTATTGTGCATTTTTGATCAAGTTTGAATTCTCAACTTATTAGGAGAGCATTGATTATATCTTGAACCCAGATATTTTCATGCCACTCTGAGTCGTTTGTAGCAGTTGGTATGAAATAGGTTGCAAACACTGCATATAGATTTCTTTTCTGCTTTCATAGTGATTTAAGGAGTTTTAGTATATTTGCTTAACATGTCTATATTAGTTTTTAAAGAAATGTTAATACCTGATTTGAGAGAAAGTGTATTTTTGATGTAACATTGTACTTCATCATTGGAAGTTTGATATATACTTTAAGTGTCTAAGGATTCTTAGTATTACTAAGTGGAAAAAAAGTTGTAACTTTGTATAACCAACATTTTCGACTTTAGAAATAACATTCCACCAATAAATCATCTGGTGTAACTTGAAGATCTCTAGAATATAGTATGGCAAATGCTTTTTCTGAATAGGCAGTTAAAATATTTCTGTATTTTTGGAAAATACATCTCAAACATGAATTACACAAAATAGTAGAGTATGAGGCAGATTTAAGTACTAACACATAGCACTGCATCATGGTACTGAAAAGTTAGATGGCCCATAATACCATGCTTTAACATAATCTACAATCATTCACCAGTTCTTGTAACAGGGAAACGAAGAATTGGTTAATAAGAGACCTCAGTCAACTTAGTGCATTTGGGGGAATCATATGACACACTTGCCCCAACTTGAAATGGATACAGTCAATACAGGCAGTTGTATTTGTTGAGTGCCTGCAAATTTCTGCCTCCTCCCCATTTCCCATTTCCCTGCCCCTCCTCCCACACATTGCTCCCTGCCCCCATTCCCCTCCTCCTCTCTCCCTCTCCCCCACTTCATTTCCCCTCCCTCTCGAGAATGAATGAAGAGCAGTCCAGATTCCCTGCCCTGCGGGAAGTCCAAGGTCCTTCCACTTCTATTCAGGTACAGGAGGGTGAGCATCCAAACAGGCTAGGCTCCCACAAAGCCAGTTCATGTATTAGGATGGAAACCTAGTGCCATTGTCCTTGGCTTCTCATCAGCCTTCATTGTCTACCATGTTCAGAAAGTTCGGTTTCATCCCATGCTTATTCAGTCCTAGTCCTGCTGGCCTTGATGAGCTCCCAATAGATCAGTTCCACTGTCACAGTGGGTGGGTGCACCCCTCGTGGTCCTGACTTCCTTGCTCATGTTCTCCCTCCTTCTGCTCCTCATTTGGAACTTAAGAGCTCAGTCTGGTGCTCCTATTTGGGTCTCTGTCTCTATCTCGATCCATCGCCAGATTGTAGTCAGCGTAATAACCAGGCTAGCTTAATATGAAACAACAAATTTTAATGAAAGAATAACTTACAACACCAGAGATCCAACGAAGAGCAGGAGATACCAAAAAAGAGACCTGTGGGGCTCACACTTGAGGCGAACACACCCCCTAATGGGCTGGGCTTATCCCTACACCAGATGAAGGTTCTAAGGCGATATGCAAGATATTCATCAGTATGGCTATAGGATAGGGTCATTTCAGGTTCCTTCTCCTCAGTTGCCCAGGGTACTAACTGGGGACATTGCCCTGGCCATCTGGGAGCCACTCTAGGTTCATGTCTCTTACCAACCCTAAGGTGGTTCCCTTAATTAAGTTATGTGATTCCCTGCTCCTCTGTCCAACCTTGTTTTATCCCCAATCATCTCGTTTCCCCAAGTTCCCCCCATCGTCCTCTTCTCACTTTTCTCTCCCCATCTCCCCTTACCCCTATCCCACCCCACCCCCAAGATCCTAATTTTTTGCCCAGCAATCTTGTCTATTTCCCATAGCAGGGATAATAACTATATGTTTTTTTTTGGGGGGGGGTTCACCTTCTTATTTAGCTTCTCTAGAATCACAAATTATATGCTCAATGTCCTTTATTTATGGCTAGAAACCAATTATGAGTGAGTACATCCCATGTTCATCTTTTTGGGTCTGGGATACCTCACTCAGGATAGTTTTTTCTATTTCCATCCATTTGCATGCAAAATTCGCGAAGTCATTGTTTTTTTACCACTGAGTAGTACTCTAATATGTATATATTCCACACTTTCTTCATCCATTCTTCCATTGAAGTGCATCTAGGTTGTTTCCAGGTTCCAGCTATTACAAATAATGCTGCTGTGAACATAGTTGAACAAATGCTTTTGTCATGTGATAGGGCATCTCTTGGGTACATTTCCAAGAGTGGTATTACTGGATCTTGGGGTAGGTTGATCCCGAATTTCCTGAGAAATTGCCACACTGATTTACAAAGTGGTTGCACAAGTTTGCATTCCCACCAGCAATGGATGAGTGTGCCCCTTACTCCACAACCTCTCCAGCAAAGGCTATTATTGGTGTTTTTGATTATAGCCATTCTGACAGGTGTAAGATGGTATCTCAAAGTTGTTTTAATTTGCATTTCCCTGATCGCCAAGGAGGT
>NW_026067920.1:13201124-13250578 GCF_014885135.2 Alexandromys fortis | reverse complement strand
TCTTAGTGACAGTGTCCTTTGCTTTACAGAAGCTTCTCAGTTTCAGGAGGTCCCATTTATTCAATGTTGTCCTTAATATCTGTGCTGCTGGGGATATACATAGGAAGTGATCTCCTGTGCCCATATGTTGTAGAGTACTTCCCACTTTCTCTTCTATCAGGTTCAGTGTGTTCAGCCTGATATTGAGGTCTTTAATCCATTTGGACTTGATTTTTGTGCATGGCGATAGATATAAATCTATTTTCATTCTTCTATAGGTTGACAACCAGTTCTGCCAGCACCATTTGTTGAAGATGCTTTCTTTTTCCATTGAATAATTTTAGCTCCTTTATAAAAAATCAGGTGTTCATAGGTTTGTGGGTTAAAATCTGGGTCTTCTACTCTATTCCATTGATCGATTTCTCTGTTTTTATGCCAATACCAAGCTGTTTTCAATACTGAAGCTCTGTAATAGAGTTTAAAGTCAGGGATGGTAATGCCTCCAGAAGTTCCTATATTGTATAAGATTGTTTTGGCTATCCTGGGTTTTTTGTTTTTCCATATAAAGTTGATTAATGTCCTCTCAAGATCAGTGAAGAATTTCAATGGGATTTTAATAGGGATTGCATTGAATCTATAATTTGCCCTTGGTAGAATTGCCATTTTTACTATGTTGATACTCCCAATCCAAGAGCAAGGGAGATCCTTCCATTTTCTGGTATCCTCCTCAATTTCTTTCTTCAAAGACTTAAAGTTTTTGTCAAATAGATCTTTCACTTCCTTGGTTAGAGTTACCCCAAGATATTTTATGCTATTTGTGGCTATCGTGAAAGGTGATGCTTCCCTGATTTCCCTCTCTGCTTCCTTATCCTTTGTGTATAGGAGGGCAACTGATATTTTGGAGTTGATCTTGTATCACATTACTAAGGTGTTTATCAGCTGTAGGAGTTGTATGCTCGAGTTTTTGGAGTTTTGGAGTTGCTTATGTACACTATCATATCATCTGCAAATAATGAAAGTTTAATTTCTTCCTTACCAATTCGAATCCCTTTGATTCCCCTTATGTTGTCTTATTGCTATTGCTAGAACTTCAAGCACTGTATTGAAGAGGTATGGAGAGATTGGACAGCCTTGTCGTGTTCCTGATTTTAGTGGGATGGCTTTGAGTTTCTCTCCGTTTAATTTGATGTTAGCTGTCAGCTTGCTATAAATAGCTTTTATTATAGTTCGGTATGACCCTTATATCACTAATCTCTCTAAGACCTTTATCATAAAGGGATGTTGAATTTTGTCAAATGCTTTTTCAGCATCTCATGAAATGATCATATGGTTTTTTTCTTTCAGTTTATATGATGGATTACATTGATAGATTTTTGTATGTTGAACCAGCCTTGCATCTCTGGGATGACGCCTACTTGATCATAATGGATAATTTTTCCAATGTGTTCTTGAATTCGGTTTGCCAGTATTTTGTTGAGGATTTTTCATCGATGTTCATGAGTGAAATTGGTCTGTAATTCTCTTTCTTGGTTGAGTCTTTGTGTGGTTTTGGTATCGGGGTAACTGTAGCTTCATAGACGGAATTTGGCAATGACTTTTCTGTTTCTATATTGTGAAATACATTAAGGAGTATAGGTATTAGGTCTTCTTGGAAGTTTTGGTAGAATTCTGCATTGAAACCATCTGGATCTGGGCTTTTTTTGGTAGGGAGGTTTTTAATAACAACTTCTAATTCTTCGCGACTCACAGGTCTATTTAGTTTGTTCATCTGGTCCTGGTCTAACTTTGGTATATGGTATTTATCTAAAAAAGTGTCCATTTCTTTAACATTTTCCAATTTTGTGGCATACAGGCTTTTGTAGTAAGATCTAGTTATTTTCTGAATTTCCTCTATATCTGTGGTTATGTGTCCCTTTTCATTTCTGATCTTGTTATTTTGCGTATTCTCTCTCCGCCGTTTGATTAGTTTGGATAGGGGTGTATCAATCTTGTTGATTTTCTCCAAGAACCAACTTTTTGTTTCATTTATTCTTTGGATTGTTTTCTGTGTTTCTATTTTGTTGATTTCAGCCCTCAGTTATATTATTTCCAGTCTTCTACTCCTCCTAGGTGAGTCTGCTTCTTTTTTCTCTAGAGCTTTCAGGTGGGCTGTTAGGTGATCAATGTGTTCTTTATCTGTTTTCTTTAAGTGGGCACTTAGTGCTATGAACTTTCTTCTTAGCACTGCTTTCATAGTGTCCCATAGGTTTGAGTATGTTGAGTCCTTATTTTCATTGAATTCAAGAAAGACTTTAATTTCTTTCTTATTTCTTCCTTGATCCAGGTGTGGTTCAGTAGTTGACTGTCCAGTTTCAATGAGTTTGTAGGCTTTCTGGGTGTAGCATTGTTGTTGAATTCTAACTTTAATCCATGGTGACCCAATAAGACACAGGTGGTTACTAATATTTTTTTGTAACTGTTTAAGTTTGCTTTGTTACTGAGTATGTGGTCAATTTTTGAGAAGGTTCCATGAGCTTCAGAGAAGAAGGTATATTCTTTCCTATTTGGGTGGAATGATCTATAGATGTCTGTTAAGTCCATTTGATTCATTACCTCCCTTAATCCTCTTATTTCTCTGTTAGGTTTCTGTCTGGTTTACCTGTCCATTGGTGAGAGAGGAGTATTGAAATCTCCTACTACTAGTGTGTGTGGTTTAATGACTGCCTTGAGTTTTAGTAATGTTTCTTTTACGTATGTGGGTACTTTTATATTAGGGGCATAGATATTCAGGATTGAGACTTTGTCCTGATAAATTGTTCCTGTTATGTGTAAAAAATGTCCATCTCTATCTCTTCTGATTGATTTTAGTTTGAAGTCAACTTTGTTAGAAATTAGTGTGGCCACACCTGCTTGTTTCTTAGGTCCATTTGCTTGATAAACCTTTTCCCAGCCCTTTATTCTGAGATGTCTGTCTTTGTGGTTGAGGTGTATTTCTTGTAAACAGCAGAATGTTGGATCCTGNCTAGCACTAATGAAACCAGGCTGCCCCTCCAGGGGAGCTGCCGTTTTAGAGACCTCCTGCTTGCTAGGCAAAATGCTTTAGGATCTTTGAGTCTTGGAAAGAGAAAAGCAACGCCATCTTCCATGTTGAGAGTACCATGGCTACCACCATCCTTACATCCACACAAAGCCCTCACGTTGTTTCCTATGGCACCTATTTTTTCTTTTTAAAGAAATATTGAAGACAAAAGGAATCTAGTAAGTATTCTTATCTTAATTTATCATCCGCGCTGCATTAGTGTAAAAAGAGAATCCCCTCTCTATGATTTTTTTGGGGGGGTTGGCAATGAGGAAAAACAACAGGGTTGCTTTACATGATTTAAGCTGTAGAGGAAAGGAAAAGTGAAGAAATAAGAAAGCTATCGTCAATCTTTAAAGTTTATCTTAGAAAAGCTATGTTACATATTCAATGTAAATTACACATAAGTTACACGCGAAGCTCAACACACAGTCTTTGTATGGGTGTTTGGGAGGCAGAAGCAGTTTATTGTGGATGAAAACTAGTCTGGATATGAGACTATCAAACAAGCCTGTTAGGTCTGAATCCTGTTCTACTTCATTTTCAAATGGCCTTGGCTAATAAATTCCCTTCAGTTTTGGGATTGCTCAGAATATTGTTAGGCTCCACCCCAACGGGTCATCATAAGCAATATGTCATGATGCATTAGGTTTGTGTGCAGTCATTGGCAGGTTTTATGACATTGGTCACACCGCATACAGGGTTTTCTTTTCTTTTCTTTTTTTTTTTTTTTTTTTTTTTTAATTTTCGACACAGGGTTTCTCCGTACCTTTTTTGGTTCCTGTCCTGGAACTAGCTCTTGTAGACTAGGATGGCCTCGAATTCACAGAGATCCGCCTGCCTCTGCCTCCCTAGTGCTGGGATTAAAGGCGTGTGCCACTTGTGTCCCAGATTTCCTGAATGTTTTGTGATGAGACTTTGTTGCTTTTGCTGTTTTCTTTGATCAGTGTGTTTATTTTCTCTATGGTATCTTCAGTGTCTGACATTCTTTCTTCGATCTCTTGTAATCTGTTGGTAGTATTTGTCTCTGTACTTCCTGTTTGTTTACCCAGATTTTCCATCTCCATCCTTCCCTCGGTTTGTGTTTTTCTTCATTACTTCCATTTCATTCTCAAGTCTTGAACCGCTTTCCTTACCTGTTTGATTGCTTTTTCTTGTTTCTCTTGGTTTTCTTGGGTATCTTTGAGCGATTTATTCCCTTCCTCTACCTTTTTGTTTGTAATCTCTAATTGTTTATAGCAGTTTTTCACCTCCTGTTTAAGGTCCTCTATTAATTTCATATATTTCACTTTTGAGTCGATTTCTTCTAATTCTTCTGGAGTAGGGTGTACAATTCTTCTTATTTCGGGATCCCTGGATTCTGGTGATGTCTTGTTGCCTTTCAAGTTGATAAAGGAGTTCTTGCATTGGCGCCTTCCCATCTCTTCCTTCAAATGGAGCCAGGAGAGGCCTGGTGTCTTGGTCCAGTCATTGCTGTGACTGACTCTCTGGGTGTATCTCCTCAGTGTAGAAGCAGAAACCGTTCCTGTGCAGATGGAACTCCTCAGCACCCAAACATGGATGCCTGGTAGTCCAATGACCCGTGGACAAAAGGGTGAACTTGGGGGGCAGGGCGGGTTGAGTAGAGCACAGGAGACCCTGCAGCACAAGCTGAAGGTTCTCAGGCTCCCTTGCTGGGGTCCTAGAGGCCTGAGTGATAGGCAGGCACTCACCGCTCTGGGTGTGTAGCCTTAGTGTAGGAGCAGGAAATTGTACCTGAGCAAAGGACCTTGCAAATAGAGCAGGCTTGGGGGCAGGTTCGTGTGTAAGAAAGACAGCCCTGCAGAAGGAGCTGGGGGAGGGGAGTTTGTGCTCTCTTCAGGGAAAATCTGCCCCTGGATAGCACACACTCTCCGCCCAGATGGAACTCCTCAGCACCTAAACAGGGGCGCCTGGTAGCCCAGTGAGCCCGGGACAAAAAGAAGAATGTGGCAGGCAGGGCGGGGTCCAGTGGAACACAGGAGACCCTGCAGCACAAGCTGAAGGTGCCTGGGCTCCCTTGCAGGGTACCTTGAGGCCTGCCCGTTATGCAGGCACTCACTGCTCTGGGTGGGTAGTCTTAGTGTAGGAGCGGAGAACCTACCACAGTCCTCTTGCATCTCTTGGCCCTTTGCACAAGTTATTATGGACTGTCCTATAAGCAGTTACTTTTATATATGGTGCTAACTTTTTATGATCATACAGTCAGGCTTTAAACTCAACAGTTTATGATCACTAAAATTTTTTAGGTGATAGTGTTGATCTAAGATTCACAATGCTACACATTTTACATATATGAGGAATGTTGAGTAGTCATATTCAGAGAAGCAGGAACTATGATGATTTCTAGGAGCTGGGAAAAATGCTAGAGAGTTGCTCAGTTGGCATAGTTGTGTAGTTTTCTAATATGAAAATGTTCTGGAGATTGGTGTACAATCAAGTATACTTAACACTACTAAAGGGAGTACTTAAAATGGGTAAGGTAGTAAATTCCATCCTACAAATTTTACCTCAATTAAAAATAAAGAACATTAGTCGGACATGATGGTGTATGCCTATAATCCCAATACTCTGGGAAGATCGGGAGTTCAAGGACAACCTTGATGATATGATTGTCTTAAAACAAAGACAGCCTGGCTACAGTGTCGCATGCATTTTATTGCAGCACTTGTGAGGCAGAGGCAGGCAGATCTCTGTGAGTTTTGAGCCATCCTGGTCTACAAAGCGAGTTCCAGTACAGCCAGGGCTGTTATACCCTGTCTTGAAAAACCAAACCAGACCAAACCAAACCAAAACACAAACAAACAAAAACCAAAATTAAGATAAGTTGCATGACAACTTATCATGGCGTTAACTTATGTGGCACCATGAGGATTGTTACTCATTACTTTATGTTTTATTCACAGTGATTTGCAGCCCTGGATCCTACAATCCCCGGGATGGAACTCATTGCCTCCAATGCAACAGCAGCCTGGTGTATGGAGCGAAGGCATGCATATAGGCCACTGCCTCGTGTGACCCAGTGGTTTATTAAATACAAAAGTATATTTTCGAAGTGCTAAATTATAATAAATCACTATTTGCCAAAATTAAATAATCAGAATTTACAAAGATATGGTGTCCTCTTTCAATCCAGTACTGTATGTTTTATCTTTTTTGGCTAACACTAGAGCTGTGTTTGACACCAGATGGCTCCTGTGTCACTGCATTTTAAAAACTGTTTTGAATGTTCTGTATTGGGTGATGTTAATGATTTTTTCTAGGAATTTAAAAAGTGTCCCATTTTATCTTTACTATATATCACCTAGATTCATACCATCATATTCTGTTATAAGAGCTTTAATTTAATCTTACATAAATTTAACTATTTGAGCTCAGCCTGTGACAGCTTAGAGCCAGTTTCAAAAATATGTCCTGTGTCTCATCATTGTACTTTGTTACATAAGACCTGATCATGGGAAACTGCAGGTTTTACTATGTATAGGTCAATGTGTTGTCTTAAACTAACAATTACTCTCAAGCCAGACATGGTAGTACAGGCCTGGAATCTTTGTACTTGGGAGGCAGAGACGGAAAGTCAGGAGTTCAAAGTCCAAGGACAGCTTGGACTGTATGACATCCTGTCTCAAAAAGCATCTTACACTTCCTCCTTCACATTTTAGAATGGAGTAACCACTGAATTTTCTCAGTCAACTAAAGCAGTTTGTCTTCCTTACAGTACTTCCAGAACAAAGAATTAACAGTCATCACAAGCTTCATTTGCTGCACCATTAAAATGAGTACTATGTGCCAGAAGTCACAGCTGCTACCACTAATACCTTATTTTACATTGGGATACACATTTTGAATATGAGGAGTTGCCAATTTGTAATGACTTAAATAGAGGAAAATTTACACCTAACTTTGGAGTCCTTTTCTGAAGTCCTTAGTGATCACCTGGTTCACGTTTCCTGTGTCTTCTCTGTGAGGCATTGCCTGCTTTGCTCTTGACATTTCCCTGTCCTAAAACACGAGTGACTCAAGGATGGAGAGAGTAAACAGTTGGATCTCAGTATCTTTGAGTGATAGGTTGACTAATAAGAAGCTACACTGTTGGCTTGTAGAGGCCAACTTAGCTAGAAAATACCCTGTCTTATTCTCCTGTGGGCAAGCACAGCCTCAGAATTCGCATGGGAATCCTGGAAGGTGCATGACCTGTGGTTGTTTGTGGTTAGTCCTGATGGTAGTTATGTTCTGTCTCTGGGTTTTCATCATCATAAAACGTTTGCTTCTTTGTAGCTTGTAGAGATTTTTCAGATGCTTTCTTTCTTACGGCAGGTAACATGAGCATAACATTGGGTGAAATAATTGTTTTTCTCTAAGTAATTAATTAGCTCATATATTCTGTTACTTCTAAAACCCAGGTTTCCTCTGCTAAAACTTTCTGAAGTCATCACAGTCTCTTAAGTATTTATTGGGATGGATTGAAGGTGTTCTTGAAGTTGTCAGTCTGGAAAGCAGAGCTAGAACTGCAGTGATGATGGTAAAGTCCAGAGAGCAGTGCCATCCTGGGGCACAGATAATCTGGGGTAGGAGTAGACGATGAAAGGCTGGTCAGTTAAGTTTCTAGTTTATCCAGGCACACTTTACAACAAAGCTGTGCCAATCTTAGGTTGGAAGAAGGCAGAATTAAAAAGGTTAGGTCAAGACAGCTATCTTTTGAAAGAAGCAGGGGACACACCAGGAGAAGAAAGAGAGACATTCATGACCACTTTTTTCCTGTTTCACATAGTGAAATGATCCATTTTTACTATATAACATCACAGTTGTTTTAATCCTTGTGTGTTTGTAGTCAACATTCAGCCACACTAGCATTTCCCTTGTTTCATAGCTCACTTCTTAGGATACAGTTAGGTTTTTTTATACAAATTAAAGACCACTGAATAAAGATATGTCAGAAGCTATGAGACAAGTTACTTCTGTTATAATGTCAGATAAGCTCTGCAGTGCTGACAGTTTAAAATGACGGCAATATGCACTAAAAACTGCAAGCTATTTCTAAAGGGCATGGTCATAAAGCAGTTTCAAGTAGGTCTGTTTCCATTAAGATAATTGCTTCCTGTATAATACCTTTTCAATTATATGATCAGATGATCTTAACAACACCTAAAGATGTTTTAACATCTTTTAAGGGGAAATAATTATTCCTGTTTTGTATTCATTATATTTGTATCAAATATGTAATATATTTATTTGGCAATGTAGAAATAAAGATCCCTGGGTTTGGTTTGGTAAGCTCAGTTTCTGAAGATTCTAACAAGTAAATCAGGGATAGGTGAAATAGTACATCTGGTGGTACAAAGGGTCACAGCATATAAAGTAATAATATTAGCACAAAAGCTCTACAAGAAAGAATAATAAACTATTTTCCTTCCACTTGACAGGCTGTCACCAAGCCAATAAATTGACTGTCACATTTTCAAGTTGAATGAATTAATTTAGATTAATTATATATTTAAATGTATTGGCTTGCATTATTATTATTATTTGTATTTTGAGCTTTAAAACAAATGCACTAAAAGTTTATCTCATGATTGTCTCATGTGATAAGATTATGCATGAGCCTTTTATGCCTTCTGTTTCCTTAAATTTCTTCACTGGTATGAATTACTTTCCTAATGTTGGAAGCAATAAACTTACTTTGAAAAGCTGCAGGAATAAGCATGAGAGAAGATGTGGTTATTATCTCTCCAGTTTCTTTCATCCTCTTCCTGGCAGGGCAGCACCTTTGCCTACACAGTGCATGATCTTTCTAGAAGCGAGATGCAGACATTCTTAGATACCATGAGGTGAACCAGCTATAGGAGTAGAAGGAACCTTATATTGACAACAGAGTAGAGCTACCAAAAAAAAAAAAAAAAAAAAAAAAACTGGGGCTCCAAAGATGTCACCAAATCATTGCCTTTGTTAATTGAGGATCCCAGCATGCCCTGCACTTCACAGTTCCACGACATAGGAAATTCATTGTATATAAACAAGTTAGGTTTTTGGTTAGAGATAAATGATCCTCGTTGATAAAGCCCTAACTACAGGGGTTTTGTAAAAAGAACACCAGAAGAGGAAGTTAATTAACAAAGTGTTTTAGAACTCAGCCATCAGTAATGTCTTAGCTTTTTCATAAATTTTTTATATTCAAGCTCATGGGACATTTCTCTTAATATTATGTGTTTTTCCAAGCTATTTTATTTACTGAATTCATATAAAATTAATGGCTGTAGTATTTTACTTATTCAACAAAAATATGATGAAATGGTTAAGCATTCTGTTTGTGAGATATTTCTCTTGCTTCTAGATTTTTAGTGGTATGTGTCATTATAGTTGCCTTCTTTCTGAGCCTGCTCTAGGATTTTTAATATTCTTTGTATCAAATATTCAGAACTGATAGGCTTAGATATTTCTAATCATCTGGATAATTCCCCAATTAGAGTGACTCACAGAAAAAAATAAATATTTCACTGTATTCTCTCTTTTTTTAAAAAATAGAAACTACAAAGTTTAAGAGCCAGAGGGAGGGTGGGCACCAAAGAATCAAGTTTTCTCAACACAACAGGATAGATTGTGTGAACTCACAAAGACTGTAACAGCATGCACCTGATGGGGTCCTAGAGCTGAAAGGAGAAGTGGACACACGCCCTCATCCCTTGCCCAATAGCTATCTCCAGTTGATAACCACTTGCAAATGAAAATTAAGTTTTCTCCCCAGCAGTCTCACTGGGGAAACAAACTAGTCTTAAGGATAGGCTGCATGCCCCGTAGTACATGGCCAATGGAAAAGAAACTCGGGGGCAGCTTTAGGGTATCTTGCTTCAGAATGTTGTGTCAGGCTTTTCTCTTTTTCTTCTTTTTACATTTTTCTTAACTATCCACCTATCTATTATCTACCTACCTACCTACCTACCTACCTACCTACCTACCTACTTATTATTTGCTCCGTTTCTACCCTACAGTTCTTTCACATACGTATTATAAAAAAATAAATTAATATTCCATAGCATAAATATTACATAAATCAATGAACATAATGTTTATATAAGCAAAATATGCCTATTTTGCTATGTTGAAACTGATTTGAGTTTTCACAAATATAATGAACTTTGCTTTTATTTATATATGTAGGAAATAGAACATTTTCCTTCCAAAACTTATTTCTTGTGCAGTTTCAAAGGAAACTGTCAATTAGCTGTTGGCTCATAATGGTGTATCTAAAGATACTTTAGTAGCCTCTTTTTTGTGTTTTTTAATTTTTATTGAAAATAGATTTTTAAATACAATATATTCTGATTATAGTTCCCTCACTTCTCCTCACAGTTCCTTGCCACTTCCCCTGTCACTTAGGTCCACCAGGTTTCTGTCTTGCATTAAAAAAAAATGGGCATATAAGAGATAATAATATATTATAATATAATATAATGCTCTCATAAAAACAAATACAACAGAATAGGACAAAAGAAATGAACAGAAGAAAGAAGAAAAAGGGCCCAAGAAAAGGAACATGAAACATATATAGCAGATACGGATACATACTCTTTTACATACTCAAGAATTCCATAAGAACACAAAAGCAGAAATAATCTGATGCCATTCTTAAGATTGTTTAACTTGATAGATGAAATCAGTTCTTCAGGTTTTTATTTCTGAGTATTAGTGAGGTTGAGATCTCCCCATAATAATGCTTCTACTGTAGATTATTGTATTGTTTACCGAGTGCTTATTTAATTTGCCTATCTTTTTAAATCACCATTCTGATTTCATAGGCTCTGAAAAAGCCAAAATAATTTAATGACATGCCTGGAATTTTACACAGCAGGTAAGTAATAAAGCCTAGTGTCAGCGCCGACTTAATACTGCTGCACATTCCCAGAGCTTTGACTCCTCTCTCGTAGACAGTGGATCCTGACCTCCATCACTTGAAGGGCCTGTCTGTGCCTTCCTCTCCAGCATAGCTTATGTCCTTCAGCTGCTGGTGTGTTGGGTCTCCGGGCATGTGATTTGCCTTCCATCTCAATAAGAGAATAAACTGAATACTCTCTCTAAGGCTTTTGCATTATTTTGAGTAGTGTCACTAACCAACTGACACTGTTAAGGAAACTAGGAATTAATATATTTAGTTGATTCCGTGAATGTGTGTATTTTAGTATACTTCACCAAAATAAAGCTAGCAGTCAGGCAATTGGTGTAACATGATTTGGTCCTCTTTGTTGGTTGGGGTTTTCTGTCCTGCCTGGTTCCCTGCAACTGTTTAGCCCCAAAGAAAATCACACAAAGATCTCCATAAGTTATAAGCTGATTGGCCCATGAGCTCTAGCCTCTCACTGGCTAATAACTCTCACATCTTGGTTAACCCATTTTTCTGATCTATGTTAGCCATGTGGCTCAGTACCTTTTTTCAGTGGGGCAGATCACATCCTTCTGCTTCTGTGGTCTGGGCAGGAGTGGGAGGAATCAACTTCATCCTTCCCAGAATTCTCCTGTTCTCATTACATCATTTCTACTTCTTGTCTGGTTTTCCTGCCTATATTTCCTGCCTGGTCAATCAGCGTTTATTTATAACATGATTGACAGAATACAGACAAGTCTTGGTAGATACCCCACAGCCCTGGCATCTCTAGCATGCTGGGGACTCCATTTCAAAATTAGGCTTCACTCTTTCAGGTTCATGTGCCCTCCTTGGGGCTTCCTTGCTGGGAATTTGCCAACCATACATTGCCTACCTCTGCAGCTTTCTTAAACCTTTATTTTTACATCTTTGATGCCTAAAATTGGCTTCATATGGGTGATGCTGTCATGTTAGCTTGCCAAACTGAAATGTAGCCTAGCCTTCTTGGACCACATTTGTATCTGGCTTGGTGTCATTTTGAGGCTGAGTCTGGGGAAACACTTCCATAAGTGGCCACTGTGGAGCAAGGAAACTAGTGGCCTTCTTAGAGCAGACTCCCCCTTTTCAAATGAATTTGAATTTTCATAAGTGGTAATCGTGTGTGTGTGTGTGTGTGTGTGTGTGTGTGTTTAGGGGGAAGTCTTGCCTTCAGGACATCTTTTTAAAAAAATCTTTCTAGTGACCAGTGTTTCTCTTTAACGGTATGAATGCTCTTAGTAGTTAAGTAAACTTTCTTCCCACCTAAAATTTTAAACGTGCTCATGTTCCTTTCCTCTCCAGGATACAAATACTTAAACATATTTTATTCTTTGACAATTTCACATGTGTATATAATGAATTTTGATCACACCCTCTCTTAGTCTCTTCATACATTGATTGCACCCCTCTTTATCATTTTCAAGTTATTTTTTTTTTCTGGTTCATTGCAAGGCTGCTACTTGGGAATTCTTCAGTAGATTATTGTCTGTCAGGCATTAGTCTGCCCCTGCCCTGCTTTTCTGCTTCCTGTATTCACCATAGGCATGACACTCATACCTTGCCTGGGCGGCTCTGCCTTTGGCTTGTCTTCAGATTCACCATTCTCTTAAGCTCTCAATAATACGCTGCCAAACCTTCTCAGGGGAATTGTTAATTTCAGTCATTTTTCAAAATTCTTCCTGATTATTTTAGATTTTGCTAGGTGATTTATGTTTCTAATCTGCTGCTGAAACTTCCAGTACTGTGCAGCCTTTCAGCTTTGATGACAAGTGAGAGATTATGCTTCAAATATGTATGACGTCAAGTTCAGATAAGAGAAAATGCTGGCTCCTAAAGAAAAGAATCCAAGACCCCAACAACTTTGGGGCCACTGTAACCTCACATTCTATAATTATATTTCCATTGTTAACCCAGTGATTAAGAGGTAAGCTGCAGTTCAGGGGAGGGTTGTTTGAGCTTCAGTGGGACCACAGATTGAAATGTGAGGAGATCACTGAATACTCACCTTGACCACACTTTGACACTTTTATCTCATGCAATATCAAAATATTGTAAATAACTGTAAAAATGAAGCATACTTAGGGCAAAAATGCAGAGAACATCAGACTTCCCATTCTGGCCTTTTGGTCTCATAACTTTTTCCCTATGCTTTGAATTTTCCAGTTACTTCAAGAAGTGTCGATTCTACACAGATTTTCTGGTCGCAGGATGATTACTCTAAATTACTTAATCTTCCAAGGTATGTGAAGTTCTCCATCTTGAGAAAGAATAGTGTGTGTGTGTATTTACATATATATATATACATATATATATGTATACATATATACCATTTTGTAGATGTATATTTGAGATCAAGTCTTTTGTAGTCCAGACTTGCCTCAAATTCCCTAGGTAGCCAAGGTTGACCTTGAACTCCTGATCCTCCTTCCAATTTCTGGAGTACTAGAATTACAGACAGCACCATTACAGCAGGCTCTTCTCATTTATGATTAAAAAGTGTTTGACATATGTTGTCAAAAAGCCAGTATAAATATGATTAAATAAAATCATGTGTGGTGTAGAGATCTACTTATTGTTAGTGCACACATCTGGATATACAGTTCAATGTTCACTGCATTTACTTTTAGAATTGACAAAGTAAAAACACTTCATCACAGTCAATATCATCAGACATGTTTATTTTGTAGATACACTTCACTGTAAATCCTTGTCCAATTTTACTTAAATACTAAGTGAAAGTATGCTGTATAGCTGAGGCAATATTGAGGAGTGTGTTCAAATATTTTATATACATTAATGATATTAGAGGCATTTGGGGTATTTTAATGGTACTTTTTATTGACCTCACTTAAAGTGTTTTAACAGACTGGCAAACATTTTAAAAGTGACTCTACCTGGAAGTGCAAAATGCAGTTTCATGAATATTTTATTTTGTAAGTCAGTTTATGACATAATGTACTCATCTAACAACATGTACAAAGTTGGCCTGATGGTATAAATTTAGTTCCACGTAAAGTTATGGTAATCCAAAAACATTTTCCAGGCAGACATAACACATGAATGGATTAAAAACCAGGATATTATCTAAATCATATTCACTTTTACTGAATTTAAATCTTAGTCTCGTCATAGTTTTCACTTACATAGCTAATGAATGCTTGTGTATAATTTGTGCTTTACAGATGGTATCTTTCTCGTTCTGTGTTAAAATACCCATTTGCCTCATCTTGTCAGGAGCTGGTGCTCTCATCCCATTTCGCAGATGCACACTGAGTTGCAAAGAGGTAGGTAATATGCACTTGGTAAGCTGAGTGATAGACTAGACTCGAACACCCTCACAGAGACGAAAAGCATAGGGAGGAATCTTGATGTCTAAACACTTTAGCAGTGACCTAGCCTTGTTTCTGGAGGTCCTGCCTCTGTAAATGTTCAGTAAAACCAAGACCAAGGATGAGGAAGTCTCATGATACCTTCTAAGTCTAGTCTGTTCACTGAATCCTGACCCCATCCCACCAAACAGGCTTGTGTTTGCTTCCCAAAGGGGCTCTGATTATGTATTAATATGTTTGAATTTCACAAATTATTCTTGCATGAAGCTTGTGGTTTTCAACACACCTCTTATTATCTGCGCTGCTCTAAATTTTAACATCTCCGTTCCCCAAGGTAACCACTTGCTTTGCTTTTCCTCTTTATGATGTGATTTGTCCTTTCAGTTGTAGTTGTATTCTTTGGTGTACAAAAGAGCCCACTATGTGTATTTTAAAGACATTCAGTCTTGGCTTAAATAGAAATTCATTTCTGTTTCTGATTTAAGGGTTATATACACATATGTGTGAATTTTTAATGTTGGCTATAATTAATGTATAGCCTATAAAAAGATACATAAAATGGTATTTTTATGTTAACCACTTTTATTGAAACCATACTTATTTTAAAGTGGGATTGCATTCCTGGGCCAAAATAGAAAAGATATGTTGGCTTGACTGATGTTCATGGACCTTGGTGCTGGAGGGTCCATTCCAGTCAAGTTACCTCCATATTCACTGTCATCATTTTGATTGGAAAGAATCTTTGTTGTTTTTGTTTGATGACTAACAGACTTAAAGTTATAAACCTGTCAATGTGTAGCATAGACAGGCTGCTTTGTAATGAGTTTATATTAATCTAAAGTTTTATAGGGTTAGATGAAAATGAAGTAAGTAAGACATATTAAATAGGCACTTAATTTTCATAAGCCATTTCTACTATATAATGTCAACTTCCCAATTTTACCACTGCCTATTTTATATAAAAAGGTAGCTAAAACATTGTTTTTAAATGATACTCATGTAACATACTGACCTGAATGTAAGATCTAAGAATGGCATATGCTATGATCACTTATTTTCATCGATTTAAGGCCTCTGGGGAGAATTCTGGAGTAAGTGGTCTATGGAACCAAATATTATACACTGCTTACCCACCTGGCCCGAACTGGGTTCAGAAGACAAAGTGCACTCATTGCCTGTGGAATGAGATGAAAGATTGACTAAGGCTAGCAGCTGCTCCCCTAGGGGGAAGCTGGATGGAGGTTGCACTCTCCCTTCCTTCCTTGACCATGTCTCATGAGGAAAGTGGGTTTTATGGGCTTTGGAACCAAACAGATTTGGCCTCAGTGGTACCACTGAAATGTGAACAGTGCACCTGCAGTGTGATGTTTTCTCACAGCAGAACTGATGATAGAAAATGCTAGAATTTAAAGTTCGAAAATGTAGTATTTGCCACAGGTTTCCATCTAATAAGTGGTACTTTTCTTCATTAGCTCTAAAATGATAATATGGATTCATTAATATTTGAATATGAAGTGTCCCTCACAGGCTCATGTGTTGACTACTTCGTGACACAAGCTCATGTGTCAAAGGCTTCATAGAAGTATTTTGGAAGTAGATGGAAACTTTGAGATGCTTGAGGAAGAAGTAGGTTCCTGGGGGCATGCTTGTGGCCATTACACCTCCTTTCTAATCACTTCCTTTCTTTGCTTTCTGCTGCCAGAGGTGACAACCTTCTCTCCCAACCCCCTTCAACCATCATGATGTACTGCTGAGCCACATGGAGCGAAGCAACCATGAGAGAAACATCTAAAGCCGTAAGCTATAGCAAATCCTCCATCCTCTACATTGTTTATGTCAGGTATCTTACCACAGCAGGACAAATAAGTCACCATCGCATAAAGGATTATCATATCTGGTCATATTTTATAAACTCAATACAAAGTTATTAACAAAACCATAAGGATCTACTAATGTTTGAGAACCCATTTAGACAAGAAATTTAGATAGTTTGATTAGAAATTAAAATATGTGACAATCAGAAAAGGGAGGCTATGAACATCTTTGTGTGGGGCGACTGATAAATGTCAGAACTTCACAGCTGAATCAGGAGAGCATGGAGCTCTTCATTCCCTGTGCTTCCTGGGAACAGGCAAAAAAGCACTGTGGAGACTGTGTCTCATTTCAGGAGGTCATCTGTCTAGATGTGATAGCAAGGCTTTGTGTCACAGGCTCTGGTAGAAAGCACTCTTGAATTCTGCCCAGCCATTCGCTAGGTTGACCCTTCAGGAGTTTTGAATGTCCTTAGTGGGGACAGTGCTGGCCATTTTTGTGATATTGTGATTTTAAAAAATTAAATAACCCCATAGACAAATAAAAATAAAATAGAATTGCATTTAGTCTAGAATGCAAAACAATAAAGAGAATAAGGAAATGAACATTTTTCATAAATGTATATAGAAATAAGTGAAGTGTAATTCCAGAAACTTAAGAAAAATAGTAAATTTTAATGAGCAAATAAAATATTTTTAAATATTAAATGAAATTTGGAAATGTTTCTACTTCTTAAACATTGAATTCTAACTAGAGTGGGAGATATTTAGAATGATTTTTACTTAACAAGCTGCAATAATAATTAATAGATGACTTCAGGTGTATTCATCGATTGTATTTGATATCACTGTGTCTGTATTATAGGTTTTATGTCCTTGTTAGAGAATCACAGGTATGCATTTCATGCATTATACACTGCCAATAGAGCACACCTTCATTTACATTTTTATCTTACTGAATATTGGAGTGAATATTCTCATCCTGATTGTCAGTATCACTTAGAATTTGTTGGAATTTATTCAGCTAACATAGGCATTTAAAATTAGTTTTTTTTCGTACATGCTTTTTGTGATAAACAAAAGCAGTGAATGCTTTACAAATGAGAGTGAAGTTTGACACCTGGGGAAATATCAGCAGCCATCCCTTTTAAACACTTGCAGCAGTCTTGGAGCTACTCTGATGCTATGTGTGCAGCTCAGTTCACTGATTCAGTATCAGGTCCTTAGGCGCCAGCTGCAGTGCTCAGTCATATTACTCAGAAACATGAGATATACAGAAATACTCAAAATCCTAAAATAAACTCTAGGATTTGAAATTTTTATTTAAAAATGGTATAATACAAGGAAATACCAAAGCTGTAAACTTGATTGCATTTATTATGAGCATTATTATATTTTCATTAGAAGCTTTCTTCAGGGTGAGAACTTTTGCGTCAAAGTGGTTTGTCCTTTTATCAGAACTGGCCATTGATTGTCTCATCCTTTCTCAACCATTACAGCAGTGAGGGGTTTGATCAGGGGGAGGTTGTGGTCTGCGTTCTGGGTGTGTGAAATGTTAGAAGTCTGAAATGAAATGCAACAGGCCAGCCAAATGACAGTGGAGCTTCCCGCCACTGCTTGATACACAGGTGTAGTGGGCTGTATGCTATTCAGTAAACAGAACGTAATATTTGGTGGGTGATGCTTGAGGAAGTGACGGCCTCATGGTGTGAACTAAAGGTATAGAAATTAGAGGGAAAAGCTCACTGACTGCTGGCTATGATACAAACTTCTTTTTGAACAGTACAGTAGATTAAACTGGGGCTTTCTGCATGTGAGGTAACTCCTCACATTGAGGAACGTCCCAGCTATTAATTGATATAATTATAGCAAAACTGAGGTTCTTGTGCATGCTAGGCAAGCACACTTCCACTTAGCCACTTCTGTCCTTGGCTTATGATGCAATTTTGAAAGTGCTAAAATGGCATCAAATTAGTGCTGTGGTAGAGACTTAGAATGTGGAGAATTAGGTAATTCCCTTAATTACTACAGAATCCTCCTCAAAATTCATGATAGCTGGGCTGGCCATTGAAGAGTGAATACTCCCCTACCACACTGTAGGAATGCAGCTTTATAATCATCTGTTGCCCCCAACAACAGTGCCTGCATCAGCCTTCTCGCAAACTCCTGCAGGTCTTCAACTGAGACACTGTCTGAGAGACTTCAGCTTCAGGATCTGTCATGTGGGGACCGAGTTTACATCGAATGGTCACAGATTCCATTTCCTATTCATCCCCCTGCCTCCAGTACAGGAATCAGAGCCTGGCTGGAGACTTGTACTCTTATGTATACCGCCTCCCTCCAGAGAGACTGAGACCCTCACTTCTGCTGCTTGGATTCTGATTTCATTTCTCCAGAACTCCTGCTATGTTGTCTGTCTCTGGTGCTGGGGACTGAACTTTCCTCAGAGGTCCTTTCATGCTGTTCCCAGCTGTCTGTCTGTCCACAGCATTAATAACTTCCCTAATAAATTCTTTGCTCACAACAATCCATCTAAATGTCCCCTTGAACCCAAATCTGAGGCCTTTAAGTATTGAAAAAAGAATAAAAGTCTTCAAAGAGTTTAGAGAAAGGTCTAGGTGTCCAGTAGCCACTGCTAGCAGAGGACTGTGTCCTCCCATAGCCCAAGCTAACTTGAAAGACAGCTTATTCTGAGAGGGATTGGCTGCTCTGTGCAATTAAGGTTCTCAAAACAACCAAATGAAAACAAGATCCATTCATAAATGAAAACATTAGGTGAATCCAAAAAGGAAACAACTTCTCTTTGTAAACTTCTTAAAAGTCATATTTTATAATTTTTGGAGCTACTCTGTACCTCCTATGAGCAGCTCATATTTTCATATCTAAACATAGGTTGGAATTTTGGAAATAAGATCATGTAATTAATTTGTAAACACAACTGCCTTTTAAACTAGATTAAATCCCTAGTAAGTATGATGTTCTTATAGGGCAAGCATATTAGACTTTTGCAGATTTGTGGGATTTAAAAAATAAGTGTATTAGAATTGTGAGGCTTGTGCAATCAAATAACTTTAATTCATAATATCCCAGAGTTATTATGCAGTTAAAGTTAACTAGCTTCTGTTTCACTGTTGAAAATTTCAGCAGACTTTTGTGCACACAGGGAAGAAGAAAGTATATATCCGAAACAGCTGTGAAAAGTGCAAATGATGTACCAAAGGAGCAGTGTCTGGTTCAATAACAATACCAATCTCATTACTGAGGATACGCAGTGCAGAGAGCTGAGCCTCATCCACGTCTGTCTTATGTATGATGTGAGTTATTCTAATGCAGTCACAGTCCCTGAGCTCCATCTCCCAGAAGTGTGCCTGAGACAGTGTGGGGCCCAGTAGTTTACATCAAGAAAGTAATTCCCCAGACAACACTGTGCTCACTTCCTCTGCAGAAGAATGAGATTTGTTGATATTCTCATAGCATTTATGATTCATTCCACTGCAATAATTTGAGAACCCATTTTCCTGTCTCTAGGGATCCCATTGCCAAGGGAAATAGGAAGAGTGGGCCCCATACCCTGGAGCTGTACTTCACCATGTCTCATGTGGAGAGAAGAGGCAAGTTGGTATGTAGTTATATGTGCCTCAATAGTCAGTGTATTTCAAGAGGACAGGGCCATTTGCTGGCAAGATGCTAACCTTATATGACCTTTATCTCAAGAAAGTCTACCTCTGAATAGTGGAGGGATAGATGGTGCCTAACAGTCCTTCATACTAAGGTTTAAGTTTTGGCAAGCTGAAAACAAGTTCCTGAGATAACTAGCTAAAATACCCCTGAGTATTTTCATGAAATTGATGGACATGCTAATCTACCTGACCCAAGACATTCTTCAAAAGTAAGATTGAAAATATAAGCATATGCAAATGCCTGGTAACTTTTTTATTTATTATAATGATTTAAATTTTCAATATATGAGAAATGTATCAATTGTCATTGACTTATTCAACAATAAACTATTGAAATTATTTTATACTGGAAGGGTTTGCATGTATGCACTGTGCTTTTTTTAGTAAGTCTTTTTAGAAGTATTCATTTTCTAGTCTCCAATTGGGTTTATAAAATAGTAGAGTGTAATTTCTTAGTCCTGTCATGCTGTAGATAAAAACACAAATAAAACAAAACAGCACTCATTTCCTTTTTGTCTCAACAATTTTTTGTATAATAGGTACTTAATTTTAAAATTTAGAAAAAAATACATGTAGGGAAATATACATAAAGGTTGAAAATAGTTACTTTAGTTTTGTTTACAAATATTAAGACCCTGACTGCCTTTCTCACTAGTATACCAAGTGTTGATGTGGTTCATAAAAGGGGAACTGTTCCACAGTCACCGTGGCATGGTCAGTTAAACCTAGCAGCAGCTTTTTTATTAGTTCATGTGCAAATGAAAACAATTTGGATTATATATGACTGTAGGAAAGACTGTGCTTAGCCTTCCTTTTCACTTGTTGAAACACAATTGGACAAAGAATTCTACTTGCATCTGCACTACTCTTGATACGAGACAGATTTATCATCTCACTCTGTCTGTTATTGAGGACAGACATCTACCTCAGCAAGCAGTATCAGTGCACTGAGCCAAGAGTGAGATGCTTATAGCATAGTTTGTATTTCAGGTATAAGCTTGTTCAGGAATTTGACTTTCCTTAACTATTCTCCAGAGAATTTAGGGAAACCCCCACATGCACACACAGAATTCCTTACAGCTGCAGCTTCATGGGCACTAACACAGATGTCCCAGCCTTCCTCTTCCTCAGGGAGTGAATTCACATTGTGCCTAGGAAAACAATAGGTGATGTGAATGAAAATGGAATGCCTGAAGTGGTTGTTTATGGACTACTATGAGAACTGAAAAAGAATGTGCTAGCAATCTTTATACCTGCATTTCCCAAAACCTAAGGACAAACTGATAAAAGAAATGGGTTATTAAAATATGGAAGCCTGTTTATGTGAATTAGAATGTGTTCTGGGGCAGCTTTAGAAACACAGCACTAGTTAAGTTGCAGTTGAACAGGATTCTTCTATAAAGCAGTCATTATTTTCTGTTGTCCCTTAACAGCGTACAGTTATTTCATGTGCAGGGGTAAAAGATTCCTGGGACCACCGCAGCCCATGTGATGGAATGAAGGCTAACACAGTGAGGACGTTGACAACAGCATTGTTTAATATATAAGACTCTAATAGAGGATTATAGAAACACATTTAATATAGAATAGTGAACTTTAGTGTACTTACTGTGAAAATAGCACATTTATTTAGAGAGGGAGTTTATGTCCAAAGTTCTTATTGATGTTTTGAAATACATCCATTTCTGTCTCTTGCTGTAATTGTTACCAAGAAAAGGAAAAGTACCAACCATTTTCCTTGACTCCTTATCAAAAGTCTTCTGTTTTTTGATTGATATTTCTCAGAGTCATCTAGAATGTCACATTAGTAAAATATTCTAGAAAAACATGAGAGTTTTTGTATTGTGAAGTCTACATTTGCCTGCATTCGTGTCTTGTGCACATGGCTTGCCGCTCGATTCTCCAGGTCCCCTCCTCGTAGGTGCAGTGGCATATGGTGCATTCGTCGGTCTTCACCTCTCTGCCAGCTGGGATGACAGCAGTTTCTGCAAAGCAGTTTGGACCTGAAATACAAAAAAAAAAATCATTGCACACTATTGAGTGCATAAATGTATAATGTACAAATTAGGTAGTTAGCACTGCAGAGTGTTTCATTTATCCTCTTATGAAGGACAATTAGAAAAGCCAGAACTAGAAACACAAAGAACACTTTTTTCTGAAGTGAAACCAAGTTACTTAAAATTTTAGGACAAAACATTACTATTTTCATAGGTAGAGTCATTTGGTGGGGGCCTTTTCAGAAGTCACATCTATAATCATTCGATTTAACTAATGCTGTGAAATAATTACCTAAGAAGCTTCAGAAAACCAGGCTCACTCTTCATGGCAGTTGTAGGAGAAACAAGAAAACAGTCATCCCACAACTTTCCCACATGTATTAAAACATCAGGTGTGTCACAATGACCAGGATTTCTGCTCCATTGCTGGCTGCAAGCCCCAACAACAGAGTTCTTTAAGTTATGGGGCCAAAGAAGTAAGTCCCTAGGTGATGATAATGCATATCTGGAGACCACAGTTAGAGCAACACCCCCAGGTACTGTACAGGGATATATTTTCCACAGTCGTTAAGAACTAAGAATGACTGTAATTCTCGCTTGTAAAACCAAGTAAAAGCTTAGCACAAAGGTGTACCCTCTGTGCTTAAGTTTAGGTCTAAATTCAAGGGTATGAAAAATGAGCAGGAAAAACATTTCCAGTATGTGTTGAAACTAATGCTGTTATAAAAGATTATTTAATTGATCTTCAGGGAAAGGGCTTTTAGGTCAGTTCTATTCATCAATAGGCACTTACCTTCCACCTCTTGGGGAAAACTAAGGGCAATAGCAAACCAGAAGGTGCCATACAATTTTCTAAAGAAGGGAAGCAACCAACTGTCTTACCTAGCTTGAAACACGTGATCCACAACAATGACTAGCATGTACCCTAAGGGTACAACAGTGGCAGACATACCTTGATGGTAACCCACAGCTCTCTAATAGTACTTAAGTTCCACTCAACAAGAGGGAAATCATGCCTAGTACTGGAAACCTAGGACTAGTGAAGCCATGGACCTTGGAAGAGAACTTACAATGGCCACTTTACTAAACCAGAATGATCCTTTACTGCATTCTAATTATTTGTCCTTATACCCACAGATAAGTGTAGTCCTTATCTCTCATCAAGGAGACTTCTCTTTGCAATAGGTGGAGATCATTACAGAAAAGCACAGTCAATCAAGATACAGAATTGTGGAACACATTACCAACTGCTAAATTTATGATACAACTTCCGGACCTATGGTTCAGAGGTCATTGCAGAAGAGGGGACAGAGAGCTTGTAAAAGTCAGAGGACCAGGGAGTTTGCTGTGATATTATGTCTTTTATGAATGTCAGAAGCTGCATTCATGAAGCCTCACTAATAAGGCTGCCTAAACATGACATGAACATGGATGATACCAATAGACACACAAGTTGGAATGCTTAGGAGGCCTCAACTCTAGACAAAGAACAACAAGCAGCTAAGAAATAATGAGAGCAAAAGTGAAATCATCGCCCCAGGGAAGAGCATGCCATTTAGTGACAAAGGATCAACCCTGAAAACATAGACACATACAGGTAACATTATACATGAATCAGCAGATTGCATTTATATATCTAGAACACACATGTAAGAAAAGCTTTTTAGAGGCCATGAATTTTAAAGAATAAAGGGGCAGTACAAGTTTGAAGGAAGCTTCAGCAATTATCCCCTTGGGATGATGGTATGGAGGAGATCTCCTGGCAGGACTGGGAGTGGGTAGGCATGAATAGTTGATGGGTTGGGTTGTGGGGTGGGTGGAGGGGGAAAGTGCTGAGAGAGATGACTAGAAAGGTAGGTTTTACAGAGGGGTAGAATCCTGATACAAGGGAAACTTCCATGAGTCGACAGGATGGCCCCAGCTAAGACTCTTGGCAGCAGCTGATGCATAGCCTGAACTGGATATCTCTGGTGTTTAGATTGGTGACTACCCTACCTGACATCGGAGAGCCTTCATCCAGTGAACAATGGAGGCAGATTCAGAGAACCAAAACCAGACATTGGGTTGAGTTTGGGTAGTCCTGCTGAGGAGAGGAAGGGGGGATTTTAGGAGTCATGGGATTTGGGGACATAGCAAGAAAACCCACAGTTAATGGCTAGACTGGCTCTTGGGAACTCACAAAGTATGAACCAACAACCAGGGAACCAGCATAGGATCAACTTAGGCCCCTAGCATATGTGACAGTCGTGTAGCTTGGGTTCTTTATGGGACCCCTGTTAATGGTAGCAGGGTTTGGAAATATATTCCTTATACTGAATTGCGTTGGCCAGTCTGAATACAGTGGAAGGTGTCTGGTCTTATGACAGCTTGATATGCCATGCTTTGCTGAGGCCCATGGGAGGTTGGCCCCTTTCTGAGTGAATATGGAGGAGAAGTAGATTAAGGGGGGGTAAAGAAATGGGAGGAGAGGAAGGAGGGGAGATTATGATCTGGATATAAAATAAATTAATTGAATAAAAAGTTATAGATTCAGTTTTATTTTCTCTCTTGATTTTTGAGCTAATTAATTTTTCCCAGCCCAATCACATTTCCCCTCCCTTGTCTCCCCCAGTCCTTACCTCTAACCCACCCCCAATCCACTCCTCCTCCTTTCTTTTCAGAAAAGGGCAGCCTCCCATGTATATCAGCAAGCCATGGCAGATCAAATTGCAGTAAGACTAGGCATTTCTTCTTTTATTAAGGCTGGACTAGGAAACCCAGTAGGAGGAAAGGGTCCGGAAAGCAGGCAACAGAGTCAGGAACAGCTCCTGCTCCCACTGTTAGGAGTCCCACAGAAGACCAAGCTATACAACTGTAATATTTGTTCTGAGGGCCTAGGTCAGTCCCATGTACCTCAGTCAGTTGGTGATTCAGTCTCTGTGAGCTCCCATGAGCCCAAGTTAATTGATTCTGTGAGTTTTCTTGTGGCATCCTTTACTTCTCTGGCTCCCATAATCCTTCCTTCCCATTTTTTTCTACAGGATTCCCTGAGGTCTGCCTAATGTTTGACCCTGTGTCTCTGCATTTGTTTCTGGGTGAAGCCTCTCTGATGACAATTTGGCTAGGCAATGATGTATGAGTATAGCAGAATATCATTAGAAATCATCTTCTTGACTTTTTTTTCCATTTTTCTTTTTGTCAGTCATGTTTGGTTCTGTCCAGGGTCTCTGAGCTGTCCAGCCTCTGGTTCCCAGGTTCCCTCGGATAGTATGGGTCTCAAACTGGATCAGTCATTGGCTCACCACTCCCGTAATTTCTGTGCCACCTTTGTCCTCACATATTTTGTAGGAAGGGCACATTGTAGGTCAGAGGTTATGTGGTTGGGTTCAGGTTCCAGTCCCTTCACTGAAAGTCTTGCCTGGTTACAGGAGTCTTAGCTTATAGATCCTAAGGAGTTTCTATTGCGCTCCGGGCTTGTCCTCCTGACAGCAAATAGTCATGGCTCATATTGACATCTACTGACTTTCTGTTAAGAATATGCATGTATCATCTTGTTCTAAACTTATTTTAAATCTAAGACTTTTCTGCATCCAGCAGCATTGCTCAAATACCCTAGCCCTCTCTCTATATAGCCTGCCCATACCTCTTCTCCACTGTCAGATGAAAGCCCAGCGTGGGATAGGACTATGTATGGACCTAGCTCAGAAAAGTGCCCCCCACCATCACAGTGCACCCCCCATGCCAGGTATACCATGAAGTTACTAATTTTTTCTTTCTGTTTATTATCTTTGCAGAATAATCTGCTTTTTGTTCATCCTAATATCATACTACAATTGCTCAGAGTGCCTGTATTCTGAGAGAGTTACTCGGAGGACCCATCTTCAAAGTAATATGAGATTGCTGGTTAACACGTGGTCATAGACTAAATAACCGCTTCATGCCATGGTGGCCTCATCCACCAAAGGGGATAATAATATGCTATGGAGTCTTGTTATGTGCTGTACACTCCTCTTAATTATTCTGAGAATGTCCTTGCCCGAGTTGCTTTTTCTGCACAGCGTTACTAGTCCTTCTTAGGCTTTAATGACTAATAGTTTACCTTCTTATGTTTATGTCACTCAGAGAGTTTAGATTTTTGTTAATGTTTTTCTCAATTCAGTGAAATTGTATTCTTTGTAATGGTCAAAATTTGGCTGGTGGTATCAAGAACCTCAAGCTGCTTTAAAAAAAGTCATTTCTCATTTATCTTGCTATTGTACAACTTAAAGTCTTATCTGAGCTATTGAGCCCATATCAGAATACAGGACCTGTCTTGTTCTTCCTGGTCCCAGTGGGGGCATTCCTCACTGTGTGTTCAACACCTGCTCTGCTAATGGACACTTTGAAATTGGTCCCCAGAAAATATGCAGTGTGTCTGCACTTGGGGTATGTTGTAATCTTATGATTCAAGTGAAGAAAAAGCATTTAAATATTGGGAACTTATTAGTGAAAATAATATTCCTGGAAAAAAAGAAAAAGCTAACTATAGTACCAACAGTTTATGAAAATAATTAAGAATATGCAATCCTAAAGGAAGGAAGCACCATTTATATTATTTCCTGTAGGAAGGTTTTTCTTTTATACAATTGTAACTAGAATATTACATCATTTGTCTCCCTTTCATTGCTAAATGAATTGCTAAGAAAAGTACTGGCTCAGGGCTTCCTGGAGGCTCAACTTCTGCGTGCAGAATCGACAGGCTTTTAGAGTGCCAGACGTCCATCTCTCATGGCTGCAATAACAAGTAATTCTTCTTGCTCAGAACTCAGTGGTGATATACTTCATTAACTTCTGAGAGGCATTTCATGTTGACCAGTTTCTTTATCCTGTTGTGTTAGAGGATTTCCCAGACCACATGTGTCAGGCAGCCTCAGGGGTGTGTGCTTGTGCTATGCCGTGTCACTGAAGCAGTGGAGATGCAGAGTGTAGTTCAAATACACTGCACCAGTGTAGACTGCTCATGTCCCCAGAGGGCATGAGAAAAAAATGCTTTCTGATATGGTGACAGTAAGCAGAACTTAACAGGAAATGCCTGCATCACTTGAGAGTGTGTCCTTGGAAGAAATTAAGGTTGTTATGGTTGGCACTTCAGTCTTCCCAACCAGAAAGCAAGACCTGAGCAGCTTTTCCGGCTTCATATCTGATGATTTGGTGCTTCCTCACGTACACTGCTGACAGCAGTGCTTTCCATCATGAGGTGCTTACCAGGGCCACAAAGCCAGTACTTGGTTGTTTTAATGAAAAATCAGTTAAGACACAGACCCTTAAAGAATATATGAGACTGGCTTTTTTTCATGCAAAATAACTTAGAATAGAGGATTATTTTTATTATTGTTTTTTAAAGGTAACTTTTACTTAGAATTTTATGCTATGTTGCTGTTTTTTCTTGCTTCAGATATTTGATTTATGACACATAAATTAAGAGCTACTATTCTTGTAGTTTATAAACCATTTTGGATCTGAATGTTATAAAAGTTTTGGTGAATTATATCAGTTTTACTAAAATTTAAATTTAATAACAGGTTCCAATTATTGAAATTTTCCATAGTTTTTATATTTCAAGAAGCAATATATAAAATCACCAAGTTGTTTGTTGTAGAATATGTGTACACTGTATGGAGATGTATTTCTGTGATTGTTGTAGTAGAAAGCTGAATGATCAATAGCTAAGAAGAGGGTAGTGGGGAATTCTGGTGACAGAGAGGACTCTGGGGAGAAGAGAGGTAGAGAAGCCAGCCAGACAAGGAATGATTTGAACACACAGAGAGAGATGAAGGTAAAGGCCATGTGGTAGAACATAGATGAATAAAAATATGGGTTAATTTAAGTTATAACAGCTAGTTAGGGACAAGCTTAAGCTATAGGCTGAGCTTTCATAATTAATAAGAAGTCTCAATGCAATTGTATTGGGAGCTGGCTGTTGGTACAGAGAAAGACTCATTACTCATGGCTTCCCATGTGTAGGCTCAAATATCCAAACATAGCATCTGAGAAAACTAAGACAAGTTCTAGACATGAAGCTAGATATGGATTCCCAATCCTGCAGTCTCTCAGATGAGCCAATGCTTAGTGTACAGAGACATGGCTCTTGGCCACTACCTTTGGGCTTGAGCTAGCCACCAATGCTACGTGCTAAGCTGAGCTATGACTGACATGGCAATTTAAGATTTGCCTCACGTGGTCCGAACTCCTGCAGGCACTTAGTAAAACCAGGTCCAGACACAGAAAACTGTGTTTAAAAATGTGCTTAACTGCTGAAGAAAGAAAAAAATGGGTATAGAGAGTAAAATAAATAGTTTAAAAATAATAATGTCTTTTAAGGAAGAGTAGAGCAATATAAAAATAAGGTACATAAAGATGGGAAATACACAGGGTGTCTGGATTCTGTATGATACTTCGCTGACTTTGAATTTTTTAAATGCTAATGTACAAAAACAATCGCTTCTGAGAGACATTGGATTATGGAAACTGTTATTTAAACTAAACTATGCTGGGAGCCGATTTGAGTGGCTGCCACTACAAGATGTCATTTGGCCCCGGCCTCGCTTGATTAATAACTCCATATTAAGATTACACTTCTTCCACCAGAAAACAGGGTGAGCTGTTGTGATCTAGCTGCCCACACTCCCCCTGACTGGCAGGGGAACTTCCTTGTGGTCTGTAATTGACAAGGATGTTCCCCTGCTTTCTTCCCGGCCGGTGGGTCTCCAGAAAAGCTGTTAAAGTATCAAAGTATCAAAGGTTGCTAGGCAGACTCCCTATATAAGGAGCTGCAGCTCAGAGCTCGGGGCCCCTTGCTTCCTGCTCTCCCTTCAACCAAGAGGCTCCAATAAAGCCTGATTTGGGAAGAATCCTCGTCTGGTGGCTGTTCCTTCCTGCTGGTCAGGGAGTTCGCCGCGAAATATAGATTTAAAGAATGTTTTAACTTTAAAATGGAAGTCAGAAAAGATTTTGTATTGCAAGAGAAGTTTTCCACAGGAAGCAAAAGTTATAATTCTCTTAAAATTAATGAAGATCAGATTTGATTGGAGGAGACCTAAAAATCTTGGCTACAGACATTAAAAAAAAAAAGAAACCAAGAAAGACTACATGACAGGTGACATATATGCTGAACCCTTTATATGGGAATAGCTGTGAGACAGGATGAAACGTGGTAAATCTTGTTGGCTACATTGTCCTCTTGACGTCCTTTCTTAGAGAATTGGTTATACAGTCCAAATGGATGTATAAAGTCGGCATATGCCTTTTACCTGCTCATCATACAATAAATGTCACTTTTAACTGACTTGTGCACACCAATGAAGACACGTAGCTCAGGTAATCCAGCCTCTCAGAGTGCCTTTGTTGCAGTTTCCTCAAAATTCTGAATCCATAACAACTTCAAAGCTGCTAGCTGAGATAGTCCAGCCTCACAGACTATCCAGCCAGGTAAACTCTACACTTTACCACCACACAGAGGCTAAACAAAGAATAATATAGCAAAAGCCATGTGGTAGAATGCCAATTAATAAAAATATGGGTTAATTCAAATGATAAGAGCTAATTAGAAACAAGCCTAACCTATAGGTTGAGCTTTTTTAATTAATATAAAGTCTTCATGTCATTATTTTGGAGCTGGCTGGCAGGATAGAGAAACACTCATTACAATTTTTTATCTTTCAGCTATTCTCTCTGAACATTTGTGTCTGCAAATGTATATATATATGTATATATTATATATTCTTTATCAAGCATAGTAATTAAAGTCTTCAGATTTTGCATTTTTTTATCAAGTGTAGTAATACAAATCTTCAGACTTTTGTATTTGTAGGTTTAAATCAAACCAAACAGTTGTAAGTAGAGGGGAGAGCCATGACACTTCACTCATTATTCCATAACAGTTGTTTTATGCATATTTTTAGAGCAATATGAAAAGGGTAGCTGCCATGGCATGATGTGTACATAGATCTCTGTTAGTTTTTTTCACTTCTGGGGTTTCGTATATTTAGTACCACCATTACCACAGTTCAACTCCCTAGGGTCCCTCACTCCACCACCATCCTAAATTCATGTCCTCTTGTTATCAATAACCATATGAGCTCTATTAGTGTTGCCCATATGTGATGGGTGTGTGCCATATACTGAGGCATGGGCAACACCCCCCCCCCAAGAAGTGTGCTGTTTTCTCTTTTATCAACCATTAACTGCTAATACCACCAAAAGTGCGGGTCTCTGGGTGGTCTCCTGTTCATGCCAGAAGTTTCACTAGTTTGAGTTTATACAGTACTGGTGTCATTAACCACAGCTACTGTGAACTGATGTGCAGAAGCTATGGAAAGCTCAGAAATGTGCATTTCATATCTGTCCTCTTTGTCATTCTTTACTCCCACTATTCTATGATGTTTTCTAAGTCTTTGATGAAGGGAGAGGTTAATAGAAATGATTATAGGTGAGCATTCAGGATTTTTTATACTTGGTGCTTTGGTCATATATGTGTCCCAGTATTAAATATGATCCACTAATGAAACATTAAATCTGTGACTAAAGTTGAAAGCAGCCCAAACATATGGGTACAGACATAAATATTTGGAAGACAGTTTAACAGCAGGTTCACTTAACATAACATCAAGTTCTCCCTAAGATCAGCCTATAGTTGTGGACTTGTGACCAGGTTTACAATATAAATACCATCTGTGGAGAAGGACATCATCTCATCTCCAATCATAAAGTGATTGGTTATTTCTATAACCATATGCCACCATTGTACCAGTGGGCAGATCTTGCCAGGCCGGTCGGTGTTGTATGTAGCTTGCACATTTCAGCACTGATTGAGACTACTGATGACTTTCCTTCCCTCAGAGCCTGTACAACACCTTCTCATACTGTTAAGCAAGCCAGAAGGGACAGAGTTTCCTGGTCAATAAAGTTCCATCGGTGAACAGACCTACTCCCAAAAGACATGGGCTACTAGATGAAAATCTCAAGTGTTACCCACAGGTTACCTCCTTACAAGTTACTGGTGAGTTGAGTTCTCAGCAACACCCAAAACAAAAGCTATTTCCACTGCTTTTGATTGTCCACCATAAATAGATGCTACTGAGAAAGACACTGCTTATCTTATATGCAGGATATAGAAAATAGTTTTCTACAGGAACATCAAATTTGACATTCCACCAGAACCCTGTTTATTTGCATCTTTAGGAGCCTTTGGCTTTGTCCCATGTGTTATCTTAAGTCATTCTGAAAGAGAATAGTGCACTCCCAAATTTGAATTTTTGTTTCTTTAATGACTGGTAGTGGCCTTCATCTATTTTCCCTTAATCCATTTTGATGTTCTATTTGTAAGAAAACACCTTGTTTGAAGGCTGTTTTGTCATTTTGGCAAACTTATCAACTATCACCATTATAGACTATTTCAGTAAATGTACATTGCAAACTTTATGGTAACTAATGAAAACTGCTAAGAATAGGGAAAGTAAGATATGTACTATGGAGCCATAAAATGATCAAGTGAAATCACAACATACAGAAAAGAACTAGAGACAAAAACAGAAACAAAGAACAAAACAACAGATAGAAAAGAGTAGCAAATGTCACAGATATAAATAAATGTGAAAAATAATAGAAATTATCCCAGTGAGTGTTCAATAGGCTTAATATATCAAGAAATATATGAGCAAACATGAAACCAGTGAGGACAGAGGGACTGAGCAGAAGAGTATCAGCCATCCACTGGGTATTGCTGCCTTCTTTTCCCATCATTCATCAGCAATAGAATACACCTTTTTCCCTCAAAACATTTAGAATATTCACTAAGATAAACCAAGTTATAGACCAAGCAACACTGATGTTAGATTCCCCCTCTCTATGCTATGAATATGTTTTATTCCCATTGGTTAATAAAGAAGCTGCTTTTGGCCAATCGCTTAACAGAATATAGCCAGGCTGGAAAAGATACATAGAGAGAGTAGACAGAGTCAAAGAGCTTCTGTGTAGCTGCCGAAGGAGAAAGATGCCTGCCCTAGAACCTTACTGGTAAACCATGAGCCTCATGGTAAAATATAAAATAATAGGAATGGGTTAATTTAAGATATAAGAGCTAGCTAAAAATATGCTTAATCTATTGATCAAACAGTATTGTAATTAATATAGTTTATATAGTTTCTGTGTGATTATTTCATGTCTGGGCAGCCGGGAGCTGAACGAGAAGTCTCAAACTACACAACATACTTTAGAAAGTTGAAGAAATTTGGAAAATCATACTGTAAGTGCAGTTAGGTCACATTGGAATTAAATTAGCTGTCATTAATGGAAAACAACCGAAAAACACCAAATACTTGAAGATTATGCAGCATACAATAAGAATAGTTTATCTGAGCTAATAGGAGCTCACCAACTCCAGCCGGACTGGGAAGAAACAAGCATAGGACCAAACTAGTCCCTCTGAATGTGGTTGACAGTTGAATTTGTGGGGCAGATTAAGAGGCCACTGGCAGTGGCACCAGGATTTGTCCCTACTTCATGTACTGGCCTTTTGGGATCCTATTCTCTTTGGATGTATACCTTGGTCAGCCTATATAGTATGGCAGGACTTGGACCTTCCCCAAAGCAATCCTCTCTGAGGATTGGATGGGAGTGACGTGGGAGAGTGTGTGGAGGGAATGGAAGGAGGGGAAGGAGTGGGAACTTGGATTGGCATTTTTTTAAAACCTAATAATTTAAAAAAAAACACAGGGTGCTGGATAAAATACAAAGAGAAATTTAATAATAATTTAACTTAAGAAATAATGAAAACACTTAAAACCTGCAAGATAGCAAAGTCCAGAAGGGAATTTATAGATTCAAATACACTTAAAAAGAATTTTAAATAAATTAAGTTTCTACCTTAGAAAACTGGGAAAGGTGGAGACAGGTAAACCAAAATCAGCAGAAATAGAAAAAAATGAGTCTTCCAAAATGTGATACTGAAACCTTTGGCTATGCAGGATCAAAAGACTCTATCCAAATGGCCCACTTTACACAAAAACTCCTTTAAAGGGATAACATACCTGGATGTAAATAAAATCGTAACATTTTCATAAAATAGCAGGTTAAAGTTGTCAAAACACAAAATTCTTGGTGAGTTTTTGAATGAACATTAGCATGCATGAGCAAAATGCACATGGCAGTACCTGCCACCCAGCAAATGAAGCACCAAGAGGGCAGAGACAGGAGGCTCATGCATGTGAGGACTGCCTGAGTTATATTAAAGAGAAAATTGTTGCATTGTATTTCATTCAAATATAAATTGTTATTCTGTAAAAGTGACAAAAATAGCACAAACTATAAGATGGAAGAAAACATGTTTTTTGTCTGGTAAAGGAAAAATGCCTAGAATGTAGAATAGCCAGAAGTGGTGGATTACTCCAACAAAATAGCTTTTTCCAGACATAATAGGAGTCTCTGTGGGCTCCCCCACCATGACTCCCTGGCTCACACAATCCCTCCTCTCTTTCTTCAAGACTCCTTGGAGCTCAGTACAGTGCTTGGCTATGCATCTCTGCATCTGCTTCCATCAGTTACTGGATGGAGTATCTCTGATGACAGTCAGGGTAGTCACCAGTCTGATTACAGGGGAAGGCCAGTTCAGGCGCCCTGTCCACTACTGCTAGGAGTCTAAGCTGGCTGATGCACACATGAACTCACAGGTATTATGACAATGTGCAGAAGGCCTGCACATGTTCAAACCAGACAACATCCCAGCAAGGAGAAAGGAAAGTGGACACAAAATCTTACCCTAACCAAGAAGGTATTTGCAATTGATACCTGCTGGGAAAGGAAAAGTCTTTTCTTCAAGAAAAGGACTCTAGGCCATCTACCACATCCATAGGGTAGGCCACTCAGGAATAGTTAGCCAGCACATAGTGAACTGCTTGTTTGTTTCTTTTCCTCTGTATGTGTGCCCGTGTGTACATGCACATGTGTGCTTTGGTGTTTGTTTTTAATTTTAATTAAAATATAAATACATTACTTATACCCCTTTGTTATACATTATAAATATATAACCAAGTCTCTTTTTTGTCATTTGTGTGTATATGGTTTCTGTTCTGTTTTGTAACAGATAATCAATTAGATTGCTCATTCATGAGAAAAGCTGATATCCCTTCTCTCAGCAGTCATTAGTGTCTGTCTAAGGTTGGAACCTATAAGATTCCCTCCCTTCCATGTTAGCATGTCTATTGACATTGTCATTGTTCAGGTCTTGTTTAGGAAGCCATTTCTAAGACAGATGGTTTCACAGCAGACTTCCTGGTAGTCTTACAATCTTTCTGCTTCTCTTCAAAGGTATGGCCTGAGCCATAGATTTAGAAGCTGTGCTGCAGGCATGTTCACTGGGGCAGGGCTAACCAGGATCTGTTAGTCTCTGTATTATGCCACTTGGGCTGGCATTGTTCCCCACAAGAAGCACAGACTAACAAAAATCTCAGTATCAAATGGTTGGTTGTAGTAATCATAGTGACCACCAAAGCAATATAAACTCTTACTCTAGCCCTTAGTTGCCTCTCAGATGGTGGAGGGTGGAGGCTAGTGCTGAACACTGGATTCAGATATCAAGATGGACCTTGCTTCATGCTTCCATAGTACCAGTAACCATGATGCAAGCTTTCAAGAGATGGAGGGCAGTTAAACAGTCTTTCCAGCAGTGACATCTGTCAACCACAACAATGACCAGCATGGCAAGATATCCAAAAAATTTCAATTATGGAATCCATATGTTTGTGGTAAACAACAGCTTTCTAATTGAACTTAAGGCTTACCTTAAGTCAATGGGAGGGAAACTGTGTATGGTACTAAAACCTAACCAAATATTGGGTCTAGTGAGGTAGGTCATAGATCTTAGAAGAGAACCTACTCCTGCCTCTTTGCTAGACCAGCACAACTCCTAACAATATCCAAATATTTTCTTATAGAGATTAGTATTGCTATCACCCCTTCATCAAAAAAGCTTCCCTTATAGTAAATGGAGGTCAATACTGAAAACCACAATAGGACATGACGACACACCAATGGACTGTGAGGAGCTCAGATCCTGTTATTTATTTTTAAGAAAGGGAAAATATGAACTGAAGTGGGAGGGAGGGGGGATATGGAAAGAGTTTTGGAAGGGGAAAGAATATGACCAAAACACATTGTCTGAAAAAATTTAAAAATAAAATTTAAAAAGGAGTACATTAAAAATACAAATATACAAAGAGTACATTAAAGATAGTAAAAGAGAAATATAGGTAAGTCAGTAAAGAAAGCTGACTCATTAGAGCACTAGTCAAAGGGAAGCAGAGTTGTCTCTCAGTTTTTAACAAAGCAGACCTTTAAAATTCTGGGAAAAATTATCACTCATAATCACCTGATGGAAAAATATAAATGAATTAACAATATTGCTGTCTGTAATTGGACTGTAGTCACTTAATGGAAAATGAATACCTATGTATTTAGCTGCATTTATAGGGAGGAAAATGGAAAGAATAACAGTAATCCTAACTATTTAATATATAATAGATAATCTTCTTAATCATTTATTTTCTCTGCAATAAGAAAAACAGCTTCATAACTATGAAAAGTGCATTCAGGAACTATAAGTATTAATTGAGTAATAAGGGTAATAAGTACTGATTAATTATGTTAGTGTTATTGACTTGGCCTAGATAACTGATGATGGCTAATTCAAATATGATTCTATCCTATAGCAGTAATGCTTTCCTTCCTCAGGGATAGTTGATTAACAAACATTCACAAACTCAACTTTTCCTGTGCTGGTCTGACTTCAGCATGGAGGCTCAATGGTTGTGGAGGTTGTTCATAACGTCTGGACTGCACTCACAGATACGCCGATCTTAACTGATGCACAGTGATATGGCCTGCATGCTAGTTTTACTCAGAATCATGTGCAGACACTTAATGACAGTGTGACAATATTGGTGCAGGACCATGTCAGAACATGGTTGGATTACGAATGCCCTCAGGACTGGGCATATCTTACAGAAGGGATTCACAGAGCTGTTGTGCCTCTGCTCCTACCACTCCTATTATGAGAAAGTACCATTCTGATACAGGTATCTACAAGGTACATGGAACTGGATAGCAACTTGTTCCTGGACTTTTATGCCTACAGTACTGTAAGAAAATATGTTCTGATCTTTCTAAATCATTCAGTCTGTTGCATCTTATATTATTTGTTTTTATGTTTATTTATGCAACCTACATATATATGTATGGTGCTAGTGGAAGCCAGAAGAGAATCAGATATCCTGAAGCCATGTGGATTCTAGGACTTGAACTTGGGTCTTCTGGGAGAGCAGCAAGTGCTCTTCATGATGGAACCATCTCTCCATCTCTATAATGTCTTGTTATAGACACACAAACAGGCTAAGACACAGAGTATCAAGGATGGAAGGGCCTAGTAGCACTGTTAAAGAACTCGCTCTTGGGTGAGTGTTTATAAGAACCTTTCTCCCTTTGTATCTACCAGTGTTTCTAGAATAGAACTGGCATGGGGAGTCTGCTGGACCCTGGATCCCAGCACAGAGTAGGCCCTGCTTGCCCTGGTAGGTTAAAACATAGGTGGGAGGAGTAAACAGGAGGAAGAGGAAGTGAGGTAAGACTCCTCAGACAGACGCGAGATAGCTCTGCTCTCAAAGACACAGGCGATGAAGCTCCGACTCAGGATGGATGTAGGCTAGAATCTTCCCGGTAAGCACACCTTGGGGTGCTTACACACATTATTAGAAATGGGCTAGTCCAGGTGCGAGAGTTAGCCGAGAAGAGGCTCGATATAACGGGCAAGCAGTGTTTAAAAGAAAAAAAATAAGAACCTTTTTCCCTTTGTATCTACCAGTGTTTCTAGAATAGAACTGGCATGGGGAGTCTGCTGGACCCTGGATCCCAGCACAGAGTAGGCCACGGTAGTGCTTCCTCTTGGCTTGTTCTAGCCTGATGATAAACTATACAGGGGCTCACAGATCTCAAATCAAGCTGGAACCTTTGGAGAGGATTGGAACTGAGTACTTTCCTGCTTTTCCTGTCTCCAGCAGCACTACCTTCCACAGCGATAGCCATCAGTACTCATCACAGGCCAGAATCTACAAGATCAATGCAGCCCCACCCCTGACTCTAGTACTTAGTGTTCAGTGTGTGATTAAAACCTTTTTTGAAATCTTAGACTCAAATAATGAACTGCCATTCTAAACATCCTGCTAAAAACCACAAACCTGTTTATGTGTATACCACTAGTATGTTTTAGATTTTTACTACAAGAATTCATGAAATAAGGCACATATATGGCCTGATGTGGTAGCAGATGTCTTAAATCTCTGCAGTCAGGAGGCAGAGACAGGTAGATCTCTGAGTTCAAGCCTGGCTTACAGAGTGAGTTCCAGTACAGCCAGGGCTACATAGTGAGATTTTTTTCAATATATTTTTTATTTATTATCATTAATTATTAAATTTTAAAAATTATATTACCCCCTTTTTCTCCCTCTAACACCACCTGTGTCCCATATCCCTCCTCAATTTAATGGCCATCTTTATTATTTTATATATTATACACATACATACACAAATATATATACATACAACTTTCTGTGAATGCATGTATGTATATGTACCTACTATATATACTTTTAGGTAAATATAGAATAATATAATTCTTTGAAGCCTTATCAAACATTTTTTAATGTTATTTGTCCCTCCTTCTCCACTCTCCTGTTTTTACCTCCCTCCTCAATCCCCAATTAGGGTTTCCTTCTCCCAGTTTTAGTGGTGAAAACATTCACACACTCAATTCTTAGAAAAATACATAATATGTCTCACTCAAAAAATGAAAAATATATTCTTTTTCAATTTAAATATGTAAAAGCAATCATTTTTCAAACTTAAAATGTTATCTGTTGAATAAACTGGATACAGACTTCATTAAACAAACTAAACGAGGATGTTTTACAAAAAGCCTGCCTTTTCAGAGCCTTAGTCATGTCAATAAATACACTCAGAGAAGCAGGCTTGGAGTGTAGAGCACTTTTTAAACTTATTTGATCATGAAAGCCTGCATTCATAAGTAGATATTAGTATTTGGGGGACATGTGTATTTCACAAAGGGGTCAATAAAGCAATTGTAACATATGTCACGGACTTCTTTGGCTTGTGCAGAGCTGAGAGACACACTGGGGCATGAGCAAGCTCATTTACTAACACAGACATAGGGGCTTTCATTGCCCAGGACAAAAACAGAAACATATGCATCAAGCTGCCACACAATTCCAGGGACTCGACATTACTAAGTTTGAGGATCTCTTTTATCACCCATCCTGGCCTTAATTCCTATATAATTGAATAAGATTCCAGTTTTTATTATTGCTAAGAACACTTGGAAGTTATGTAGCCCTCTGATGTGGACTTCTTGTCCTCAATACTGTGTTTGTGAGATTCAGTCCTCTCTTTTGCACTTAGCTGCATTAATTTTCATTCTCATATGTTCTGAATGAGTCCTTTATCTGGCACATTACTGCAGAAAGAACTTTGAAATAAAGTCATGAAATCATTCTCTCAGAATAGTTCTTTCAACTGTTGCTTTACTTGTTTAAAAACTATACTCTGGGTACATGATAATTTAGTAGAGTACCGTCTTCCACCTTGAGTCTTGCATGTGTCATTAAAAGAAAAGAAACACCAAAGTAGAGCTTTTAGAGGAGCATAAATAAAACAAGTCAGAAAGTATAAACAATGAGGGGATCTGAGGGGCCTCTGGGAAGCTGTGTTCCTATTCCAATTGATGGAAAACATTCCTATGACTTTGAGTCACCTTTAGTAAACACCTTGAATATTCAGGTATAATATATTCCAATTTGGTTATTACTTAATATGTTATTTAATATGTTGCATCCTTAATATCCTACTACAGTGGCATTCCACCTGGCCAACGACTGCTTTGTTGGCTCTAAGGTCAGTAGATGCAGCTTTCTTAGCTTGTCTATGTCCTCAGTTTCCATGCCTACTGCCAGACTGACACTGTTGGTTTGAAATGTGTCTGTGCAGAAGAATAGGAGGGCTGTACTGCAGGGGTCAGCCAAAAAGTGGAAAACTGGCATCTCTCTGTCTAAGAACAAAGATCTATCCAATGGGGACATGATGGAAAGTGGTGGTCCGAAGATGATCTTTAGGGTGGACCCTTGCTGGTGACTGAAGTGGTGAAGTGATGGTACTGCAAAGTTGAGGACTGTGCTGAACAGTATTGTCTATGTTGTTACTAAATTCCATACACTTCTGCCCACTCTGGTGGTCACAGTTGGTGTGGGAGGTCCTTCTCTCTGTGTGTTGCTTTTATTGGTTAATGAATAAAGAAACTGGATTGGTCTATAGGTAGAACTTAGTTAGGTGGGGAAAACTAAGTTGAATGCTGGGAGAAAGGAGGTGGAGTCAGAGAGAAGCTATGGAGCCACCACCAGAGATAGATGCTGGACAGAACTTTACCCAGTAAGCCACAGCTACGTGGCAATACACAGACTAATAGAAATGGGTTAAATTCAGATGTAAGAGTTAGTCAATAAGAAGCTAGAGCCGATAGGCCAAGCAGTGATTTAATTAATACAGTATGTGTGTGGTTATTTTGGGTCGGAGGGAAATGAACTAGCAGCCTCCTACGGTACACAGTAACGTTTGTTTTGTTTCCACTGTGGGGTGAGTGTGCCCAAGGTTGTGGATTGTTTGGTAGGTTGAGCTTTATCATCACCATTCTTCACCCAGGTGACTGCTGAGGTGGTAGAGGTGGCAGAGGTGGCTGTGGAGGACCACCTCTTAGGTTTGAACTGGCTTTTGAGTCATACTAGGATTATACACAACTGGACTTCCATCTGCATTTGTGAAGGGCTGACCTGTCTGTGGTTTGATCAGAATACTGCCAGGTGGTATGTCAGTTGCTTATGAGGGAGGCAGAAGGAAGCTAGTGTTAAAAGATGCACTTTGCCCACTGAGGTCACTATCAAATGAAAGAGAACTGTGAGTGCTGACTGTCGGGTAGATGACGGGTATGCCTTGAGAAGGTTAACTAGGAGCTGAACCTGGGAGATGCTGCTGGGAGTGAGAAAGAGAGCCTGTAGGATTCTACACTACCTGAAGACTCAGATCTTTTAAACATATTCTCATCTGGCTATCATTGTTTTCAAAGCTAGAGTTTTCTCTTTTAAAGAGTGAACCATGAGCATGCCTAACAAATGACCTTTGAAGCCTTCATAAGTTCTTCTTACATTAGTTACAGCCATTTTTATTTTAGACAAAAGTATAGTAATATTTTATGTCCTGATAGATAAAGCTTGCCTAAAGATCAGAAGGGCAAACTAAACCACTAGAGGTCTGGCAGTGGTGGCACACACCTTTAATCCCAGGATTTGGGAGACAAAGGCAGATGGATTTCTGTGAGGTCAAGCTCATCCTGGACTACACAAGATCAATGCAGAAAGAAATCCAGGTGGTGGTGGCCTACATCTTTAAGCACAGTACTAAGGAGTCATTCGCCCTTAATCCCAGCACCAGAAGGATTATAAAATGAGAGGAGAGAGAGGTTTAATCTGCTTAGTCTGTTTAGCTGCTTAGTTTGTGGTTGCCCAGCCTTGATAGAGGTAAGACCTCTCTAGTGGCTTGAATGCTTTACTGGTTTCAGGTTAAGCCATAAATAATATCCAACTCTGGGTTTTTATTATTCATGCTACATATTAGTCTCCTTATTAGCATGACATTCACAATGTGAATTCAGTTTCATGTACATTCTCTTTAAACTGTAATATGCTGTTGGAGGTCATGAAAATTATGTGACTACTATTAAATTCTTATTCCATAAAGATTTTCATTTAAGTTTTTCCCACATGTTTCACATTCCTTATTTCTTTTTTGTTTTCTTTTATTGTTCTTATTGAGCTATATATTTTTCTCCACTCCCCTCCTATCCTCTCTGCTCACCTTCTACACTCTCCAATGATCCCTATGCTCCCAATTTACTCAGAAAAATCTTGGCTTTTTTCTATTTCCTATGGAGAGTATATCCAAGGATGTCTCTTTTAGGATCCTCTTTGTTGTCTAGGTTCTCTGGGATTGTGAATTATATGCCAGTTTTTTGTTGCTTTATGTCTAAAAGTTACTTATGAATAAGTACATATGGTATTTGTCTTCCTAGCTCTGGGTTATCTGACTCAATATGCTGTTTTCTAGATACATATATTTGTTAGCAATTTTTAAGATTTTTTTTCCTGCTGTGTAGTACTCCATTGTGTAAATGTACTACATCTTTATCTATCGTTTGCTCGAGGGGCATTTAGGTTGTTTCTAGGTTCTGGCTATGACAGAAAATAGTTGAGCACATGTCATTGTGACATGATTGAGCATCCTTTGGGTACATACCCAAAAGTAGTATTGCTGGGTTTTGAGGAAGGTTGTTTCCTAATTTTCTGAGAAATTGTCATACTGATTTTCAGAGTTTCTGTACCGGTTTTCACTCCACCATCAATGGAAGGGTATTCTCTTTACCCCACATCCTCTCCAATATAAGCTGTCATCAGTGTGTTTGAATTTGGCCATTCTTACAGGTATAAGATGGAATTTCATAGTTGTTTTGATTTGCATTTTTTGATGACTAAGGATGTTGAGCATTTCCTTAAGTGTCTGAAAAGATTCATCTGTTGAGAGTTCTCTGTTTATGTTTGCAAACCATTTTTTATTGAATTATTTGTTCCTTTGATGACAAATTTCTTGAGTTCTTTGTATATTTTGGAGATCAGTCCTCTGTCTAATATGGGGTTGATGAAAATCTTTTCCCATTCTGTATCCTGCTGTTTTGTATTATTGAACATGTCCTTTGCTTTACAGAAGCTTCTCAATTTCAGGAGGTCCCATTTATTAATTATTTCTCTCAATGTCTGTGCTACTGGGGTTATATTTAGGAAGTGGTCTCCTGTGCCAATGTGTTCAAGTGTACTTCACATATTCTCTTCTATGAGGTTCAATGTGGTTGGTTTTATGTTGAGGTCTTTGATCCATTTGGACTCGAGTTTTGTGCATGGTGATAGATATGGGTCAATTTTCATTCTTCTACATGTTGATATCCATTTATACCAGCACCATTTGTTGAAGATGCTTTCTTTTTCCCATTTTGTATTTTTTGATTTATGTCAAAAATCAGGTGTTCAAAGATGTGTGGATTGATATCCAGGTTTTTGATTTAGTTCCATTGGTCCTCCTGTCTGTTTTCAGTGCAGTATCAGGCTGTTTTCAGTGCAGATTTCTGGCTCGGGCCTGCTCTGGTAGAGGCTGTGGGCTTGGGTCTGCTCTGGTGGAGGTTGCTCACATAGACCTGGTCCCATGGTGGTCACTCATTCAGGCCTGTTTCTATGTAGGTCTCTGGATCAGATCTGGTCCCACAGAGGTTGCTGGCTTAGGCCTGCACCCTTGGAGGCCACTCCCTCAGTACCTCCTCCTGCCAGAGGTCTTTGCACTTTAGGATGTTGAAGCTTAAGATGTCAGTAAGATTCTTAGATGCCATTTCTTCATTGTGTTTTTAAATTTTCATTTTTTATATAAAATGTTTGTATTTGTTTTTTATAATTTTATAAATATATCATTTTCTAAAGGAAGTAACTCAGTACTTAAAATTGAACAGCACAATCAACTTAGAAAGGAAGTTCTCATGGCATCAGAGGTCCACTCAGTGCAGGGTTTGCCCCTTTGCTTTGTCTTGAGTGAGACTGAGCATCATGGTAGGCAGCATATGCTAGAACAAGTTGCTCTCCCTAAGGCAGCCATGAAGCAAAGAAAATGAAGGTGTTGACATTTTCAATCTCCTTAGCAGGCCTGCTACCAGTGACCTAAAGTCCACCCACTGTGTCGCTACCACCTTCTAGTAGCCCCACTGTGGCTAGTAGCACACAGACTTTTGGGAGAGATTAGAGCCAAATAATAGCATCCAGTGCCTGGTTTCTTTCTCATTTGCCATATCAAGGAACCAAGAGTGTCCTGCCAAGTTTATCTCAGTGCATAGGCATTTAGCTCCTCCTTACCGTTTCTAACAATACCTGCCTGTTCAAGGGACCATGTCCTCATTGCAATCACTAATGTGTTAATGGTCTAAAATTAGATCTAAAATCATTATCTAAATGATGAGACATTGTCAAACTCACACTGTGTTAGAACTCTGTGCAGTTCTACCAGCTTGAACTTAGAGAATTACACTAGAAAAAAATACTTTATAAAAGATGTATTTTGCTGCTGTTGTGACATTGAGTTTTTATAGTTTGAAAGGGTTGCCAGAAGAGCCCTAAATATTTATGGAGTATTACATTACCAGATGCGATTTAATAAGGTTACCCTCTTAAATCAATAAGTGGAATTTTCCTGTACTTTTCTTTCCAGAGCTGTTTTTAATGAGGTTGAGGTTTAGATTTATCCTAATTTTATTAAATTTATTGAGAATTGTTTTGCTTTTATGTGCTAATTTTAATTATTACATATATAACTTGCTTCTCAGAAACTTGCAAAAGTCATTTTGTAACTGAATTATTTAGCAATAGTTCACTTTTTACATGTGTTTCACACCATTCAAATTCTGTATTATTTCTTTTGAGTCATTTTCAGTAAGGCCAGAAAATAGTCCACCTAATTGAGACTTTAATCATTTATGATTACCTAGTTATACAATATCTCCCATAATAAATTTAACTCTACAACTATGGTGTCCTGCGTAGATTTCATAATTCTGTAAGCTAATGCTTCTAATGTTTTATTTTGACATATTGAAAGCCATTATTTTATGGCTCTATCCAAGGAATTTGCTTTCAGGTTTATCATTTTTTTCTGTATTTTTCTATTTTTCCTATTGTTTAGTTTCTCATTTTCAGACTTCTGTGTTTCCGTCCTTTAGGCCTCTATGCTGACTCCTATTTGTCCTTGGTGAGAAATGAAAATGGTAAAGGAGGCCTGGATCACAGCGTGGAGGTGCTGCTGCAGCTCAGCAGGTGTGCGGGTCCATATCCTCCACTCTCCTCTCATCCTCCCGCCTCTGCCCTTCCAGTTGCACACCTCTGCTTCCTTCCTCCTAGGGTCTCAGCGGCTCCTCACACAGCAGCAGGATCCTCTTCTCTTGCCCCCAGTGACAGGCCTGGCCACAACTGTGTCTTCAGGGCCACCAGCCTGGCTCTTTCCTCTTTCTTCCTTGTACTTGGGGTTCATAGTGAGGTGTGCTGTCTCCCCTCCACACCCAAGGGAACATCTTACATTGGCTCTTCCCACCCTTCCTTGTGGCTTGAATCCAGCAAAATAAAATTGTTTGTGTATGTGTGTGGGGGGAGGAGAGGGGGTCCTCTGCAATTGTATGTAACTTAAAGTTTTCATGAAAAGCATTGAAACTTTTAGTGGATTTTGGTTTTAGGAATTGAAGATAAAGGAAAATTCAGACATAAATTAAAATGATAAAAATTTAAAAAGAAAGAGTTGGAATTTTTATTTCTATAATTCTGATATGTTAAGAAAAGCAAAAACCAAGATTCCTCCAATGACTCTTCTGAGCTTCTAGGGTGGTGTGTGAAAGCTGCACATGGACCCATCAGTGAATACCTAGAGGTGGGGAAGCTGACAGCTTCAGAAAAATTGTACAGTGTCTGCCTGGAAACTCTTTCTCTCTTCCTCTGCCCCTCCCTTCTTCCCTCCCCACCTCCCTTTAGTCTCTCTGTCTCATCCCTCTCCCTCTTCCTCCCTCCTTCCTGGTCTTTACAATGACACTATAACAGTGTGGGATGTGTAGAAGAAAAGACTAATGGAGGCAGTGGATGGCATATTGCTGTGAAATACGGGTGCAGTTGCTTTTCTCTTTCTAATTTGTTTTTCAGTGGCCTCATGTGCCTGCAGTGTTAGTGGCATGGCAGAGGAGAGGAAGCCATCCAGAATCTCCCCTGGAAATCTAATTAGAAGTGGCACAAACTCTTAGCACCTTGAGTTTAAGAGCTTGCCTTTTACTTTTGTCTGTTGTCTGCTCAGTCAGTTAAACCAGTGAGGAAACTGTAACTACACCACCAGCTCATCTCCAAGTTTACGGCATGTGTGGATGTATTCTGAAATATTTATACACAATTACTTCATGCTTTAAATAATTTGTAAAACAAAATCTGTGTGTGACTGATAAGCGAACAGATGGCACTTGGATGCTGGTCTAAAATCTGTCTTCATTTCCTTGTGGGCTCATAAAATTATATGAAAATCTAATTTACATGACAAGTTTAACATAGAAAAAGAAAATTATACTCAATTAAGTGGATACTAAGTATGCTGTATAATAGAGATTATTGTTGTAATATTGATTTATCTTTTACAAACATATTTGTAAATTCAGCTTAGAAATAAATATATGTTTAAACAGTGGAAAAATAAATAACTAATTATTGTAGTAAACCATATTACCATATGAAAAATATCTCAATAAATATTTTTAGAAGAGAAACTGCCTTTAAATGCCTACTTATAATCATTATTATAATCATTGAAATGTAACCAAATCAAAGGCTTTCAGTGAAAATGAATATATTCTGAAATAGTAGAGTGGTGATTTAAGACAAGCACGTCACGATAGATGGGAACTATCAGAGTGTCTCAAAGAAGCTATGGCACACTGTTTTATGGATCTAACAACACAGATGTTGGGAGTCTTGTTTACTTCCTGAAACAAACCTAAGAACCCAGACCATCCTAAGAGGAAGCATAGGAAGCCTGTAAGCATGAGTGGACAGGCTGTATATCATCAGACGGGTGGAGTATCTCTGTGGGCTGAGAACACTCCAAAGTACAAGCCACTGGTGAAATGAACGCCACTACACAGGCTCTGATGTGGGACTCTCTCCTTCCACTGGAGCACGTGTGTCAGCACTAGAGCTGCGCCCCTTTTAGAGACTGGGGAGAGAGCACGGGAAGAACCAAGCCTGAGTTTCTGTAGACATAAACACGAAAAACAAAAGAACCAGAGAGTATATAATAGCTTCAATGAACATTTGGGAATAGTGATAAGATTGTCTAAGGAAGACAGGACCTCTTTTTAAAAACAAATCAAGTAGCCTTCAAAGATTTGAAAATAAATTTGTGAAAAGGAAAGGATAAAAAATGCCTTCTGACAATAGAAACTGTACCTAACATCGTAAGAGGAAAATAGTCCAAGACAGCAAAGAGCATACAACAACTATCCACAGAAATAAAAGAGCAGCCGAAAATAAAGGCTCACTGGGCACAAAAATTTTATCATATAACTTAGTCCAAGGACACATGAATGGTTAGGAGTGATCTGCCCATCAACACCACTTACTATGAGTTAGAAGTTAGAATTGATGACTTCCTGTTTACTCCTAAGAGTAAAGGAACACAGTGGTGAAGTTATGTGTGGTGAAGTCAATTAGCTAGGTTATTTTGGATGGCAGTGTATATATGTTCATGTATATTCTTTCTGGGTAAGGTGACATTATCTTTATCCTTAAGTTAGTTCTATGAAATACCTCAAAAACAATGCCAAGCAATTTTTTTTAATGAAAAGAAGATGAAATTGCACAAGGATAAGACTATTAAAGCCAGTTGTTCCATATTCTGGAATTATCTAATACAGAATTTCAATTATACTTAATATATACAATAATAACAGAAATATATCAACATTTTAGAAAGAAAACAGGGATAAAATAAGCTGGGATTTCTCAAGTGGTATTAACATAAAGAGATCAAAATATAGAAATAAGATGTAGTAGGAAATTTGAAGGTAGAATGACTAAAAAGTATTCAGAAGAAAGTGTTAGCACAAAATAATAATATTCAGAGAGCATGTCAAAAATATATCTAGCCACTTGCCTAAAGGACCAGAGACCAAATATTTAAATTTGGGTACCATACTCTCTGAGACGAATTAAGCTTTGCCATTGTTCACAAGACACATTATGTAGGAAAGAATAGGGGAAGTTCTAATAAAAAATCATTAACAAAATACTGGAAGCTAGTTTGACTTGGTTATTGAGCCACACAGTCCAATCTTTGGAAAATTGAGATATGATATTATTACTACAGGATAAGATGCAACACTCATTATAATAAGATTATAGTTGGTAACTTAGAAAAGATGCCAGGTTACATACAGATGGAAGCCTTAGAAAAAATGGGATTCTTTTATCTATTGTAATATACAACTTAGGAAACCATTGTGAGCCTGTTGAAAAGAGCAAAAGATAACCATTACCAGCAAAACAAAAAGAAAACAGACAATATGTTTTTCCCACCTCTCTCCCCACTAGCCTCTGCCCTTTTCTCTCTCACACACACACACACACACACACACACACACACACACACACACACACACAGTGAAAGATAAAGACAGAGACAGACAGTGACAGAGAAACAGAAAACCAGACAGAGACAAAGAATATATTGACATATATCTAAAATCAACATATGAGAAAAGAAATTTGATATTTGTCTTTCTGAATTTTGCAAAAAAAATTATAATCTCTAGTTCCATCTACTTTCCTTCTAATAACATGACCGAGTTTTGATCATAGTGGATTAAAATACCATGTGTGTCTATGCTACATCTTCCTTAACAGCTGTATGAACATCTAGGCTGATTCATAACTTGAAGAGTGCCATGGAAACCACAGACAAGCTGGTACCTCTGTAGTATGTCTAGACTCCTCAGGGTATGTCCCCAGGAGTGGTATAGCAGAATCTAGTGGGGAGAGAGGTGGGAAAAACATATGGAATTAAATATAGTTAAAGTATATAGTATACTTGACTGAAAATGTTTATGGAACCCACGAATATGTACAGTGAATATGAACTAATTTGAAAACCTATCCAAAAGGATTTCATTTATTTAAATTGCATACAGTTAAAAACCCTCTATAAAGAATTCAGGGCACATCTCATTTATTTAATTTCAACTCTAATAGAATTGGGGTATTTTGTTTTTTGTTTGTTTGTTTGACACAGGGTTTTATTATAGAGCCTTGGCTGTCCTGGCGCTCATTGTGTAAGCCATACTGCCCTCGGAGTTACAGGCATTCACCTGCTTCTGCCTCACAATGACCAACCAACCCAACATGAAGACTTCTTAAGAGGACCCTACTCCAGGCGAAGTAAGCCAATGTCAACTAATTTTCATAAAGTAAAAGATCATCAAGAAATTTTAAGTAGCAGGACAGTAAAATTTTTCCCATACCTAAAGAACTTAATATATTTAAATAATTCCAAAATATGTCTAAAAAATGTTAAAAATGTGACAAGTAAAAGAAATAGACCGACAGGATTTTATAGCATTAGCCTAATTTCCACAGCCATTTCTAGAGCTGGATCCTTTCCTTATTCAGTATGCATGCTTCCACTTTTCCTGAATCCAAAATAACCTGAACATGCCTTTTATTTGTTCAATTAAGATTGAAATTTCTAAATAAATTGATTTTATTCTGACATTTTGAGAAATGTATTAAAAGCTTACCCATCTCTGTATTAGCAATAAAAAAAAAGAAAAAAAAAAGAAAACAGACAATTGTCAAACTGCCTCCGAAGAACTGAGGAGCAGAAAGAAGGGACAGTCTCCACCCTGGAATTCAGAGCAGAGCAAAATGCCGCTGAGACTTGAAAGAGATTAGCAACTAGAGGTTCAGAGTGAGCAATCAGCTTTAGAAATAATTAGGATATATTAATCATAATGGTGTTCATCATGCAATTTCATTCGTGTGTACAATGCCATCCAACTGTACTACATGCAAAGAGGTTCTTTAAAAAGGAAGAAATAGCTTCAAAATAAATAGCTTCAACCAAGCAATTGATGGGAACCTTCATCTACCATGCCTTCTGTTTGTGGACCAGCACTGCAGGGAGCCTTTAAGTAGGAGGAAAGTGTCCTGTGAGGAGGCTGGAGAAGCAGTGCAGGCACGTGGTCAGCTGAGCAGCTCTCAGAACGTTTGATGGGAAGCAACACTAATGCTTTTTACTTAAAAACTTAAAAAAACTATATGTTTTTTCTTGGGTTCACCTTCTTCTTTAGCTTCGTTAGGTTCACCAGGTATACACTCCGTGACCTTTATTTATGGCTAGAAGCCAATTATGAGTGAATACATCCCATGTTCATCTTTTTGGGTCTGGGTTACCTCGCTCAGGATAGTGTTTTCTATTTCCATCCATTTGCATGCAAAATTCGAGAAGTCATTGTTTTTTACTGCAGCATAATACTCTAATGTGTATATATTCCACACTTTCTTCATCCATTCTTCCATTGAAGGGCATCTAGGTTGTTTCCAGGTTCTGGCTATTACAAATAATGCTGCTATGAACATAGTTGAACAAATGCTTTTGTCATATGATAGGGCATCTCTTGGGTATATTCCCAAGAGTGGTATTGCTGGGTCCAGGGGTAGGTTGATCCCGAATTTCCTGAGAAACCGAAACACTGATTTCCAAAGTGGTTGCACAAGATTGCATTCCCACCAGCAATGGATGAGGGTACCCCTTCCTCCACAGCCTCTCCAGCAAAGGCTATCATCGGTGCTTTTGATTTTAGCCATTCTGACAGGTGTGAGATGATATCTCAAAGTTGTTTTGATTTGCATTTCCCTGATTGCTAATGAGGTTGAGCATGACCTTAGGTGTCTTTTGG
>NW_026067920.1:13195137-13200164 GCF_014885135.2 Alexandromys fortis | reverse complement strand
GGAGAAGATTGGGGGGAGGGGGAGGGAAATGGGAGGCTGGGAGGAGGCGGAAACTTTTTTTTCTTATTCTCAATAAAAAAAAATAGTATAAAAAAAAAACTTAAAAAAAAAAAAAAAACAGCTTAAGCCCAAAACATGACTGTCACTATTCAAAGTACAGGCAGTAGGACTGGATCCAAATGGTTGCACGCACCAGGTAAGTGCTGTCTAGGTTCTGCTACATGCACTGTGTAAGTCACCATTACAATATAACTCAAAATCTGGAAGGCAGTCATGGGAGTGATCACAGAAAATGATGGCCATTGATGCCTGAATGAACAAATGACCCAATGGCTATTAATGACAGAGTGCCAGCAATTGGCCATGTGTCTTGAGTGTCATCTAATACATTTCCTCATATGACTCTTAGAACAGTGTGGTGGTAGATGCTGGGATATATTTGTGTGTGTGTGTGTGTGTGTGTGTGTGTGTGTGTGTGTGTGTGTGTGTATCCATCCCTTCCATTCCTTAGGCATCAGTTCTAATTATAGAAGAGGCTTGACAGTCACAGGGAGCACTCTGTACCCCCAGACTGTCCTGGAGAATAAATATGGCTAAATGTATTTGAACTCTAGAGACCTGTCAGGAGAAATTGGGCAAAACCACAATAGTGTGAGCACATCAAAAGGATGGCATGTATAAATTTAGACTTCGTGTTTTAAGCCATCTTGGCAGGTTGTGTCATCTCCTTCAGACAGGAAGGCTGAGCAAATAAGGCACCTCTACAACTGTAATTAAGAGAATCGTTTCCAAGCTAATTATGCCATATTTATTCATACAAAATAAAACTGTGTTGACAGGTAGTGATTGAATACAGACATGGGCTGTCAGGGAAAAGGGGGAGGAAGGAAGCTCTTAAAATAGGATAAATGTTGACAATTTTGCAAGCATGGGGATAATTTCTGGATCTGTTCCTGTATGCTTTCACTTGATGCTGTAGAGTCCCTCAGTTAGCTACTTAACTGAAGCACGAGGTGATGCAGGAATCATGCACACACATGACCCTAAACGTTCGTTCCTGAGCATCCTGTTGGAGTCTGTGGTCTTGAAAGAGCTCCTATGTCCACTGAATTATTTTCATAGCTGTGAGTCAGGTGCTATATTTTTTTCCTTATACTGGTGGAAACTGAAGCCCCATCACTTAGGTCACTTGCCTGACTTGTCAATCACAACGTGGTGGATAGAAAAACCAAACTGTGTCTTTTAAATGAAAACCTAATGTGGTTTCCCACAAAACTAACCACAAGCACTCAATAAGGAAAATGTCAATATTTGTCAAATTAGCATGCAGATACATTGCTATAAATTTTCATCAAACCAGAACTTACTGCACTTTTGACTTAGAGCACATAGAACCTTACTGAATTCTTATGTGACAGGAGCAGCTTCCATATAAATTGTGCTTCATGAATTTAGTTCTTAGGATAAGCTTTTAGAAGTACAATCCCCAAGGAATAACAAAGTCTGAACATTTTCAGAACTGGATACCCAGTGTCAGGTATAGATATATGGATAAACATCCACAGTAGAAAACAAGTATGCCAGAAAATTACAACACCATTTTCCTTTGTTTATTCTTTACAACTAATTACTAGACATGAACCATCTCTCAGGACACAGTGATGAGAAGCAGGCATTACACAGGTATCTCAGACTCTAGCAGGCAGACAGATGCTAAGAGGAATAACGATTCCGGTGTGAGCCACATTCGGAATGCAGCTACCATGCCAGGGCACTGTTTTGGTTCTCAACGCATGTTAATGCAAGTATCATACAATTCCATTAAGACAAAGCCACCAGTGTGAAGCAAGATGAAGGTCCCACAGGATAAAATCTCATCTCATGCACAATTTTTAAAAAAGCATCATAGAAGATTGTCATTGGGCCATTTGTGTATGAACTATAACAGTTTTAATATATCTAATGTGTTTGTAAATATTCCCATATCTGAGAAAATATAAACCACAATTACTTTGGCTTTGAAGTACTCTGAATGCTGGGCGGTGGTGGCGCACGCCTTTAATCCCAGCACTCGGGAGGCAGAGGCAGGCGGATCTCTGTGAGATCGAGGCCAGCCTGGTCTACAAGAGCTAGAAACCATGTCTCGAAAAATTTAAAAAAAAAATGAAGTACTCTGAATAAAGGAAACTTGACCTGTCATCACTCAGACTGCAAACACACACACACACACAGAGACAGAGACAGAGAGAGACAGAGAGAGAGAGAGAGAGAGAGAGAGAGAGAGAGAGAGAGAGAGAGAGTGTCAGGGAAGGGCAGAGGTTGTGTTTGCACCCAGCAATACCCAGCACTTCACTCTCTGCCTTGCATCACCATTCAATAATCATACAAATGAATGTGAAGTCACATGCCAGGGTCACCAGCTCTGCTTGTTGGTCTCTAGTTTGTAACACTGACCATGCATTGTGAATTGACTTAGGTACAAGTACTTTTTTACCTTTCTTCCTATTATATTGGAACTTTCTTTTTTACACAAAGACAGCATCCTGAATGGTTCCGTGCTCTGTCTTCATACATCTTTTACCCATTTGAAAGCACGTTATAATAATAAATTCAACTCCATCCCTGCACGGCTTCAAATTGTTCCTACTGGCTATTTCAATTCCAGGCATGCAATTCTCTTCCAAAACTTAAGGCAGCTTTGATGTTTTCTGCTCATGCTCTACATTCTGAAGAAAAGAAGAAGGGCCTGAGTTTAAATTGCATATGGGAGCAGGATGAAGAAATGGGGTCTGAAATTCTGTGTCCTGTCTCTTTACAGTGCTTCTGACAAGAGTGTGCCATCTGCGCTCTGTTAGTGATAGCTTGCCAGTTGGGTAGTAAATTTCGAAGTTCCAGAAAAGAAAAAGAATACAGATACTCCAATCCTGTCGCACAGACACAAGAACTAATTTCAAATGCTCACAGATATAGGGTATATGCACATCTAGTATGTATTTGGTTTTGCTTTTCACAAACCTTTAGTATGGCGTCAAGAGTGAGAACTTCACTGCTCCCAACTACTGTCCCACTCTTTCCAGTTTCACAAGGAAAAGATGTGTTTCCATTACACACACACACCACTATTTTGCATTGGTTTAATATGTTTTCTTACATTAAATAAATTATCATACTATGTCACAGGGCTTGTAACATGTGAGCATCCCCATATAAGCTCATGATGAAATTTCAAGTATCAGGAGATTGGGCCATTAAGAGGTAAATGGATTAATCCCTCCACACATTAATGGATTAGTGGATAAATGGAGTTCTGTTGGGGTTTGTTATAAAGCTGAGCTCTCTCTGCCTGGTGTCTGCCTAGCCTGCTCCATGTAATGACATCTGATCCAGCAGAGAGGCCCTCAGCAGATACTAAGCTGCTCTCTCCCCTTTTCAGTCATTAACAAGCACAGTATAACGCATACACATACATGGTCAAGACTCTCTGTACATGATCCATAGGGAGTTTCTCTTTTATCTACCGCAAATCAGTGATGACTGTCATCTGTCTGCCTATGCACACTTGCCACTTTACATATAATACCCAACTTTGGAACAAAGTTGACTCTCAATTCATGTGCAAAGTAGCTGTCCACACTATTTTCTCACGCCTCACCCAATAGCTGTCTGAATGTGCCTGTATCTTTAAAATGGTTAAGCTGAAATCCAAACCCTAAGTTGATTGTATGGGTGTTGAAATAGGAGCCGCAGGGCTGTGTCCCCAGCACCCGGCCACCCACATGGCTAGCTTATGCCCAGAAATAATTACACGGAAACTGTATTCTTTCAAACACTGCCTGGCCCAGCTAGTTCCAGTTTCTTATTGGCTAGCTCTTACATATTGTTCTAACCCATTTCTAATATTCTGCGTAGCCCACGAGCTGGCTTACCAGGGAGGATCTTAACCTGCATCTGTCTGGCGTGGGAGCATCATGGCGATTCCCTCACTAAGCTTCTTTTTCCCAGCATTCTCTTCTGTCTACTCCGCCCACCTAATTTTCTGTCCTATGAGGGCCGAGGCAGTTTCTTTATTATTACAAGACCCACCTCCATCATATGGGGACTGAGAGTATTTGTGGAAGTGATTACATCATGGTGGTGGAATCTCCTGGTGGGGTTAATGACTCTTAAATAAACTGAGGTCATTCCCCAGTCCACCACAAGGTGGCCCAAACCATGAACCATGTCCTTTGGATGAGGAAGTAGTCAATGCCTTGACTTAACCTTGACCTTCCAGCCTCCAGAACAGTTAGAAACAAATTATTTCTGATTATAGTATAGCTCAGTATGATACTTTGTGCTGGCCATCCAAATAAATAAATCAGACACAGGTCGTGTTTTTTGTTTTGTTTTGTTTGCTCCAAAATAGAGGGCCAGAATTTATTTTCTTCCATGTTATTTTATATTTCCCTGGAAACTACTAAAGTTGAACATTTTTTATATAATTTGTTTTATGAATCCTTATTGTGTTTGCTTATCTTATGTGCGGTGCATTCACATGTGGAAGTCAGAAGGCAGCTTAAGGGAGTCAGCTCTCTCTCCTTCCACCATGTGCGCGCCAGCTGTGGAGCTCAGATTATCAGTCTGGGCAGCATCTGCCTTCATCCACTGAAACCCTCTCAATGGCCCCTTGGTGTGATTCTTGTTATCAATATTTCTGTTTCTCTTCATGTTGCTCTTTCCCATGTTGCGTTCTTCTTGATTTATAATGTAATTTACCTAGATACTAAGTTCTACTGCCCATGGTTTTATTGTATATTATTATGGAAATAGGTTACATAATTTTCCTTAATATTTTGTAGTTCCTTTTCCATATCTTATGGAATTCTAATTTCCCATAAGCCATAGATCTTCACAAATTCAATTTTCACAAATTTAATTTACTTATTTTTCACATTAGGATCCTTGAATGCCTGGATTTGTTTTTGCTTAGCTATGATGCAGAGATCTAATTAAATTTGTTTCCATATGGAAACCTAATTTTCCTAGTA
>NW_026067920.1:13189398-13192528 GCF_014885135.2 Alexandromys fortis | reverse complement strand
TATTGTATACATAACAAATAAATAAATAAATAAATATTAAAAAATAAAAACAGTAGATTTCTTATGTGCCAGTGCCAAAAACAAAAATACCCCAAAACCTCAGACAAAATAAAATCTTAGGGGAAAAAAATGGTCCTATTTTGGTGCATGGTTCCAGGTTACAGTCCATAAGGGTAGAGAAATCACAACAGCAAGAACCTGAAGGAGCTGGTTATCCCATTTTCACAGTCAAAAGGCAGAGATGGATGCATGCTGCTGCTGTATTTATACAGTCAAGCATCCCAACTAGGGAATGGAGCTACCCAAGATGAGCTAGTCTTTCAACTTCAATTGACATAATTAAGGTATCCCTTCGCAGCCATGCCCAGGAACCCATCTCTTGTACGATTCTAGATACTGTCAAGTTCACTACACTATCACAACTCTTGAAATCCCTGTTCATTCAAACAAGCACTAAACACCAGCTTTAATGCCCTAATGTCTTTAAAGTTCCTCTGACATACAAATTCATCCATTATCCTTAAATTCAGCTGTACTCAGTTTTGAGGATATGGGCACAATGAAACCAGATTCTTGGCCAAATATCACATAAGTAGTTTCTAGTCAGGTTCCTGATAGAAATCATGTTCCTTTCTGAAACCTTATGAGCTGGACCTCCACTGTCCACGTTCCTCTCAGTGGTAATGCTTTTTAGGCTCCCACCAGAACAGTCCATCATGTTCTGTTCACAGCATTCAATGGGTTTCCTAATGCACAGTCCCCAACTCTTCCATATTCTCACAAAATGGCTCCAAGGGCCTAAGAACCACATGGTAAGGTTTATCACAGCAATGGCCACGCTTCTTGGTACTAATTTCTGCCTTGATTTCTTTTCCTGTTGCTGTGACTGCCCCAACTCCCACAGAGCCCACCTAACCTACACCCAACTGGCTCTCCCTTCCTCATCACCATGCCCAGCCCACAGTTCCAGAGGAGGCACATAGCTGGACTAGGCCAACGTGGCCACCAAAACTCCAGGTTCTCAACCCCAGTAGAGGACCCTCAGCTGGACAAGAGGCTACCGCAGCTGCCAGAACTCTAGCCCTCAACTCAGGCAGGAATCCCAAAATGATAAGAGGCCACCCTAGCCATCTGAAGTCCAGCCCCAATTCGCGTAGAAACCCTCTAGACTCAACCACAGTACACTCTGGCCAGAAGACCAGAAAGGAAACAGAAATCAATTAACAAAACACCTATCCTACAAAGACAAACTCAGAAGTTGGCACTTAGACCTATAATCACCCAAAACCAGATGCCTAGATGCCAGTATAAGAGCACAACAATAGCCAAGGCAATATGTCACCACCAGGGCCCAGATATCCTCCCACAGCAACTCCTGAATATTCCAACACAGCCATAGGCCATTACTTTAAAACCAACTTTCTGAAGATGAGAGAGGTCCTTAAGAAGGAACTGTATAAATTCCTTAAAGAATTTTAGGAAAACACAAACAAACAAACAAACAAAAAACAGAGGAAATAAATAAGTTGCATAAATAAAGGCAAGAAAACTAAGAAAAAAAAGCAAAGGAAACAAAATGGCATATGACTTGAAAATGGAAATTGAAACAACAGAGAAAACACAAACTGAGGAAATTCTTGAAATGGAAAATCTAGGTAAGCAAACAGAAACTACAGACACAAGCATCATCAACAGAATACAAGAGATCTGGAAGAGAGAATCTCAGACGTTGAAGATACGATAGAAGAAATAGATTTATCAGTCAAAGAAAATGTTAAATCTAAAAAGTTCCCGACAGAAAACATCCAGGAAATCTGAGAGACTATAAAAAGACCAAACCTAAGAAAAATAGGACTAAAGGAAGGTAAAGAATCTGAGCTCAAAGGCACAGAAAATATTTTCAACAAAGTCATAGAAGAAAAAAATTTTCTTAGCCTAAAAATGGTGCCTATAAAGATCCAAGAAGCTTACAAAACAGCAAATAGATTGGACCATAAAAGAAGGCCCCTCACTACATAATAATCGGAACACTAAACATACAGAACAAAGAGAGAATATTAAAAGCTGCAAGGGAAAAATCCAAGGTAACATATAAAGGTAGACCTTTTAGAATTATATGTGACTTCTCAGTGGAGACTCTAAAAGCCGTATGGGCCTGGACAGATGTCCTGCAGACACTAACAGACCACAGGTGACAGCACAAACTATTATACCCAGCAAAACTTTCAATCACCGTATATGGAGAAAACAAGAAATTCCATGATAAAGTCAAATTTAAATGATATCTATCTCCAAATCCAGTTCTACAGAAGAAACTAGAAGGACAACCCCAATCTAAGGAGGTTAACAATACCCATGAAACCACAGGTAATAAATAATCTTGTACCAGTAAAACCAAAAGAAGGGGAACACACACACACACATACACACAAACACACACTATAATAAGGCCACTTGTTTGTTTCCTGGATGCCAGGAATCTCAGAACCAAAATAATCACACAGAAACTATATTATTTAACACACTGCTTGGCCCATTAGCTCTAGCTTCTTATTGTCTAACACTTATATCTTAATTTAACCCATCTCCATTAATCTGTGTATTGTCACGTGGCTGTGGCTTACTGGCTAAAGTTCTGGCATCTGTCTCTGGCAGGGCTAGATGTCTTCTCCTCACGCCGCCTCCTTTCTCCCAGCATCAGTTTAGTTTTCCCTGACTATCTACCCTAAAAGGCCAAACCAGTTTCTTGATTAACCAATGGTATTCACAAAATACAGAGGGGAAACCCACATCATACACACCCTAAAACCAAGAAAAAGAAAACAGGAATTAACAATGATTGATATTGATATCTCTCAATATTAATGGGCTCAATTCCCCAACAAGAAGACACAGACTAACAGAATGGTTGGAAAAATAGGATATATCCTTCTGTTACATATAAGAAACACACCTCCAGGCAAATGGATGGAAATAGAAAACACCATCCTGAGTGAGGTAAGCCAGACCCAAAAAGAGGAACATGGAATGTTCTCACTCATATTTGGTTTCTAGCCATAAATAAAGGACATTGAACCTATAATTCGGGTTCTTAGAGAAGCTAAATAAGAAGGAGAACCCAAAGAAAATC
>NW_026067920.1:13137974-13189032 GCF_014885135.2 Alexandromys fortis | reverse complement strand
GGGAGGTGGCGGTGGGGAAGAGAAAGAAATCTTTAATAAATAAATAAATTAATTAATTAAAAAAAAGAAACACACCTCAACATCAAAGATAGGAACTATCTCATAATAAAGGTATGGAAAAAGATTTTCCTAGCAAATGGACCTAAGTAACAAACTGGTCTAACAATTCTAATATCTAACAAAACCAACTTCAAACCAAAATTAACCAAAAGAGACAGGGAAGGATGCTTTATACTGATCAAAGGAAAAATCCACTAGGGTCATCTTTCAATTCTTAACATCTATGCTCCAAATACAAGGGCACCCACATTTGTAACAGAAACACCAGTTAAGCTTAAATAACACATCAATCCTCACAAAACGATAAAGAGAGACTTTTATATGTTGCTTTCACCAGTGGTCAGACCATCCAGCCAAAAACTAAACAGAAAAACACTGGCTAACAGACATTATGAGAAAAATGGACTTAATAGCTACCTATAGAATATTCAACCCTAAAAAGAATATACCTTCTTCACAGCACCTTATGGAACATTCTCCAAAACTAACACACACTCAGTCACAAAGCACGTCTCAACAGAAACAAGAAAATTAAATAAAAATGTTCCACCATGCCCACCAATCAGTAGAATTACTATAATAAAATTATCCATCTTACCAAAAACAATCTACAGATTCAAAGCAATCTCCATCACAATTCCAACACAATTCTTTTTTAAAATTGATTCTTTGGTAATTTCACATCTTTCACTCCAATCCCACTCATATCCCAGTCCCTCTCTCACTCTCACCTTTGTAGTGTCCCCCAAAGGAAAACTGAAATAGAAATAATAAAAATAAGACAACCAAAAATAATAAAATATACAAAGAAGAATATCAATTTCAATTATAAACAGATAACAAAAAACAAATAAACAAAACGCATTGCTCCTCCATGTTTGCTGCTTTGCCTTCTAGTACACCATCAATACTGGACCCTCACAGGAGCTCCTCAGATATCCTGCTGTTGCCCAAGTCCTGGAGAAAATGCCATTATGGCTCTGTAAGACCAGTTACTTCATGTGCTCCAGCAGGTCATATAGGGTATATGTTGGGACATGCCAGCTCAAAATCCCAGATGTGTAACTGATAGGCTCTTGAACCAGTCAGTCAGGATTGCTGGGACCACTCCCCTCAAGTAAGGGGTGGAGCCAGCTCTTTCATGCCAATGGTAAGAGTGCCCAGCTCAGTGAGACTCTCATACCTCATCACATGGTTCAACGCGTGGTTCTCATGGGCCCCTGTGATAACATACACAACAGGCATCAACACAGACCTCAGGTTTGGCAGGACAATGGACCCAGACATGGCTAGCAATAGCATCTTGGTCCCCAATGTCATCATAGCCTAGGGTGATAGAGCAGGACTCTCAGATAAACATGGGCCCAGCAGCAAAGTGGTCCCTATACTCCAATATTATCTCAGGCAGTGGTCCAGACCCCTGAACAGACACAGGACCTCAGATGGCAACAGGACCCATGGACTTCAACACAGAACCACATATGACCTTCAGCCAAGACATCTACATGGTCCTGGGTGGAAGCACAGACACTCAAATTGGCATCATACTGGTTGCAGGGTGGCTCTCAGATACCAACATGGCTCCAGATGGGGATCCAAACCCTAGGCATCCCCTAGACCCTCAGTGTTAACAAGTGCCTTGGATATCAAAACAGACCTGTTGTGGGAGCTGCGGGCCTGCTTTTCGTCCCGCCCGTCTCCCGCACGGCTAGCTTTACACCAGAAATAACAACACACAAACTGTATTTTTTTAAACACTGCTTGGCCCATTATATCTAGCCTCTTCTCAGCTAACTCTCGTACCTGGACTAGCCCATTTCTAATAATGTGTGTAGCACCCCAAGGTGCGCTTATCGGGAAGATTCTAGCCTATGTCCATCCTGGGTCAGAGCTTCATCGTGTGTGCCTCAGAGAGCACAGCTATCGAGTCTGAGCTCACTTCCTCTTCCTCCCAGCATTCTGTTCTGTTTACTCCACCCACCTATGTTCTAAGCTATGAGGCCAAGCAGTTTCTTTATTACTTAACCAATGAAATCAACAGATTGATATATGACACTCCCACATCATAGACCCAGGCATGGCCCTCGGCAGCAGCTTAAGTTCAGAAGAATCCATGGTTCAAGGTGACAGTCAAGGCCACTCAGATCAGGATGGCCTCTGCAGTGACATGGCCTTTGGGCACTGACAAGGTCACATGTAGTGGCCCAGACCCCGGGCATCCTCAAGAGCTTTGATAGCAACAAGAGCTATGTATATCAACATAGATCAGCTGAGACAGGACCATGGACTATGACAAGGCCCTTGGCAGTGTCTCAGGACTAGATGTCACCATGGCCCCAAGTGACAATAAAGCCTCCAACATTAGCCTGTTCCTTGCTCTTCAGATCCACCTCTCTCCACAGGACATAAATCTCTCTGCCTCTCTTCCCCTCCATAACTTGTTCACAATAATGGCACCTGACTACCTGTGTTTTTGGTTTCTTCCCACCTTTGCAGGACAAAGTCTTTCAAGGGGGCACTTGTGAATCCATCTCGGCTGCTTAGTGCTATTGATACTGAGTAGGCCCTTGGTTTCTTCCCATGTGCCCATGGTAAACTGCTCAGGGTGGGTGTGCAACACAATTCTTATAAACCCTGAAAGGAAAATACTCAACTTCATATGGAAAAGAAAAAGTGCAGGATAACTAAAACAATCCTGAACAATAAAATCCTGAACAATAAAAAACTTCAGGAGATTTCACTGTAGTAAGAAAACCTGCATGGTATAGGCATAAAAGACAGGCTGATCAATGGAATCAAATCGACATAAATCTACACACCTATAGACACCTGATTTTGATTAAAAGAGCTAGAAATATACCATGCAGAAAAAGAAAGCATCTTCAACAAATGGTGCTGGTCTAACTGGATACCTGCATGTAAAAGAAGGAACAAAGGTCCCTATCTATCATGCTGCACAAAACTCAAGTCCAAGTGAAGCAAAGACCTCCACAGAAAACCAGATACACTGAATCTGACAGAAGAGAAAGTGGGGGCATAGCCTTGAATGCAGTGGCACAAAAGACAACTTTCTGAACAGAAAAATGATAGCACAGGCACTAAGATCAGCAGTTAATAAGTGTGACCTCTTGAAACTGAAAAATAAGGGTACCATTATTCAAAAAAAGATGGCAGTCTACAGAATAGAAAAATATTTTCACTAGCCCTACATCTGACATATGTGTATGTATATATATATATATATATATATATATATATATATATATATCAAGAAACTAGACATCAACTCACCTATAAAAGGATATTAGCTGTTAAGCAAAGGATAATCATACTACAGTACACAGACCCTGAGAGGCTAAGTAACAAGGAGGCTCAAGGAGTGGGGTACATGGATCTCTCTAGGAAGGGGAAATAAAATAGATTTTGTGGGTGGACTAGTGGGTGGGGGGATAGGAACCGGAGGGATGGAGTTGATGTTAGGGGAGGGATGGAGGGATAGACTACTGGGAGAGATGACTGGAATTGGGGGGCATTGTGGGGGCAATGTGGAAACCAAGTGCAGTGCAAACTCCCTGGAATCTATGAGAGTGGCCCTAAGGAAGACTAGTATGAATGGGGTATATGGATTCTGAACTGACCAACTTCTACAACCAGGCAAGACTTTTAGCAGTGGGCCACCAACCCAGCCACAAAACTTTTGACTTACAATCTGCCCTGCCTGCAAGAAATGATGGAGTAATGGTGGTACAAAACTTGTGGGAATGGCCAGCCAATGATTGGTCCAACCTGAGGCCCATGTAGGTGAGGGAGCTCATGCCTGACACTGCCTGGATGTCCAGGAGCCAGAGTCTGGACAGTCCAGTGACCCAGAATATAACCAAACACAACTGGAAAAAAGTCAATGCTAATGATATTCTGATGCCTAGTCCAGTAGTCATCAGAGAGGTTTTGTCCAGCAACTGTTGGGAGCGGATACAGTGATTCACAGTCAAACATTAGGCAGAGCTTGGAGAATCCTACAAAAGAAGAGGAAGTATTGTAAGTGCCAGAAAGGTCGAGGACACGAGGAAAATATGGCCCACGGAATCAACTTAGCAAGGCTTATAGGGGCTCAGAGAATAAGGTGACATTCACAGAGCCTTCATGTATGTCCTCTGCATACATGTTATAGCTGTGTACCTGAGGGTTCTTGTGAGAGTCCTAACAGTGGGAGTAATTTCGTTTTTTAAAGGGCACACACATGCCCCCCACCCCAAATGCTGATGGAGATTCTAGAAACCATAAAAGAACTCAGAAGGTCTTCTACTCTTTTTTCCTTTTTCTGATTTGTGACTTGGTAAATGTCCTCATCTCAAGTCCAAGGCAACTGACAGACAAATCCCAGGAAATCTCATCTGTGAGATTCTATCTAAATCCTTAGAATTTAGATAGAATCACAAATAAGGCCTTCCCATTTTCTTTCAAATCATCTCAGAGCCTGGTCAATTACAGAAACTTTAATTTTCTCTGCCAATTGTTCATAAGACACTAGTGGTACTGTCAGCACATGGGGCAACTCCACTTACTGTAATACTCTCCTAACATTCTTCTTCAGCCTGGATACACAGCACTGCTGTTGACTCACTCGACACCTCTTCCATTACAGAAGTTTCTCAGCTTGAGATGTTTACATCCAGTAAATGTACAATTAGCAGAATGTTTACTTACTATACTCAGCTCACCAAACGCCCTATCTTCACGTAGTCTACCTTAAATGTAATCAGAGTATTTAGAGTCGAATTGAAACTTTTAAACGCTATCACCTTGGGCTCAGGCCTGCCACCACCACTCTCAAATCTGCTCCTGACTCCTGAGCAGCAAATTCTGACACTAAGTGTATAAACAAGCAGAACCCCTTCCTGGGGGTCCCATGACTCAAACTTTAGGAGTGAAATGTCTGTAAATGTATTTGTGCTTACATTTTGGTCAATATTTCCCTGTGGAGTTCATAGAGAATAACAGAGCTTAAATCTTTCCTAGGAAGCTGCCCAAGGGAGGGTTTTCCTCATCCTCTTTCATGTGTGCTCCACCTCTGAGAAGCAACCCCCCTTCTGAAGAGATAGGTCGCTATTTCAATGTCTTCAGGCACCTTTCTCTTCTCTAGGAAGTGCAAAGACAGAGTGGTCAGATCCCCAGGACCCCATCTTTGGTCTACACTCTCACTTAGAATTCTCTTGCTGACAAAGACAAGATTCTTTGTATTCAGAGAAATGCTAGCTTTGTTTTACTGCTGTTACTGCTGTCTGGGGCCTCTTTAATCTTAGAAATGTAGAAATTAAAAGGAAGCAAACATAGTTCCAAACCCATAATTACAAGTCCTCTACACAATAAAGGACAGCGTCAGTAAGTGTTCCAGCCAGCTAAGGTTATGTATGAGCATCTTCAGAAGTGGCTTCCGAGTGTTTTTCCTCCTTGCTCCCCATAATCCCACAAACATGGCACCGGGAATGGGCACCACAACTAGTCAGAATATCATCTTCCGTCAAGCACTGGGATCTATCACCCTACAGGTTATGTCTGATTTTCTTGTGTAACTACTTTGCTCTATGCACTGCAACAAATGTAATGGGAGCAAAGGCTTGCAAACTGCCTGCACATGAGTATGGCTTTGTACCTTTACTTACCACCCATCTGGCCTGGGAAATGACTGGATGTTGTGTTGGTTTGAAAGAAAATGGTCCCTGAAGGGAGTGGCACTATTAGGAGGTGGGGCTTTGCTGGAGTAGGTATGGCCTTGTTGGAGGAACTGTGTCATTCTGGAGTCAGCTTTTGAGGTCAAGCCATGCCCAGTGTCTGAGACCACTTCGTGTTGCCTACACAGGGTATAGAACTCTCAGCTACCTTTCCAGCACCATGTCTACCTGCATGTCGTCACGTTCCATCATGATGGGCTGAACCTCTTAAACTATAAACCACCCCCAATGAAATGATTACCTTTACAAGAGTTGCTGTGGCCATGGTGTCTCTTTGCAGTAATAGAAACCCTAACTTAGACAGAAATAAAATAGAAAGATGTTGGAAAATCAACTGGTCAGAAAAAAAATGGCAGTCTGTTGTCAGATGAGGCACAGCTAACATCTGGAGTAATGAGAGGAAATGAGAGGAATTGATGAACTCTGGATCTGGTAGAGTGTTGGTTGGCTCTCACACCTGTCTCTAATACTCTACAAACAAAGGAGTAATAAGATGAGAAAGCTTAATCTGTTTGGCTTAAATGCAAACTTGGAAAAGGTGGTTAAGCCAGGCCTCTCTAGGAGGAAGGTTGAAACTTTTCCACATCTTTCCACTGCTGTCTCTCACTGGCAACAGATTCTCAGGGACAAATAGCCTGAGGAAAAATAACAGAAGCAAGCTGTGTGTATGTACACATACAGATATATCTTCCAACGTTAATACTGAGATTTGATTCTTTTTGTGAGAGAAGTTGTACCACACAGGAATTCTAAGAGGTCATTGGGGCTCTGCCCTTACAAAAGTATTAATTCATTCAAGTGTTAATAAGTTAATAGATTATCTGGAGTGTAGATTGGTTGCAAAAGCCCAAGTCATGTGCTTCCTGTCCAAAAAAAAAAATCATCAAAAAGCTTTCACCCTTAGCCATGGTCCTCAGGGAATGTCATATAAAGTCAGTATAAGAAGGAATAGCATGTCTACATGATGATTCTTAAAAGTTCCATGCAAACACCAAGTCTTTATAAACAGCTAGAAATGATGTTAGCAAAATAGCTCCAGCGTTCCATCCTGTCCACAGAGGCACTGAGCAGCCAGGAGGAATTGTCAGAACCAGTTTTGTCAGAAATGTGGGAAGTCATCCAAGGCTTGCAACAAGCGTGCTATTGCTGAATTGAGAATAAGGCAAGCCAGGCATGGATGTGCATTCCTGAAATCCCTTCACTCAACAGGGCCAAACAAGAAAGCACTGAGGCCAGCCTCAGGCTACTAGGTGAGATTCTGTCTCAGATAAACAAAAACAGAAGCATACAAAAACTTGAAGTAATTTCCATGAGGAAGGAAAGAATGGGTGAAAAGCTTTTATTTGCTCTTGCCTTGACCCTGCTAATAGAACCTGGAAGACTGGAAATGAAAAAAGTTAGAGCAATTATAAGCAAAATAAATTATAGAAAAACAAGAGAAAAATCACATCTAAAAGTTGCTTGTAACTCTCAGTAAAATATAAAAATCATTATCTTGAAGAATGAAGATAAAGAGATCAAAATTACCTGAATCAGAAGTGAAAGTGGCAACTTGAGGGAACAAAGAGCATCACATGATATTAGCATGGCCAAGCCCGTGCCATTGACTGTGTAATCTGAATGAAAAGAAAAAATTCCTAGAAACACACAACACATGTATCCACTTAGAAAGAAATAGAAACTGTTTATAAAAATCTGTAAAGTCAAAAGAGCAAATCCAAAGAACAGTGGAGATCTAGGTTTTATTTTTGATGCCACCAAACTTTTTGATGTGTATGTTTGAATTTGAATGTGCTTTGCTAATGTTGTATTGCTTTGTAAGCTGGTATTGAGTATACACAGGTAGTGCAATGTCTTTGTTACAAAGCATTACACTGTAAAGGTCAATTCATGTTTATTTATTTATTTTTTTTCAGAGACAGGGTTTCTCTGTGGCTTTGGTGCCTGTCCTAAAACTCGCTTAGTAGACCAGGTTGGCCCCAAACTCACAAAGATCCACCTGCTTCTGCCTCCCAAGTGCTGGGATTAAAGGCTTGTGCCCCACCGCCCGGCTATAAGTCGATCTGTGTTTCTTATTTGGCTGTTCTTGTTATTTGGTAATTTTATGTGTGTATTTAACACACTCTGATTGCCCTCTTTCCACACACACACACACACACACACACACACACACACACACACACACACACTGTTTTACTTCCCTGCAGTCCCTACCAGCTCTCTCTTGTACGGTCCTTTTCCCACATTCATGACTTTCTATTTACCGTTGTGACCCACTTTCTTTAACTAGGACCATCTGCGTGGTCATTCAGTTGGAACTCTCCATTGGAACCTGACAGCATTATCAGTGGGCCCTGTCAATGCTTTGCCCTTTTCCTCAACCTATCGTTAGAAGACTCTTCATAGTGAGGGGTAGGACACCCTCAGCCGTTCCACCGGCCATACCCGTTGAGTTTATGATTGGAATGGCAGAGTCATGCCGGGTGGTGGCGCCCCATAGTCCCTTGGCCTATCTTCAACTCCATTCTTTCTGCTTCCATTCATCTTAGAGAATACTCGCTGAACCTTAGAAAGGAGGGTATAAACGTCACTAGAGACAAGCACTCATCTGTCCCTCTCAGCGCTTTGTGTTGCCATGAGCCTCTGCATCCACCACTGCTGGCTGGAAAGAGAGGCTCTCTGAGTAAGGCTGAGTGCACCATCTGTCTATAGGAATAAATATATTTGTAAAAGGCAGCCTGACACTCTGTCAATTTGCTAAAGAACAGTATCTAGTTTCCCCCTAGGTGTTTCTTTCTTGGTTTATGGTACTAGACAGGCATTTCCTCCTGCTGTGTAAGTTCCAGACACCATCAGAAAGGAGTTGGTTATGCCACACGAACAGTGCCATCAGTAGTTGGGTTCATCCTTCCTGGCTGGTTGGTTTTATAGATTATAGTGTTTATCAATGAGTAAAACCAGTCATACTTTTTCTCCCCAAGTAGACTATATGACTTGGTCTTAAACTACACAAAAGGTAATTGTGAGATTAAAAAACTTCCAGGTCAGTTCCACATTGATTTTTTTTTTTCTGTATCATACATCCAAGGTGCATGGTGTCTTCTGCCATAGGGTTTTGTATTAGCACAAGTCCTTATCAAACTCTCCCACATAGTAGAAGAAAGGAGGTCACTTTCTTGCAATTGGTTACAGGGGCCAACATCACACAGTCACATAGCAAACAGGGAGACCAAAGGAAGTTGTAAGAAAAGACCTGCAATGGCTGTAGATTCAGTATCCTCAACAAAAGGCTATCAAACTGACTGTGGCAGCATATTAATAATGATTACACATTGTGACAAATGATGTTTATTCCTTGACTGTTAATGTGGTGTGATGCACAAAAGACAATGAATGTGATAAGCCTCACACTCCTCTTCTCTGTCCCCGAGCTCTTCCTCAGTGAGCCTGCCTCCCCTGTTTCCAAAGGTCTGCCCTCTGTTACTCCAGGGTCCATCTGTCCTTCTTCCACCTGAATGACCCTGTGACTACTTGACACTCATTCTCTGGTCCTTAGATGCCCACTGAGAAGCAATGGACTGTCCTAGTCAAGTTTTGCACCTAACAACAAGCAATACCATAGCAAATGTAACATTACTTCCAGAAATGGTAAGAAAGATTGTTCGATATCATGAAAGGAGAAAATATGTCATTAAATCATGAACCCAAATTTTTCTCCAACATATATAGCATAATGCACCCAGGCTTCTGAGACAAGAATATATTCTAAATAAAAAAAAGTGCCTTTTAGGGATCAACTTATATGACAACTGCATTAATTATTAAGAACCTAAGGCAAATATGCTTTAAACACCTGCGATACATTTAATTTCTGCGTTAACTGCGTTATGAAGGAACATATTTACTTTTCTACTTTTAAATAAGGAAGCTGAGAACCCCTTGTCCCATTCAGAAGAAACTGTCACCGGTCATGTGCCACATAACAAGACTTAGCTCAATGGCAGGGGGACTTCCACCGAGCAGAGTGGAGCTGAGGCATTTCTATGGCTTGGCATTTTTACTGCACCTTTTGCACTCTGGAATTCTTAGATGTGAATAGGTGTCACTGTGTTATTCCCACCTACAGCACTCAGCGCAGTACCCTGATGCAGACATGCACAGTCTGCATGTAGGACTGTGGACACTCTATGACATTAGGTCGATGGTGGATTCACTCAAGAGTGCACTACTTAGATGATAGCCTTAAGTCATGCAGGCCAATACCTCTCTCTGCCTCTATGTGGTGATTTTCTTATGATAACTGATATGTGTCAGTCTTATCACCCTGGACTATGCGACATTGGACAATAATCTTTATACTCTCACCTAAAACCATAAAATATTATAACAGCTATTTCATCCAGTTGTGGCACCTAGAAAAGACAGTGTGATGCATGACTTGTATTAAGGGTGTATAAATGGCAATAAGGAAAAGAAATTTCATAAGCATACACTGTATAAATCTGTTCATTTGATTTCACTGTAGGTTTTGTGGTTCACCAAGATTGAAAATAACTTTTCCACCTGTTCTGCCTAATCTGTGTTTTGAACTTCAAGTTACCTGAGGACACAACCTGGGTTTGGGGTCAACAGAATCCTAGTGCTGAGCAGGCAGGTGTTCAGCATCTCCTGAGAGCAGGGGTGAGTTTGAATTCTGCGGTGACTATCTGAACCCTGTGGATGATGACCCCTCCTCCAGCAGAGACTATGGCTGGCTTGCAATCATCAGAGGAGGCCAACAGCCTTGCTGAACAGCACAGCCCGCACCAGCCTGCATATGTAGGGCCTTACCTATAGCAAAACAAAGCCCACTTAGCCACATTTCCTATTGAGGCCCCTTTGCCTCTACTCCATAACTCAGTCAGTCAGGTTTGCTGTGTTGAGTTCCTGTGGCCTTTGCTTCCATTCGTTGCTAGTGATGTCACATTTTTAAAGCGTGGAGCGATGAAGAGAAGGAAGATAAAGATGCGGGTTGTGGATCAAAGTAGGTCTGTGGCAAAGATGATTGGCATCTGAGGAAAACTAAGTTTCCCTGGGCCATCCCTTCTATTACCAACAGCAGTTGCCCTGTGTTTAAACTATCTTTTATATGAATCTGTAGTTAAAGAACTCAGGCACTAGATGGCGAGTCAGTCCAAGTCATGGATGAATAGTCAACATTTGAGGGCAAAGAAAGGGGGTCAGTCTTTGTAAGAAATCAAGCAAGGAAAATGTAGACTCTTGAAGTTTAAAATCTACAGGAGTCCAGTCATACCAGGTGAGATAGTTATTGGTTGTCAATTTGACAACATCTGGAATTAACTAAAATGCTAGTGCCCGGGAACACCCGTGAGGGAATTTTTTTTCTTCTTAATTAAATCATTTGAAGTGTGAAGACCCACTTCTAATCTAGATGGTTTTGAAGTGGGAAGATTCACCTTTAATTTGGGCTATAACTTCTGGTGGCAGCCTACATAAAGGACATGGAAAAAGTGAGCTTTTGTGCTTTGCCTACTTGCCCTTGCTCTTGCTGGCAAGTCCATTACTTTACTGGCATTAGAGGTTACTCCTTCAGGATTCTGATGTATACTGAAGACCAGCTGATATATCCATTCTCATGTACTAAAAAACAAACAATCTATCTATTTGTCTATCTATCTATCTATCTATCTATCTATCTATCTATCTATCTATCTATTATATGTATATATGTATGTATATTTGTGTGGACATATACATGGGGGTGTATGCTTATGTATATATTCTTTCTATAAATTCTGTTCCTCTAGAGAACCCTGACTAATACACAAGGATAGCCAGACTCCTTAGAAGAGAAGAAGCTAGACACATGGTTCTCAATCCACTCCATCACTACTCAAAACACCACAAGAATAGCCAGACGCACTATACAGTATTACCCCAGGTATGAGGTTTCACTCCTCAGTTTTAGAGTATTTGTAAAGATGTGGTTAAAACATCCCTAAAGGGCTGAACTATGAATAAACTTCCAGCAAGTGCTATCAGTAGCAGGTGCTGTGCAGTGAAAGGGTGCACACTTCAAGGATGACACCAGCCTTTGCTTCTTCTAGCTAACAACCTTGTCCTTATTAGCACTCATATCTTCAGTCCTCAGAGAATACAACCTACAGGTCTAAGATGCTGTGACCCTGACTTCCCAGATAAAACTACTGAGGTCAGCTTTCTATCTGACTTATCAGTGGGATAAGTCTCCACAGGGTCTGGAGGAAACGGGTTGCCACAACCCACTCTTCACAGGTAGGGGTCAGTAGCGGGAGTTCAAGAACCTGCAACCTTTGTCAGACTCCATGCGCTCCGACAATTTAAGGCAGCTTTGGGTTTCATGGATCCAGTCTTTACCCTAGGCATGCAAGAGTGGCCTATTGGAAATGGAGATGTCAAACTGTCTAGGAACCATCAGAGTGAACATGGGAAGAACTTCAGAGGCATGAGGAGGAGACCCTGTGTTATGGAGTTAAAGTTGCATGACTCAAGCCTCTTTCCAGCATTTAATTTCATCTACGGTGCCATGACCCTAGGCTGTCTTTAGTCACATGGCACTGCTACTAGATGTGCGGGTTAGGTTTCATTGTCATCTTGACAAAACCTGGAGTCATCTGGGAAGAGGAATAAATTGTGGAACTGCCTAGATCAGATTGGCCTATGATCGAGTGTTGATTAATGATGGGGAGGACACAGCCCACTATGGATGGCGTCATCCCTCCGTGGCTGAGTCTGAGCTGTATAAGAAAGCTGAGATGAGTCTAGGAAGCAGCATTCCCCCATGGTTCCTGCCTGCAAGCGGTTGCCTTGAGTTTCTGCCCTGACTTTCTTGAATGATGTACCATGACCTGGCAGAGTAAGATGAAATAAACCCTTTCTTCCCCTTTAAGTTGTTTTAATTGTGCTGCGTATCACAGCAACAGATATCAGGCTTGACCACGGTGCTAAGTAGAGCATCCTCTTTCCTCTTGTCCGACGTCCTTCAATCCCTGTCTGCTATGTGCTGGCTGTGTGGTTAGCACAACAGCTGACTTGAATGGTGTATGTTAAGCTTGCTGTGGCTGCTTCTGCTGCCACAAAACACCTGGCAAAGACAATGTAATGAAGGAAGGATGGGTTATTTTTGCTCATGGCTTGAGGTGGCACAGATCATCACGGTGAGCAAGGAACATGGCAGGTGGAACGTGAGGAGAGTGATCATACTGTGTCACAGTACAGGAGGAAAAGCAAAAGAGAATGATGGCTGGTGCTCAGCAGGCTTCCACCCTTTCTCCTTTCCATTCAGTCTGGGAACCCAGCCCATTAAATGGTGCTACCCATGTTTAGGTCTCACCTTTCCCCATTTAGTTACAACTTTCTAGAAACAGCCTCACATTCACCCCCAGAAATAAGCAACTGAGGTGGCTCTAAACCCAATTTAGTTGACAATTAAGATTAACCATTGAGATGATGACCTCAAAGATTTATTTTAACGTGGAGCCTATCAATGAAGCCTCTTTTTGGAGAGCCTTTACAGATATAGGAAAGTGAAGAATTTCCATGGGAGATCATCCTGAGTGACCAAGGGAGCCCTAAACCGCCAGTCATCTTTAAGAATGATGGAGAAGACGGAGTGAAGGTAGGAGCAATGCATCCACAGTGCAGGAAACCCAGGAGGGCTGCCAGCCACCAGACACTGAAGGAAAGCAGGGAGGTGCTGTGGGAATTCACATAACATCACCTACAGGGAGGGTTTCTCTTTCAGAACATTCAGATGGATGGAAGGCTTGCTTGCCAACACCTTGAATCCAGAATTTGCCTTCAAAACTGCCAGAGAATAAATTTAGGCTGACTGAGCACTAAAGTTGAGGCAATTTTGTCACAGTTCTTTCTCGCCAACATTTGTCACAACGTCCATAACAAGTTGCTGTAAGGTCTAGTATACCTCAGGACTAGCTCAGTGAAAGGAATACCAGCTAAACTCTACTAAAAGAATACAGGAACCCCATTTTATTGATAATGTCATAGCTAGCATTTGTACAGAATAAATTAACTTGGCTACTCACAAAGGTTAGATATTTTGGACAGGTATGTGCTTGACATTAGCATTTTCCCATACTATGTTTCTGTTCACATGATATGAAATTAGTTCTGACCTGTTTATGTGATATGAAATTAGTCCTGACCTTGCCCAGTAAAATCTATGTAGATGCTTATGCTGTGCAGTGTGTGTGGGGTGTGTGTATGTGTCTGTGTGTACTCATAGCTGCTTACAGACATGGGTATACATGATAAAACAGTATAACTCTTGTCCTGAAGTTCTGATTCCCAGTCCTCATACATCTCTTGTGCAGATGATACCAGGTTTATCATAGTTCTAGGGATGCTGGGCTCAGGAGGGTTCTACAGGAAGACTGGGTCTCCCAAACTGATCTAAACATATGCACATAATCAAATTTGTATGGCTGTTTTTCCTGTTGGCAGTTTATGTCAATATGCTTAATTATTGAACCCTTAGAAAGTCAAGGGAAAATCTGTTTTCCAGTGGCATGAGGCAGATGTTTGTGAATGTTGGATCCTATCTTACACACCCTACTACCATACTGGGCTCAGGCTGCCTAGCTACTGTGCCAAGGTACTGCAAACAGTCTGTGCGCTGTGCTAGGGTGCAGTATTCAGCCTTCCTGTGTACCATGTGGAGATACTGTGATCAGTCTTTTCATTGTATTACATAAGCCCCTAATGCCCTCATGATCAAGAAAAGGAGTGATGTCTCCCTAACCCCCAGTGAGAGCAGGAGTCATATGTAGTAAGCCCGATTCAGCAGACAGAGCAAACTGGCTCTCGCTGAGTGCTTATCTTCTAGCTTCTGCCAAAATCGGGTCTCTTTGAAATAAAACAGGCAGTTAGCACATGGTAAAGGTACACATCCAGCATTAGACTAGAAACGGTGTCTTCAGTGGCAGACACATTCTAGACTGGAGAGAAAACACAGTAAAATGCAGGGCATGTATTTGCCAGGGCTGGAATTTTCTAGCAGCAGAAGCAGATGGGTAAACTGGCAACACGGAAGTTTGCTTGAGATGGGCTGCACCCCACATGTAAGGCTTTGAGGAACCCTCCTCTCAACTCTTCTCTCAGCTACAGGGACCACGCTCAGAGCCTGCAGGAGCACTGGCTAGACATACAAATATCCACAGCGCTTCCAGTCTCCAGGGACCTCTTGGCCCAGTTTATTTAAATAATGACTTTTGAGCAGATTATTAAGTAGAAATTAGTTTATAAAAGGCAAAAGCATTATATAATCAAGGTATGGTGACTGCTTTGCCCTCTGGAGGAAGATGCCTATGTGTGGGTCTGTGAAATATGAGCTACTGTGAGAATGTTAAGTCAAACTTGGAAAATTCCAACAGAGGACAGTGTGCACCTCCTCCAAATTCTGGGTAAGTTCAAATGCTTTTATAAAATGGATGTGGAATCCAGGAAATTCCTAAAACATTTGTAAAAGTCTAATATTTGGCGAATTCATCTCTTTCTTAAAAATAGTTATTTATACATTTCTGCAGATACCTAAAGAAGAGATCCAATTCTCCTGGACCAGGGGTTACATACAGGCTGCCTGTCATGGGTGCTGGGAACCGAACTCATGTCCTCTCCAAGAGCAGTATATGCTCTTGACTGACTGCTGAGCCATCTCTACATATCCTAGCTAAATTCCTTTCTGATCTACTAATCTAGAGGAAGCATGCTCATTTTACTGACTGTGCATTTTAATGTTCTTAATTCATAGGATGCAAGTAATTTCAAGAACGGAATACAGCTACAGAAATATCAAGTTATATCATTGACGTACAAAAATGATATACACAAAACAGAGAAATGTGTTTTCCATGTAGAAGATTCACAACACAGGTGTTCTGAGGAAACGGGAAGTGACAGTCACTGAATCACAGATACACAGTTGTCATGCAGGATTAGTCTCAGGATTCCCCATGAATAACAAGCTCTGCAGATGCTCCAATTTCTTATATAATGGTACAGTTTGCACATAAAATTAGGGTCTATTAAAAAAATTAGGGTCTATTGCCCTATGTTGCCTATGTCATCTATAGATTACATTAAATGCTTCACACGTTGTGAATGCTGTATAATTAGCTGCCATACTGCATTGCTTATGGAGTAAAGACAAGAAAAGTTTGTAGATGTTCAGAGCAGACATGTTTTTTTTTTTTGGCGGGGGGGGGGGGCAGATATTCTCCAACTATGAATGGCTGAATCCAGATATGCAGAAGCTGGATATAGAACACTTACTTACACATTTTTTTTTGCCAGGATTTTACAAAGGGGAGAAGGGGGGAAGATGGCTTTAGAGAATCTGAATGTTAAATGGGACAATGAGAACCTTATCCAACAACTGAGGCTGCTGGGTACTTTGACACAAGACTATATCGTTCTAGGCCATGTGGCCCAAAATCAGATACAAAAACTAGATGTTTTGTTTAGGGTCCTTCTTCTGGTTTGCAGAGGCCTCAGGGAATCAGCTACTTCTTACCAGTGGAGAAACAGGTTATCAAGGGAATAGATTCTGGGAAGGTCCTACCGCAGCTGAGTGGAAGCACTGCACATCCAGAGAGCGCTGTGGAGTAGCTTACTCCTGAGATGGGAAAATTCACATGCTATCAAACTCTGTCCCAAGTCTCCCAGCCACTCCAGCCCTCGCTCTACCTGGCTAGGTGAAGCACTATACAGGCAGACTGTACCAAACCCAGCGCAGGTGTCTCCCCTTAAGACTGATCTAACCAGTGGCCAGCACTCAATTCTAAGGTTCTATTGGAGCATCTCATCTTAATACTCATTTTTTACTCTCTAAATTGTGATGATGCTACCACATCCAGAACCTTGCTGACTTAGAGGGAGTGCTTTTTCAAGACTACATATTCCCAAAGGCAGCCCACACCAAAGAGTCCCTACTCCAACCCATGGGGCTCTCACTGAGAACCACCCTTCACCTGCTTACTACTTACTTACTTCAGAGCCAGGTCTCAGACAAGTAGGCCTAACCCTGTGCCCTAAGCACGCTGCTATTTTCCCCACTAGCCAGTCCCGAGTGTAAAAGGACGAGTTGTAACGTGGAAGCTTAAACCGAATAAACTAATTCATCCCCAACTTGCTTTTTGGTCATCTCAGCAATAGTAGCCCTAACCTTGTCTACTTGTTATTCTCGCAAATGCCACCGTCAAAGCTGTGGTTCTGTCTTCCCTAGGCTGCTTCGGACTTATGACTAGCCTGTGCTTTCTGATTTATCTCCTGACATCTTTTGATATGTATAAGCAAAAGTAACTTTTTTTCAGTGGCAACTATCTTGAGACATTAACCTTACCATACCTAAGGAGGAGCAGGCCCTACCTTCCAATCATATCTTCAGGAGGGGTATGGTGATGGCTGTGATAACCAGGGACCACTAGCAGGCTCTGGACCCTTGATCTTTAATGCAACAAATTCCAATACAGGTAATACCACTCTGTCTAATCAAATATGGAAAACTCAGAATCACAGATAACAAAGGACCTGTAAAAATCCATGTGTCATCTGTATGCTAATCTTTACTCACATTATAAAATGCTCGATCTTTTCCTTTCCTAATATTGCATCACTTAGAGCTGTGGTTCCCAACCTTCCTAACATAGTGACCCTTTAATACTGTTCCTCGTGTGATGACTCCCAACCATAATTTTGTTGCTACTTTATAACTACAATTTTGCTACTGATGTGAATTGTAATGTAAGTATCTATGTTTTCTTATGGTCTTGGGCAACCCCTTAAAGGGGTTATGACACACAGGATGAGAACCACTGACTTAGAGGATTCTTATAGCCTCTAAAAGTGACTCTTTTAAGACCTATTATTCTTAAAACAAAGCCATCTATATTTCTTGCCATTCCTTTTTTTTTTGTCACGCAGCACGCAATGAGCCACACACATTTCAAAGTCACCCACCCTTTAACATAGACCTTCTACTTAAAGTTGGATTAAATTATGCAAGTTGGAGATTTACATTTTCCCTGGTTTCCTTGCACAAGCTGCCGAACTGTTAATTATCCCTTCAAAGAAAAACAATCATGTATTTTTTATCATAATATTTTACCTCACTGGGGCTATACTACCATCATGTTTGTATGATTAGGAACCCTTTTCTGGCTGTATAATAGTGCTCTAAGATGTTTATGTGTATGCCAATGAGGAGAGTATGAATTCCCAGGGCAGAAACTGTGTATTAATTCAGTCTTTATGCAGCACAGGGCCTCTTGTATGATTGATTTTTTCAGACACTATGAATGCTGAGATGAAAAAGCCATATTGTGTTTAAAGTTCATCACAGAAAACGTGTGAGGCAGGAGAGCGGAAGAGAGCCACGAGACTGGGGTGGAAGCAGTATTGCCGGCCACAGTCAAGCTGTGGGGCTGAGGTGGAGGCTAGGATGTTGGCTGGTAGGGAAGCAGACATTTCTGAGCTCTGCTCGTGGTCAGATCACAGAGGGGTTGGAATGAGAAGCTGCGGGTGTGAATATTATGTCTGGCATTACAAGGGTATCACGCAAGGATATAAGCTGGGGGCTGATGTGAGCAGAGTTTGATCTCAGAAAAAATCAATCTGGCTGCTGTCAAATGTACGGATGGAAAAAGCTGGAGGCTAGGGAGACAGAGAGACCTCAGAGGTACTGAGAGTTGGTAAAGCGGGCAAAATTCCAGATGAAGGCCATTGGGACTGTGAGTAAGGAAGGGAATAGGGGAAAAACAGTGAAGGTTTTGGGTTTGGCTATGGAACTATTTGGATGTGGAAGACACAGGGCAAGTGTTAGAGCAGTGGTTTTCAACTTTTCTAATGGTGCGACCCTTTAGTACAGTTCCCCATGTTGTGGTGACCCCCAACCATAAAATTATTTTTGTTGCTACTTCATAACTGCAATTTTACTACTGTTGTGAGTCATAACGTAAATATTTTTTGGAGATGGAGGTTTGATAAAGGGGTCACAACCCACAGGTTAAGAACTTAGGGATCATTGTTGATGGAGATGAAGTACCAAAAGATGGAGAATTGGTGATGTTAAGGTACACATAGTACTGTCAGGTGAAGGGTCAGCTTGGTCAGACATGACTCCAACACTAGGCAGGAGTTATGGATTTGTTGTGGAAATTTTCCACATTAGTGTTGATGCCATGGAAGTGCAGGGCCTTTTAGAGCATTAATTCTAGCTCTTCAGCCTGTAAAGCATGGCAGGATTTACATTCGGGACACTTAGCTAGTAACCTACCCATTTTCACAGTTCCACACAAGCCAGGCCAGATTGGTTTTGCTCTGTCTGTTAGCTAACATAAACATGATGTATTTCTAAGGTTGTCCAATAAAACTTCCCCAGGAAAAATTTATTCTACATTACTCAGTTAGTCTGGGTCATTGGTGAATATAAATTTTTCCTTAATAGGTTGTGGAATAGGTGCAAATGGCAGCCTTAGGATAGGTGACAGGGACAGAAAGAACAGTGATTGGTGTCCGTGGATCCAGCATGCAGGATTTTTTTTTCTTGGCCAGAGATACATTTTCTCCAGAAAGATACAGTTCTCCAGAGGCATATCTTTTTCTAGGATTCTACATATAGATTGGGCTTCTATGATTTTTGCAGAGTCTTACAGGTCAACATGCAACCTGTATTTTCAACAACAGAATTAGTGATTACAATCAAAGAAACATTAGCTAAATTTCAACCCCACGTTGCTGGTGTTGCTGCTTAAAAGACCAATAATGAAGGAATATGTCTAAACAGACAGGAAAGATGTCTGTGTAAAACTTATATGCAAATAAATTTCTTAGCTGTTAGTGAAACCCAGAAGTTTTGTAACCAAGAGGAATTCCATAAGACAAAAATCCATTTTCATTTTTTTTCTTTTTTCCCTTTTTTTATTTATTTATTAAAGATTTCTGTCTCTTCCCCACCGCCGCCTCCCCTTTCCCTCCCCCTTCCCCAGTCAAGTCCCCCTCCCTCGTCAGCCCAAAGAGCAATCAGGGTTCCCTGCCCTGTGGGAAGTCCAAGGACCACCCACCTCCATCCAGGTCTAGTAAGGTGAGCATCCAAACTGCCTAGGCTCCAAAAATCCATTTTCAAAGTTAGATAGACCTGTCTAACTTCAGGACACCAACTCTCAGTGACAGATGTCTTCAAAGAAAATTATAAATCTGAATTTAAAAAATCCCTGAGAATTTAAGAAAAAAGTATTTTTTCTCTGAATCTATGGCAAGTGTTGTCAGGATCATAGACACTTATCATGATGGAGTTGTGAAAGAAAGCACGTGTTTGGGAGGAAACAGTGAACAGTCCAGCAAGGGAACAAGTGGGTGACCGAGGAGTGAGATAACTCACCCCCAATTTCTGCTAGTTTTCACTAAACCTCAAAGATTGTGACTGAAGATTCGTTGAGGACTGGGCTATGGGTGGTTCGAACTAAACCTTTCCTAAGAACGTGTTTACTGAAGGTGGCTACACTCGATAAAATTTATTTCTTTTGTCCATCTTCCCAAAAATATTTGAAATAACTTTAAAAATACATGTTGCTTTTATAGACAACTTCATGTTGTTTCTTTCGGTTGCCATCCAAAGGACCGAGGCAAATACGCTGACCTTTCAGCATCCAAATATCCCATACCCTAGCAGGTACCCACCCGTTCCCAGCATCTCAGGGCTGTACTCTGCAGGAAGCATCACCTACAACTGTTGACTCGTCTAGAGTAAATAGGAAAGGGAATCAACTCACCAAAGCAACAGCATGGGCTCTGCCCACACTGCAGATGAAAAGCCTTTTCTGTCCTGGAGGAAATACATGTATTCATCAAAAGGTGATCCTTGATTTTACGAGTGCTTGTTTGATTTAGTTAAGTACCTGCTTTGGTAAAATAGTTGAAGTCAGCTGAGTGCATCATGGCTGTGTGGGCTCACTGCTGGAATACTCTGATCTTTCGAACGACAAACATGACGCCAAAATAGTTCAGAGATTCTCACTGAGGGCAGCTCTTCTTCTCTCCCTGGAGTCTGGGGCCTGGCATCTCTGACCTGCAGAGCGTTTGCTCTGTGTGCCGGAAGTCATCAGGGACATCCATGACAACAGGGTTCTAAGACAGCCGAATGCGGACTTGTATGAGTGTAGCTTGATACTGGAATTACCCTGTAGGGATGCTTATTACTTCTTACGATGAGCAGAAATTTAAAAGAAAGAGACAAGCGGGGAGACACCTGGCGTGGGAAACCTGATTCATATCTGCATAGTCACACCAGCCCAGCAATCTAGCTCCACTCTAGTCACACATCCATATTAATATTATACGGTTTTGTTTTGCTTCAAAAATGCTCATTGATACAAATCACTAACATTGGCCTTGCATAAATGATTACATTTTTCCCATGCTTATTTTTTAATAGTATTAACATCAATCAATATGCAAGTATATACACTGTTCCACAGAAGGGCTTTCTTAAAATCACTGATGCATGATGGGAAGAGGGCATCTTTTATGGAAACAGGTAAGGATATGGGTGATGTTACTGAGTCCCGCCGGCTTTCAACACTGATTTTCTGATTTTGTTCTCATACATATATCTAAGTTCTTAAGGTCTTCCTGAGACTGCCTTGAATCAACCGACACACCCAATAACAAATGTCTGATTAAAAAGAAAAGAGTCCGCCATGGCGATGCATAGCTATAAGCTCAAAGCTTGAGGGTGAATCTGGAAGATGAAGTAGGAGACTAGGCTGCACAGTAAGTTCCAGGCCACCCTGTATTAAAAATAAGTAAAACTGTAAAATAAGTGCTGTAGTAAGAACTTATTTAAATATACTGAAGTGGATAAATGTACATTCAGGGCTTTCAAAATAATCTTCCTCAGTGCTAGCTATTATTCTGCTATGAAATGGTATTGCAAAAACTATTTCTTCATTCGTGCACATGCTCTCAAATTTTGTACGTATTTATATAATACTTATGTAATCCTAATAATATCACAATAGTTGAATTTAGAATGATCTCTGAGGGGCGCTTATTTTTAATCCAATCACTTGAGGAGCTGATGCAGGAGTATTGCTAAAAGTTCCAAGCCAGTCAAGCTACGGAGCAAGACTTTATCTCACAAACATAAAAAAACCTACAACAGTGAGTGTGGCTTATATCAGTCCGTGTATCATGTGAACTCTATATTTCTAATTTGAGGGAGATTTTATATACAAATGGGTGTTTGCGCTTATGTCTGAGCACTATGAGCATGCAGTACCGGAGGCGGCCAGAAGAGGGCAACAGACCCCCGGGGATTGCAGTTCCAAAGGCTTGCTAGCAGCTGCATGTTACTGAGTGAGGTAAGCCAGACCCAAAAAGAGGAACATGGGATGTACTCACTCATATTTGGTTTCTAGCCATAAACAAAGGACATTGAGCCTATAATTAGTGATCCTAGAGAAGCTAAATAAGGAGAACCCAAAGAAAAACATATAGGCATCCTCCGGAATATTAACCTTCATCAGGGGATGAAAGGAGACAGAGACAGAGACCCACATTGGAGCACCGGACAGAAATCTCAAGGTCCAAATCAGGAGCAGAAGGAGAGAGAGCACGAGCAAGGAACTCAGGACCGCGAGGGGTGCACCTACACACTGAGACAATGGGGATGTTCTATCGGGAACTCACCAAGGCCAGCTGGCCTGGATCTGAAAAAGCCTGGGATAAAACCGTTCTCTCTGAACATAGTGGACAATGAGAACTACTGAGAACTCAAGAACAATGGCAATGGGTTTTTGTTCCTACTGCACGAACGAACTGGCTTTGTGGGAGCCTAGGCAGTTTGGATGCTCACCTTACTAGACCTGGATGGAGGTGGGTCGTCCTTGGACTTCCCACAGGGCAGGGAACCCTGATTGCTCTTTGGGCTGACGAGGGAGGAGGACTTGATTGTGGGGGGTGAGGGAAATGGGAGGCAGTGGCGGGGAAGAATCAGAAATCTCTAATAAATAAATAAAAATTAAAAAAATAATAATAATAATAAAAGAAATCGGACCCAGGTGTTCTAAATGGGTGAGCTATCTCTTCAGCCCCAAGAGCAGTAATTTTATCACACGGACAAGGTCCTCACTCAGAAACAGAGGTTTCTATGAGTTGAATAGTTTCTACCAAAGCTCATGCCGCTTTTAAATCCCACTGTAAAATAAGAAGAAAGTGAAACTTAATCTGACTACAGATTGGAAGTGGAATGTTTGGTAGGTAAGCAATGCTGACTTTCACTACAAATGGGGTGGCCCCATCCAATAGGACTCACGCTTTTTAAGAAGAGAAGAAGCCTGCCATGTCCCTCTTTCTCAAAGGTCAGTCTGCAGCCATCGCTACTACTGCAAAGTAGTTTCCTTGTCATTTACAGTGGGCAGGAGCACCGGCCATTACTGTCCACATGGTTTCTAGTGACTGCACAGATGGCCCTTGGCTGCAGTAGGACCGCGGACCAAGATAAGGCCCTCAGGGGCAACCTGGATGGCGGACATCGACACGGCCTCAGGCGGCAGCGCAGGCTGCTCACATCAACGCGGATGGCTTCAGCTGCAGCACAGATCAGCAACATTCACATGGCCCTTGGCGCTCATACAGGCCATGGGCATCAACACAGACCCTTGCCACAGTGGGGAATCTCTACCCCCTCAACACACCGTCCCCCAAAAAGTAATATCCTAAACAGGAAGGCATCAAAAGGAAGGCTTAAAAAGTGTGGTAAGGACACTGAAGTCTTACTCCCCACAATTGATGGTACTGGAGTGGGAGGACTTAGTTCTATTTAAGGGGCAGGCCACTGAGAATTTCACTATGTTCCAGCGAGTATACAGATAACAAAACTTGGACTTTTTCTTTAATGTTCTATTTCTTTCTCTAATTTTTGTTTTGTTTTGAGGGTAAAGTCATGAGGGTTGGGGAACAGACCCAAAAAGACTGGTAGTGCATATGAATGGGGTGCATGATGTGAAACCCCCAGAGAATCAATAAATATATTATGCTTTAAAAAAAGAAGAGAAGAGGCCTAAGCTGGAACATTTTTTAAAACACCATGCAATGCCCTATGTCAACTTGGAGCCCCGAAGAAAGTCTCCATTTACAAAACAGACCTCACCCTATTTGTCTACCCTGTCTTGATGTTGCCAAGTCCTGGAACAATGAACCAAATAAACCTTTCCTCTCTACCAGTTACACAGTCATCATTACCCAGTGACAGCCACAGAATGCAGATTAAGAAGAAAATAGTGTTTCACAATACAGAGCTCTGTGAAAAATGTCTGCAAAAACTTTCATATGTTATACGAAATATTAGACAAGCATTTCTAAGAGGATGGGGAATTTGAAGAAAACGAGGCAATCTATGTAGCACCTCTATATAGGAAATTTCTGTGTAGCTTCTTATCGGTTTACAGACCCCACATTAGAGCTCAGAAGCATGAACTTTCTAAAGGAAAACACTGTTCAGATGCTAATATGTGAGAATTGTGTGTCGGCATAATAAACACTGAATCTCCGCCTTAAATTCTACCAACTCATCTCCACTCTGAAAAATCACTGTTCTACTTGTCTACGGAATTTGGAGCTGTAGGTCCAGCTTCTGCCTCTTCCTGATCTTCTGACATTACAAAATACAAATGCAATAATGCTCTTTCCACAAATGGTACCTTTCTTAACACAGTCAAATTCATCTCTATGTGCAGAAAACTATCAGCCATTTTCTGCCATCGGTTACTTGTCTTGGAGCAGAAAAGCCACTCTCTCTGGAATCCTCCCGGGTCAGAACAAACCGATTCCCTGTGTGTACCCTGTCTCATAATTCAGACAAGAAAAATTCCAAACCACATTTCTGCTCACATCTAAGTAATCCAAAGCATTTCAACCTTTGCCTTCTGAATGAAGGGCAATCAAGAAAACATGAGTTTCTTCGAGACCTCCTCCTGACATCATCCCCGTGAGTGCTTTGCACACCTGTGAGCTTTTGCATGCAGACCAGCCGCAGTCCTGGCCAGTTTAGTCTCTGAGGCAGACGGCTCGGGACTGACCTACAGCAGTGCCTTAGTGGGCTAGAGAAGAGACGGAGAAAAGCAAATAAAAGAGGGTGGGCTTGATTTCTTGTGAGCCTGAAGTACATCGATGCGGCGAGTGGAACGCTGGGAGAATTTTCCTGAATGCCTCATCCACACAGATGAACAGCAGAACAGTGACTAAGCAGGTTTTATGCATACGGCTCTTGAAGCTGCACTGAAGCAATTTTCTAGAGATTCAGGAAGAAAAAATAGCCACCGCCAGTACCCTCCTGCTCACAAAATAAAGCAAAGCAGAGGAACTTACAAACATTTACCCATTTGGAAATGTAGCTGCTGGAGGCTCGCTGTCCCATAATCACCCTGCCCCCACTCCCAGCACTACAACACAGCCTTTAAGTTTTACCAAGCAGCCTCCTGCCCTGAGCATCTCTGTCAAGCTCTAGCCTATTAATTCTGTTATGTAAACGGGTCCATCACTGATCAGATGTGATGAGATCTACAAAGCTGCTACCACATGGCAGTTACAACCTTGATACAGTGGAGGTATTGCTTTACTAGGATTAGAGATTTTCAGAATTATTGCTGGGGATACTCTCCTTTATCCTAAGCCCCACGCATCTCTGGATCACGAGCATTATTTTAATCGTATACAAATCATGGCCACAGAAACATTTGTTCATCTGTAAGCCATCTTTGGAAATTATCCCCTGGATATTTTTTTCTGCTATTAACCCTGTGTGGAATGTGCCTTTAGCATAGGGAGTCGCCATCAATGAGGGTCCGTGTGATTAAAAGGAGGAAGATGCACAACACCAAACAATATGCAGCTTCCTTGGGCCTCATCACAACTTTGACTGAAAGCGACAATCCTCTCAGGAGCTCCTCCTGCTGTTCTGGCAACTGACTAAGAGACAGGAAACTACCCAACCCAGCATTGCTCCCTACCACATGGCGCACCTGTCCTATCATTTTGTCCCCTGGTTGTCAGTAAAAGACTAGAAATACCATGGCTCTGTCCTGGCCCCCTCGCTTCAGGAAACTCCTCCTCTGCTCCACTAAATGCAGCCATCCCAGTAAAAGACCAAAGCACCCTGACTCTGCCCTCACTGCCTTGGGAACCTCCCTCATCTTTCAAGTTTCCTCCACATGGCCCATCATCCCCCATCAAACGTCAGATCCTTGGGCTAAAAGACACAACAAAACAGCCTGACTCAGATGCCCTTTGTAGAATTGCAAGTAGTATAAAACAATAAGACAATATACCCAAATCTCCAACCATATAGAAATGGTTTTTAAGAAAAACAATTTAGACAAAATTTCTGACACAGAATTTTAAAGAACAAATATAAATAAAATAAAACAAATAAAAATATAAATAAAAAACAGATATAAAATTTCAGTGAATTGACAGCATTAAAAAAAGAACACAAACACACGAATAAACAAAGAAGACAGAAATAGCATGATCAAATTCTAAGGGAGTGGATGATGGAGGATAATGCCTGATATAAAAAATTAAATTCAATACAGAGGTAGAAAGACAGGAGAAAACTCAAGCTGGAATGGAACTGGAAATGAAAAACATGATTAGTTAAGTAAGTATCTCAGTGGCAAGCATTAGGGACAGAACTGATCAGGTGGAAGACAACGTCAGAGCTGGAAGTCAGGATGGAGGAATTAGGTCACACAATCAAAGACACTCATAAACTATGAACAAGACATGAATAGAACACAGAGGATATTGGGCACCACGTGAAGACCAAGCATGTAAATTATAGATGAAGGAGGAGGAGATTCTAGAAGAAATCATTGTCAATAAAGCTACAGAAGAAAAAGTCCCAAATTTAGGAAAGAGTGAATCTAATCCAAGTCAAAGAAAAAGACAGGGCCAGAAAAGGATTTCCTTGACACACATTAGAGTGTAAGCACTAACAACAAAGAATAAACGGAGGGTATTGAAAGCATCAAGAGGGAAGGGCCAGGTGATGCACAAACGTAGGCCTATAAGAATAACAACAGGGTTTTTTTTTTTTTTTTGGTTAGGGTTTTTTCCCAATATAATGTTTTTGGGAATCATGTAATGTACCCTGATCACACTCACTTCCCAGCCCTCTCAGGTCCTTCCAGGTCTTCTTCCCCACTCTTGTGACCTAGTTCCCCCCACAAAAACAAAACAAAACAAAAAAACAAGTCCAATTTGTGCTTCCTATATATTCACTGAAACATGGTCAAACTCCCAGGAGCCAGCCTTTTAGAGAAAACTGAGTTCTTCCCCACCTCCACCCTTGTCAGAAGCCACCAACTGTGGAGAGCTACACTTCTACATCCTTAGCACAATTTTAAAAAGTTCTCTCCAATGACTTCTGACATAGGTTGTTACTTTGGAGGGTGGAGTAGGTGTAGTGGTTGTCACAGAAGCCTTCTATGTCTCTTTTTCTCAAGTGTGACTCTGCAGTTATCAATACCACTGCAAAGAAGCTTCCTTGTTCATTATAGTTAGCAGGAATACAGATAATGAACGTCCACATGGCCTTTTGTGACAGCATAGACCATGACCATCAACAAGTCCCTTTGTGGCAGCATGGACCACAGAAGCTATCATGGTCCTCAGGGGCAGTACAAGCCAAAGACATCAACATGATCTCCAGAGGCAACATAGACCATGGACCTCCACATGGCCTTCAGTGGTAACACGGGCCACAGACACTAACATGGTTCCCAGGCCGTAACAGGGTCACAGACTCCAAAATGGCTCTCAGTGATTGCATCAACTTGGCCTCTGGTGGCATCACAGGACATGGATATCAACATGGCCTTCAATGACCACATATCCAGGCCCTGTGGTTCTTTCTTCTTCTCCTGTTCCCTGTGGATCTGGATATAGAACTCTCGGTTTCCTCTCCAGAACCATTTCTGCCTGTGTGCTACCAAGCTCCCTGACTTGATGATAATGCACTAAACCTCTAAAACTATAAGCAAGCACAAGTTAAATGCTTTCTTTAATAAGAATTGCCATGACCATGACATCTTGACACAGCAATAGAACACTGACCAAGACAGAAGTTGGTACTAGGGACTGGGGTATTTCTGGGACAAGCCTGGCCATGCCGTTTGTTGGAGGAACATAGAAGACTTTGGGACTTTGGACTAGAAAAGTGGTTGTACAGTTGAAGTGGGGCTTAATGACCTATCCTAGTAGGGGATTTAAAGACAGTGCTGAGGCCAATCTGAACTGCTGGGGACCAACTCAAGGTGTTTCAGGGGGAAAAGACTATTAGTAACTGGCCTAGAGACCTATCATGTGACATTTTAGTGAAGACTATGACTGCCTCTGTCCTTGTCCAAATTATATATATATATATATATAAACCTGAAGCTAAGCTGAGGGGTTTTGTATTAATTACCTTGGCAGAAGATATTTCAAGACAAGCTAGTGTTGATGCTGTCACGGGGTTATTAGTGGCCACTTTTATGCAGGCCCATAATGAAATGGAGAAAGTTGAGCAAGGAAATATACAATATACAGTGAGAAAAAAGACACTTGCAAGTGTAGTAGAGCTAAATCCAGTGCTCCAGGAGATAAAAAAGTTTGAAGAATGGAATGGATGCTATATCAATTTATAGGAGTGGTGACCTCAGGGTAAACCCCATCCAGCTAAGCTTCCAGTTTATAAAAAGGAACTAAAGAAAAGCTTAATCAGCAAAGGAAACCATTGGAAACAGAAAATGCATTTGCATGAGGAGGGGTCCAAGTTCCAGCCCCAGCAAACAGCAGACATTGGCCACATGGTTCTGGTCTTAGAGTCAAGAATAGAAGAAAGGGGTTATGGAATCTCCCTCTGCATCGAAGGAAAGCTACTGAGGTCAGCTGTATGTCAGGGATGTCTCTGAATGGAAGTCCAGAGAGGCCTTTTTGTGGAGTTGTGAAGGTGAGATCTGGATTATGTTGGAGACCCTATGATGTTAGAGATGCCAGAGTCAGGAAGTATCTGCTGAGGAGAGAGCTGGAACCTGCTCAAGAGAGGCTGCAGCCGTCAATAAAGCTGGAAAGGGTTGGGGATGAGAAGGCCACTTTGACATTGTGCAGGGGGATGAAGAATTTCAAATTTGTCCTGTTGCTTTTTATTCTTATTTTGCTCCAGTAATTCCTCACTATGCTTCCAATCCTTCCTTTTAGAATGGTAATGTAAATTCTCTGCCATTGTATGGAAGAAGTATGTGCTCTCCATTTTCATTATGATTTTACAGGAGGTTACAGTTAAGGGATAGCCATTAGTCTCAGAAGAGTTTTAACTTTGGTCTTTTAAATAGTGTTAAAAATTGTGATAAACTATGGGGGCTTTTGAATTTCAGACTGAATGCATTTTTTTGCATTATAATATGGCTATAAGCCTATGGGAGCTAGGGAGAGGAATGTGGTAATTTAAGTAAGGATGGCCTTCGTGAGCTCATATATTTGAATGCTTAGTCATCTGGTAGTAACATGAGAAGGATTAGGAGGTGGAGCCTTGTTGGAGTAGCTATGGCCTTCTTGGGGGGAATATGTCACTGAGACTATGAGGCTTCAAAAGCCCAAGCCAGGCACAGTGGTTCTTTCTTCCTGCTGTAAGTGGATCTGGATATAGAAACCTCAGCTACTTCACCAGCACCATGTCTGCCTGGATGCTGCCTTGCTCTACATCATGATAATAGACCAAACCTCTGGAACTATAAACAAGCCCCAATTAAAGTTTTGTTTTTTTTTTTTTTCAGTGAGGTGCCATCATCATGATGCCTTGTCACAACAGTAGAACATTGACTAAGATAGTTTCCCAATTCCAAACTTAAGAACACAACTGTCAACACATACTATTATATGCAGAAAATCTTTTTTTGTAAACAAAGGAGAAACAGAAACTTTCTACAATAAAATAAACCAAGAGATTTTACAACTAAGACAACTCTATAAAGGCTGCTAGAAGGAATCCTTCAGACTGAGGATAAGAACAAGTACACTATAGGGGGCATGGGGCAGGGATAAACAAAACTAGGAGAGTTAAAAAAAAGAGGCATATATATACATATACACATATATAATTAATATATTTATATATTTAAATATATTAAGTAATATATTTTAAATCTCAGAAATAAATATATCTTTCATTAATAACTCTGAACGTTATATCTCAGTTCTCCAATAAAAAACAACCAGAATGGATAAGAAAGTGGGATCCATCTTTTCTTCTGCCTCAATAAATACACTTAACTAACAAAAATAGACACCACCTTAATAAAAATAGGTTAGAAAAGGATGCTAAACAAATTTAGCTAGGAAACAAACTTGGCATATTCTAATATCTGACAAGATAGACTTCTAACTGCAACTATTCATGATAATGAAGGTCACATCATAATTCTTAAAGGAACAATCATGGAGAGGATATTAAAGTCCTAAATACATATGCACCAAGCATAGGTACATTCAGTATCATAAAACAAATACTAGTAGACATAAAGTCACAGGGAAACTCTAGCAAAGATATAATATGTGTCCAAAATTTCTCACTGTCATCAATAGATAGCTCATTTGGGTATAAAGTAAACAGAGAATCATTGAAGTTAAAATGATATTATAAAGTACCTAACTAACAATAGAGTATTCTACACAAATGTTAGAGAATACTCATGTTTTTTCTTTAGCAGTACATGGAACTTGCTCCAAAATACAAATCAAGCCTTCACAATAATAGGAAAATTGAAATGACATCATGTATTCTATCTGATGCTATGGACTAATACAAGATATCAAAATGAGAGAAACTATAAAATATATGCACACTCCCAGAGATTAAACCACACACATTGAATGATAAATGGGTCACCAAAGACATGAAGAAGAAAATAAGAAAATCCAAAATTTTGGCTGAAAAGATAACTGATATCTATGGGCTATAATAAAGGTAACATTGATAGGATAAATTATAATGCTAAGCTCCCCATCAAAAAACTAAATTGGAGTCAACCACAGAAATAATTTATTGATGTGCTGTAAAGTTTTGGAAAATTAAAAAACAAGAAAGAAAGAAACCAATAACAACAACAAAACACACAAAGCAAGAAAATAAGCACCCCAAGGCATTAGTCAAGAGATAAAGAGTAAGACCAGAGTAGAAATAGATAAATATGAATATTGAAAAAGTAAAAATAACTGAAATGAAGAGTTGGTTGTTTGGACACAGGGTGAAAGGTTTTGTTTGACTTGAGCTTACACAAAACTTGTGCCTGCTCTCACAACCTCTGTGAGTTAATATGTGTGACTTCCCGATTGTGTCCAGAAGAAACTGTTTTCTGACAGTCATCCACTGCCTCCTGCCCTTACAATCCTCTGCCTTCTTTATGATGGCCCCAGAGCCTTGGGAGGAGGGATGTGATATACATGTCCCCTTTCGGGCTGAGAAATAGTCTTTTATTTTCAATACCTTGACCAGCTGTGGGTGTCTATGTTATTACCATTTACTCCTAAAAGAAGCTTCTCTAATGAGATTTAAAATGTTTATCAGTTCACTGGTATTGCCCTAAATCATCAGAACCATTCTAATACTATAACTATAGATGAATAGTAGTAATAGACTCTCACCTGTGTCTAAGGTCTGTTTAGTCATGGGTTCTTAATCCTGATAATATTGCTTGGGTTCCATAGAGAAGGCCTTATATCCAATCACAAAGTGTTTGGTTACTTCTATGAAATATTTCTGACCATTGAGCATATTTTTCCAGTGCCATCTCAATTACAGCTCACAGGGTTTACAAATAGAGAAGGGCAATGTTTACTTTTTGCCTCTGATAGTGTGCACAGCACAACCCAGCACTCTGAAATATAGCTATTAGGAATGGAGCTTTCAGGTCAGTACTAGCTTGACTTCTCCATGGTTTCTGGCTTAAGTATGTGGGTATCTTCAGCAACAGAGTCTTATCATCAACTTCTAGAATGTAATCAAGAGCATTAGTGATAGAGTACAGTGTTTGAGGGGCTATGGAACATCACTGGCCAACAACTCTGAAAGAGGTAACCAATTCTTAGCACTTTGCTTTGGATTTGTTAGCCTGGGGTATCTAGTAGGGTACTGTCATTCAGTTACAGGCTACCTTCTCCTCAACTCTTTTTTATAAGTATGTGCAAATATATATGTAAATATTTTTAGAAAGCTTCTAAAATAATAGGCTTTCATATGGTATTTTCAAAGTCATCAGTATTAGTTTTCTCTCCCCATATTCCCTCCTCTACTCTGCCTTCTCATCCATCCCCATTTAATTCTTTGTGGACAGAAACTTCTATCCCTAACTGAAGAACTACTGCTAATAAGAGCTGCTGGGAGAAGGAGAATCAGTTTTCTTTGAAGGTATGGCTCCTCCAGAGGATGTCCCCACACTTGAGTATGCAGTAGGTAAAATTGAATTTGATCTTCTTACTTTTAAGGAGAACACAAAGTTTGGAAGGTGTGGAAAGGGGATGGACCTGAGAAAATGTGTAAGGAGGATCTAGGAGAAGGGAATGAATATGATCAAAATACATTGTATAAAATATTCAACAATTAGTTAAAGTATTTTTAAAGAATAATAAATGAAGAAGATTGAAAATCTCTTCTCCAAATTAACCAAGAGAGAACATAATAAATTTATAAATAAAAAGGGAAGCATTAATAAAAATATAACAAAATCTAAAAAATCATAAGGATGAGCTAGATTATGAAGATCAATGTGTAGATGGTTGTGTTTGTTGAAGATTTTTTTTTCCTGCTGGCTGAGTAGTCTTCACATAACAGAAAGAAAGCAGCACACTTAAATGTGTCTTTCTCTTCAAAGTTTCTTGCTCTGTCAAGTCAGGAAGTCATGAAGGTGAGACCTTCATAACTTGATTTAGACTTCATCACTTCCTGCTAAGGCTTTTGTCCAAATTCTGTAACTCGTGATTAAGACTCAGGGGACATAATTCAGTCCATTCACTCTGAGTAGCATGGCACTCTGAATAACTTAAATGTCATTTCCAAAACCTTGTTTTTCTCATCTGTGAAATGTGAGCTATATTTCACAGTAGCTGTGAATCTTAAGTGATACATTAAAAGTGCCTAGAAAATCCTAATAAATTTAGATCTTGTAAGATAAACTATGACTACAGCCATTGAAACGTCACACAGATTTTTTTCTTTAAGAAGTAGTGGGTCAAAAAAAAAAAAGTAGTGGGTCCATGCACAGTGTTTAGACAGGATATCCTGCATCCTGTACATCTGCGTAGCTCTCCCTTCTGTTGGCTGCTAGAAGAACCACTCATGGCTGCATGCATCTCCAGAACCACTCATGGCTGCAGGCATCTCTGGAACCACACATGGCTACATGCATCTCCAGAACCAGACCGCTGGTTCCTTTTTCCCTGACCATATCCAAAGACACTGATTCACCCGCTTCCCACTCTCGGTGATCTCTAGTCAGCATCCAGATGCCCTTTTAAAAAGTCCAGCCAGTTATTCTGAAGAAAACCAAGATGAGCACTAATCTGATCAAAATAAATCATTTAAGAAAGAGGTGATAAATAAATAAATCCCATCCTTCACACAATTTTGTTCAAGAGTCTTGGATGAGGAGCATTTCCCATTTGTTCAGTGTGTTCACCTTTCATGGTTATATGCTCTGGGTACTTGCTTTTCACAAACTGTGCCCTTGACACTACCTTAAGGTTCTTATCACAAGGTGAACATACTTAAGATAGATATGGAAGACAGCCTTTGGGATGCTCAGCTATGGGTGGTGGATTCTATAGCTAGAGGAAGCCAGGCCATTGGAGAATTTCTTATCTGGACTAGGGAGGGAAGGCTTTCCTTCAAATTGCTTTCACTGACTGCTCTTGGCGTTATCACATTGATGTACACGGAGAAAGCACACAGGCTGATTTTTGAACTTTATTCTTGTGTTATAAAAGTGGAAAATGTTTTTATTATACAGTATCACAAAGACTAGTACCAGCATTCCTTTCAAATCTCCCAGTGAGAAATCAAGCCCTCCCGAGCCACTCATTTGACTTTTATTATCGTTGTGAGGACTATGGAATGGGCTACATCCCTACCTTCATGTGTGTAATAAAGTTAAAAATTAAATTTGGTTTTCATTTCTAACAAGTTCATCTGATATTGGAAGGCATTTGGGGGATCATTGTCTTGCTAGGATTATTTTTTCTTGTCCCTCTCCTGTTGTCTCACTGTTAAATCCCTTTGTGTTCTGGATCTTGTGTCAAGGCTGCCAAATCCTTTCGGAAACAAAGAGGACTTCGCTGCATAAAGCGGCTTTTCCCATGGAACTCCCAGTTTTGATTTATAGACTATCTCTTCAGTGGAAGTCATTTCCCACCACTGGGCCCTGAGTAAGTCCCAGAACTGATTAGAGGCCTGAGGCCTTGTCCAAAGGCTCTCCGCTATCTTGCCTAGGCTCCAGAGACCCCAGTGTGAAACCTGTTTGCTGATATGAAGTGGCTCAAAGTCCTTCGCATGATCTCTGACATCCACCCTCTTGCCTGAATCAGTGAGCACATAACTCACGTAAACTATTTGCTTTGGTTTCCTTAAGGTTAACAACATTTGTTTATTTTACAAACAATAATACATTTTTCAGCAGTTACTCTAAGTATGTATAAATTTAATTCAGTTCCATTAATCAGGCCAGAGCGCAAGATGGTTGCATGGTTCATTGGATCCCAGGGAGTGCAGATTAGTTATTGGCTATCACAGCTATTGGTTATCACAGTCGCTATTCTTAATTTAAATGGTCTGTATCTCTATGGAATATGCTCAATAAAGTGCTTAAAATAACTGGGTTATTTATATCAAGGGCCTCAATTCACTCTAGGAGTTGTCGTGTTATTTTCTGTGAGGTCAATTTTTAAAGTCAGACAAACTGAATAACACCGACTTCAAAGGCTAAAAGTACAAGAATGTGGGGACTGTGGATTTTAAAAATTGGTGGTACACATATTCTCATCATTGTTGATGTCCCCTACAAGGGCAGGACTAAGACGCTGGGAACCTGAGCTCACCCACTCACTGAGAGGACTACCTACGTAAGCATATGCACGCAGAGATGCCTACAGTGAAGCAGCAGCTCAGTTACTTGCTCAATGCATTAACATTTTTCTATAACAAATTCGTTCAAAGTTTTAGCCAGTTCATAGGAAAGAGATTTTATAAATTCTGGACCTATCAAGGTATACATTATAGATACAGTTTGAGGAAGAGCAAAATCTAGCAAAATTATTCATGAAGGACACCAAGTTATACATTTACCTCCTTATTTTGATATAAAAATGGTCATCTGGTGTTTAGAAATGAAAATATAATTAGTGTATTTAGTTGCCTTCAATAGTCTTCCTAAATTAAACCTGATGGTTTGGTAGCCTTTCAAAAACAAAAAAAAAAAATAGTGAATATCCCAGACATCCGTTAAAACATAGCATAAAAATATTCCCCTGGCAGCTTTTATTGAGCTCTACACTCTCTGTTCCTCTCCCTGCCCCCCCCCACTCTTCGACCCTCTTCCAAGGTCCCCATGCTCCCAAATTACTCCAGAGACCTTGTCTTTTTCTACTTCCCATGTAAATTAGACCCATGGATGTCTCTCTTAGAATCCTCATTGTTGTCTAGGTTCTCTGGGATTGTGATTTGTAGGCTGGATTTATTTGTTTTATGTTTAAAAACCACTTACGAGTGAGTACGCATGATAATTGTCTTTCTGGGTCTGGGCTACTTCACGCAATATGATTTTTTTCTAGATCCATCCATTTGCTTGCAAAACTCAAGATGTCATTATTATTATTATTATTATTATTATTATTATTATTATTATTATTTTGCTGTGTAGTACTCCATTGTGTAAATGTACCACATTTTCCTTATCTGTTCTTCAGTTGAGGAACATTTAGGCTGTTTCCAGGTTCTGGCTATGACAAACAATGCTCCTATGAACATAATTGAGTCCATGTCCTTGTGGCATGATTGAGCATCCTTTGATATATACCCAAAAGTTTTATTGTTGGAAAAAGGTTGTTTCCTAATTTTCTGAGAAATTGCCACACAGATATCCAAAGGGGTTGTACCTAATCTTGTACTCCCACCATCAGTGCAGGAGTGTTCCCTTTACCCCACATCCTCTCCAGCATAAGTTGTCATGGGTGTTTTTGATCTTGGTCATTCTTACAGGTGTAAGATGGAATCTCAGAGTTGTTTTGATTTGCATTTCCCTGATGACTAAGGAGGTTAAACATTTCCTTAAGTGTCTTTCAGCCATTTTAGATTCCTCTGTTGAGAGTTCTCTGTTGAGGTCTGTACTCCACTTTTTTTATTGGATTATTTGTTCTTTTGATGTCCAAATTCTTGAGTTCTTTAAATATTTTGGAGATCAGTCCTCTGTCTGATATGGGGTTGGCAAAAATCTTTTCCCATTCTGTAGGCTGTTGTTAAGTCTTGTTGACCATGTCCTTTACTTGACAGAAACTTATCAGTTTCAGGATAAGCCATTTATTAATTGTTTCTCTCAGTGTCTGTGCTGCTGGGGTTATATTTAAGAAGTGGCCTCCTGTGCCAATGAGTTCAAGCGTATGCCCACTTTCTCTTCTATGAGGTTCAGTGTGACTGACTTTATGTTGAAATCTTTGATTCATTTGGACTTGAGTTTTGTGCATGGAGATAGATGTGGATCTATTTTCATCCTTCTACATGCTTTATCCAGTTATAACAGCACTATTTGTTGCATATGTTTCTTTTCTCCATTTTGTATTTTTTGCTTCTTTGTCAAAAATCAGGTGTTCATAGGTGTGTGGATTGGTATCTGCATCTTTGATTCAGTTCCACTGGTCCTTTTGTCAGTTTTTATGCCAATACCAAGATGTTTTCAGCATTGTAGCACTGTAGTAGAGTTTGAAGTCAGGGATTGTGATGCCTCAAGAAGTTCTTCATTGTACAGGATTGTTTTAGCTATCCTGGGTTTTTGTTTTTCCCTATGAAGTTCAGTATTGTTCTTTCGAGTCTGTGAAGAATTTTGCTAGGTATTGCTTTGAACCTGTAGATTGCTTTTGGTAAGATTGCCATTTGCACCATGCTAATTCTACCTACCCCAAAGCATGGGAAATCTTTCCACTTTCTGGTGAAATCTTCAATTTCTGTCTTTAAAGATTTAAAGTTCTTGTCATACAAGTCTTCTACTTCTTTGGTTACAGTTACTCCAAGATATTTCATGCTATTTGTGGCTATTGTGAGGGGTAATGTTTTTACGATTTCTTTCTTGGCCCATTTATCATCTGTGTAAAGGAGGGCTACTGATTTTTTTCAAGCTAATCTTGTTTCCTGCTACATTACTGAAAGTGTTTATGAGTTGTAGAAGTTCCTTGGTAGAATTTTGTGGGTCGTTTATGTAAACTATCATATCATCAGCAAATAATGAGAGTTTGACTTCTCCTTTTCCAATTTGTATCCCTTTGATCCCCTTTTGTTGCCCCAGCTAGGGCATCAAGAACTCTATTGAATAGATATGGAGAGAGTAGACAACCTTGTCTTGTTCCTGATTTCATGGGATTGCTGTTTCTCTCCATTTAGTTTAATATTGCACAGTCTTCATCCTTAATGCCTCTGTCAACCCTAGATTTCCAAGATCTCTGTGGCTTTGCCCATCAGTTATGACTGAAAATCACTTTCCTCTCTACTTCTAGCAGTTGAAGCAATTTTGCTTATATTTGTTTTTGAAGATAAGCTATAGAAGTCAAGAATTTTCAAATAGAGTTCTTTGGAATTCTTTATAGTAAGAAGGTATTATGAATTTTAGCTGTCAGCAATGTGGTGTGTAATCTACTTCCTACGACAACTGTAACATATAATAACATATAATTCAGATGCTGATCCTTTCTAGGGATAACAAATATTCTCAATATTGAATCACTCATTAGCTTGTTGCCTGAGTATATACTTTTGTAATTTTAATCCTATTCTTATAGTTTTGTATGTCATTTATAGTATGGTCTTTTAAAGTTAATTATGAAGCTGCTCTGCCCAGATCCATTCTCCATATACCATTTGATTACCACTGAGTCCCCCAGGAATGAATTAGCCACAGGGAATAATGAATAGAGGACAAAAAAACACACCAATGAATTGCACCAAGTCAACCTTGCAGTTTGCCCCAAGGCCCACATAACCTACACAACGTTGTGCAGCTAATCAGAACACCCATGCTCACAGGTCAGAGAAGACTGTTTTGAAAATTAGGCTGTTTTGGAAAATAGCAGGCTTCCTTAATGACTGAATCTATCTATTAGCCTAGAATCTACTAACAATCTTTATTAGGTTCAAACTGCCCTCATGGTACAAGGTCAACTCTATAGCTAGGTTGTTCCAGAAGGCATCTTCAGATTTATTGTTATGGCCTGGATGGACCACACCTCTCAGTTCCAGACTCTAACTTTATGAATGAAAAAAGACTTGGGCTTGAATGAGGTTTATAAATCTTTATGCATCTAGCTGGATTCCTGTTCTCCTCCTATCCCATCTTTTTATGTCCACATTTTTTCTTGCTATCAGATGGTATCATTCTCATTCATCTAATTGTTCAGACTAAATTCTCTACAGTTAAACTGGATGCCTCTCTTCTCTCATGCATGAATGTAAATCATGATATGATGCTTGTTGTCACAGTCTTTGAGATCTCGCCCTTGTGATGGTTATCCTGACTGCTACACATTGACAATTTAAGACATACATGACCTACATCTGTGCTCTCCTGGGGGTAGGGTCAATGTTTGGTAGCCCAAGTGCCTAGTGGAGTTCCTAGATGTATTTAACACATGGATAAGGAATACTAAATGACACATGGGCCCAGCTCCTCATAAGGAAGCTAATAAATACTGAGAAAGTATTAAGTAGGCATGATAGCGAACACCCAGAACCCAAGCCCTAGAGACACTAGGGTAGGAGGATCTCACATTTGAGGCCAGTCTGAGTTTTACAGGGCCTACGTAAAATAGCAAGAAGTGGGAGTTGGAGAGATAGCTCAGAAGTTAAAAAGGAAAACTGATAAAACCTTTACAATGATAGATTTTGCTTTAGCATTGTTAAAGCATAAGTGAAGGGGCTCTTCTGGACCAAGATTCTTCACCAGGGCACTGAAAACCAGATAAAACCCGAAGGGAGTCAATGATCCAAGCATCAGTTCATCAAACTGAACCTTAGAAAAGGTCAGTTTAAAAAAAAAAAAAAAAAAAAAAAAAAACCAGGAGACTCCAGTCAAACTGCGTGAGTCTAATAAGGAAGTCCCATGTGCCCTAGCAATTAAAGAAAAGCAATTGAAAAACCATCAACAACTTGTACTGTTTCTGTTTTCTTTGCCACTTGGACTTCTATGAAGCTAAACTTCTCTGTCCAGGAATGAAAACATCCCTTCTGTTCCGTGGAACAAGGTGTTGCCTAGTCTACAGTCACATGTACAAAGTAACTAGATATTTTTTAAAAAAATGCTATCCTCACACCTTTTGTGTTCCTGAAAGCATTTATGTGTAAAGAATCATTCCTTCTCATACTGCCCAGGTAAGACTCATAATCCCCTTGTTTACCTATGATAGGGTGAGACACAGACCTGCAAACGACACTCTTCTCTGAACTGCCTTCTTTCCACTGTTCCACGTTTCTCTGGGCTCCTGAGATTTGGTCCACTTACGGACAGGTAAAATATCCCTGGTCGTATCAGTCATGCGCTCTTTCCTCCCACTTTCCCCACTCAGGTCTTCTCTCCTTTACCTATTCATATCTATGAAAATAAACCCCCGCTTCTCAAACTCTTTGATCATAGCCCTTTTATTAAAGATACACGGTTCCCCCAAATGCAATAGCCTTTGAAGATAGCCTTCTTCTTGGACTGTGCCAAGCCATTTTCCCTATTGCAACAGCATACTCTCACTACAGCAACAGCCACTTTCCCTGGTGAACAAGTCCCTTCCTTGTTTGCAGGAATATTTTCAAATAGTCCTTCCTGGAGAGATGGTTCAGCAGTTAAGAGCAGTGGCTGCTCCTCCAGAGGACCTGGGCTCAGTTCCCAGCACTCACATGGCAGCTCATAGATGTCTGTGACTCCAGCTCCAGGGGATCTGACACCTTCATATCAATGCACATAAAATAAAGTTAAATTACTTTTTTAAAAAACCAAATCAATAGGCGGGTAGTGGTTGTTGTACTAAATCTGCTGGTCTATCCTGTCACCTGGCTACCCTGCCCTGTCCCTTTAAGAGACAAGCCCCGCCCACTCCTAATCTCCCCATTCCTGCCAAGGCAAGTGGATCTCCAGCCTCCACTCCATCTCTCACTCTTTGGCCTTCTTCTGAAGAGTTAGCTTCTGCCTCTCTCCTTTCTCCCCTTCTCCATTCCCCCTTCTTTCTTCTCTTTCTCGCTCTCTTTCTCTCTCCCCTCCACTAAATAAACTCTATACTCAAGCTTTCTCTGCTGTCTGTCTCTCACCCGCTGTAGCCTCGGGTCACCTTCACCGAGAATAACACTGGTGCCTGGTTTGGCGATGCTCTCTCTGTGTTCCTGCCACCTGCAAGCTTGCAGGCTGAGGCACACAGGGACCCTGGACCTGGACCATTTTCCAATTTCCTGTGTTTGTTCCATAGCTGCACACAACGCTGTATATATTATTCCAGACTAAAGAAATCAAAGAGTTTCAAATATTTTAAATTGGTATGTACTTTTAAATCTGTTACAACATACTGTATATATAATCCAACTCTGCTTTAAAATACATTCTATATAATGATAAAAAGTTAAGGTTATAAAAATCTATTTCAAATTAACAAAAGCTAAACTACAGCCTTCCCTGTAAGCTGTTCTTCACTATTGTCAGTTTTACCGTTAAGCTTCTATTGCAAATGGTTTTTTCTTCTTTGTTTTCCACAAGCATAAATCACACCTGTTAAGATAAAAACCAGTACAGTCAAGCTTGAACCCAGCTCTCCAGGCAGATTCTATACTGTAGTCATAACTTATCTCTACCTGATAAGCAACCCTCAAGTGCTCAGAGATCTGGGGAATATGGCATTTAAATGTTTAATTATTTGAAGACTTTTCATGACAAAGAGACAGATCGGCTCCTAGCAGCAGCACTTGTTTTCTCCAAAGAAGACAAAAGACAGATGAGCACAGGACAATGTCCATCTGCAGTTTGCTTCGCCAAGTGAACATGCTAACCACTGGGAAAAACTGCCCTTCATCTAAAATCCTGAAGTTCTCCAGATAGTGGACAGAATCACTGGAATCAACTGCCTAGCTGCTCAGGGCAAGGTAGGTTTGTCTTCCTACAGATTTCCTAACCCACAGGATCTTCCAAAGCCTCGCAGGCTCTGCGCTAAACAACACAAGACAAACACAGTCCTGATGCCCTTGCCGCCCTTAACGACCATGAAGGATGCTGAGGAGTGGCTCTAGGTAGCAATTTGAGGTAAGTTCTATGTCATTTTAAAATCAATAGCTCAAGTACAATTTTATCCTTCTCAAAGATCTGTGATGTAATTTGACAGCTGAGAAGTTTTTGCCTCACCAAACAAATTTCAGTATAACTTCTTACTATGTTCTAAATGAAAGGAGTTTCAAGATGTACAGAGGCAAATTATTAAGGTGTATACCTGCAAGTTTTAAAGGTCTGAGGACAAATGCAAGTTATCACATTTCTCTCTCACACTGCCTTTCATAGTCTTAACATTTATCAATAAAATACGGAAAAGCTATTAATCTAATGCTGGCAGAGTACCACTGGTACCACCACTGCAAGATCAAGATTTCAAATTCTCTTCGATCCTTTCCTAAAGATACTTTTCATTGTACAGAAGCATCTTTCACAGTCATTCTGGCATAAATATGCTGCTGCTTATACAGTGTATATGTCTAAAACTTATGTTTTGCAAACTCAGAGAATTCTTACAAGTTCCAGGGAGCAAAATTAAAGGTAAATCTTTAACAGGTCAGACACACACCTCCTCAATTACCAAGACCTCAATTACCAGGACCTAAAGAAAAAAAAATTTTCTCCCTAAACTAAACCTTGTCCTCTGCTATACCAACACCTTGCCAGGTACAAGAGACACTGGACAATTCCAGAGCACACCACAAGTCCTGGACAGGAGTGAAGCAACCAGCTACCCCAGGACATGACCAATACCCTGCTTTCTCAGGTCCCCCAAGACTTCTACATCCACAAACCAGCAGGAAACAGTTTTAAGAACCCAACACCCTTATCCCCTTAACCTGCCATGCCTAACTCCTTGCCTTTATTATAAGAGAAATGCAGGAATGTTGTACTAAATCTACTGGCTTGTCCTGTGACCTGGGTACCCTGTCCCTTTAAGAGACAACCCTCCCCCTTACTCCCAATCTCCCCCTTCCTAGAATGGCAAGCAGATCTGCCTCCTCTCTCTCTCTCTCTCTCTCTCTCTCTCTCTCTCTCTCTCTCTCTCTCTCTCTCTCTTCTTTCTCCTCCTCCTCTTCTTCTTCTGCTTCTTCCTCTCTACTTTCTCTTCTTCCTCTTTCTTTCTTCTCTTTCTCTCACTTTTTCTCTCTCCCCCATGCATTAAATAAGCTCTATATCCAAGCTTTCTCTGCAGCCTGTCTCCCACTGACTTCAGTCTTAGGTCCCCTGCCCCAGCCCCTAGTGGGAATAGCCTTGGGTCACCTGCACCAAGAGTAATAACAGTGGTAGTGCACGCCTTTAACTCCAGTACTTGGGAGGCAGAGAGGATCTGAGTGAATTTGAGGCCAGCCTGGTCTTCAGAGTAAGTTCCATGACAGATTACAAAGCTACACAGAGAAACCCCATCTCGAAAACAAACAAACGAACAACAACAACAACAAACAACAACAAATTTCTTTATTGACAGTTATCACCTTATTTTTATTTTATGTGTGTGTTGCCTGCATGCCATGCATACAGTATAGGGATAATTCCCGCCCCTTAGGGGGCGTGTTCGCCTCGGGCTAATGTTAGCCTATAAATTTGGTGAGTGGGCTCCCAGACACTGCTTCTGCTTTCCTGGTCTCTGCGGAAACGGTGGTTCTGTAAGTCTATTTCTCCATTAAAGCTGTATATATTTTAGCAATCTGTCTGCATTCATTTACGCCGTTACAATACAGTGCCTGTAGAGGCCAGAAGAGGACATTGGATTTTCCTAGTACTGGGTTTATAGATAGTTGTGAACTGTCATATGGGTGCTGGGAATTGAACCCAAATTCCCTTGAAGAACAGCCCACATTCTTAACCACTGAGCCATCTCTCTACTTCTAGCTATAATCTTACTGACAGAATAAACTTTAGGATTTCACTGCCAAGTTTGGGATGTAGCTCAAGTGAGAGAAGTGAGCCTTTGTTCTCCTACCTCTGAGAGCTGCTGATTACTTCCCACTGTCACTTGGGCAGTCATTACTTTTTATTATGAGGGGTTTCTCTTTACATGAGGTAAAATCTGCCATGTGTAAATGCTACCCATGAATTCCTCCTAAAACTGTGCAGAATAAATTTTTTTTCTCATGAGATAAGCAAAACTATTATCCACTAGATGAGACAGGCACTTTTAGAGTCAGAATCATATTTTAACATAATTAATACACCTTTAGTGTCCTTTCATTCATTTCAGCAAGAATTTAGGGACAAATCTGAGCATGCTCAGATGCATTCCTGTCCACCATTTTGGCCTTTTAAACATGCACATGACTTTCAAAATTCCTTTTGTAAATTGTGACCTCAAACTGAGCATGTTCAGCAATGTGCACACCCTTAAAGTGTTTTTAAATGAGTATGCATAACCTTCTGGAATAAAGTCTCTATGAGTGCTTCCTTTGTGGGTGGAAGGCACTGACTTGGAAATAATACCTCTTCTTGCCCTCACCCCATTGGTAATCAATCTTTTCCTCCTCTGTTTTATCTTGGTTGTGCTTATTTTGGCTTTGTATTCACCGGGATGTGAATCCATTGTGTTTGGTTACATAATCAAGTATCTGTGGTGCCATGGTTCCAGGACTCCCTGAAGAAACTAGAAACTATGGATGTTCAAATCCCTAATATAAAATGGCATATGATTTCCATATCATTTATACACATACCCTGATGTATTTTAAATAAAATGTAGATAACTCAGTTTGTAGTCAAATGTTTCACTATTAACAAGTAGTTGCTGACTGTAGGTGCAAACTCCAGAGGCTTATTTTTTAATTATTTTTTATTGATTTTTATTGAGCTCTACATTTTTCTCTGCTCCCCTCCTTGCCTCTCCCCTCCTGTTCAACCCTCCCCCAAAGTCCCCATGCTACCAATTTACTCAGGAGATCTTGTCTTTTTCTATTTCCCATGTAGATTAGATCTATGTAAGTCTCTCTTAGTATCCTCATTGTTGTCTAAGTTCTCTGGTATTGTGATTTGTAGACTGGATTTCTTTGCTTTATGTTTAAAAACAACTTGTGAGTGAGTACATGTGATAGTTGTTATTCTGGGTCTGGGTTACCTCACTCAAACTGATGTTTTCTAGCTCCATGCATTTGCATGCAAATTTCAAGATGTCGTTATTTTTTCTGCTGTGTAGTACTCCATTGTGTAAATGTACCACATTTTCCTTATCCATTCTTCAGCCGAGGGGCATTTAGGTTGTTTCCAGGTTCTGGCTATGACAAACAATGCTCCTATGAACATAGTTGAGCACATGTCCTTGTGGCACGATTGAGCATCTTATGGATATATACCCAAAAGTGGTATTGCTGGGTCTTGAGGAAGGTTGTTTTTTTTTTTTTTTTAATTTTCTGAGAAATCACCACACTGATATCCAAAGGGGCTGTACCAGCTTGTACTCCTACCAGCAATGCAGAAGTGTTCCCTTTACCCCACATCCTCTTCAGCAAAAGTTGTCATCAGTGTTTTTGATCTTGGTCATTCTTACAATGTAAGATGGAATCAGAATTGTTTTGATGTGCATTTCTCTGATGACTAAGGATGTTGACTTACATTTTTATTCACAAATGCAGAACCCCTCAGATACAAAGAACCAACTACTATAGTCAATTTTCATAGGATTTCATTCCTTAAGTCTCAGTGTTTCTTTTCTACAGTATTGTCTTCTTATTAAATAATTGTGCTAGTAACTAGGACATCTGTCATAGCATTCTGAAGCCCTGGTTAGCAGAGAGCATAGAAGAGGTCTGTTTGTTGCTACTAGTAAAAAAAAAAAAAAGATAGTGAGTATGACAGGATTTGAAAAGGAACCCGCCGGGCGTTGGTGGCACATGCCTTTAATCCCAGCACTCGGGAGGCAGAGGCAGGCGGATCTCTGTGAGTTCGAGGCTAGTCTGGTCTACAAGAGCTAGTTCTAGGACAGGAACCAAAAAAGCTACGGAGAAACCCTGTCAAAAAAAACCAAAAAAAAAAAAAAAAAAAAAGAAAAAGAAAGAAAGAAAGAAAGTAAGAAAGAAAGAAAGAAAAGGAACCCATATCTACATAAATTAGAAATACTGATAAATCAATGAGAAACTCAGGGGGGTGGGGAGGAAGAGAAGATAATGATGAGGAGCAGGTTGCTGGGTGTAGCTTCCTGATTTGACCATTTTATCACCCATGAGTCAGAGAAGAATGGTTAACTCACTGAACAAGTAGACAAACCCATGCTATGCTGTAGAAATGCTCAAACATAAAGTTCTCAGGAAAGTGGAAGTTTAACTGAATGATAAGAAAGAATAGATCAGCCCTAGACAGACATTGGTCTGGAAGAATTACTATTGGCTCTGTAGACAAAAAAAAAAAATACACTAACATAACACTAGCTGACACATTTTGACATCACATCTGGGCAATCCAATACTCGATGCCATCAAGATTCTGAAGACATCAGAATTATACATCAGAATTATAATACCCCAGAAAAAAAGCCTTTTCTGCTCTAACTTAACTCCTTCTTGTTAAACACTTCTTTCAGAATCATTGCAAGCTAAAGATACATAACAAAACAAAACAAAATCAAAGGCTACAGCATGCGCAAGACAAAAAGAAAACTGCTTCCCTATGCAGGGAAGAACTGCAGAGGCATCCAGGTTAGAGAAAAGAGGACCACTACCTCAGCAATGGCGGCAGTTAGCTAGGCTGTCTTCTTTGTTGTTGTTGTTTTCTTTTGATCAGAAGAAAAAAATGTCTTGGAAGCGAAGGACCTGGGAAAAATCTATAAACACAAACAAATTTTACACATGGCTGTAAAATTTATTACAAGTAACACCAGACACCCAAGAGCGGGTTAAGTAGGGAGGATGACAGTAACCTACAGACAGGTAATGATACACAAATCTGTTGAGATACAGCTCTGCTTCCATCTTCCACAGGACAAATTCAAGGAACTGTCATTGCGACCCTAATAAGAAAACTCAGCACAAGCTACATAATCACAGACTTTGGTGTGATTGCTGGGTGGTCTTTTTAAAAACATTCAATCAGCAGCAGTGAGGACTTGGAGAGAGCCCCAGATAGACTTGAGGCTGACCAGGATAGTCACTTCTGTAAGGGCAGAGGCCCATAACAGTCCTGATGGCGTCTCTGTAGCTAGAGAATGAGAAGGAGGCTGTTTCGTCACAGGTCAGGAGAAGGCAAGGGTTCACCATTTTTACTGGAAAAGGTAGATGGCACAGTACTTAGGCCCAAGGGGAGAACAAACCAGGAAGCAAGCCTGTCCACAAAAGCATGTCCTTTCTTGTGGGGTCTCCACAGGAACAGGGGCCATTAGCAAAGAATATTTGGGAATAGGTAGGAGACACTCCCTGCCAGCCAGTTGAAGGCTTTAACTGGGTGTGATGTGGGATCATCCTACGGCATCAGAGCAGAAAGACCCCCAACCTGAGAATATCAGGAGCACAGATGGTGAGCTAAGTGGATTCCCTCAAGAACCAGAGAGCAACAGCCAGGTCACAAGCAAAAGAAGGCTCAGTAAGTTAGGAAGCTGAATTACTACAAAATAATGGCAAAAAAAAAAAAAAAAAAAAAAAAAAATGAAGAACACTTAGTTCAGCTCCTAAACCCTGCTAAAAGAAAAATTCTGATTTGCTCCTAAAATCATCTGGAGGTATTCAGGAGATTTGTTTTAAAAGACAACGTAGTAGCAGAAATAGGAGGTACAGCGGGCCCAATACATCAGGAGACAGTTCTCATTGTCTTGATACTCAACAATCCCCTAGTTCTCAAGAGAAAGGAAGTGCACGTCTTAGGGCTCATAATGGGAGTGTAATCACAAGGCAGAAGGAGATCAAAAGGGTTCTTGGTTAGCAGCCTTTGTAGTAGGTCTAGTGGGAAGGGGCACAAGTACCCCCACAGGCTGAGGATTGGCTAGTCTGAGTTTCTTCTAGGCCCTCGGGTGTAGGGACTTTCTGATTCTCATCTCTAGGTGGAGATGAGGGCAAAGAAACAGTGGCTCAGAATATGAGAACTTTCGGGGGAGCTAGCTGAAGAGGGAGTACCCTAGATTGGTTGGTTTGTGTTTCATGAATGTATTTCACATTTTCTGAAATTGGACAACACTGAGAGGGTCATGTCCTTCAAGCTTGGCACCAAGTACCAGGACACAGAAAATAAAATAAAAAAAAACTTGGTGAACTGAAAGCCACCAAACAGTGGCAAAGCCCAGGTCCTGCTTAGCACATGCCACACCACCACTAACCAAAGGAAGATTGGAAGAATGGCCATGCTAAGTGGAGGACACTTCCGCTAGGAAGGTAGAATGCTACATACCTGGATGAACAAAATAGCTTAGTAAAAGCTGGTCACGCAAGCATGAATACTGAGTTCAACCCCCAGGACCCACCTAAAAAGCTTGTCATGGCAACAGATTGCATGTTCTTGCAATCCCAGCACCAAGGAGCCAGTGATAGGGAGGCTTCCTGAGGTTTCCTGGCTAGCACACTAACTTCCTAAATGAGGAGAATGGCTGCCAAGATACACAGTGATAACCTCTGGCCTTCATACATGCACAAGGCATGCGTGTCAGTTATGTACAAACACACATAGACACACAGGCGCATACCCAAGGAAAGCTACAAATCTTTTGAAACTCGGCAATATCATATCACATTACACAAGGCTAACTCGTAAGTCACTCCTTAGTATTTATTTAAAATCAATAAGAGCCAGCATGGAAATATTCATTGTGATGTCTTCATTACTTGGATTGGAAAGGGACTAGTCATCCATCAACAGTTAGGTGGATTTACAAATTGAAGTTGTTTATAAAATATAATTAGAAAGCATAAAAAAAGGAAACAAAATTCAACACATACAACAACAGGGATGAAACCCAGCCACGTTACCTCAGACGAAAACAGATACAGCTTTCAGGAGAGTCCATTTATATCGTATCTAGAAACAAGAAAAAGAACCTACAGGGATAGAAATCAGAAAGCAGTTTCTTTGACAGACAGAGCTGAGTGGAAGTGACATTCGTGACATAATTTGGGAAATGATGACTTGCTTAGATAGATGCATATAACAATCAAAATTTACAAGAGGGACTAAAGAGATGTCTCAGTGGTTAAGAACAGCTGTTGCTATTGCTGAGGATCTGAGTTCAGATATGGTACTTCACAATTGTCAATAATTTTGGTTTCAGGGGGTTCAGTATCTTCTACTGACCTCCATAAACACTGCACTTACCTAGTACACAAACATCCACACAGGTGAACACTCATACACATAAACAAAATCTCAAAAGAACCCCCATTACCTGACTAATAAAATATGTCTGAATTATTTCATGAGACACATGGATCAAAAACAAAAGTTTAATCAAAATATGGGAGAAGAAACTTTGTTCTCCAAACAATCTGGTGTAAGAATTAAATCTTATTTAATTGGGGATCGAACTCAATTAAGATGTTTTGATGCTGAGACTCTGGGTTCAATTGCTAGTGCCAATAAATAAAAAAGCAATGGGATGTTCAGAGGAGGCTGTCACATTGTCCTGGCTGCAAAAGTTCCCTCGAAGGGAAAAGAGCCCTGAAGCACATGAGCCATCACAGAGGTTTAGAACTACTCTTTGCACAAAGCAAACCTCTTACAAAGTCATTTCTATCAACAAGGCGTGGAGGAAACAATGGCTAAAACTAAAGAAAGCATCTTAATTCAACATAAGTAGATTTCTATAAAACAATCTGGATAGTACGCAACTACCTCCATCTGATATGAAGAAAAAAATATCACTGTTCATATGTGTGTGTGTGTGTGTGTGTGTGTGTGTGTGCATATAGCGTAGAGAAAAGGCCTAGTAACAGAGGAGGCTGGGGAGACAGCTCAACCATAAAAGTGCCTGCTTCACAAGCCTGGGAACAAAGTTAATTTCTTAGAATTCACATTAAATAATCTGAGCATGATAGAATGTTCTGATAACTCTAGTGCTGGGGAAGTGAAGACAGGAGGATTCTTGGGGACCACTGGCCAGTCATACTAACCCAATTGGTGAGCTCCAGTTCAAAAGGAGACCTTGTCTCAGAAAAGCTGGATGGTATTTCTGAGGATGATATCTGAGGTTGCCCTCTGGCCTCTGTACATGCATGCACACATGTACATGCACAAGCATATGCATGCGCACCACACATGCACACACATGCATACTTCACATACGCAAGTGCACACACGCACACACACATACACATGATCACATACACACACAATCACATACGCAAAGGGAGAAAAGGCTAGCTATTATGTCGAGGTCTCTTTCGAATTCCTCTAGTTCCTTGTGACCAGCTACCCAGGGAATTCTCCAGTTCCACCCCAACATCCAGCCCCAGTTCAAGAAAGAAGACAGAAGCACGAGCCAATCTGTAGGAGAATGTCTGCCAGCTGCTCATGGCTGGTTCACAGTCACTTGCAGCCAACCAAAATGTCTGAATTCTCCAATCCCCATGGAAAGAACCTTTTTGGATTTGTGTACGAGGTGAAGCAGGTGGGTAAACACACTCTTTTGCTGTTCTTTGTGCCATGCTTTCTTCCTGTGGGACATTCGCTCTTGTGTGGCTTTTCATCTATTTTGTCTTTGTCAGTTTGGACTGTAAAGTTTGTGAGGAGGAAGCAGAAACGCAGTGTTTCTCACAGAATCAGTATTAATGCAACCGTGCAATGCAATGGACTCTTCTAAATAAAAGAAGATACTCGCTGGGTCTTAAATAGTGAAAAAAAAATTAAAAGGATGTCAACTAAGTGCACAGGCATTCTAAAGAATTAACAAAGCTACTCTCTGAGTATAAAAAACTCAGGAATATGGAAATACTTAGGAACTTTAAACAAACACCCAAATCCCACTCAAAAACAACAGCCGCAGCCCAGGCCTGTAATTGCAGCACACCAAGGAAGGCGGATTACCACGAGGATATATTAAAACTAAGTCTTCTGAAATATGACTAAACAAATACACCAAGCTTCCTACAAAACTGTAATATATGATGTCTATGTCCATGGAATATGAAAGATGAAGCTAAGCAAGAAACAATTTTAAACCTTGAAATTATACTACATCATATTGATATATGGGACGGGAAGGAGGGATGAAGCATTATGTTTATGTATAACTGTATGTAAGACAAAGAACAAGGCAATTGTGAATAAACTATTTTTCCTGACTGCAGATGAACAAGCTAAAGATGAAAATTTTATCTAAGAAAATATTCCAACCTTTAGTGTACAATTTACCACATGGCAAATAACATAATTCTTCCTGAAAATCATGACAAAAAAGTCCATATACATAGTGTTCCTTTCAGTTGCCAACGTAACTTTAAGCCACCCTGCAAGTCATATTTTTCAAGCTTACAAGTAAATATGCCTATGTGGATGCACAAGAAACCTATTAAAGATTTGTTCATGTAACTGTGAACACTTTCTTTTCTTTTGACTTTTTATGTGTTTTTTATTTTATTTTTTAATTAATTAATTTTTTAATTTATTTATTAAAGATTTCTGTCTCTTCCCCACCGCCGCCTCCCCTTTCCCTCCCCCTCCCCCAATCAAGTCCCCCCTCCCTCGTTAGCCCAAAGAGCAATCAGGGTTCCCTGCCCTGTGGGAAGTCCAAGGACCACCTACCTCCATCCA
>NW_026067920.1:13104958-13137062 GCF_014885135.2 Alexandromys fortis | reverse complement strand
AAACTTGTGCAACCACTCTGGAAAGCAGTGTGGAGGTTTCTCAGGAAATTTGGGATCAACCTACCCATGGATCCAGCAATACCACTCTTGGGAATATACCCAAGAGAGGCCTTATCACACAACAAAAGTATATGCTCTACTATGTTTATAGCAGCATTGTTTGTAATAGCCAGAACCTGGAAACAACCTAGATGCCCTTCAATTGAAGAATGGATGAAGAAAGTATGGAATATATACATGTGAACACTTTCTTACGAAAAAGTTAGGTGTTTGAAATTATCATGGATTTTGGCATGTGATATTTCTGTTAATTCAATTTTAAGCAGCATTCAGCATTTCTTTAAGCTAAAAATAGCTGAGAGAATCTTGGGTTGGTTTGAGGTGATTTAAAGATTTATTTTTATTTATGTGTGTGTGTCTCTGTGTGTGGGGTATGTTCATGTGTGTGTAAGAATCTATGGAGTCCAGAAGAAGGCATCAGTCCCTGAGTGGTGTAGTTATAGACTATCATAGTGCTGGGAACCAAACCCTGGGCAACAAACATTGCTGATTGCTGAGCCATCTCTCTAGTTAGCTTTTGTACATTATTGTTACTCTATATACTTATTATAGACAGACCATGCTTCATTGTTCTATAACTTATGCTTACATTACATGAATCTGAATAAGGATTGCTGAACAGTTCACAGTAGGGGTTGTGAGTTTCTCTTTTATTTATCAATTATTATTTTATCTGTGGATGAAATGTTATAAAATATTTGAATGAAATTTATTCACAGTCTTATTGCCGTAAGGGCAGAGTCAGGGTTGACAAAGCATCTGGAGATACTGGTGGAAAGAGGTGCTGTGAAGTGAAAGAGGCAAAGAAGGAGGAAGGCTTCAAAGCTGAGTACAAAACCTTTTCCTTTATCAAAAATAAGTAGGCATGAGCAGTAGTGAGGGTGAAGAGGTTCAGAGGCAGCATGGTAAGAGGTCTTCCAGCTTGATGCTCTACGTGTGTGTGTGTGTGTGTGTGTGTGTGTGTGTGTAAGCCAGGAGTCAACCTGCCAACTTTCTTTAATACAAGGTCTCTCACTGGCTTGCGGTTCATGAGTTAGGTTAAACTGCATGGACAGTGAGCACCCAGGGTCCTATTGTCTTTGCCTCCCCAGAGCACCATTACAAGTGCTCTGAATTTTTATGTAGGTTCTGGGGTTGAAACTCAGGCCCTCGTGCCTGTGAGGTAAGCACATTACCTAATGAGCCATCTCCCCAGCCCTACCCTGATGCTCTTTTCACGGATTTCTGAACACTCAGTTGAGAGGGAGCTGAAGAGTTACAGGAATAAGCTTTTAGAAGACTGAGGTGACAATCAAAGAACAGCTGAAAAGTGACATGGAAAAATCAAAGAGCCAAGCAATCCTGAAGCAATCTGGCTCAAAATGCCACCAGGAATCGCACAACTGCCTGCAGCAGTATAGGTAGACACAGTGTGATCCCTTCAGCACCAGGCTGAAAAGGAGCAAGTAGCAGCAATGGAATCCAGTGGCAGCATTCCACAGGGACTGTTGATATTCACAATATGCCTACAGGCAAGACAAGAGTCTAGGGGAGCAGAAGACCACTGGTCATCAGACAAAATAACGGAATCCAGAGTTTCCGCAGCACAGTTTTGACTAAAAAATTAATGTTCAGAAAAAGAAACAAAAACTAAATGCATTTTGATTGTTGATGTAAATAAAACACTATTCAAATAGATTTTGAGAGGTTCTGAATATTGGAGCCTGTAGTCCTCAAGACAGCTATTCCTGTGCATTTCAATATAAGAGATTATAAGGATGTAAGAATAAGAGAATTTATTCTCTTAATGAGTCTTAGTGGATTAATACGCAGAAAATCAGAACAGGGGAATGAGGCTAAAAAGAGTTCTGTGAAGCTGCCACAGTTGAAAAGGACAATCACTAAAGTGAAAAATTACCAGATAAACTCAACAGAAGATGGAGAGGGAGCAGGAGTAAGAATCAGCAAGCATGTCAGAATTCAGTCCGTTAAAGGAGTAGATCAAAGGGCTGGAGAGAGCAGGTTAAGGCTTCAGCAGTTGAGAGCAGTACTGGCTGCTCTTCCCGAGGCCAGGTTTGATTCCAAGCACCCACATATGACCGCTCACAACTATCTCTGACTCCAGTTCTAGGTGAACCAATGCCCTCTTCTGACCTCAGTGGTCCTGGATGCACATGGTACACAAGCATGCAGGCAAAGTGACCATGCACATATTAATATAAAAATAATTTTAAAAAGATAGGAGAAAGAGAAAGGAAACAATGACTATATTCTCAAACACCTGTTGGGAAAAAGATACTCATACATGTCAGAAGAGTCTATTAAGAACATGAGAGAGAAATAGAAAATAATGCAAGAAAGAATGGTTGAAAAGTTGCTTAAACTTGATGAATTTATCAGGATAATAAGGCAAAATTAATCAGCTAGGGTCAGATGCAATTCTATATTGATGACACAGATAACTGGGAAATATTTCTGTTGAATATTGGAAAATAAATTATTAGCAATTAAAGTACAAAAATGTGTAAGACACAATCAAACATAAAACATCCTTGTGAAGAACTAGAGACAATCGGAATAAATGGAGAAATATACCATGTGCATTGACCATAAAACTCAATTACATTTGGATGCTGAGGTGGCTAATCTTGGTTGCCAACTTGAAACATCTGGGAAGAGGGACCCTCAATTGACATTTTGCCTCCATTGTATGGGCCTGTGGTGTCTTGGCCCGTGGACGTGTCTGTGGGCATTTACTTGCTGGTTAATCTCTGCAGGAAGGCCTAGCTCATGTGGACAGCTTTTGTTCTGGTCAAGTAGTTCTGAGGTGTATAAAAAAGATAGCTGAGCAAGTCAGAGGAAGTAAGCCAAGACGTAGTATTCCTCTATATTCTTTGTTTCAGTTCCTACCTCCACATTCCTGCCTTGGAGTCCTTTCATAATGGACTGTACATAAAATAAGCTTTTTTCCTCCAAAGTTAGTTTGGGTCGTTTTTTGTTTTTTATCACAGTAATGAAAAACAAATTCAATCATATGCCTTTTCCCTCCAACTGATCTGAATATTTAATGCCATCTCGATCAAAACCCAAACAATGATTTTTTTTGTAGAGACTGACAAGATGATTTTAGAAACTCATCAGAATATAAAGACCAAAGAAATGTATTTGCCATTTCAGAATATCTGATTTACTTACAGTAATTTTGGGATAACCAAATTGGGTATTGACATACGAATAAATGTACGGATACATGGAGTAAAATCAGTAACCTAAATAGGTCCACACTTATGTGGTGAATATATTTTAATGCAAAATAAGTCAATAGGAAAAGATAATCTTTTCCCAGAGTGGTACAGGCACAACTAGATTTCAACATGGAAACAGTTACTTACAATCTTTCTTTCCCTCTATACCTCAATATGTGGAGCATAGACCTGAAATTATGAAACTCAGGATCACAATGAATAGAAAAAAAAGACAATCTTCAGCTAGGTTCATAAAATATATAAACTATAATAGGCAAATGGGCAAATTAAATTTTATCAATATTAAAATGTTTTGTTCTTTTGAAAGATACCTTTTAGGAATTAAAGACAAGCCAAAGTCTGCATGCAAATATTTGCAACACATGCATGCATCACACACACACACACACACACACACACAGAGACAGATATGCACATAGTGTTTGAATGAGTCATTTCAAATCAATAACCAGAATCAAGCAACTCAAAGAAAAGTGAGCCGAATATCTGAATGACATTTCAGAAAGTTCACCGCACAATTGGCCATAAAGTCACAGGAAAGGATGCTCATTGTTGGCACCCATGGGAATGGAAATTGAGCTTTGCCTTCTAGAATTTCTACAATTAAGTGCCATCAATAACAACGCTTGGCAATGACATGGGTAATATGTTTAATTCAGCAGTTCACAAGTGTATTGCTAAAACTTGGTTTCTGACCAAAACTTCTGAATTCTGAAATTCTGAATTCTGAAAGCACATACAATTTGCTAAGTGCATTCACAGGGATTTCTGTTAGCAAGCTCTGAGAACTGAGAATTGGGTATGCATGTACCACACTTCTGGAGGCTTCCCTGGGCACCAAATCTCCAGGAACAGCCCCCCCCCCACATTTATCTCTTAGTTGTTTCCATTTCCAACTAACTCCACAAAACCCTTTCACTCGTCTTGGGGTACAAAAGCTTCCTCTGGTAGTTACAGTTTGTTGTGTTCATATCTTTGGATACAACACATTGTGTTCCTATCCATAAGTAACAAAGAGTTCTGCTTTTCATCTAAGTACCTTTGTGTTAAATGCTGTGATCCAAGAAACCTGTAATCACGTGGAGCACCCTGCAATTACGACACAAACTGGAGTGCTCACACTTTGCTGAAGAGAATGCAAACAGAGCAGCCCTGGTGTGAAACCCTGCAGAAGATTCTTGCCAGAGAAACCATGCCCTGACTCCCAGTATTTCCGTTTCTGCAAAATCTATCCCAGATAAACAAAAATTTACTCTCACACAAAAACTGCTCATAGAAACATCGCTCACATTAGCTAGAAAGTGAAAGCTGAAATAATAGGGGTAGTGAATGAAGTGGGATGCATAAATATGCTAAAAATGAGGAGGGTGGGAAAGGCAGTAGCCCTGGTGAGTCAGAGAGCCTTCGTGGTAAGTTAGTCCATCCAAAGACATTCTACAAGCCAGACTTAAAACAAGTGCAGCTGCAGAACAGGCAAGCACTTACCCTGACAAGAGGGGGAGGGCTGAGAAACACGCAGTGCAGTAAAGGGAAAATTCTTATTAGCATATGGAATCATGGAATATATAGAAGTTATATGCAGTTGTTTCAGCAGCAGCGAATTTCTAAAGCTTTAAAATATGGTGTTTTTTGTATTTGCTAAATTCTGGGATTAACCACACTTTCTAGCTGATTGTGGAAGAGCCAAGCACCCACAATACACAGACCTCACAGTCAGACACTCTGGCAGGTGGTAGGGATAGAGCAGGCATGCTCAGCTCCATGCTGGTCTAGAGGAAACACACTTGGTGGAAGTGAAGACATGGCAGCAAAGCTGGGTTTTCGTTTTCTTTTGTGTGTGTGTGTTTTTTTTTTTTTTTTTTTTTGGTAAAAAGATGGGTTCATAAGGTTTTTGAAATGTGACAACTGGCAATTACAGCTTCCACAATTACTTCTACAAATCATTTTTTGGATGCAAACATAAATAATACAGCAGAGTTGAGTCCCCATGTCTTTCTCTCTGCTGTCTTAATCAATTAACAAGACTGCAGTTTTTATAGAAATGTATTAATATGTCAAAACTTTATTCACATTATCCATTAAAAACATTTGTTTTTTAATGCTAGAATTTTCAAGCAAATTTAAGATGGAATTAGTTAATATCATTAAATATTTTTAATTTTGGTGGAATTATCTTTAACTACCTTTGATTCTACAAATTTAAAACAAACACATACACATTCACACATAGGTACATACAGATACACACACATACACACAGACACATGCACACACACATACACACACATTCTGACCTTGAGTTTAAAATCACTGATTTTCTATTTCAAGTAAATGGGATACTAATATAAAATAACTATTTAACACTTTTTGTTGCTTTTTCTCATGATACTGGCATCTACATATTAGCAACAGCACTTATTTTACTCAACCACAAAGAAACCTTGCAACTGAAAAAGCAAATAGAAGACCTGCTCTATAAAACTTACAGTTCAGACAAAGCAGAGGACAGGTCTTTTGTTGTTACATGGATCACATGATCACATATCATCTAGAGATAGTCACCTTAAAATAATAACTAGCCTCTGAACCAGGAACAGATGTTTCACAAGCAAGTCTCTGCCCTTTGAGAGGTGTGCCAGCCTGTTAGTGTTGGAGGAGGGCCACTTGTTGGTTCCCTGCTGCCCAGCTAGCTTAGACCCGAAATATTCACACAGAAATTGTATTAATTAAATCACTGCTTGCACCATTAGCTCTAGCTTCTTATTGGCTACTCTTAAAATAATTTAACCCATTTCTATTAATCTGTATATCGCCACATGGCTGTGGCTTACTTGGTAAAGTTCCCAGCGTCTGTGTCCGGCAGCTCCATAGCTTCTCTCTGACTCTGCCTCCTTTCTCCCAGCATTCACTTTAGTTTTCCCTGTCTAGCTCTGTTTTTTTTTTTTGCCCTATCACAGGCCAAGACAGTTTATTTATTCATTAACCAATAAAAGCAACACCTAGACAAAAGGACCTCCCACACCATCTGAGTTCACTATAGCTCTCTGTCATCAACAATAGGACAAAATTGGTGCAGAGTAGGCACTTATCACTATTAGCCTTCAAAAACTGAAAATTATCTCTAAATGTTGGCAATACTGTCCTTTCCCTCCTTTCCTTCTTCCCCCCTTTGACCTTTTCCATTACTAATTAAAGGACTGATACAATTGAAAAGCTTTAACAAGTGAATGAAAGTCAGCCATTCATAGTGGTGAGTCTGTATGTGTCCATTGACCAACATCAGGGGGCTGGTCAGACTTCCATTATGACAACAAATATCTTAAATAATCTATTTATAAAAAGGAGTTTTATTTGGGCTCACGGAATTGCAGGTTTCTATTCATGTTGGAGACACCGATTGCTTTGGGGCTATGTTGGGGGAGTATATGACGGATCACAACTGAGCACCTCCTAGCCAAGGAGCAAACAAGAGATGAGAGAGGCTGGGTCCTTTAATCTCAGTTTAGGGGCACTTCCCAAATGACCTAAACAGCTCCTACTATTCTCTACCTCCTATGGTTTCTTCCTTTTGTGGCTACAGACCTCTAAAAGAGCATCTTTGAGAGAAATTTATTATATATAAAACATTTTATTTAAACCTTAGTACTATGTGGTGGTTTTCGCAATATACACTGCGACTGAAAAAAAAGTATATATTAAAAACTGAGTGTCCCAGAATAAGATATATGAAAGTATGGGGATTGGGAGTTAGATATCATTCATTTCCCAATATATAGACTTTGAGGTCATTTGGGTTACGTGAGATTCCATCTTCATAAATGAGAATGGCCCATGTAAGTTCAGTCCCTAGTTGGTGGAACTGTTTGAGAAGAATTAGGAGGTATGACCTTGTTGGAGGAAGTAGATAATTAGGGTGATCTTGAATTTTTAAAACACTCTTACCATTCCCAGTGTGCTCTCTGCTTCCTGTGTTTCGGACTCAGATGTGCACTTTCACCTGCTCCTCCTGCACCGTGTGTGCCTGCTTGCCTGCAGTCCTGCTCCATGCCCTGCTGGTAATGGACTCATTTCTATTGGCCTGAAACGGTAAGCCTCAAATAAGCCCTTCCTTCTATAAAGTGCCTTGCCATGGTGTTTTGTCACAACAATAGAAAAGTAATTAATACACACCATGATTGAAAAAAGTATATATTAAAAACTGAGTGTCCCAGTAGGAGATATATGAAAGTATGGGGATTAAGAGTTAGATAGCATTCATTTCCCAATATATAGACTTTGCGGTCAGTTTGGGTTACATGAGAGTCTATCTCCATAAATAAATAAATAAATAAATAAATAAATAAATAAATAAATAGCATTGATAGTTAACTGAGCCTGTATAGGCACACCCATTTTCTTGTCTTCTTCCTTAACAATACAACTCTTTACATAGTGTTAACATTAGTTAGGATCTATATATCACATCAAAATGGTTTCAATTACATAGGGGGATATAGGTGAAAGGGAAATCATTTTGTGTAAGCGACAGGGGTCAGGGATTCCATCTCACATGGAAGTGACTGTGGATGTTGCCCTGTGATCATATTGCTCAACCAGAAATATCAACCCTTAATTCAGAATCCTGTTCCGAGAGGGACAGCACAGAGCAGCTCTGGGCTGTGGTCCAGCTTGGTCTACGGAGCAGGTAGAACGAGAACAGATGTGACATCACTCCTTCCCTCCCAGGGCTCCTGTCACTTCAGCTTGTGAAGTGCGCCTTTGAATGGGGTTGTCAGGGGTCACCGTTTGGGGTTGTCCCAGGAAATGAAGCAATGGCCATATAATTAAAGATTGCAGAGGCAGTGCGGCAGTTATGGGATGGGAAGAGGAAACAGGGAAGAAATGCACTTTATTTTGTGTATTCCTGGTATATAGAAATAGCCAACTTTGCATTTCTTTAGCATATGAGACAAAATCAAATTCCTCTTAGTGGATAATTCTTTTGAATTGTTGCTAATGAAACATTTCAGTAGTTAAGACATTCTGAGCAACTGTGAGTCACTTCAATCATTAAAAAAGTTTACATCCCCTATAATGTTCTTCTAAAATACGTATAGACTGGACAAAAAATGAATTCCTTTAAAACAGATACCCTTTTGTTCTTCCTTTACTTATGAAACGTTAATGAGCAAGCTGTTCCTTCAGGCTTTCATTACCCATGGGAGCCAGAGGGGAGAGTGTGGGCATCTTCATTTCTCTGAGGCTGCCTTTTCGATCGTGACTGTCAGGCTGCTTTGGTGATCACCGTTTACAGAGCCCGGGGAGCAGTCACAGTCACTAGTGAGAAGTTTCTTGCACTCCAGATAGCCTCAGAGATCCACAGAACCTGCAGGCTACCGATTTCTGGGCTATTTTTAAATGCTTTTAAAAAGAAATCAGCATTTTCTTCAATGGCTCCAGACCAAACTATAAAGGGTGGTTGCTTGTCATCTCTTACTCCACCCTATTTAGAAGGGATTAAACTCGGAAATATATTAAGGGAGAGCAGAATGTGAAGAAACTGAAGACAGTTAGAAATGATGCAGCAGAATTCCCTGTTCCCTTTGTATTTACCTAGAAGTTGAACATAAACGGTATCCATAACCCTCTTTACCAGGGAGAACCAAAGTTGACTTCTTATACTAGCTTTGGCTCTAAGTGGGTCTGGAGACAGAACAAGAAGCATCTAATAATAAGCTTCCCTAATAGCTGTTGTTGTCATCCAGGTCTTCACTTTCCCACAGTTGCTGATCTTAGAGATTCAAACAAATTTTCTTTCTTTTGTCCCTCATTGCTGTCAAAATGTGCATCTTCATTAAGTCTATTGTATAATCTAGAATCCAGTGCCAGTCCTGTGTGCATATGGAAATGCATACCAACAACCTTCTATTTGTCTTCTCTTAGCAGCCTGGGTTTTGTACCAGAGCACAGGCCGCTTGTGAACCTCTGTTTTCACCCTACAGCAGTTACACTGTAGGCACCACAACACGGCTATGTGTCAGCTTCCATGTCTTTTGTACCTTCCTTGACAGTGTGGCTGTAGAGGGCAGAGAATGAAAATGAGGACGCACTGAATCCTGGCTCTGTGACTCTCATGCATCTCGCTTTAGCCTTCGAAGTTTCCTTGACTACAGGCATGCCCAACGTCAAGTCAGGATTGATCCAGGTGATGTGAAAATGAAGGAGACTGAAATTGACCTCAACAGAAACAGAACGCACTGTTATGACTATGAGGGGCAACAACCTTCCCACAGGAATAAAGGCCGAGCCTCATGAGGACGGGGAAGGCAGGGTTTTATAAGAGATGGGAGTCAGGTCAGGACAAAGGACTTTTGTTGCTTTTCTGAGAATGGGTGGTCAGATGGATGGCTGGGGCCTTCCCAGAATGGAAGCTTTCTCTTGGGTTGGGATTCTTTATCTTGAGGGGCAGATGTTCATCTCAGGAGACAGGGGGAGTCCTTTGTTTAGGAGGGCACACATGCCTTCACCCAGTATTTGGTGGCTATAATTAGAGGCGAAATCTAGTGTGTTCCTTTGTACCCATCCTAGTCCGCTCCTTGAGTAACTAAATATTTGGAACTGCCATTTTAAGCAGTCTATAGAGGCACAAGGTCTGTCAGGGGCTAAGTGCCTTCACTCCTCCAAGCGGCACGTGGTCCTTATATCTGGGAAACCTAAGTGTTCCTAGTTAAAGAATTGGCAACATTTCACTTCCATCCCATATGCTGATGCTTTACTCAGTGATGGCTGAGGTGCTTTCCACCGACCTCAGTGAATGTGTGATTAAAGACACACTCAGTTCACAGCTGTCAGGATTAGCAAGTGGCAAGCACTCTTAAGAGGAAGTATTGGTTTTAGAAAAGATGATATGGAGAAGCAATGTTCAGAACTGGGGGTTTATGGGAACCGCCTAGGGCAATGGACTCTTTTATACCTGAAGTTTATCTTCATGAGAGCCAAATAAGACATTTAGGTTTGGCTGTTAGGTAAGCGCAGAATGTGTCTTCTATCAACACGGAACACATTCTGCATTCCTTGGACGTCCCTACGACAACCCTTGCTTTGAATATTCATTGGTTCGTACTGCTGAGAGGAGACAGATTGGGCAAGTCATCCATGGGATTATTTGTCTTCAGACTGTCTACCATTGACAGGTCGTTTCTACCAGGATGTGTCCCGTGTAAGTGTTTTGGATACAGTTCAAGTTACCTCCAGTAATGGTGTCATTGATCATCCTGGGGATGCGGCAAAGTTATCTGTCTTGGGTTGAATGGCTTTATTGTGTATTGTGACAACTGAACTCCCTTTTGCAAAGGACACAGACGGGGCGGGGGATTTCAGACCACTGTATTAACAAGCAAACAGCTTTTAACAGGCGAAAACGATGATGAGCGCATGAATGGATAATCTGAGAGATAATGGCCTATGGAACACAGCGGAACGTAAGCCTCTTCTCTAGCCCTGGCCCACAGCCGGAGGCTGCACAAACTGTTACAGGGTTTTCAGGACAATTTTTGGAGGCTTATTAAAAGGCATTTTGGGAATACAAGTTACATTTTGGTTTCTTGAGATGGAATCTCACTATAGTGCTTAAAAATTGAGTATTAACTGGAATTCCAGGTAGAGATCTGGGGGCAATTAAGTGGGAAGGAAGCAGTCTTGGTCTCAACCGTAGATTTTTTTAAAACTTATTTATTCCTCATCATAATCCTAAAGTGATGTACAGCAGATGGTGCCCATTTTACAGAAGGAACAGAGTAAACATGATACCCAGCCAAGGGGTTTCACACTACAGCAAGAAGTCCAGTCTAACCTGGCAGTTCTGAGGGCTGACACCCAGAACTTGGTCCTTCATTGAGAATACTATTATGGTTAGTTTTAATGCCAAACAACTATGAATTAGAATCACTTGAGCAGTGTCCTCATTGCCTTGATTGATACCCACATCCACGGTGGGTAGCACCTTCTAATAAAAGAGATTCGCATAAAGAAGATCACCTTGCCTTTGATCACATGGCCTTTCCTACCACCAAGGGCATCTGCTGCTACTGCTGATTTCACTGCTGATGTCAGAAGGAATGTTACCAGGACATCATCATGGACTATGTGCCAGTGGTTCTCCAGGAACCTCCTGGGTTTTCAGGGCCAGATTAGGACTGCTCACCTAATCGGGCTTGTGGGCCAAGCGACTACCCAGTGGTCAGAGCCCCTATAGTGAAAGGCAACCACTGCGAGTCTGTTCTATGGGATACTCTGACTGCTGAGGTACCCAGCCTCAAGGGCCCATTAACTACTGGGTGCTCAGCATTCATGTGTGAGTCAGCTCTTGCTATCTCTTCAACAATTGACTTAATAAATTCTTTTGCATGCACACATGCACGTGTGCACACTATCCTACTGGTTTTGTTACCCTTACCAACTCACCTGCTCATCTACTCTTCTTCCCATTCTTCCTGCTTCAGAGACTTTCTCCATTATCTTTGCTGTTGTCCAAACCTGAAGTAGAGCATCATTCTTAAATGTTTGGTTCCCCCTTACAGAGTCATCACCAAGTTGTCTTGACCTCTCATGTGTCTCTATGATGCAACTTCCACATAACTACTGGCCATGTTCAAGTTAAGCCTCTGTCACCCTTCTTTGGATATTGCAATGCCCTCTATTCTGAGTCCCGCAATCAGACTGTATTTATAGAATTCAAATATAACTGTGCTACTTCCATCCTAAAATACTTTCTTTGCATCTCCTTCCTCAGAATGTTTACCTCCATAATGAGGCATCTACGTCCTCTGTGAGGTGCTTTGTGACCACAGTCATGCTCTGGCCCCACACTTCCTCACTCTTGCGTCATCTCAGACCACAGGACCATTTTTAGTCTCCAACACCTGTGTTTCCTGTCTTAGCATGCACTTTCCTTCTCAGCGACTATAACCCACAGGCATTCTCTTTATGTGGAGAAGAGCCCTTCTTACATTTTGCCTTATCTACACTATGTCTCTGTTATGGTTTCTATTGCTACAATAAAGCACCATGACAGACATGGGAGGAAAGGGTTTATTTCATCTTCCAGGTCTCCTGTCACTAAAGTCTCAGGGCAGGAGCCTGGAGGCAGAAACTAAAGTGGAAGCACAGAGGAACACTGCTTATGGCTTGCTCCCCAGGACTAGCTCAGTGATTTCAAAAGGATTACGACCACCTGCCTAGAGGAGTCAACATCACCCCCACACTCTTTGGGCTGAACCTTCCACATCAGTCATTAATCAAGAAATGCCCTGTGAGAAATTGCCTGTGAGCAATTGCCTGTGAGCAATCTGGAGAGAGACATTTTCTCAACTGAGCTTCCTCCAGATAATGCTAGCATGTGCCAACTTGACAAAACACCAACCAAGACAGGATGCTTCTGAAATCTTTCTATTTTCTTTTCTGAGTCATAGAGAAGAAGAATCAGGTATTTTCTGCTGAATGAACTTATGGAGGATTTCAAAATCCATCCTTGTACCAGCTATCATGGAGCATCTATGTATGTATCCACAGTGATAGATACAAAGATGGTTGCAGAGGATTCAGGATATTTGAACATCCCACTCTGGAAACCTTATGGTATACATGGTACTCCACCAACTGCTGTTGATGTCCCTGACTGTAAATCACCAGGAACTATTCAAATGGTGTCTGAAGTTATTTGTTACAAAGGCAGGGAAGTAATTGTTTAAAAAGTGCTATGTAGGCTATTTAAAAGTTTAAATGTTCAATACTGGATGAAATGAACCACCTTTCCTCTAAATTAAGTAAATGGGAGTTTAGAAGGGTTAAAATAAAATCAGAATGAATTTTCACAACCTTTTGTTGAATAACATGGCAATATATTAGATCGTAAAAATGTTCTAAACCTCTGGTTTGATCAGCTCACTCCTGGGAACATATTTTAATAATCAAAAACAAATGAAGGTGAGGCTATTGCAGCTTTTTCCTGCCTCCTCCCCACTTTTATCATAATTCAAGCAGAATCACAAACACAAGTTATTTACAAGGCAGACTCCCCTCTAGGCCATGAGCTCATTGCGGGCAAGATGCCATAACATGATCCATTTTTGTACTTACAGAGAAATAAATGGTAATGAACTCAGTGTTTTCTAAATAATGATCAGAATGTATACACACACACACACACACACGTATGCATATGCAAGACACACCTCTCCAAAAGCAGAACTAAATGCTGAAGAAAGCTCACTTACCATGGTGTCTCCTGATTCCTACACTCACAATAAAGCCTAACTGAGACCGTAGGCTCTCAGGACAGCCAGCAGTGTAAGAAACATGCCCTGGAAGCTGGACCTGGAATGTTTATCCAGTGAGAACATGGGCACAGGCTTTTAGAGATTCAAAAAGGGTTACAAAGAGGCCAAGTTGAGGAAGGGACACCAGGGCTAGACCTCAGCAAGGCCAAAGGGCACAGAGTAAAATAGAAGTGGCCATGCCTGTCAGACTAGGGCTTTTGTTTTGTTTTGTAACCTCAGGAACACAGAATTAAAGCCACTGCCTAGAAGTGTACTTAAACCCAGAAAAATTATTCATGTTAATAAACTGGCAGCAACTGCTTTGGGATAGCCTGTCTTTAACTTGGTTAAGCCAGGCGTGGTGACACACACCATTAATCCCTGGTCCGCAGAGTTCCAGGAGAGTCAAAGTTACACAGAGAAACCCTGTCTCAAAAAAAAAAAAAAAAAAAAAAAAACCAACTAATCAACCAACCAACCAACCAACCAACCAACCAACCAAACAAACAAACAAACAAAAAACCAAACAAGCAACATATTTGTTTTAAAAAATATTCAGCTGGCCTTGGTAGAACAGCCTGATATCTTTAGTGAGACACTGTACAGAAAATCTGAACCATTATTTGTGATCATAGCTGTTATTTTTTAATGTTGTTAAATTTGCAAATGAAGGCTGTTATTCCAAAGATCTGAGGTGGAAACAAACCAACTTCCCCTGAAGTTTAGAAATGCTTCTCTTTATCTCCCTTGTCCTAAATAAGAGGGATTCTCTGTTATTCTTTTATAAAGATATAAGGGTGGGAGAAGGGAAGAAATGGAGGGAGAAGGGAGACAGGCAGAAGTTACCTTTCCAGAAGAAGGGCAGAGAGAGAGAGAGCAGAGGGGGAAGAATAAGAGAAAGTTAGAGACAAAAACGTAAGTAAACCACGAGCCTAGACAAGAAATACCTCAGTAAAGATGGGGGGGGGTGATGTGGGAGTGATTTCTTATTAATAAAGAAACTGCCTAGGCCCATTTGCATTTGATAGGCCAACCCTTAGGTGGGTGGAGAAAACAGAACAGAATTCTGGGAGAAAGAAGCTGAGTAAAAGAGTCGCCATGGTTCTCCCACTCCAGACAGACGCAGGTTAAGATCCTCTCTGGTAAGCCAGCTCGTGGGCTACACAGAATATTAGAAATGGGTTAGAACAATATGAAAGAGCTAGCCAATAAGAAGCTGGAACTAGCCGGGCCAAGCAGTGTTTGAAAGAATACAGTTTCCGTGTAATTATTTCGGGGCATAACCTAGCCATGCGGGTGGCCGGGTGCCGGGGATGCAGCCCAGCTGCTCTTAATTCAACAGGGGGAACTCGGTCACTTGATCTGTCCTTAGTTAATATGGCGGTGAGGTCACCTGACCTTAGTCAAAATGGTGGCAATCATGTGTTATATGGAGAAACCACATTTTTAGAGCAGCAGGAGTTTTAAAGATAATAACAATTGAAACAATTGAGGCCATGTAGAACATACATTTGAAACCGAATTACATCTGTGTGGCCACACAATTCACACATTCTTTCATACATGAAGTAGAGAGGACAGTTACTCAGCACCATGAGCCTCAGTGTGGCCAAGCCACAGCAGGGAGCAAAGGCTGGAATTGGAAACAGCTGCCTCAGGTATCTGGCTAATCTTGTCCGTTTCTGTGGGATCAGAAGTAGCAGTGGCAGAGACAGAGTAAAAGGAAGAGGAGAGAAGAAAAACAGCATTTACAGATGGGTGGGGAAGGGGCTTCCCAGCGAAAGGAAAAGGGGACAGGCGTGAGATGCTGGAGGCAGAACACCGGCAGTCCTGTTTGCTGGTAGAAATTAGAAAGGAGCTGATAGGGAGGGAGCCTTACCATTTGCAGCATTGGAAAGTGGTCCAAGTCCAGGGTTCCCATGTGTCCTCAGCCTGCTTACCCGCAGGCAGGAGAGAACATGGCTGAGTCATGCACCAATGTTACTCTTTTTTAAAGATATGGAGGGGGAAGGTCAGTCCCACAAGGGGTAGTGGCCGGTGACCTGAGACTCAGGCAAGTCCCCTGAGGCCTTGGTGGGTTACCTTGGTGGGTGGGAAACCCACAGCAGGTTAGAGACAGACAGATACATCATGCAGAGAGATTGGTTATAGAGTTTATTTAGTGAGTTATGGAAGGGAAAATAGGGAGGAGGGGGAAGAAGAGAGGGAGGCAGAGAAAGAGAGAAAGGGGAACAGAAAGGGGGTGAGAGAAAGAGCAGAAGTTGCCTCTTTAGGACAGAGACAGAAAGAAAGAGAGAACACAGGCTGGAGGAGATGGGAGATCCATTTTCCTGGGTGGAAGGGGAGGGTTGGGGTGGGCAAGGCTTGTCTCTTAAAGGGACAGGGTACCAGGTGACAGGCCAGCAGCTCTTAACACCCTTTATTGCTGATATAACATCAAAGCCTGGAACAGACAGCAGTAATGTAGACATTGTATAATTACACAAGTGAAAAAAACAATGGAAAAAAAATACTACTTCAGCAGAGGAATCATGTCCTTAAAGTAAAAATGACAACTGATGCTCAAGGAGATTTAAAGGATGTACAAGATGTCATTTGAAGAATCCCTATACCACCAAGATGTGCATAAATCAGAGCATACATAGGAGAAGGAGGTTAGCACTTTTGAGTTGAATTTCTGACTCGGGGAATGCTGAGAAGTTGAAGGAAGGTTTTAAATATTTAAATTTTATTGATGTATTCATTATTAGGAAAACTGATAACTAAAGAGTTTTCTAGGGCTTTGTACCAAGAAAAGCAGAATTGTGTTTCTCTTTGTAGCTAAGATTTATTATGTTTCTTTTCATTTTGGCTCTAAGACAACAGTAAAACTTTGTCTTTAATTAACTAACTGTACAGAATGAGAAAGCCCATTTCTGTTTTAACCTTTTCCAACTTAATTTGCCATTCAGTTGTCATTTTCTCTTTGACCTGATATTTTCATATTAAAAAAAACAAACCCCTACATTATGCTTTTTCCATAAGCTCTCAAATCTCTAGGAAAACATGAAATGCAACTAATACAGTTGCAAATGCGTTTAATTCTCAAAATGATCTCATTCCACGTTTAAGCCCTTAGAACTCTACTGTTCTCTCATTAAATATGACAAGGAGGAAATATCCAAGGAGAGCAGAAACATGTGTGAGCAGGCCAGCAGCATTTCCCAGTTTAGGATTTAGCCCAGTCCTGACAGAGACACCTCAGATGGGAGCCTGGTCCATCTTAAAAATGCCAAGACTCTGGTCCCAGCCTAGAACTTGTGAATTAGATACTCTAAAACAGGGCCCAGTAGCCAGCCTTCAAGGTGATCCTTCTGCATATACTGCCTTGTTAGTCAGTGGTGTGAGGGAGCCGATGGAGTGGGCACAGTCCAGTGCCTGCAAGAGACCGGGGTCTCTTCTTGTCATAGCCTTTCATTCTTCCTACCTTTTCATAGTCATGTTTGGAGAAGCTAAATTATAAAGTAGTAGAGCCTAGATTGGCATAGAGAAGCATAGGACCTGAAGGAGGAGCAGAAGTACCTGTCCTGTAAGAGAAGAGTGACCATAGCAGAAGTGGGTTGGTGCTGGACAGCTACAGTCTGATTAGGGAACTCCAAGTGTAAGGAAGGACTCCATTTGATTATTGACTCCTGCTGTATCATTATATTAGCTAGCCTTTACTGTTTCTCATCTCAGTGTCAAAATAAACTAAATATCGGTTGTTACATAACAAACTGAAGCCTGGCAGGATGGAATTCTCGGAACTTCTGGTTCTCTTAGTGTGGCCCAATTTGATTCACTAATTGTCTTTAGAGGAAATAAACTGTGAAAGTTAACTTTTTGTTTCCATACAGGCAAGAAGTATATATTAGAACAGGCCTTCACCATAACAGACTTAAAGAGAAAGAGATTTTATATAATTTACCAAGGGCATCAAACCTGGTATAGAATAGCTGATCTCTGAAGGAAAATGAAGGCTGTGGAACCAAGAAAGCCTTGGACTGAGAGTCAAGAAAACTGTATAGAACATTTCTGTGGTGGTTTGCATGGGAAATACCTCTCGTAGGCTTGTACAGTCCACTTTGATGCTTGGTCTCTGGCTGCTAGTGCTGTGTGGGGAGGTTATAGAACTTTTAGGAGGTGTAGTTTTGCCAGACAAAGTATGCCATTATATGCAGGCTTTGAGAGTCCGTAGCCTCACCCCACATCCAGTTCATGTTCTTGGCTTCTTCTGTTTCCATTCCTTCCCCACCATTACAGACTCTTCCCCTGGAGCCACAAGCCAACACAAACCCTTCCTTCAATAAGTTGCTTTCCGTTATGGTGTTTATCTCAGCAGAAGGGCAGTAACTAATATATTCCTCATGTCTTAAGAAATCACCAGCATTGTCAGCAGATCTATTCACGTATGACTCACACGTCATCCAACTTACACACAGTGGCATTATAATTTAATAACTTTTGTCAAGTTTATTTCATTGTGTGGCCAATTAACCTAATTAATTAATCAATCCAGTTAATTGGTTAACTCATTTAACACACTTATCACCACCTCAATAAATTCTTTGGGTCTAAGTGTAGTAAATTTTAGTTTGACAACAACCTTATTCTTCCAACAATCAGTTTCCCCTTTATGTAAATTTATCTCCTAACAATGTTTCAAATAAATCAAATATATGGTCTTTAAAACTGGCTACTAAGGCTCATTCATGTGTTAGCAAATAGATTTAGTTCTCTTTTTTGTATTAATTAGTAAGTAACATGCATTTGTTTGTATATGATACATTTGGTGCATCTGTTCACTGACAGACATTTCTGATAATTTAGTGGTCATTACAAATGCATCTGGTAAAAGACAAAAGATTTATACGATCTGAAGAGAAAGGGGAGAGGGGAGGAAGAAAAGAGACTAAGAAAAAATGTATAACTCAATAAAAACAATTAAAAATTAATAAAAATGTAGCTAGTGTGGTTACTAAAAACAACAACTCTAGCACTTTAGACGTGCAGGTAGGCAGGTCAGGAGTTCAAGGCTAGCCTCGGCTGCCTAAGACCTTCTCTGAGGAAACAGAAAATAATCCTGTTATGAACATCTGTACACACATCTTTGGGAAGACATGTGCTCATAGTTTCCTAGGACAGAATTCTAAGAAACATTGATTGAGATGTGTGGTAGATTTTTCTTTCAATTTGGAATCCAACATCAAATTATTTCCATGGTGGATTCTATTTGGTGTGCCATCAGCCATGTTGAGGGAATCTAGTTTTTCCTCATCATTTCCAATATTCACTGATCTGCCTTCCCAAGATAACTGTTTTCATGTGCTTCATTTTCCCTTTTGCTTTTCCTAAGGACTAATGAGGACATCTCATGCGATTATTCACATCTGTCCATCTTCTGTAAGGTGTGCATTCAAGTCCTTGACTTATTTTTAATATGTTTTTCTTTAAATTGTTTGAGTTCCTTATTGATTCTAGATATAAATATTTAATCATATATATCATTCCAAACTATTTTCTCATAATCTGTGGCTTGCGCTTTAATTATTTTCAGTTGTATGTTTTGGATTACAAAAGATTTAAATTTTTAAGACATTCAAGTTTTTCTTTACCCTTTAAGGATTTCACGTGATTCTTATGTCAAATCTAAAAATTCTACTCAACCTAAAGTCATAAAGTATTCTTCTCCCACCCAAAGGGTAAACAGTTTAAATCTCTAGAAAAGTCTATAGTTCACGAGTGTTTATGTTGGCAGATGATGTGACGTAAGGGTCTATATTCTTATCTCTTTCTTGATTTTTAATCATGTGATTATTTAATTGTCCCTGCAGGATTGGCTGGAAAGGCTAGTCTTACCCTCACTAAAGTATCTTATTCTCCTGGTTAAGAAAAAGAATGCAAAGATTTATATCTTTTTTTTTTCTGTGTTTCTCAAATATAGATTTCATGCATTAATTTTTATACGTATGACATTTAAATCAACATATTATTTATTCTATATTTAATCTATTACTTATATATGTAGTGTGTTATATAAATTCCATATAGTCATAGTACATGTTAAATATGAACATGTCAATTCATATCTGCATGGACTTATATACGTGCTAATTATAGACACACAAGCACACACAATCTTTTTGCCAGTCATGGTGACTGAGGTTTCTAAGTCTGTGATCCCAGTACTAGTGAGCCTGGGTCAATAGATCATGACAAATTTGAGGCCATTTTTTTTTATAACATAGTCACTTCGAGGCCAGTCTGAGCTACACAGAAAGATCCTGCTTCAAAACAGAGACAGAGACAAATCTTTTTACACAAATACTTCAGTATCTTTATAATTCTCCAATGTGTTCTGAAGTTGAATAGTGACATTTTCCCAGTTTATTAGTTTTGACATTAGTTTTTTCTATTGTTGGTGAATTTTAGGTTTAGTTTCTCAATTTCTGCAAAAAAATGATTGTTGGTTTGTATAGACACTGCATTGAATTTATTGTGCAATTTAGAAAGAATTATCATCTTATTAGGAGTGAAGATTTTTAATACATGAAATAGCTTTTAATTTATATATCCTATTATTTGTTTTAGTAATACTTTGTAGTTTTCAGCGCTTGTATCTTGCATTTTTAAACTATTTATATCCCTAGGTAGTCTATTCTTCTGATACTAGAATAAATAAGATTTTTTATTTTTTTTTGGAGGCGAAGACCTTGTATGTAGCCCAGGCTGATTTTAATCCACCACCCTCTTGCTTTACCCGTCAGTTCTCTGTAGTGTAATATTATCAGTGAAGGCCCTCATAGGGGCAGTTGTCACCTCCTAATCAAAAGAGTGGAATCTACCTCTGTGTGGGGATAGACCATTGTCTCTTCCCTTTAGAATTAATCCACTTAGGCTGGCTAATCACCTAAGGAAGGAATCTGGCCCCGAGGAAAGTGACCCACCTTAAACCATGCTAAAGAGATAGGAAGACTATATATCTCTTTAAGGACGTATTTACTTTTCCTTTTCAGAGTTCCTACCCCACAGTTCAGTCTCTTAAGCAGGCCAAGCATACACTTGGGTAAATCAGCCAGCTTCTCTGAATTACTCAGAGAAACGCAATTGTTTCTTTTCCTCTTTTTAAAACATATTTTCCCTAACAATTGGGCTTTATTTTCTCTAAAGTTCCCCTCCCTGCCATGTGGCTGCTTATCTACGTGGCTGGCTTCCTTGATGGCTTAACTCAAGCACTGTGGCTTTTCTCTTCTCCTCCAGGCAGCTGCTGACACTCAGAACTCAACTGCCCTGGGGTTTTTCAAACTCAAATAAAACTGCACTCAAGTTTCCATGTGAGTTTTTAAATTCCTTTATTAATAAAACTGAAAACCCCAAGGGGACCACATTTCCCCAGTATTGTTTGGTGATCATTTTTAGATAACACTACCCACCAAAACTCAATTTTTCTGAGTTTAGTTTTTTTTTCTAAAATGCATTATATAGTATGTAAATTGATTTACTTACTTGGTATCACTACTGATTAGCCCTAATAAGTTTGTACATGTTCCCTGAAAAGATTCACACTCAGATTCATGACCTCCTCTGTCTCTTTCTACTACATTGGTGTCACATTGTTGAATATAAGAGATAAACAAATATCCTTGCTTGCTCTATGATCTTAAGACTCAGGAGTATTGTGAGAACAATCATCCAAGTCATTAGCTGTGAATTATTCAGTTACCATCTGTCAACTTGCAAAAACTCCGTTTTTAAGTATTTATTAAAAAGAATTAGCCATAATTGAATGTCGAATTTTGTCAAACAACTTTTCTGCAGCAATTGAGGTGATTTTTGTTTCCTTTATCTTGCTAATGCAGTAATTCATTCACTGGTGTTTTGGATGTAAAGCCAACATTCCTCTCCTTGGCTACTCCCATTTGATCTAGTGATACATCATTTTCATGGTATTGGGTTCAGAGGATCAACACATTCTTAAAGATTTTTACATCATGTTAATAAAGAATTTTTCTACAGTTCCTTCAGTGTATGGCACACTGCTGTAACCTTGTGAGCATGAAAATCAATGGAAAACTAAATTGGAAAGTGTTCCTTTTTGCCAACTTTCTCCTGAGTCAATTTGAGAAGAAGTGTTATTATTCTTTTAATTATATCAGATAACTCACCAGGGAAAGCACACAGCCTGGCTTTTATTTGTAAAAGAAAAAAAATGTTTTGCATATTATGATGAACCAGGCTGCCTCCATCTCAGGCATGAAAACTTTACTTAAAGTAAAGACAAAAGAGGCGCATTCCTGTTTATGAGTAAATCTGTTTCTCAAGGATTGGGCTATGCCCCACATGTAACTTCAACCTCCAATGGTTCTGTACTACCTGTTCTAGGAAATGGCAACCATATATTTGTCTTAAAGCATTGCAACCATACCTTGGTATCAAAAGGATATTATAACCACCTGATGTGACTATCGTGTTTTGACCACCTTGTTATGTTCTGTTTCTATAACCGTGACTTTAATCCTAGTACTTGGGAGGCAGAGGCAGGTGGATCTCTATGAGTTCTACTACATACTACATAGTGAGTTTGTATTAAAGTCAGAGTTACATAATTAGACCCTGTCCCAAGACAAAAAGCAAGAAACAACCAACAAAACAAAACCACCTTATCTTCTGTACATCCAAGGATGACTTCTTGAACCCAACCATATTGGGGAGGCAGTCATAATCATGAATAATAGTGCTTGCTTTAATTAATTTAACTATGGTTACTGGTGTATCCTCACATCTTTGGGCTTAACATTAATTGCAATTTTTGTGATTTTTTAAAAAAATTATTTGTCCATTTTTTCCAAGTTTTCTAACATATCGTTCCAAGGCTTTCTCTCATATTGATTTGTGATTATTGTGCAACTTGGAGGGTTGTTAGTAGCATTCATGTCATTCTTCAAGTCTAGTGAAGGCTGTGTTAATTTAATTGTTTCAACAATTAACAACTCTCTGTAATAACTCTCTCATATGTACTTGTATCTTCTATTTAATTGAGTTCTGCTTACATTTTATTGGGTTTTATGTTCCACATGCTTTTGTATGACCTGTTGTTCTGGTATTACTGTCTTATAGGCAGATGTTTATAGTTTACGCTATTGACCTGAGAGATGAAGTTTCTTCTAAGCACTATTGTAGCTTATAGCTGCTTCAGCAATTAAAACAGGTGCTTTTCATTTTGTATCAGTTCCAGGTATGTCCTGAAATCTCTGTGATTTCTTCTTGTGGTCCACAGGTGATCAAAAGTATAACAGTTTGATTACCTAATGTTTTCAGACTCCCTAGGTTGTCTGCTGCTCTTAATTCTAATATGATTCTGTTGTTTGTGTGCTTGTGTCTGGCACACTTAGTGGGAATTTTCCTACAGCTTAGTAATTGGTTTCTCCTATGGAACACTTATCTGCAGTCAACAAAATGAGGACCTCTAATCAGGCAGTGTATTTATACCTCTTGCAGCTGGCATAGTCTCTCATAACCTTGATAATTTTCTGTCTGCATTGTCTATTAAATATTGCATACTGAAATTTGTAAATACAATGATTTATTCTTCTATTTATCTTTGAGTTCTCCAAACTTATGTATGATGTGGGAGTGTCATATATCAATCTGTTGATTTCATTGGTTAAGCAATAAAGAAACTGCTTGGCCCTGATAGGTTAAAACATAGGTGGGAGGAATAAACAGAACAGAATGCTGGGAGGAAGAGGAAGTGAGCTCAGAGATGCCATGCTCCCCTCTCCCAGGCAGACACGATAGCTCTGCTCTCTGAGGCACACGCGATGAAGCTCGGACCCAGGATGGACATAGGCTAGAATCTTCCCGGTAAGCGCACCTTGGGATGCTACATACATTATTAGAAATGGGCTAGTCCAGGTGCGAGAGTTAGCCGAGAAGAGGCTGGATATAATGGGCCAAGCAGTGTTTAAAAGAGTACAATTTGTGTGTTGTTATTTCGGGTAAAGCTAGCCGGTGGCGGGAGCTGGGTGGCGGAATGCAACCCTCAGCTCCCTACAACATATGTATTTTGGGCTTTACTGATAAGAACATATATACATTTTGTTTCCTCTGTTTCCTGTGTTTGGTCTCTATTTCTCCTTAAAGGCCATTTTTAAAGTTACGTGTTCTTGTGGTTTATGCTCATTTTCTTTGTTGATTCTCTCAGTGACATAGAAATTACAAGATGTGCCTTTGATTATAACAATGAACTCCATGTTAGTCCTCATTCACTTTCAGTGGAAAACTCAATCTGAAGGTCCACAGCTCCTGTTCCTAACACCTATTCTAAGCGTGTAGAACTTCATTAAGCTGTGTAGACTTTGGGTCTCATTCATTTTGGTGTACAATGTTTTTACTGACTTGCAAACTTTTCCATAATAAAAGTTTATAAAATTTAAAAAAATAAACAAAATACTAACTTATTAAATTCTGAGATGAGGAATTCTTTTTTCCTTTGATTTTATCTCTCTTCTATGTAAACTAAAGATGGGTACTGTAATGGGACTACAATGTTAGGAGATAGTCATAGAAGTCTGGTATGTTGATTGGGAACTTCCTTCAGTCAATGGCCTTTAAAAGATTGGACCAAGTTGGGGCGTGACTTAGGGTACCATAGGGTGTGACTTAGGGTACCAAAAAGCCAAGGTCCTGCCCTGCTGGGTCTCTTCTTACCATGCCCCACACCTGGATGTTGGACCTCGTTCCTATTTTCTTGCTGTGATCTGTCAGTTCTTTTTTATAAATTAAAGCCTTAGAATACTCTATTCGAAGTTATATTGGGATTATTTGACTCGCATTTCCCCCATTTCACGTGTTCTGCATCAGTATGTAAAATGTATTGAGAATAGACACCTCTCTGGTGAGTAGAAAAGATACTAGTATTCAGAGGCTTTGGAATCTCCTGGATCTATTTCTGTCCTCTCTCTCTGCTCAGTTTTAATGCATTAGAATCATAGATACTTCCCAGACAAATGTATTGTATGCATTTTGTCATGATACATGGTGGCTGGGAGCCACATTTACCTTGTTAATAGTGTTATTTAAATGCATTCTTTTAATAAAGTTTATGTTATCACCTTTTCCATTTAGCTGGTTATTTTAGTGCTCTGCTATTTCTCACCTCTTGAACATCATGAAGATGTATTTCCGTCTAAAATTATTAGTTTCAACTTCCATATTTAAATCTCAAGTCTTGGGAATTCCATTTTTGTTTTTCTTCTCTTCTTTATATGTACTCTGAGGAAATAATTTGACTTTTTTTTTAACTCATCTTCTATTCAGTTAGCAAAACATCATTTATTGGCTGGATCTCCCTTTTGCCCAATGTGCCTAAGAATTGACTGAGTTGCATAGTGCTGTATAATAACCCTTATGGTCTACAGAGCTAGTTCCAGGACAGACTCCAAAGCCACAGAGAAACCCTGTCTCGAAATAATCAAAAAAAAAAAAAAAAGCCAATTTGACCTATAGCAAGGCATAATAAGGCTAGGCAGGAAAGTCAAACTGAAAATACAGCAAATAAGAAGGGCAGAGTCAAGGAGCTGCAAGCCATCTGCCAAGAGAACAAGATATGCTAAAAGACAAGTAAAGCCCCGAGACATGTGACGAAATATAGATTAATAGAAGTGGATTAATTTAAGTTATAAGAACTAGTTAGTAATAAGCCTGAGCTATAGGCTGAGTATTTTGTAATTAATATGAGCTTTTGTGTGTTTATTTATGATCAGGCAGTTAGGACAGAAAAGCTCCACCTCCATCTACAGCTTAGTATGTGATGTTTCCATCAATTTTCTCTCTCTATTTTGTTCTAGTTGTCATCGTGAACCTTTGGGGCTACATAACAGTTTGCTAACGTCTATGATGTTGAATAAATCCTCTTATCACTCTGTACACGCCCAGTTGTTCTTGCATGTTCATTGACTCTCAATTTTTGTTTGAATTTTAGAAATAATATGATGATTTTAAGAAAAAAAGCAATTTTATTGAACTTCTATTGGGCCAGTAGAAGTAGGATATACCTCTCTTCATTTGATATGTATGATGTGATTTGAAAATGTTGTTTTGAATTCATTTCTATGTGTTTATTAGGGGTATATGGGAAAAAAAATTCTTATTGATGGTATTGGGAATTGAGCCTAGGGCTCCAGGCACAGTTATAGGCCTAGGCCACCACCCCCAGCACATAGACGGGTGTTAAACAGCAGTGACCTGATGACACTAACCTGGAAAACTATTATTACAACCAATTCATTCTGACATTTAAAAAAATTTAGAGGTTTTATAGATTCATCTGTGGACAGTAACAGAGAGTTCTTATGAGACTGGTACCATTGCTTTGGTAAAATTGTACAAAGATGCGACATTATGTCTTCTCTGGATAGGAGCCCGCACACATCTGTTTTATCCCAGTCTTTCTTTCAGTCTTCACCGTAGTTATGTCATGTTTTGAAATACTCAGAAAAACACGCCTTATTTTCTGTCGGTGCTTCTCACATATTCTATGACAGTGTAGCTAATGACTTGAAATTTCAGTGTTTACCTTAAAATTTCATGTTTTACATACTCATCTAAAAGGCATCTATATTTTCTTATGAAAAAAAGCTGTAAATAACTATTATGAAACAGCAATGAGATTTCAGGAAAGAAATAAGCATTATGTCCCATGCCTTTGTGCTTCTAGCACGCAAGAGGTTCTCCTCTTCCTGCTGTTGAGTCTCTCCGAGAAGCACAGTTAACCTGCATACCTGGCATCCTTCTTATTAGTTCTCCTCTTTGCAGCTGTACAGTGAGACCATAGCACACGTGCAGAGCTGTTGTGGGACATTTGCACACTGTGTGAAAGTTTATTACTATGATTGGTAATAAAAAGCTGAATGGCCAATGGCTAGGTAGAAGATATAGGCGGTGCTTCAGGGCGGAGAGAGAACTCTGGGAAAAAGAAGGCAGAGCAGCCAGACAGATGCTGAGAAAGCAACATGACCAAAATGGAGAGATGAGGTATGAGCTGCATGACAGAATGTGGATAAAAATTAATGGGTTAATTTAAGTTATAAGAGCTAGTGAGACAAGCCTAAGCTAAGGCTGAGCTTTCAGTGGACAAAGAAAGATTCAGTACATATGGCATCCAATGTGAGTTCTTGAATGTCCAAACACAGGGCCTGAGAAAACAAAAAAATGTTCCGGACAATGAGCCAGGTGTGGATTCCTAGTCCAGCAGTCTCTCAGGCAGGCCAGCGCTTGGTGGTGTACAGAGGTGCTGCTTCTGGTTGCTACCTGAGGGCTAGAGTGAGCCACCAATGTCATGCACTAAGCTGAGCCACATGGTGGCTGATTTGGCAGTTTAAGATTTGTCTCATACACTCAGAGAATGCTTCAGGTACTTAGTAAAGCCTGGTACAGACACAGAAAACCTCTAAAAAGGTATGTTTAAAAATGCACTTAGATGCTGAAGAAAGGAAAGGAAATGGGTATAGACAGTCATAGAAAAAATAGCTTTAAATAATGTATAGTCTGTAAAGAGAGTAAGTAATACCATGTAAAGATGAGAAATACACAGGGTCTCTGGATCCTGCATGGTGCTTTGTTGACTTTAAACTTTTAAATGCTAATGTAAAAATATAATAGCTGCTGAGAGACATCAGATTATGGGAACTGCTAAATTAAAGTGACCTATTTATTTTACAAATGTCTTCAAACCGGGTGGTGGTGGCGCATGGCTTTAATCCCAGCACTCTGGAGGCAGAGGTAGGAGGATCTCTGTGAGTTCGAGACCAGCCTGGTCTACTAGTTCCAGGACAGGCTCCAAAGCTTCAGAGAAACCCTGTCTTGAAAAAACAAAAACAAAAACAAAAAAAAAAGAAAAAAAAAACAGAAGGTCTTCACTTCAAAATGAAAGACAGAAAATACGCTGCATTGGGGGAGATGCTATGCCTTTGTTTCCACTGGAAACAAAAAGTTATGGTTTACTTCAAAATTAGCAAAGGTCAGATTTGTTTGGGGAGAACTCTTAAGGATCTTGGCTGCAGACATGAGGGAAAGACTACAGGACAGGTGATGTGTGTGCTGATCCCTTGACATTGGATGAGACATGGTAAATCTTCTTGGCTATAGAATCCACGTGACTTACTGTAGCACAAATAATAAAACCCAGAGACAGATAGTGGAGTTCAACCTGAAGATCAAAAAAAGCAAAACAACCAGCAACTAGAGAGACCTTTTACCTCTACCAAGTCTTTAGACCAAAGGGCAGAGGCAAAGTGGATGTCAGTGAATTTGAGGCCTGCCTGGTCTACAAAAGGAGTTCCAGGATAGCCAGGACTGTTACATAAATAAATCCTGTCTCAAAAAAAAAAGAGTTGAATGACCAATAGCTAGGGAGGAGGTATAAACAGGACTTCCAAGCAGAGAAAGGAAGTACAAAGAGATAATAGGGATGCTGAAGAGAATCCAACAAGACAGGGAGAGGAAACAGAAGGTTTCCTTTTCAAGATGAAAGAGAGGTAATGGCAATAGGCAGAACATAGATTAATATAGATGGGATAATGTAAATTATAAGAGCTAGTGGAACAAGCCTAAGTTAAGGCCAAGCTTTCATAATTAATAATAAATCTCCATGTTGTTATTTGGGGCTGTGGAAAAGAAAGTCCATCTATACAAAACAGAGATATGATCACTGGTAGAAGCTGCGTGCCTGTGTAATGTTGACAAACACGCCCGTGATCAAGGTACATAAAGGGCAGGATGCATCCGCCACTGGATAAAGCTGATACAATACAGCACCCTGTTTGTACAGAAGAGAGGGGTGGGAGGAAACAGTGCCACAATGCATTCCTTTTACTGAAAGAAAAGACCATTGAGAGATTGAGTTACACACGTCAACAAAGTGACTAGATTAAGGCATACTTGATTTATGATCATTTATTTATACTGCAGACATTCTTGGTTTTTAAACTTCTGCTCTTTTGATGTAAGTGACTGACAGTCAGCAACTGAATTGCAATTTCCATTCTGCCAAGAAAGGAGCTGTTTAATGCTGTGGGTTAAGTTATGCCAGCATGAGGATAATGGGCAGCTCTGCAGAGATCAGGGTCAAACCTCACTGCTTCAACCAAGCTAAGTCTACCCAGATGTTTAATTTCATATACAGCATCCACTTTTGATAGCCTATAATTAACTACATATAGGAAATAATCTCTTCTTACAAAACGATCATTTTTGTGTTGTGGGAGGCAGGGCTGGACCACTGTAAATTATCCATTAACTTTGTCAGTTATCAGAGCATCCATCTTTGACAGACACAGATTTCATTTTCAAGCAAGCATTTTTTTTTTCAGTCAGATTTGACACCCTGTCAAGGTCAGAATGTCTTAAAACGGAGACTTCAAAGTTAAGAACTCTCTGATGAATAAGGCAAAATCTCATCAGAGGTATACAGTTAGACACCTTTTAATGTATTAATATTTGTAGTCCTTGAAATAAGAAGTTATTGCTTTTCGGTTTAATTGACTCAAATGTCTTAATATGAAACTTTCCATAAATAAATCTAGTTTATAAAAATATCATCATACTTCTAGAAGTATTTGATAAGTCAAAAACCATGCCTTGACTTTATCTCTATTGCCCCTAAAAGCACACAGGTAAACAAGCAATGGGTAAATATTTAAAGTGTACTATCAGGGCAGCCACCAAGAGGCCGTTTCCCAAGCCATCCTTCAATAGTGAAGGCAAATCTCTGAGATTATCTTATTTTATACCTCTTATTTTTAAAATACCTGTTGTTCAACCAAACAAAATTATATCTAAAACTATGAAAGATTGATTGCAGAAAGAGATAAATGACACTGAATATTTGTGGTTTTAAAATTTTAATTTTATTTTTAATCGTGAGCTTGTGAGTGCTGGTGTATCAGAAATCAGAGGTATTGGATTCCCCTGGAGTTTCAGAAATCTACCTAAAGTGGTTCTGGGACTCAAACTGAGATCTAACTTTGGAAGAGTAGAACATGCTCATAACTGTTAAGTCACCTCTTAAGCCTAAATATTTTTTGGCTAACATTTGTAAATTTTAGCATATCAACACATGACATTCAAATATCTTTTAAAGGTCTTTGAAAGATTAAGTCCCTTAACTGGAATAAATCCTATGGGAAACACAAACCATAAAGAAATTTCTAGTCTGATAGCTCTTTATTGGTGATGGGAGGAAGGGAGGCTACTCTTGGACAAATGACCACAGTACCAATGCTATGGGGCCATGCATTTGCAGGGCTGTATTGTCGGGGGTGGGGAGTGAGCAAGACAATGGAAAACATGAACCAAACAAAGCAGAACATCAACAGCAGGCAAATGTAGGGAGAGCAGCTAACTGTTCACTGGACATTCATGTTAAGTCTCCAATGGTCTGGATGTCTATTTTCACTCCCTGTGGAAAATACACAGGGATTGAAATTCTGACTTCCCATTTATTGAAGGCATGCCAGGTAGGGATTCCAAGGTTAGCTAATGCGAATGCATTGTTACCAATTGTAACTAAGAAGAGAAACACTGACCATCTCTGGTACTTTGTTTACCAAGTATCTCAGGTGTCAGTGTTGGAGCCACTCACTGACTCATTAGGCTGGAGAAAGGCCTCTCTCCCAGCAGGGAGCTGAACCCATTCCAGCCGGCTTGGCTGCCATCTCCTCACCATCTGAAGTCCTGACTGCAGCTCTTGGTCTTGCTGGTGTCATACCACACACTGTCTCCAAGGATAATCGGCTAGCCTTCCCGCCGCTTCTTTTTTCTTCAGTCTCTTATTGTTGATTTACACTAGTAAATTAAATTATTTCAGTTCCCCACACACTACTTCAGTGTTGCAACATTCTTTTTTTGTTGTTTATGGTTTTACATTTTAAATTAATACGTAATAGTTATGTCATTTCCCTCCTTCCCTTTCTTCCCTCCAGTTCCCCCAGTGCACTCCTCCTCTCCTCCTTTCAATGCATCCCATGTTCCCCCAGGCTCAAATTTACAGTTTTTTTTGTCTTTGGTAATTATTGTTACATACATATATGTAACATGTATGATGTCCATATATCTGTATGTAAAGACAAATATCTTTATCTATATCTATCGTCCTGAGTTCATTTTTGCCCTTTGTTCATACATGGTTTCGTTCAGACCACTTTGCATTAGACAATCAGGAGCCTCATCCCTTGGAGATTCTAATTCTTCTTCTTCTAGAGATCATTAGTTTCCTGTAGTTCTGTTTTACATTCTTTCTTAAATGGACATACTTGAGGGGCTTTAGATCGTGGATTAAGAGGACTGACTGCTCTTCCAGAGGACCTGGGTTCAATTCCCAGCACCCACATAACAGCTCATATTTATCTGTGACTCCAGTTCCAGGGGACCTGACATGTTCTTCTGACCTCTGATGGTAACACACATGCGCACAAATATTATGTACACACAGGCACAATGTCCAAACAAATACAAAAACAAAAACACTCTTGACCTTCCCAATTGTCTCCATTTTCATGAAATGAGATCACACATCATGGTGTCTTCATAAACACACCACCAGCTTCACATAGAACATCCTAACCTTTTTCCGTGCACTCTGTCCATTTGCCGTCAGGACTGAACATACCATCCTCCACAGTTACTCATTTCTAACACACTGACCTTGCCACTGAAAGGCTACCCAGCATCAACAGAAACTCCCTTTCCCCTTCAACTTATACATGTCAAGAGTTTCACAATGTGTCATAAGGAAGTTTAGGTATGTGCGTATACCTGGTCAAAGTTTTAATGATGTCCCAAGACTGTCAAAATTGAAACACAACTGATACTCCTATATAATCATGAATACAGATCTCACCTGTTGTTTCTAAAGCCAGAGAGTAATCATAGAGCCATCCAGCGTTTGTCCAGAAGCACATGTTTACAGACATCACAAATTAGCCCTGCAATACTCACATTTACACCCTAGACATGTATGATAAGCCATAAATCAACATCCTTGAGAAAGCCCCATCTCTCTTATTAGGGGCAATACTGAGATACAGAACCACTGGTCTGATCTCCTATCTCTGTCCTCTTCAAAACTGTCTTCTATGTCTCTAATAATCATCTAACTAAGTTGTAATCCCCTGGCCCATTCTGGTGAGGATGCACCTTCATCAAACACCTTGTGGGAAAGTCACACCCATATGGCCCTAATAGCCTCAGGTAAAAGAGTAATACTTCTTTGTAAGTTAGGTAAACATTCTTCCTTGACAAAGGCTTCCAGTTGCTTCCTTTCATAAAGTGGGTCTGGTGTTTGCTGTACCAAGGATGCTCCCCGAGAAAAAGAGAGACCTCTCTTCTTGTCTAATTTGCTTTTGAAAAATATTCAATTATGTTTCTACTTTAATTCTCTTAGTAATGAAAAGAAAATGAGAAAAACAAACATGTTTGATTTGTCTC
>NW_026067920.1:13054958-13099958 GCF_014885135.2 Alexandromys fortis | reverse complement strand
ATGGTTCTATTACTTCACAACAATAGAAGCCCTAACTAGGACAGTGGGCAATTGTAGCTGCTATATGAAATTAGCCTCAAGTAGTATAAAATGAAGACCACATGACTGAACACTGTGCCTTTACACATAAACGAGGTGTCCCCCACATGACCTAATCACTTTCTACAAAACCTTACCTTTTAAAGAGTCTATCCATCACCACAATGAGGATCAATTCTCAAATGTGTGTGCCTCCCCAAGATGGCAAGTTGTTTACATTTTATATTAATGAACTTGGGTCTAATTAGGTATCTATCTGAATGAAGCTCTGCCTTCGTCAGTTTGCAACTGAAATTCTAATTACTAATACCACAAAAGGGACCTGTAGAAAGCTTTTTAAATTTAAATCCTGTTCTTGCTATGCCTCTAGCTTCTTTCCTGTGGAAAATGAGAAATCTTTTTTTTCTACTCTCCCCCATTCTCTTTTGAGATAGGGTCTCATTCTGTAGCCTTGGCTGTCTTGAAACTCACTGTGTAGACCAGGCTGACCTCGAGCTTACAGAGACGCACCTGCCTCTGAGTGCTGGGATCAAAGACATGCACTACCATGCCTAGCTGGGAAACAGATCTTTCCAGTCATTTCTTCCTGCCCCTTCCTGTCTGCACCACAACATTTTCTCAGCACACCACAATTACCCTTTGCTCGGGAATACAGTACTCCTTTCTCAATCCAATCCGAATGCATCTACCTGTTCTATGCTGCAAGAAAGGGGCATTGTTATAGAAGAGTGTTAAGAGTTATGTATTTCAACCACCCTGGTATAATTAGTTCCCTCTATTATATTCCTCGTCCAGAGACTGTCACTGAGAACTTCTGGAGTGGGTACCATGAAATCGCATCGTGGCAAAAGGCAGCACTTTATGCCCAGGGATCAATTCTATGCTAAATGCAGATTCTAACTCAACAATAGACAAATGGGGAGGATGAAAATCCCAGAACGATTTCCCAAATGATTGTAATGTTTTGGTTAAAGGGATTAATTTGAGAGAAGTATGAGTTAAAAGGCTTCAGTTTAGATCTTTCTCCACTAAAACTTCTCAGCATAGAATAAAGCCCCACATCACCATTTATTTGATCAGTTTACCCATTTGTCTTCCTAAACTCTGAAGTGTTCATTCTGCAATTACACAAAACAAGGTTATCATAAAACAAAGAGATACAAATTCCCCCTTCTTTCCCAATAATTTCTTCTTTGAAACTATTCTATTTAGATTGCTGACTGTGGAGCAGAGGAGACCAAATGGACAAGAAGTTAAAATTTGAGACACAGATCCATATGCAAAGAATGCTGTCCACAATAGGCTGGGTGAACATAACTATAATGGAAATACACAATAGCAGGTCAGAGTCAGCATGCAGACCCACCAGGGAATGAGATCTACGGTCAAGGACTTCATCCACTCATGGTCCTTACACAGTAATACAAGATGAGCCTGGATCTGCACTAACTAACGACAATGCATTCAATACTACTGCCCTGCCCTGATGAACCACACACACTGCATTACAAAGCTCAAAGACAATGCAGTCAACCTTGCATTTGTTTTATCACTGCTGTGTGTCCAAGTCCATTACCACGAACAGAAAACTCAACTTGATAGAGTATTGGAGGGTGAGCCACAGGGTGTCACTACTAGGAGGTGATGGACTTCTGGAGGTGGGTCTTGCTATGGCCTTGGGACCATTTGTGATGTACGGAACCACAGTCTCTTCCTCACTCTCGTTTACTTTCTGTCCCTGAAGTGAAGAGCTTTGCTCTCTGTCCCCTACTCATGTGATTATGCAATGCCTTATCTTAGGCTCAAAAGCACCAGGGGCTGAAATCTCCAATAGTGTAAGCTGAAAGAACCCCTCTTCTCCCGCTATCGAAGTACTAACCAGCCCCAGCCCTGCTTAGCTTCTGAGATCAGATGCCTTTGGATGCATTCAGGGTAGTATGGCTATAAACAATCTCCTTTCTCTTTATAAGTGAATTGCCTTGGGTATTTTGTTACAGTGACAAACAAATGGCATGGCAAAGACTGTCTGAATGGTTAATTGATGTATGAAAGAATATGCTATATGATCAAAAATCTGGGAAGCTCAAATCAAATGAGAACATATTTGGGGGCACTAAACTCACACAGTGAGAATGTAGAGAGTATCAAATTGGACAAACAAGAATTCTTATCTCCTCTGGCTTGCAAATGGAAATTAGGGCTTTGGGTCATATTATACTGAAGGCAACCAGGGAGGATTAAAAGTGAGAGAAATTCTCCCAGGTTTTGCTTCTGCCTCCCTCCCATTCTTTGGGGACAGGGGAGATCAAGGACACTCTGCAGCTAATTCCAAAGGACTCTTTGAACTTCTCTCCCTGGCTGTCAACTTGCCTACAAGATGAGGGAATTTGGGACTCCCTTTCATAAGCTTGCAGGATCTACTCTATAGATAGGCGCTGCAGTTGTTCCGATTAGAAAGTCATAGCCACCCCTTGGGTCTACTGCAAAATGCCTTCCATCTGTGTATACAGCCAAGCCCAAGAGGGTGACCTTGTGGCACCAGCTAAGTTGAGGCCAGAACCTTAGCAGTTGATAAAATAGAACTGAGAAAAGAGATGTCTGTTAATGAGAGACCCGATAAGCCCTGTGTCACAGTAATTATGAGAAATACGGGACACAACAAAAACAAAAGAATCACCATATATGAAACAAGCATGTGACCCTCAAGAGCACTGCCAGGAACAAAGTGACAAAAAAACAGATATGGCATCTCAGGATACGTGTGTATAAGCACCGACCCTTGAGTGCTCATGCAATGAAAGCCATGGTTCATAGGCGTGTGCTCAAGGAGAAAATGAGAAAGTCAACATAGGGCTAATTTGCATATCTTTTTGTGGCAGTGAAGGGAGGGGAAGGACCAAGAAAGAGAGGGGAAGGAGGTTTATCTCTATCCTTTCATCTTATTAGAAAATGGGGATCAGAAAAAATATGTTAAAATACAGCGCATGAGAGGAGCATGAGGTACGTACACATCCACCCATTGCTTATGCTTGTTGGTTAAATTTTATATGTGATCTTTAAAAAGTACACTTGTTTTATGTCGAAACATAAAAATACATTTACTATATACTTACAGTATGCTAGGGGAATGACATAAGGGTGCTCCACAAACTGGGTAAGTGGAGCACATCTGCCATGTCAGTACTCAGAACAGGATAACTTCAGGTTCTGAGTTAGCCTGTGCTACAGAGCAAGATCCAGCCTCAAAATAAATACAAAAACAAGCCAGTAAATAATGCCTCCAGATCCCTAGGGGTGGGGATGACGCTGACACTGAGGTCTGTTTTCCCAGCTTGCATAAGGCTCTTCTGGGCCCTGGCATTGCCATCCCAGATGAATAACATAGGAAAGAAGAATCTCATGTACTCATGCCTCTGAAACCAGAGGAAAGGGCTATGCAGTAATCCACGTGTCAGCTTTCTGTAGGTGCCCAAGGAGAATTACAAAATGGTGGTGGGATGTCTCTGGCCACAAGGAAGGTTTTCCGGACTTTCACCGAGCAAGGACAAGTAAGGGTCAGGACAGAAAGCCAAGAATACCAGGTGGTGGTGGTGGTGGTGGTGGTGGTGGTGGTGGTGGTGGTGTGTGTGTAGGTTTTGTCCATATTGTGACCACACAGTGATTTGGGATGGGAAACTAAGGCTGGTCACATTTTTTTTGTTGTTGTTGAGCCTCTGTGCTTTCAAAAGGCAAATCAGGAGGAGGAAGGTATCCAATAAACCATCAAGGTCCAATCAAAGAGCCACAGTGCCTGACACACATGGATATACACCAAATCATCTCCTTTAGAGCAAATTGACAGCCAGATATTGGGTCCAAGTCCAGTTAAGCCCAACTGACTGTGAAAATAGGGTAGGTGACTTGGGTATCAGTGCAACATCTGAAAGATGGACATGAGCCATCACTCACAATATGCTTAGGCACTAATAAACATAAATTGCGATGGGGTATAGACTACAGTTCAGAAGGCTAGGGTTGCCTTCTCTCACTATTCATATGAGATTTTTCCTTTAACTATAGAAACCTGAATCTACAAATACTCAAGTCTTTTCTATAAAATGGAGTCTTATCTACATGAGGTGTATATACATCCTTCTGCACATTTAAGCTGATCTCTAGGTGACTTATAATATCTATTTGTACCAATTTTTTTTATAAATAGTTGTCTGGCTACATTATTTAGGGGATGATAACAAGAAATCCAGGTGCAAATCTTTTAAGTATTTTCAGTCCACACTAGATCACAATGCTAAGTCTGTACATAGATTGCTGGGTAAATTCTGAAATATTGCCCCGCCCAGATTTGTTTCTCACCTATCCATCCAGTTCTGTATTCTCACAGAGAACCCAAAAACTTAATTGTCCTAAGAGCAAAACTACCCTGAACCACGAACAGCGACTAATAGAATGTTTATGTTTGATTTGTACGTATTACCAGGGAGAGACTTTCCTGAGAGGAAGTGATCCTACAGTGTGTCTGGAGCTGGGCTTTCAGATGTCAGGACTCAAAAGTCTGCAGGGTGAGCTCCAGTGAAGAAAGAATGAAAATATAACTTTCAGAATACATCACAAAAAGTCTAATTGTCTTCAGTGCTGGAAATAAGGGCCCAAAGGAAGAAGGGAGATGGATGAGGACTGAGGACAAAGTTCTCGCTTGAGTCCATCAGGTCCTTGCGGAAAGGACAGTCAGAAGAGTCCTAGGATGGGGGCAGGTCTCTGAGAATGGGGAGCTGGCATTCACTAGCCTGGATGGATTCTGAAGACTCCAGGTGCTCTGGGAGAAATCTGGCCTCTACTATAGTACTGAATCTTGCGAGTCCAGGAGTTAGTCAGGTGTTTGGACAGACAACAGGCACCTATGATACAGGACATAGCAGGGACCTCCGGTGGCCAGAAATCTTGAAGGATATGGAACGTGACAGCTGTCAAGAGTAAAGACTCTAATACCACGGGAGGCTACAAAGAGGCTGACAATCATTTACAGTCCATGGGAGCCAGGGTTCTGCTCCCAAGAAAACACGGGGCCTTTAGCAGAGTTGGCTGGATTCTGTAACAAGCAGACAAAAAGCCAGAAGGTGGCAAGGAAAAGGTGCCCTTCCCAACAATCTGATGCTGCAGGAGTCCTTCCTCTCTTGGGTTAAATGAAACCTGGTCCTACCATCATGGGGAAAAAACACTGGCTCATTGGGTAATTCCCAAAGTAATGGGATTGTGAGCATCTCAAAGACCAGAACGTTCCAAAAGAAGCTCAAGTGAAAACTGACAAGGACCACAATTCGGATTGTCAGGAGCCACTCGCTGAAGGTAGTGTTCCCAAACTAAAGCTAAGACCCCAAGCAAGTTGCTAGAGGTAAGAACTAAAAGCAAAAAACTTTCCCACTGGCTCTGGAGGACTAACAGCTCCTCAAAAAAAAAAAAAAAAAAAAAAAAAAAAAATTCACTGCCACAGTTTTGTCACCAGGTGGCGAAAGTGTTCTTTCTAACTACTCAAATTTTCACAACAGTCCAGGTCACACTCTGGGCACTAGCAAGTGCTCTTCTGTGTGAATATCTCATTAACTTCTAATAGGCCAGAACTGCATTATCCAGAGATGGGCAAAAAGCAGAAGTGACACCCTCCGACTTGGCTTTGACAGAATGAAGAAAATACACCCAGGGATCGAACCCAGGTCTGGTCTAGAGCTAAAAGCCTTCACTGGTATGGAATCCGAACACACACACACACACACACACACACACACACACACACACACCCTTGGCTACAATGACCCTACAATGGAACTACTCTGCTGGATGTCTTACTACCTGGAGGGCACACCTAGAATGAACTCAGTCTCCTTTTTATCCATTCTACTCTGCTTCCATACTCTGTCCTTGATACTGACTTATTAAACTACTCACACACTTTCTCCCACAAATATGGCTGGGAGTAACAGTCTATGTGAGTCACAGGGTGAGTCCATGGCTACAGAAAGGCTGGCAGGCACCCCACACTTTGTTTTCTGATGGACAGGCCTATCAGAGGCGAGTTCTGCTCCCTCTTGGTGTTTCTGTCTCCTTTCCATGGGAAGGTGGTGTTTCCCATGAAATAGAACATCATCCCCCACTTCCCCTCAAAGTCAAGCAGCAGCAGACAGCCACGGGGCATTCAGCCTGACTGTCTGTACTCTTCAGAGAAGGCATTTCTGTCATTCCTCGTCCTCCATGCTCTGTCAGGGAATGGATTTGCATAGAAGGGGACTTAATTAAGAACCGTCCCCAGAAGCTGTCAGTTTCCAAGAATTTGGAAGAAGAAACAAAACTCCATGGACTGTACCGTAAGTTCACAGAGCAGCCTGGGTACAGAGGTGAAGTGGCGGAGCCTTATTCTTAAGCACCAAGCAGTAAGTTTGTAAGATCCACACCTGCCAAAGTCTTTCAAACCTTTGTGGGAACAATTTCCTCAGAATATTTCAGCTCTTACAGAGATCTGCTAGAGCAGTGAGGAGTAGAAAATGCTGGTGGTGTTCACATGCATGTTTAACTGGTAGCAAAGGGCTGAGTCACTGAGAGGAACAGAATACAGCCAGATAGCTTCCTCTGCTGTCAGCTCAGACACGGTGCCTGCAGACTGATGGACACCCAGTCAGAACGGACGCACTGATAGAAAGTATGGCACTTCTGGTGTGCCCCTACCTACTGTTGGCAAGGGCCTGCCTCTTTGATTAGCCTTGCCTCCTCTCTGGACATGGCAAAGAGCAAGTGGGGTGAGTCTTTTCAATGAACTTCAAGGTATCACCTAATTCTCCTTCAAATATGGCCAGAAGCTGGGCTCTGAGAAACCTTGAGAAGCTCCTGCCCGCATTCTGAGGAAATAAATGCTCTTGCTACCTACCAGGACCAACACAGGAAGGTTGCCAGCATACCAAAGGCCACAGGGCTGGATATAGGCAGTCAGAGTCAGAGCCCCAGCTACCCGCCTTGGGGACCCTAGTTGATGCTGAGATGTTTATGAAAAAGCTAATAGTTAATTTACTCACTCACCGATTCCTAAATTAAGTGATCTGTATACGATCAGCTACTCAGAGCCCATGTGTATGACAGAAGTCCCTCTTGTAACTTTCACTAAAAGCTTTCCTAGAAACAAACAAAAAACCTGGAAGATCCAAACTCTTAAGAAATCCTTGGGAGAAGGAGGCAGAGGGTTTACTAGTCATGGACTATATAAAGGAGTAAAATCAAATATCTTTCAAGGAGTAAGGGTTTGAAAAGACCTGTGAACCGACCCCACTGTAGGGAACATAAATTCAATTCAGGGATCGCTCAGGTAGGAAAATGAAGCAGTGAGCTAGATGAACAGGGATAGGGTCTGCAGTCAAGTGAAGAAAACTTGAATGCATTAAAACTGATATGCATATAGCTACACATACACACAAACACACACGCGTGTGCGCATGCACACATGCAAAACACAGCCCCATGCTTCCTTTTGTCATTCTTAGTGTGAGATGGCAAACAATGGTCATCTTAAAGAAATAATGATGACAATGTTCAAATATGTGTTCCTTTGCTTTGAACAGAGCTGGCAGGGCCATAGCAGTAGGGCTCACACCCATGGCTCTTCTGCAATCCGGCGTGGATACCACCAGTCCAGCTGTCATGTTGAAGTCCACCCAAGTTCATCAGCTGTCAGTTATTGAGTGCTAGAGCTCAGAGCCTGCTGACCATCTGCACTGCTGTCCTTTTCCTCTGCCCCAAGCAAGTCCCCTTCGGTGGCATTCCCACACGTGTGAAAAGAGTACCAGCAGTGTTTTCAGGTTACCCAGTCCTTTTGTCTGAGATGTTACCCTCTATGCAAAGGAGCCTACAGGGCTCACTTACCCATAGAGAAACCCACTTTTGCAAGCAGACATACAAAAACCATTAACCTGTGATCGAACCATTAAAGGGTGTCCCTCCTCCTTCCCTAGTATCCAGGGGCGAGATGATCTTATTTTCTTGGCTTCCTGGAGAGCTCTGGAGCCCAGAAGTTCTGCCAACAGCAAGAAGCTGTCCAAGCTGAGACATGAGAGCACAGTTTATCCCTCAGGCCACCCGCCTGTCTTCCTCCAGCCAGAGGGAAGGAACAGCCCTGTCAGAATTCTTTTTGTTTTCCAACTCACCCACATTGCATATCTGTTTGCCAGGCTTAGCTAGGTAGCAATAGGTCAGTGCAACAGTGTTCAGAGCAGTCTTAATCCACATGAGAAGGTATGTGTCTCACTGGCCACACCCAAGGGAACTGAATACAGCTCTTCTACTGTCTGAGGGAGGAGGGGCTGTGCCTCCAAAGTGACTGTCAATTCCCAACATACCAAAAGTAATTAATGAGAACAGTCACTTGCTTGAAACTAATTTGATGGTATTTTGCTTGAAGCCTTCTAAAACCACAGAGAGATCTTTGTAAAAGGCACCCAAAATTTCTTTGAAGGTAAGACTAAGGGGGTGTTGGGAAAGCTGGGCACATGGAGGATCTGTGTGATTTGGATGTATTGTTTCAGAACTGCCCAAGGTGTGGCAGGCATGGAGAACCAACTAAGAAGGAAGATCATTTTGAAGTACTCTGATCTTTATTACAGAAAGGACAATAAAAACAGCTGGTGGTCAAGGGAAGCCTAGTGGTGCCTACCATGGGCAACTTTGGCAAGAGGAGCCTTCGAATGTATCTGAGGTTGATTCCTGGATCTCCTGCCTGGGAGCATTTGAAAGTTGGACTTCAAGGGGTTTCCTATTTAAATTTCCCAATTCAACCTCCAGGGCAAGAAATCAACACAGGAATAGGTGTATCTACTTTCTCTGGCTATTTCCCCCAACAGGATGGCAGGCACTATGCAGGGTCCACTCATCCAGCACCATGCACCAAGGGTGTGGATTGCCCAACTGCACACAGTAGGCTTTTCCATCCTAGTTTCTATAATCTGTTGCCAGAAACATCTTTTACACGTCTTGTGGTCTAACGACCCATTAACTGAGACTACAAGCATATGCCATTTTTCCCTGCTTTATTACTTGAAATTATGTTATTAGGCTTCTGTCTGAACAACAGTTGTATTGGATACACCGACCAGATTCATACTTGCTTTTCCTGTTTATTCTGTCTTTATTGCACAGTTGTTGGTCTCCAGGACAGCCTGCCCATGGCAGCTCTGCATACAATATCCTCTCCGGCTGCCCCTTCTGCTGAACATCTTTCTTCTGTCCCTGTGCTCACTAGTCTCAGAATAGCATGCGTGTAGACACTGATGATTTCTCCCTAGACTGTAGACTCTGGGAGAAATCAAGAGACCTTAGGTTTTCTCTACTCTGCAGTAGAATGTCTCACTCCTTTATCCTAGCCACATGTCTGCTTCTTCAGACTTACTTGCTGACTCACTAAGCTAACTCTTCATCAGTGTCTAGTTTTGTACTAGCTACTTTTCTTGTTACACAAAACAACAAACAAAAGCAATGTAAAGGAAGCTTATTTGAGTATAAAGTATATAGTGTATCGTGGCGGGGAAGTCAAGGTTTTGGAATGGGAGATGGATGCTAATGTAGCTTCCTCAGCCAGAAGTTTGGAAAGAGATGACTCTGGTATTAAGTTTGACTTCTCCCCTTTTTCTTTTAATCATTCTGGATCCCTATTCCATTGGATGGTGCAGTCCACAGTCAGAGTGGGTTTTTCCTCCTTCTGGAAGCCTCTTATTGAAATGCCAGGAAGTATATCTCTTAGGGGATTCTAAACATAATCAATGAACAGTGAAGATTAACCATGGCAAATCTACTTCTGCTAAACCCACTTACTACTTACTGGACAAAAACTCCTATTTTGGCATTACTTCATTAATGTATGTCACACCTGATTCCTTTACTTTTTAAAACATGGCAAGTAGCTGGAATACATTTCTATCTCTTACCTAGCTATTTAGTTTTTGCATCCATTTTTAGATTCATCTTAAATATACTCATGACTCTTTTCAGAATCTCAGAGAGGTTCAACAACTTTGCTATAGGCTGTCTCTCACTTATAAGTCTCCTTCTTTCCCTAATTAAGCTTTATTTAGAGACCACTCACATTTCTTGGAATGCTCTTTGTGGTGGTTTTAGTAGCCTAGGTGGAAGGTGCATTTTCTCTGTGTGTGCTTGCTAAGGTTGGGTATCTTTGGTGTCCGTTAAAGCCGTTAACTTGAGAAAAGCAGAAAAGCTTGTTGTTTTTCACACCTCTTGGGGAAGAATGAACTCACTTCCACATCTATAAGAGGGCGTGAGTGGAGAAACTGGAACCACACAAAGAAACCCCATGTCTTTTTCTCCTCTGAACAGTGCTCAGGTTTTTTGAGGGACAGAGCCTGGCTTTATGCGGTTAATATTGATCTAATTCCCTTCATGGCTACATAGACTCATGAGACTAGACCAATAAGAACTAAGAGGAACCAACAGAGTCTTTCAGAGAGCCACCACGTCAAGGCAGACTTTGCTGTATGAATTATAATTTCCATCTTAAGGGATCAATCTCTTTTACTTTCTTACCATCTCAGCTATCCTTCTCAAAAGAGGTTCCTTTGGTTGAGCCTTTTTATGCCCCTTTTAAACTTATACATAAAAGGCTCAGTTCAAATGGACTCTTTTGGGTGGTAGTGGGAGCTCGGATTGGTAGAGTCTACAGATAGATCCATAGCCTCCAAGAGGGTGCCCTTGAAGGGGCTTATAGAACCTTGGCCAATCCTCTCTTTTTGATACCAGATCTTGATGAGGCTGGTTCTACTCTACCATGTCCTCCCAACATGATGTACACAGCTCCTCTCTACTAGTCAGAAACAACATGGCCAACTGAGTATGGATTGCTACTTCCAAAACTGTGAATCAAAAAAAACAAAACAAAACAAAACAAAAAGAACCTCTGATTTTCTTAATAGATGCTCTCACTTAAATAAAATACGTACAAATATCATAGCCAGAATTTTATTTTTACATCACATCCAGAATTTTGTACAGTTTGTAAAAGGTAGAATTTTGGCCGTCTTCCATTTTGCCATGAAAGGAACGGTCTCCCTGTCTTTAATGCTGCACCATTCTGTCATAACTGGAAATGTATCCACAGAACATTTGGAATTTTGGTCTTCCTCCTTTTCTACTGTCCTAGGGATTCTGAGAGAACTCACAAGGCCACAGGCAGATGCCTGACATCATCCCTTTCTGCAGATTCGAAAAGCAGCCCATGTCCTGGCCGCACCCCAGTGCCCGACAGAAATAGAATGAGAAGAGAGATCCAGCTGGCAGGATCTCAGCCTGGGAACACATGAGCATGAGCAGCAAGAAGGACTTCCAGCTACGTGGTCAGAAAAGTACTGTGAAAGATGTTACCGAGCAGGCGGGCCTCGGTGGAGAGCCATTAGCTGACCGTGGCTATATTGGAACAGTTTTTTTCTGTCCCTTCAGACCTCTGCCCTGAAGCCTCCTATCATTTAAAAATAAGCCATCAGCAAGAATTGAGTTGATTACTACTAATGCCGAGTAATAACAAGTAAGAGTGACTCTCTCCTCTCCACTCAGAGCTCCCCAGCAGGACCCTCTGGATATTTCTGATCACAGTGGCCCTGCTTGTCAACTAGAAGGACGCATTTGCTTCTTACTGTGTCTCTAAGATCTATCCTGGTATCTGGCACATAGTAATCGAAACATTTTGAGGAAATAAATGCAAGGGTTGCTTTTATGTTGCAATGTGTCAAATATGGAGATTTTATCTGAACAAAAACACTTAAAACACAGCTCCACAAATCTGTCCTTGGTGATTAGGGCATTGTTAGGTAGAGGCCCCAGGAGATCTAAGCTGCACCATGGTGTTGCCACACTCAAACCTTCAGGAGCACTCAGCTGAGCATCCACACAGGTGCTAAGAATAGGACTTTCTCGATGTCTGTTCAGAGCTTCAAAAGCAAACTGTTCTCAGTTACCCCATTCTTTCTAATGCTAAGAGATATTCAGGGTATTGCTTGCTTTACCTGCCAGCAAACAAGACAGCCCTGAAAATGTCCCAGGACTCTGAATGTAGCAGACAGAGACTCACACCTACACGTCCACACTCTATGAACTGTGTGCACACAAATAAAGAGACTGTGACCTAATGGTCTGGGATCTGAGGATTCCAGGATTCCTTCAGAGGACAACAGGCTATAAGGCACTGAGTAAGGCACTTATTTCCTAAGGTGAAACTTCTGGACCAGGGTATACAAACACAACAGCTGCTAAGTGGAGACGGAGCCATGCGAAGGAGCAAATGGCTTACTAAGGCACAGTGGTGCCAAGCCTGTTCCTCCACAACTGTCATCTAAGAACCATCCTATTTTCGCAGGAACTAAGCATCTGCGTGTTGACACAAACCTTTCACTGGCTGGATATTGGCACTAGATAAACAAATGCTATAGACATGAGCTAACGATTGGGAAGCTTCAGCTGGATTTGATTGGATCCCAGGTAGGTACGGTCTTCTCCAGGATCTTGCCTATGTCTTGAGACCTAATGTTCTGTGATTGACAGATTGGAATCATTGCCCTTTGCTCTTGTGGAATGCTTAGAACTAAATGTTTTTTATTTCACTGCAACTCAATAGTTCATAACTTTATAGAGATAGACATTTATGTTATTTTGAGTCAAAATATCATAAATTCGCATAAACAAGTGTTTGGGTAAATGAACCCAATTATTTATTAGGCATAAATGTCATTCAGGTGCCCAAGTCTGTATAAATGTTCCTTTTGTACAGTTAGGTAGATTTAAATGCCATTCTCACTGCCACACACAAAATGCTACTTGCTCAGCGAGAGAAGATAGTAATAACATTGTTTTTGGCTAAGCAATATCAGCCAAAAGAATATAAACACCATTAGACTGAAAATATGATTGATTTTGTTTTACTGGCACTTATCCAAAATTGCAACAGACATCTATTTAGACTGAAGTTTCTGTTTCAATTTTCATGTGAAAATATTCTTCTCATTGATGGAATTCTAGAAATGAGAATTTTGATGCAGTTAATAGCAATTTAGACACTCAATCTTTCAGAGAGGAAGGGGGAGAGAGGGAGAGAGAGAGGGAGAGAGAGAGAGAGAGAGAGAGAGAGAGAGAGAGAGAGAGAGAGATTGCTTTAACTCAGTATCCCTCATCCAATTTGTCTGCAGAAACAGAAACCCCACAGTTCTTTCCTACTCAACAGGTCTTGAGCACTGACAGATGGTCCATCAAGCAATTTCTACTAATAATTCATATTTTCTTTTCCAAAGACAGACTGATTGCCAGTAGAACTTCTGATTGCTGTGATAACAGTGCTGACACCTTAAATTGATACTATCCAACCAGAAGCAAAGAAACATGAAGTGTTAGCCATCCAATATGGCCTTACTTCAGAGAGCCCCATGAGTTCCACCAGCTCAGCTAACACTCTGAATGTGGCTACAGACTCCCATTTAGACCTTAATGAGTTCCTCAGAACCAGAACTCCCACAGTGGGAACAATTTTATATAGATCAAAATAAAACCATTTCCTGTTAATTCAGTCAGCTTCTTCAATAAACGATTATCATCATGGGGGGGGCAAGTTTAAAACTCAATAGAGCAGCAGAGTCGCCTTCTAGCTGTCTGTGACTTGAGAGCACAGTTATAGAAGCAACATAAAAACTCCATAGGTGGCACTCACATAATGGAACTGACACAATTAGATGGGCCAAGCTGATGTTAGTGGGCCTGGAGTTATTATTGCCTTTTCTTGTGTCTTCTTCACAAATACTTGCTTCCTTCATGTAAATATGTCCTTTTCTACTCCGCTTGTCTTGTTTGTCCTGTATTCTCATTGCCACAAGGTCAATTCTGGTCATTGGCACCCTGTGCTATAGACTGAACTGTATCATGACTTTATGACCAAGTCCCATCAAGTCCCAACCCTTTTATCTAATAATCTTACTGCATTTGGAGATCTAGAAATTGAGGGAGGAAATTGAGTTTAAAAATGACGTCACTGGAATGACAATCCAACAATATTGGCATCCTGGCAAGAAATTTGGGACTTGGGAATTAGCAAAGAGTGTTTGTCTATCATGTGTAAAGCCACTGATCCAATCCCCACAACAACAATCATGACCACTAGGGAAGAAGGCAAAAAGGAAAAAGAAAAATAAACTTTGAACATAAATATCCAAAAGAAAGAGCAAGTAAAGACCCAGAGAGTAGACAGCCCTTATAAGCCAAGGAAAACAGCCTAGATGGAACCAACCTTGTCCATATCTTGACCTTGAATTTCTAGCCTCCAAGGCCATGAAGTAATGCATTTCCATGTCTTAAGGCACCAAGCTTTTTATTTTAATCTTTTTTTTTTTTTTAAAAAAAATTGGTACTTGTTATGGCAACCCTAGCCGACAAATATTCCTAGGAAGCACAAAGTACATGGAACTTGTTCTAATCTTGGATGTCTGCTGCTGTCATAAGCTGAAAACACAAGACACTTGATATATAATCAAGAGGCAGTGGAAAACATTCTACTACTAATCTAGCCCCCCCCCCCCACTGATCCAGGAGTCCAAATGAGATTACAGTCTCCTAGAGGAGTGAGGCCACCATCGAGCTTGCTACCACTATCACCTTGTGGTGTTTTGCTGACTAGTAAAGTCTTCTACCAATATGTAGCCATAAATAGTAGGTGTTTTTGTAAGGGTTAAGGTACCCAGAAAGGGGAGAAAAAGGAGGGATGAGACTCTGCAGCAGAAGGAGTGGGGAACATGTGCCCAAGAATGGGGAAGCACAGGAACCAAGTAAATGCCGATCGCTTCCAGGAGCTAAATGTCCCACACATCACAGGCAGCTGCTGGCAGCTGGCAGCCCCAGAGCTTCATCTGCTGCTCACTTCACCAGGCATTGCTAGCAACTTCCTCTGTCAGGAAGCAGGGATCAGCCTGTTGAGGTTCTGTATCTCCTCAGGAAAGAAAACCCTTCTCCTCGGAATTGTCTCTAGCTCACAGCTCTGAACGTTACAACTATGTCATACAACAGACTGATGAAGAGATGACATCTCTCTCTCTCTGAATACTCAGAGCAAATATGTGACCATTTGCAAAGTAAATATCTCTCACTGCCATCCACAAACTCCATGGACTTGAACCTGACTGCATTCTTCCATGTTGATCCTTTGCAGGACCCTCCCCACCAGGTGCTGGGTCCTTGTACAATGTTGAAAAACAACAGCCAAAAGGCACAAATGACTTCTATTAGCAACACCAAATAGAATATACGACTAGACATTTACATGATACCAAAGGCAAGGAGTAAGCAGAACATCATAGAATAAAACCTTTGTGCAAACTTTGTAAGAGAAATCACATAGTTAAATTTATGAAACTTTGCAATATACAAATGTGTGACATAGTTAAACCTATGAAAATTTGCAATATACAAACGTGTGACAGCCTAGCATGTGTAAAGACTGCTTGAAAGTTAAGAATGAAAAGTCAGGCTGGAGCTGGCTCAGTCAGTTTGCTCTGCAAGTATGAGGATAAGAGTTGGGATTCCCAGCACTCACATGAAAGCCAGGTGCACTGGCATATCCTGGCAACTCTCATGCTTTGGGCAGAGGGGAAGAATGGAGTCAGAGGGTCTCTAGAGGTGACCAACCGGTCTAACTAAATCAGTAAGTGTCAGGGTCAGTGAGAGACCCTTTCTAGAAAACAAGTCGGAAATCGACCGACTGACTGAGGAGTTCACTACACATTGACCTCTGGTTCTATGCATGTATGTATGTATACACACACACACACACACACACACACACACACAGAGAGAGAGAGAGAGAGAGAGAGAGAGAGAGACAGACAGACAGACAGACAGACAGACATAGAGACAGAGACAAAGACAGAGAGTATGAAGAGTCACTTGAAGAAGGGAGATGTCAATATGCTAATTTCCTGAGTTTTTTTGTCACTATCACCGCCTCCCCCAGAATATAAAAACACATTCTCTCTCCAATACCAGTTTTGCAGTCAGAAATCAAAGCAGAGGTTGCCCTCCTCCAAGAGGAAAAGACAGCTCCCTTGCTTCTAGTGCTTAGCAATGAATTATGAAAACAGAAGTTTGAGTTCTCCTGTCTCTGTGATTTCAGGTGCAGGGATGGCTCCTCTGGGAAGTGTTTCAACTCTCTGTTTTGTAGTAAAATAATTTCCTCAGCTCACCTCACAAAGCTCCTCTAAAGTGCCATGGAACTCTATAAACAGAGCAAGCAACAAATGTTATTAATTTAACAACAACTGTTTGCTTTGACTTTGTAAGACCCTGATTATCTTATGAACCCAAAACACTTAAGGGAATAGCGCTGGGAAGCCAAAACATCTGGAGAGCTGTCTGGCAGCATCCCCAGGGTACAGGAGGCAGTTTCAGGGTAGTGTTCTTGGCTCTAACATATTCCCTGAGTTTGGGTCCTATGGAATTTTCACCTAAGTGCTTTCTCCAAAGGGCCGAAGCCAAACCACGTGGGACATCTGAAGCTCTACCCTGATCATGAGCCAAGGGGATAATCGATCCCTCACCTCGCAGAGAACAAAAATGTTGTTTCAGTCACGCACCTGAATAGCAACCAGTCCAAATAGAAACCCATGTTTCTTGACCAAATCACAAAGCTGGTTACACAGTTTCCACGCTATCTGTAAATCAATTCGTCCTGGATTGGCACTCCCCTGTGCTCCCCGTGCTGGGATCCACCCCTCTTTCACTTGGGGAGTCCAGAAGTCCACAAATTTACCAGAGATTCCAATTCCAAAAGACCTCCTTCCTGTCTTCCAACCTCTGCTTCAGGATTTGCAGCTGCAGGATGCCCTCTGCTGGCGGGGGGGGGGGGGGAATGTCTTGGGCGTGTTAAGCCAAGGGCCAGGGGCAAACCTGTGGAACCCAGGTTGGGATGTGTGCAAATGCAGACGGAAGTCCCTTTCAAAGGTTCCCAACCCAGAGGCAGACTTTGCACCCTCACCATGCCCAGCACACTCAAGGAGGGCAGAGCTCCAAAGCAAACCTAAGTCCTAACAGGCCCGGGATGGAGTTCAAGTGCAGAGTAAGGCTTAAAGCATGAGCAATGGGGTAGAACTGCTTAGTTTGATACAAGAATTTGCTCGTTGTTAGCTTCCCCGCCTTCAGCTCGTTATTTAGATCTTCTCTGTCTCAGGTGCTTCTTCATAAAACAGAGATAGATCACCTACCTCCTGGCCGGAAACACAGTCCCACTAAAGCACTGCACATTAGATCCTTAGCCTGGAACCCAATACTGAGGGTCAAGAGGAACAGAATTCCTTGTAGTCCTCTACAAGATTAAAACACTTTTAATCAGAAACTGGCTTCTCGATATTGCGTCCCACCATGTTTTGATAGCTAGTAAGCAAAAAAAAAAAAAAAAAGTTTTCTTTTGATATTTAGGGCATTTACTTGTTAATGTGACCACCATATCTGGGAGAATAACTGATGTATATGAATGGTCTTTTCGCAATTAGTAAATTACTAAAGACTATGTCCCTAGTGGCAGGGTAAATTACAGTGCGTTTGAAAACAGGTTGAGCGCTTCGTTTCTAAATTAGGAGCAATGAATTCGTGTTGAAATGTTGAACTTGCAGCGGTTCCCTTGGTGTCTAGTGAAACCCTTTTACAGCAAATACCTCATCAATCAATACGGACTGGCCACACTGGTCTTATAAGGACTACCCCAACACTGAAAGGGGGTGTTAAAGAGGTACCCAAACCACCACTCCCCACCTCAAAGAACCAGGTAGAGCCTTTCCTTCAAAGTGGGGGACAGGTGTCACAGAACCAAAGCCTTTCTGTCCCTTCCTGAAAGGTGCCAAGTAGCCGGCAGGCGCTTGCCTCTTACCACGAACTCCTCCAAAGTCTGGTAGGTCTTGCCCCGGAACTCGCAGTAGTTCTTCCTCTCCTTGCACTGCGGACAGCACTGGCTGGTGTCGACGTGGATGCAGCGCGGGTGAAGCCGCGGACACTCTGGCTGTGCGCAAAGGGGCCCCTCCTCCGTACACAGACAGGGGCAGGCTGAGGGACCTGGGGCGAACTTCTCCCCAATCGCATACACGAAGCCACTCTCGTCCACGCAACCCTTGCCGCGGTAGTCTGGGTAGGCGTATTCCTCAGGCAGTTCTGGTGTGGGCACGAGTTCTAGGCTGATTGCTTCCTGGGCCGCGGCGGCTGGGGGCTCCCCCTGCGGCGTGTCCCCCCGAGGTCGGACCTGCCAGTCCGAGGCCTTGACACTCCCACCCTGAGCAGTCCAGGCCTGCTTCTGCTTGCTCCACGCCTCCCGGCTCGAGAGCGCGCGGCTACCCTTACTCTTCCAGTCCCGGGCACTGCTGCCCTCGTCCCTCGCGGCGCGCCCGAGCTCGCTCACCCTCCCGGTGTTGTCCCGAGACGCGTGCTCGCGTTTCTCCTGGCCGGGTTGCTCAGGAGCTTGGGCCAGCTTCTCCAGCGGGATGCTCGGACTGCACAGAGCCACCATTAGGCAGCAGGTGACCAAGAGGGAACTGGAGAGCGCGCCAACTGCCATCGCAGAGGAGCTAGGCATCCCCTACCACGTCCCGGCGGGCGGGCGGGCGGGGAGCGCGGACGATGAGCGAGTCGCATTCACAGCCCGGGGGCGCGCCGCTGCCAGCCGGGAGTCGCCGTCCCTGCGGAGAGAACAGCAGCACAACTGAGCTCCGCGGCCCGCGCGCACCTCGGCCCCGCCGTGGCCCCCACCCGGCTCGGCACCGCCCGGGCTCCCGCATCGCTCTAGATTAACGAGCTGGACGCCAAAGGCGGGGGCAGCTTGCCCAGTGTCTGTACACAACGGGCTTCTCAGACATCACACATGTGCAGTCATATATAGCAAGGGAAGTCCAACAAAAACACCGGCCCGGGGTCTCCTGCAGCGGAGATTAGTGCTGGTGATGGTCACTGGCAGGTTGCGGAGCCCAGAAAATGCAGCAAGGCGGGCGGGTGCGGTCTGCTAGGCTTGCTCTCAAAGCTCAAATTCCGGCACCTGGGCTACCCTCCCTAAGTCGTGCCCGCATTTCCCGCAGGTTACTAAAGGGAGAATTCCGCAGTGGAGTTGGAGATCGACAAATGGGCGCACAGATTAAAGAGAAACCCTTCCTCTCTTGCCCAAGAGATTTGTGCATGGAAAGGGAGCTGGGTTGGGAAGAGCCGGGGAAAACAAACAAACAAATAAACAAACAAAAAACCCAGTGCTACTCCAGCTACTCCGAAGACCCCAGGAGGCGTTTGTAACTTCTTAGACGCCACCTGTCTAGGAAGCACAAGTCCCCTCCATTCTCTAACCTGGGCACTACCTGGCCTCTGCCTAGTTGACCCGCTCCGGGTTTCCCAAGGCTTTGCTCCCTTGCCCGCTATCCCCCTTCCTGTGCCAAACTCTTCACTAGGCGAGTTGGAGGGTGACATGCGTGCTATCACCGGCAACAGCGCTGTCTTGGAATAGCTTTTAATTCGGAGGGGTCTTGGTGATGGAGAAGCAATGTCTGAGTACTGGGAGGGAAGGTGGAAGGTGCAGGGAATAGGACTAGGGCCAAGACTATCTCATTAAAGCATGTTGTCCAGCCTTGGTAGATTTCAAAGTTTCTTTTGCCCAAAGGAGCCTAGAGCCTCAGACACCTCTGGTCACAGACATGCTGATCTATTTGCCTTTCTAAGCACCCACGCTCTCGGTGCGCACCAGTGCGTCTGACCCCTTTGCCTCAGCCTTCTCTATTAGGACTCTAATCATGCTGGCCCCTGGCTCACGGCCAACCCCAGTGAACATCAGCCTAGAGCGATTCGCCCATATTTAAGACTTGGGAGGTAGGAAGGGGTCCTCCCCAGCGGCTGGGCCATAGAATAGTTTTCGGAGGCGTCCCCATGCCCGCGGCGTGGACCTCCAACATGCACCCTCACCCCAGCGGACTGGCACCTACATACATGAGCTCAGGACGCGGGAGGGACGCCGGGCTCTAGCGGGCGCGGTCCCGGGGCTCCAGTGCCCATCCTGGGACTGGCCGGGCACCAGCGCAGGGCGGACCGCGGAGAGCACAGTCCGACCTGCGCGCTCTGCCCAGCGCGTGCACCCAGCTAAGGCATCTGACCCAGCCGGTTCATCCCGCAGCCAGTGGCCGGTAGCCTCAGCCCCGAGTCCTGTCAGTGCTAGCGCCGCCTTCCGCCGCTCATCCCCGGTTCTTGTCCCTGAGTCTCCAGCACGAAAAAGCCCAAGCCCAGCCTAGCTCTCTCCGCTAGGCAGACAAGGAATTTCCCCAAACTGAATCGCGGGGACGGGCGGGCAGCCGCTGTTCCCAGGAAGAGAGGAGCGGCTCCGAGCGAGTCCCAAGGGCCAATGGGACGCAGGCTGGCTGGGAGCCCGCACGCCCGCCGCCTGCCTCCTGTCGCAGCTGCCTGTCGTGGGGCTTGCACCCCGCTCTCTCCTCCGCTGCCCACGCTGGCGAGGCGTCGCCAACGCTGCCTACGCTGCCCTTGTTGGGTGGGAGGGCTCCCGTCGCATGCTCTGCGGTCGCCACTGCCGCTTAGCCCACCTGTCAGTGCTCTCAGGCTTGCTTTTCAATCTTTGTCACTCACTCCCCTCTGGACCTTTTATCTTGGCTTTTCTTCTTTCTGTTTATTCTTTTCTTTGAAATCCTCTCCCCTAATTGGCCCCCTCTGGCTTTGCTCTCTGTAGACACAATTGCTTTTGCAGCTGTTGGAAACGTAAACCAAACTGTTGAGTTTGGGATCGTAAGGATGTGTTACCATAGACTGTTGGGAGGTTTATTCCGTCTTTATGTCCAGAAACCCAGAGGTCCAGACAAGCAAGAGTGAGGAACTCCGAGTATACCAAGAAGCACACCCTCCGGCTTGCACCACAGAGGCAGCAGTGGCTGCTGCTGCTGCTGCTGACTTGTTCTTATGCTGGAGTGGTAAGCAAGTCCGTTAGGCCACTCTGATCTTGAACACGAAACCTGCTGCTTTTCTTGGATAAAAGAATAAAGGCCAGTGGTGTCTGTTCAAATTTCTCTCTGAAGCGGGATGTTTAAAGAAATACCTATTTCCTGGACGGTGGTTACTCGCCACGCCAAGGCTGCTCAGATAGCTGCACTCCTTCACATGGTTAGGCCCTTTGCTGACAGGGAGGACTGCCTTAGGACGAATTATTTTCTCCAACTTTATGTAGATGTGATCAGCTGAGGTTGAAATGGGGAACCTGAAGCAACAGGGCCTGGAAATTCCCTGGGAGACCCTCTCCAGGAGAGCAACCATGCACACACTCTTGTGCCTTCAGGGATGAGAAGAGCTGTCTTGTGCCTGGGGGCTGCTGCCTCACCTCCAGCGGTTCCCTGATCCTTTCCCAGTACTCCTCACTCATAACTTCTGGTGCTGTATGATGCCTCTGATACAGACACCACCACAGACTATGGTGAGAATGGGCTGGGGTTGTGATCATTTCTTTTTTTTTGATTTTCGAGACAGAGTTTCTCTGTGTAACAGCCCTGGCTGTCCTGGAATTCATTTCGTAGACCAGGCTGGCCTCATACCTCCCAAATTCTGGGATTAAAGGTGTGGCCACCACAAACTGGTGATGTTGATTTCTTAACTACTGCTTATTTCTTAGCCCAGACGACTAGCATCAACTGTTCCCGGTAAAGCAAAAATTTTATTTTAGTGGTGCTGGTCTCTTGTTAATCGTGCCTCTTTCTTGAGCCTCTGCTGACCAGAGCCATATATTCTTAGTTGAAAATAGGAAATTATTTGGAGAGAGTCTTTATACTTGCCTCCAAAACTTCACAAAGCAGAACTCCATCACCTGCATTTGTCTCAGCATCCTTATCGCCCAAGATTTCAAAGAATAGCTCATTGGTGTCTGAGCATTCAGTGACTTTTCCAGCTCAAAGTCCTTGTACAATTCTCTTGAAAACACCATGGTCAGGTCTTTCACAGCAATACTCTCCTGTAGAAATGTACCCTTTTAGCAATACCTCCCCTTCAACAATACATCCTTACAGAAACATGCTGTAGGAAGTCTTACAGCCAGTGGTTACCCACCCACTGGGGTGTGGCCTCTTATACTATATAAGCCCGATGTAGAGCTTGTATTGGCTCTCTTTTTCCAGCTGCGGGATTCTGTTTCTGATCTCCATGCAAGCAGAGGATTCTGAATCGTGAGTCTACTCCTAAATAAATAACCACCTATTTCTCAATTCTGAGCTAGTGTGGGGTTTCTTTTAAATGTCCTTCTTCATTTTACAGTTTCTAAGCTAGCCGGGTGGCCAGGACAAACAAGAGGGCCCTCCTCCTCCTACAGAAATACTCCTTACAACAATACTCCTTTACAAAAATACCACATGACTACAATAATCCCTTATAGCAATACCCCCCTTACAACAATACGTTCCCACATCCAGCAGCTAAACCAAGAGAACTTTGCCACCACAGAAGGGATTTGCCACTCATCTATTTCCAAAGTAGTACATTTCTGTGGTCCATCGTTCTCCCTGTATCCTACCTTTTCTTTATCTTTTTTTTCCATTTTTCTTCCTCTCCTTTCTCTCTATCCTCCCTACCTAGTCTTTTAGGTTAGAGAGTGAAGGACAGCAACAGAAAGATCTTTGTCAAGGAGTAAGGTGGTATGAGTTTCATCAAACACCACCAAGTGTTGCTTTGAAACATGGGGCAATTACCCAGTCTTGCAGGGTTCATTGTGCCTTTAAAAGGAAAAATAATCAACCGTGGTTAGGAACCTCTCCGTTTTGGGAATGGAGCACAAACAATATTGCTTCACCTGTGTTGGACTTTAGCCCAGTTTACTTCTTCCTCTTTTCTCTCTTGATTCAGGAGTTAAATCAGTCAGCTGCATTATAGTCCTATTTTAGTGACCAGGTTGAGAATGTGTGATCAGCTTCGGGGTAGCCCTGAGCAAGAGCCGTGCACGTGGATTCTAAGCAGGGTTCAACTTTGCCTTGAAAGGTGGGTCACCTTTCTTGTCCCCTTAGGCAAAATTAATTCTACCTTCTGCTTCTCCATCCAGGCATGGTTTATGTCTCTATTACAATCTTACAGCACTCAACTTTTTCATAGCTCCAGGGTGTCGGTACTCACCTAGGAAATATCATCTTACTAAATGACTGGACTGTGTTTCATCCATCTTTCTATCTTTAGTGCTGAGGGTCCTAACAAGACCCCTTGGGGGAGGAACGGAAGTAATCAGGGAAGTGGGAAAGAAGGGAACTGGAGGAAGGGCTAAGCATTACTTCAGTTCAGTTGCCATCTGGAGAGGGCAGATCATTCCTGGCTTCTTATGGAAATTCAATTCAGTTGGCTGTTTGTGCACTAACAGTACAAAGCTTCTTCACTCAAATCCCACTCCCAGAAGAGTAGAGGCACAGTGGTGACACAGGACACTAGGAGGGGTTTCTCTTCACGCCAGTTCCTGAGCCTTCTTCATCTGCTTCTCACCTGTATGTCTTACACTAGTGCCCGGCTATAACTGGATTTCATGTTTGTTGGCCCCTTTATGGGAGACCAAACTAACGGAAGTATGGCTGAGGAAGGATACCTTGATGGGAAACAGGATCCTGGACACATGGAAGCAAGATAAGGTACTTTGTGAGTGAAAAGAAGTTAGAAGGATGAAAATAATCCAATACAACAAAATCATCCACTAGAACAGAGGGTGTTGGGTATTGGTAGATTGACGGTAAACACAGGTGGTGTGAAATGAAATACAGAGTGAAGTTAAGGTGACTGAAAATGGCCAAGGAAGGGAAATGTTCCTATGGGGTCTGGCAAGCAGTTACATGGAATGAACACACACCTTATGACCTTTCCTGGGAAGAAAGAAGCCATTTGGGTACACAGGGGGGAAGGTAACTTAGAAGTAACAGAGGGGAGACATGTCTGGCTGCCAACATGCCTGTCCTTGAGGCTGGCAAAGTACAAAGATGCTGCCAAGGAGAAAGAAGATCTCTGTGAATTCATGTTCTTTGCTCATGGTGTAGAGCAAGAAAAGCAGAAAATCAGAGGGCTTGGCTAGTGTCCTGCTGATTGCCAAAGGTTTAGGCCCAGATAATAAGAGCTGTCCTCACTTACTTTCTGACAAAGGCACATTCAACGTGAACTCTTGGTATGAGCCAGAGAAGGAAGGTATATCAAATGTTCCTCCTCCAAATCCAGGGGAACAAAAGCCACTTTCACCTGAAATTAGAGTAAGCACAGTTTTTGTGGCTTAGGGTGAACATTGACCATTAACTAAGGCTAACGAGTGAGTGAGAGAAACCACCGTCATGTTCAGACGGCTTTTTATGGATGTTCACAGAGCATGCCTGGCTATTAAGGGAGCCACTAATTAAAGTTCTGCTCTGGAGTAGGCCACCAGTCGACAGAGAAGCAGCTCTGTAACTGCTTACCCTTTTGATACATGCCTGGGGTTGAGAGTTACTGTTCCCTGGGCTGACCTGCTGCACAGGCTGCCTGATTACAACACACCTCAGGGACTCATCCTTTCTGCTAGGAGGCCAAACGTCAGCAGCATCTGTTCAGATAATCGAATGGATGACTCAGGCTTTTTTTCAAAATTGGTTGCAAAAGCTTGCTGGGTTCCCAGGGCTTCATTTTAATATATTGTAAATTAAACCAATGTGTGAGCATCACAGGCATCAATATTTACAGGCAGAAATGTTTTTGAAAATAATTATTATGAAAGACGCTAACTGGTCTGAGCATATTGGTCTGGAAGCACTGTAAGAGGATTGATCTGAATTCTTGGGACTGTCCTGGCAGGTATAGTATTCTCATAGACAAGGCCCTGTGTGTATCAAACAGAGGTAAAAGATTTCAGGTGCTTCATGTTTTGGGGCTTCTTTGTTCCTGGTCTTCCACAGAGCAAGGTATCAGATCTGACTGTGATGCCATAGGAGATGCAGTGTTTATGCCCTGTATGTAAGAGTGAGAGAGTATTTCCAGGTGGGTTGGTGGTGAGTCAATGGCACGCGCATTTTTGGTAGAACCAGGTAACCGTCTCCCAGAAAAGACTTGTCCCTTTGACCTCGAGCTGATTGGCTTCCAAAACAATGCACAGTAAGGCTAGGAACTTTAAAACCTTTGTGTCATTCCCACTTTTCTGGATATCACCAGATCCTTAAGCAATGATGTAATCTGAGGGTGGCTGGTGTTCTGTTTGTAAGTGACAATTCAAAGTGCAGAGTGCTCTGATCATGCCTGATGCTCAGATACCAGGCTGCAGATGAGAGCTAGGATAATCAGTGCTTGTCTCATAAGAATCTAAGGCCCAACTGGTATATAGAGTCGGGTCTTTGCCCTAAACCATCACAACATGGAGCCCAAGTATGAGAAGCTTCAGGTATTTGGGCTATAAAGGACAACAACAACAATAAAGTCAGACACATGAAGTAGAAGCAGAAGGTGTGGGGAGTGCAGAAAATGGTGGCTCGTAGGTGCTTAGAATGGCGACACTAAAACCCAAGGGAAAGCAGCCAGGAGAGCCTGGTTTTGAAGTGATGCTTTCCAGGTCATCACACTGATGAGACTGCTTGCAGATTCCTTCTGCTCATAGTGATTTCCATGGTACTATTGATCTTTTGCAGTTGGTACTGATTTGAGTTAGCCTGGTTAAAGACATATAGAACCCATCAAATTGCTCAGAGAGCCTTTGTTTCCTAATGGAAACTTCTGAACACTTTGAATATGTTACATATTTAGATGACTTTCTGTATCTATGTAAAGACTGGTTCTAAGGCTCTACCAAAACACAAAAGTCTTATGCTTGTATTTCCTCTTTCCAAAAGGTGTACTAATATGTTTAGAACATATACACTTCCTCTAATACACTTCAAATCATCTGTTGATTACTAGAACAATGTAAATATCATGCAAATAGTTGATGCATTGTTTAGGGAACAATGAGAAAATATCTGTACATCTTAGTAAAGATGCGATTTCTTTTCTGAATATTTTTATTTATTTTATTTTTAATTACTTCCTACATGTGTGCTTCGTGTCTTCCTTGATGGGTATGTGCAAATGAGTGCAGGTGCTGGTATAGGCCAGAAGAGGGCATCCCAGCTAGGATTACAGGCAGTTATGAGCTTCCCAACACTCTGCTCTGGGAACTGATCATCAAGTACACCTACCTGCTGAGCCACCTCTCTAGCCATCTTCTGAATATGTCTGCTGGACAGCTGGTTGAATCTGTGGATATGAGTCCATTGTGGTAGTGATTGAGGTATGGAGATTAGAAGTGATAATTATTCTGTATTAGTAAATATATATGTATTAGTAATTATAATTATATAAAAAGAATTATAATTACTAATTAGAGAATAATTAGTTATTATTTTTTTTATATTTTCTAATTATTCTCTAATTAGTAATTATAATTCTTTTTATATAATTATAATTACTAATACATAAATAAATATATAATTTACTAATCTCTTTGCTTTAGGGTCCCAAATTCCTCTTCTATTGCTCTGTTGATTACATTTCCTACTTCCATGTCATGTTCAAGATAGAAATCTTTTGTTGGATTCTTGAGGTGTTCAGCACCTAGTTTCCAGCACAGTCCAATGAAGAGGCTGCACAGGTTCACCAGAGTTTGAGAACAGTGGAGCTTCCCTAGTCACAGTTGCAGGCACTGGACTATCAGCCTATTGTGGCCTTTCACTCTAGCCTTTGCATAGACACTAGATTTGGTTTATTATTTTGGCAATTACCACGCCACCCTAGAGTAGGTTAAGTAACCAGTCCCTGCTGCATCAGAGATTGGGTTTACTATTGATCACAGGAGCACCAACCATGCACGTAATGGCTTGCTTTTAGACTACATCAGTTCACTAGCTCAGTAGTGTCCACTTAGATCAGTGAAGAAAATATGCCGATGTGTTTTTCACTTGTTTGGTGATATTGTAAGTTGAGCTTATTAGCTACAAATTCTTCAACTTCAGTTTGCCTTATAAAGTCTTTTTGTTCTTAATTTTTAAAATTTATTTTAATTACTTATCTTTAGATTAGTGCCCAGTCTTGGTGCATCACTGTTCACTATTGCAGACGTAGTAAGTACTGTATACTTGAGTCCTGCTAAATTTATTAAACATATTTTTATGTCTTCAATCACAATTAACCTCATCTTAACTTTTGGCAGAGGCAAGAGGATCATGGACTTGAGGTCAGCTATGTAGCATTGGCAAACGTCTTAAGAAGTAGTTGAAGCCTGACAAAGCTTCTGGTTTAACCCTACATAGTGAACTTTCCCAGGGGGGTATTTTTTTTCTTCTGTTCTAGGTTCCTCTTCTGTTGGAAGAGGATTCTCAGGATCTTTTACGGACCAAAATATTGCTTGTGTGACACATAGCTGTGATTTCCATCACCATTCTTACTTGACTTCTAAGACGTTGCATACATTTTCTGTTTGTTCATGGGGAAAGTTTTCCCTCCATTCCTGGTATTTTGTGAAACTTTTATCCCCCATTTTGTTTTTTTCTTCTGTTCTCCTCCATTTCCTCCTCCACTTCCTTCTTTGCAATGGGGTCTCCTGACTGCTAAAATTGTGTCTGACTAGTTATGGCCAAGAATGACCTTGAACTTTGGATCCTCCTAATTTCAGGATTGCTTTTTCTGTAGGTACCTGCTTTGTGTTCTGCAATTTATCCCTTTTGGGTTTCTCTGAGATTTGTAAATCTGTGTTCTGTTGATTTTAATTTTGGGGGAAATTCTTAGTTACTAGTGTCAAACCATGTGTCTATCACTTCCTTTTTCTCATTTTTCTTTTTCTCCCTTTCTTAAATTCTCATGGGTATATAACTTCCTTGGTTTTTATTTCTTCCAAATAAATAGTTTAATTTTCTTGAACTGTTCTCAGTCTCATTCTTCTTCTTTTTTTGATGCAAGACACCCTTAAACTTGTTCCTTCCCCTTGTGTCCTCTGCCAATGAGATGATGAAAGGCATTATTCATTTTTGTTAGTGTTTTTTCATCTTTATCATTTTTAAGCTCCTTTTGAGGATTTCAACCTCTTTACCTCTAGTACTTACATGTTGTTGTCTTTATCCAGTGTTATCTTTCCCATGTCAACACTGTCATTTTAAATTCCTGGAAAGTAATCATCTTTTCCTGTTTGTCTCTGATGTCTGCTCTCTGTTCAAATTGTGAGGTTACATCTGATTGTTCTTTACCCAAAACAGTTATCTCTAATTAAACAGGGTCTCCCAAGGGCAGGCACTGTTAAAAGGAAAAGAGGATGTTCAGATATCTCAGAATATCTGCTGTTTCTTTCCCTTTGATAGAAGCAAAAGCTGGGAGCAGCTTCAGAAAGTAAAATCATAAAAGTTGAGACACCCCTGGGTGATAGGGTTCAGCTGGAACTTTGGAGGGCCCCTTGCCCACACCCTATCCAGCAATGACAATCACAGTTCATGTTTCACCATCTGCTCAGTTCTCATGAAAATTGGAAGGTAGATTTCTGCTCCAATAAATTATAACTTTGGATATCCTCTTATCTGTCTATTTTATTTGAAGATCAGAGGTCTGCTTTGATTTTGAACTTAATCCCCCTCCCCCCAAAAAAAATCTAAATAGAATTTGATTTCATTGCTTGAGCTTTTCACTGTAAGAGAAGATGTCTGGTCTTTGACATATGGACCAGAGACCAGACTCTCTAGTATCCTCTGAGTAATACTGTTCAAGTATTACCATAGCAACCTATATCTTCTAACCAATATAATTGCATTCAACTCTTTCTTCCTTGTTTCTCAAAGACGTTACAGTTTGTCCATTAGAAGCCTATTTACGCTCATGCTTAGGTCTGGCAAGCATCTTCATTCATAGACTATGGAGGGTGGTGCAAGGATGTGTCCACAATGGCTCTGAGACAGGGAAAACCAGGGCTGGTACTTACTTGAACCATCTAAAGATGCATTTTTTCCCCTCTTCTTAGTAGTGTGGAACTTGTAAAATTTAGGGGCCGGGTTAAAGGCAGCTCATGCTGTGTATTCTACTGGAAATGGAGACAGCACAGAAGAAAATTCAAACAAGAAGACAAATCAACTCCTGATAATGTTTTGTGGGGGCTTCTAGACTCACATATGTGTTTATCTCTTCAACTGCTGGGTCACCTGTAATCAGTATTTTACTTTTCATTCTATTCCTCTTTTTCTTCGTCCTCTTCTTTACTCCCTTTCTCTTCTTCCTCTCCTCTTCCCCCATGTCTTCTCCTTCCTTCTCCTCTTCCCTCCCTCTTTTCTCTCTTCTTTTACCACTCTTCCGCCCTCTCCATCTCTTCCTTCCTCTTCTCTCATATGTTTCCCCTAATCCTCTTTCTCATTTCCTTTCTCCTTTTCTTCTTTTCTCCTTCCTCTCCCAAGCAGATTTGAATTTGATTTTTTTTTTTTTGCAAATACAAAATACACAGCTCTGGTAAATCAAATGCTTCGTTAAATTCACTAATTGAATTCAGCGCTGCCACAGCTCAAACAGTGGCTGCTGAGACTATCTGCAAACGTCAAAATCCCACCGTAATGATTAGACTGTAAGTGGATTTGGAGCCTATCTTCACAGTCCTCAAGCGTGGTCTCTCACTCAGAAAAGGAGCCACTGCCTTTTCTGCACAAAACTTTCTTTCATGCCGTCCCAGTGGCTCTGCCTGTGTGCTTTCAGAGGCAGAACTGGCCTGAATTGTGCACAGAGTCCCCATTGCCAGCTTTGCTGCATTTTTTTTTTCTTTCTGGCAGCCCCAGCTTCCAGTCAAGATTTCTGGACCTTTTCCAATTACAACACCATTTAGAAACACTCAGCATATTCCAGCCTTGAGTAATGTACTGATGTATTTTAAAAGAGAAACTGTTCAACGGACCCTCAATGTAAAATTCTTTTTATCTTAATTTTACTTAAACATGTGCAAATACAAAACACTGCATATCCTTAGGCTTATAACTGCTAGACAATTACAAAAATAAATTTACAGATCAGATGTAGAATAAACTATAAAACCGATGCCATTGAAAGCAGTTACACTAGTTAGGAAGAGGGGGAGGAGAGCGTCTTCCTGAAGCCCCATGGCTCCACACAGCGAGGGAGGCCCATGTCTCTAATTATTCTGTTCCTTGGAGCCCAGCACTGTCAGAAGATTCATGCCTGGTGGGGTCTGGATCCTCCAACATCTTTCTCTATTTAAACTATCTCAATGCTTCATTAGCAGGGCTTCCCATAAAGCCAGTGGCCTCTATTTAATACGACTACAGCTGTTATTTATGAAGACTCACTGCTGGCTCTTACTGAGTCTGTGGCTATTAAAATGCCAAATCAGCATAATAATAAATATTTTTGAACTGTAAGAAATAAACTCATATGATGGTTCTCATTAGATGATCATATAAGAATATAGAATCTGCTTATGTCATTTTAAACCAACTTTATCAAGAAACAGTTCACATGTAATGTATGTAGTATACAATGCACAGAGTGTATGGATTAATGCATTTTAACCAATATACTTATATGTGTACTTAACACAGATTTTATGGACTTCAATGCAGTTTAACCAATGTTCATATGTGTGTGCCTAATACACTAGTCACAATATTTACTGTTACCTATTCAGAAATTTCCCTATTATATTTTCAAGACAGTTCTTTATGTGGCTGCCAACCACACCCCACACATCCTAATCGCCAAGAGCCCCTTTCATTTTGCTTATGGATTCCATCCAGAGAATCACATGTCTTTATACAATGTCTGATGTCTGAGCCTTTTCACTATGATTCTGTGATTCCTCCTATGCCACATACCCCAGGAAGTTGTTCCTTTCTTTTAAAAATGTTCTGTTTCATGGCTTTACCATTTTTTCCCATCCCATTTTTACTACCAGGACTGAGGCAGATTGAGCACTTTTTACATAGATAATTTTGTGAATATGGACTTTCAGAAAATTGAATTATTGTGCTTATGGTCTGAACATAGTTTTATAGGACATTTCCAAGTTACTTCTCAAAATGTCCGTGTACTTTTGATGCTTCTACCAGAAGTCCTTGAACGCTCCCACAGTGCCACATCACGTCAGCACCGATGTCAGTAATTGCAGATTTAACCTCTCTAGCGGCTGGGAAGTAATATCCTAGTGTGGTTTGTAACTGTGCTTGACTTTTGACTAACCAATGTTGACACTTTCTTATGTACTTTTGGCCTTTCATGCCATATTCAGTGAAGAGTCTGTTCACAGGTACACGTCTGGAAAAATTGGTTGCCTATCTTTTGTATTAATTAACTGGTGTTTATACATTTTGGATCAAAATCCATTAAATTTTATATTTACCTTCATTTTCATTAGTTTTAGAAAATTTTAAAGGCTTCAACTTTTTAAACATTTTCTTGAAAAGTAGCAATTTTTATTTAATAAATTCCAACTTATAAAACATTATTTCTTCACTGATACTTTAAAAATCCTTTAAAAACTACTTTTTCTATTCTGAGGTTGAAGAGAGTTTTTTCCATATTTCCTTTGGATATTTTATAAGTTAGTTCTATCTATCTATGTATCTATCTGTCTAACATCTATTTGTCTATCTATCTATCTATCTATCTGTCTGTCTGTCTGTCTGTCTATCTGTCTATCTATCATCTATCTATCTATCTATCTATCTATCTATCTATCTATCTTTATGTCTATCTATCATCTATCTATCTATCTATCTATCTATCTATCTATCTATCTATCATCTATCTATATCTATCAGTCAATCATATGTTAGTCTATAATTCATCTATCTATATGTCTATCTATCTTTCTGCTTTTATGTTCAGATCTACAAATTGTTCTAAGCATCGCAGGTGTAAGGAGATCCAGGGTTGATTTATTTTCATATAGGCATCTGCTAGTCCTCCAGCACTTTTCAATGGATGATATTCCTTTCATAACTTTTCAAATTTACTATTCTGTCTTCTAGATTCCTATTCTGTTCTATAGGTTTCTCTATTGACAAATACATATCCTATGTTAAAGTATATAATGCCAAAGTTAGTAGTTTTTTTATTGATTTTTATTGAGCTCTACATTTTTCTCTGCTCCCTTCCTCCCTGTCTCTCCCCTCCTCTTCAACCCTCCCCCAAGATCCCCATGCTTTCAATTTACTTGTCTTTTTCTACTTCCCATGTAGATTAGATCTAAGTCTCTCTTAGTGTTCTCATTGTTGTCTAAGTTCTCTGGGATTGTGATTTGTAGGCTGGCTTTCTTCGCTTTATGTTTAAAAATCACTTATGAGTGAATACATGTGAGAATTGTCTTTCTGTGTCTGGGTTACCTCCCTCAAAATAATGTTTTCTAGCTCCATTCATTTTCCTGCAAACTTCAGGATGTCTCTTTTTTTTTTTTTTTTTTGCTGTGTAGTACTCCATTGTGTAAATGTACTACATTTTCATTATCCATTCTTTAGTAAAATTTTCACTGGATATGGGTGTCATTGTGTGTTTATTTGTGTTTGTGAGTGTGTGAGTAAAAATCAACGTCTCACGGTACGTGTACAGACACACACTCAGGCACACAGACATTTACAATTAAAAATTGAAAAATGCATATTTGTTAAGAAGAAAACCTTTTTTTTAGCAAAGTGCAGATGTTACCACAGCTGGCTATTTGAGTGAGATGTTGCTTTTTACACACTTGAAAATGCCTTTAACACCAGTTCTAAGGGATCTAATTCTCTGACCTCCTCCAGCACTAACGTCTTTGCCCTTACAACTGGTAAGGAAGCTAGTATTTCTGTAAAATGCATTGTTTATAGTACATGTGATCATATGAAAGGTGGTCACAACTATTTTTAAAAAAAATCAACACTGGAAAACAAATGACTGAATCAACTACGGGTGTTAGAGAGACATGGTGGGAATGAAGTTGGATGTCATGCACTGCACACATTTTCTACACATGCAAGGAAGACCTACCTACACAGTCATTTCTCTGCTGTGTTCTTCAGCAAATCTCTCCAAAGTGGTTTAGATTTGGATATGCGAATCACCCATCTAACTTAACTAATTACTTAATTGGTTCTAGAATTCAAATATCTTCATTCCATGGACCCTGCTCTTCAGAGAGGTGGATCTGATGGTTGTCCCACTGACTGTCAGGTTTCTTCTCTTGAACATTCTTCATGATTGTTACTCCTTTATCCTGGAATTTTGTAGTTAGTTTTGACATAAACTCATCAATTTGAAGTACTTAACCAAATGATGTCTTTTCTTCAATAGCCCTAATATATCTATCCTGATATAGCTATGATGTTTTATCTGCACATACTATAGGCCATCTCTAAACTTCAACCTTGAATTTCATGTACCTTCTTGAATAAATATTTGTTTGAAGTGATGATCTCTTTCCCCACACATTGCCAGTCCCTTGAGATCAGAACCCTTATTTGATTCATCTTTATTTCATTCTCAGAGCCAAGAACCTCATATACACAGAAGGGTTACTCTTTTTAGAAACACTTTTTAGAAAATCAATTTATTTAGTAAAATATAAAGTACTATCCCACACACTCTCTTTGTATCATTTGTCATTTTGTGTCCCTAAAAGTCTATTTTTATTGACAAAGTTGCTTTTCTAGCCTTTAGTTACTTTTAAACAAATTATAGCATATTCAAAAGCAGCCATTATTAGAAATGATAATGTTATTTTCTTTATTATATTGAACATTTGGAATCTAACAAGAAAAGATTAGTAAAACTACATAACCACTCTGTGTGTGTGTGTTTGTGTGTGTGTATGCATGTATGTATGTATGTATGCAAGCCTAAAAAGATATGATCCAATGTGGAATTTTACATAGCTTTTTATGTTGGCTTATCTGTGTCTTCTAGTTTATTTGCAATGACTCTCTACTACTCTAGTTTAGAAATTAACACCATACCTAAGTGAAACCATATATAAAAGTATCAGAAATTACTGCCATAGGATGCTTGGGGAGTTGTGGTTGCTGATCAGTTGAGTGAAAGGATTTCTAAGCTTAAGTGAAGTTCTGCAGAGAGGGTTGAGTAACAGTAAATAAAGCAAAAATACCAATATTGATCAGTGCCACATTTAATACTATGAAACCCATGAAAATTATGACCTTTGTAAATCTATTGAAGTTCAATTTCATGAGGTGGTCATGATTTTTAATAAAGGATGAGGTTGACATGAGATGTAGAGTTGCTTTTTTTATATAGAAAATATCCAGGTAAACTACTAAAATGCTAGTTCTCTCAATGGCATTTCTAAGTATTCACTATCATTGTATTGTTATCATTTACTGTTCCTACTAATATTTTATTTCACAGGGTCTGTATTTTAAATAGAATGGGATTTGCAGTGTCAGGGATCAGAGAGAATTAGGAATATTTGATTCTTTATGTGGCTGTCATTTATTTAACTATAAGCAGTAATTACAAACCTTTCCTCGTTTGCTTTCTGTTTCTGTGATAAACACCACAACCAGAAGCAACTTAGAAGGAAAGGGTTTCTCTCAGTTTCCAAGTTGAGGGAAGACATGGTAGGAACTCAAGGCAGGAACTGAAGCAGAGGCTGTGGAATAGTGTTTCTTATTGGATTCCTCTTTGTGGTTTGCTCAGCCTGCCTCTTGTATTACCAAGCACCACTGCCCAGGGGGGGCACCACTCACAGTGGGCTGGACTCTCCCACATCAATCACTGACCAAGAAAATGCCCCAGAGACATATCACATGCAAGGAAGATTGTAGCAATTTTTTTCACCTGAAGTTTCCACTTGCCAGGTGACTGGAGTTTATGTCAAATTGAAATTAACCAGAACAGAGTCACACATAAATCCAGGCTTTAATTGAAAAGCACTGTCTGTTTTAATTTTTCTAAAAGACGAATAGATGCTTTACACTTCATTCACAGGAACACCTAAGGGGTTCTGTTCACCTGGTCATCGTTCTTAGGAAAGAAGTGATAACGACAGAAATATCTTAATTACTTTGACTATGAAGAATGGCACCTTTTGTGATGCTCTTTTAGACATTACATTTTAAAGTAAAATTTGACCCTCTTCTCTTGTCCTGTTCAGTCTTGCCATGACTCTCATCAGCCTATTCATGTGCCATATGAAAGTGGCAGTGGTATTCTTGAAACAAACATTTCACAGGTGTGGGAATTAGTGTGAGGATTATGGGTGACCTAACCTTGTTCCACAGGCTTCTGTGTCATTTATCATCAAAGAAGTGTGGACCTTCCACCCAACTATACGAACAACAAACTTCTCCAGACTTCCCTAACTCCCTATTCTTAGTGTATACAATGTTACCTAGTTCCACCATCTCTCACCAATCGCAATCATAGCCAGTTGCTAAAATAAGATGTAACTTTATCATCTGGGTCTGAGACCCAGGAATGTAGGCTGATGGGTGCCATACCTGATGGTCTCCTGCACCCTCCTGCTTATATGGATTTAGTTGGTTCTTTTCCTGTAGTTTCAAAATAGGAAGTTAAATAATAAATTTGAGACTTTTTTGTATTGTGAACATTTGATGCTTTCATTTTTTTCTTTTTTTACACCCTGGTTTATGTCTATGTACAATATTTTGCTTTACTCTGAGCCTCCAAGAATGTTTGGGGAGAAAAGCTTCTGAGCCGCTGAAATGTCCTGGGGTCCTCTGCTTCAGGGCCTGCACACTTGTGTGTCTGCTCTTGGCCTTTGGCGAGTGTGCACATGGTGCTTTCCTTGAAGGTTCTGGTTGTTACCGAGGTTGCAGGTCCTAGGCTCCCCTCCAGAATCGGTTCTCTGAAGAAACGAGGAAAAGTGGTGATCCTGTAGATTAGCTCCCCTTTCGTTTTAAGAGCACTAGGGACCCATGCCAGCTTCCTTCCCATTAGATCACACTTCCGCTCTCAGGTTTCTTGAGTTGTTTCCCTAATGAGAATCCTGGCACTGTCACCATCATCTCCTCTCAGAATCTCTATGAGTTGATTGTTTGTTAGAACATTTGGACAGAAACTCTACCTTTCATGTCTTTTGTATTTTCCACCATTTAGTATATATACTGTACTCATGTTTTCTGCACTTTATTTTTCATTCAGTTTTATGTTAATGCTTTCATGTCTTCAGTTTTTAATGGTTTTTGCTATTTGTTCAATATTATATATACAGTATAACTATGCGTCAGATAGATTGTATGTATGACTATTTAATAAGCATCAAGAGTTACAGATTATATAGTTTGATAATTAATTATATATTATAGTGATACATGTTAAATATTAGTCATCATTTAATTTCATTACTTGTTTTTACCAACAGAATAGTTTAGCAAAAGTGTGTGTGTGTGTGTGAATGTGTATTTCGGTACCTGTGTGTGCCCAAGTGTGTAGAGGCCAGAGGACAGCCTCAGCTGTCTCTCCTAAAATGCCAGCTGACTTGTTTTGTTTTCTGAGAGAGAAAAGCCCCATGGCTTGTCAATCTCTGACTTCCCAGAGAAGATGTAGTCCAAGTGCTACTGAATATAGTGTTTGTTTGCTTCTTTTGATTGTTTATGTGCGATTTACTGAATTAAACTCAAGTCTTCATGGTTGCAGGGGAGACTTTACCAATCTAGCCCATACTTTTTTTTAATTTATTTTTTTCTTTATTTTACATTCCAATCACAGTTCTCCCTCCCACTCATGCTCCCGCCCCCGTTTAACCCATTCCTCAGCTACTCCTCCTAATGGGTAAGGGCTCCCCATAGGGAGTCATGAAAGTCTGGCACATTAAGTAGGGGCAGGATGGAGCTCCTCCCTCCCACCATAGGAAATGGTCTCCAACAAGCTAGCTCACACACCAGGGATAGGTCCTGGTCCCACTGTCGGGACCTCTCAGGTAGTCCAAGCTTCACCACTGTCTCCCACATCAGGAGGGCCTAGTTTGGTCACATGGAAGCTCCACAGCTGTTGGTCTAGAGTCCTTGAGTTTCCAGGATCTTGCTTCAGCTGTCTCTGTAGATTTCTCCATCATGACCTTGACCTCCCTTGCTCGTATATTCCCTCCTCCTTCTCTTTGATTATTTTGATTTCTTTGCTTCTCCCAGTATTTTATTTTTGTGTCTTCCAAATTTATATTCCTATTATTTTGAGAACTCTCTATTTTCCACAGTAAGAGCTGTCTTCTCAGATTATTCAAGGCTGCCTTGTGGTTGTTAAAAGTAGGGGACTCAGAAGCTAATTGGAAGTTGAAATATGTAGGATTCAAAGTTGATTGTTACGTGAGGCACATACGGGGTCAAACAATGGCACAGTCTTTAGGTGTTTCCCACTGGGCTACTTGAATCACCCAGAGGGAGTTGTTCTATCTCATGCGATGATGTGCATATATGATATACGGTCAGCCATTCTGCCATCTCCCCACAAAACTCTTCTGATTTCCCAATTCTTAGAGTTAAGTGTGCCTAGTGGCTGTGTCTTTCTGCTTCTTTGCACACCCAAGTCTTTAGCTGAGCTCTGTCGTTCCTCTTAACCTACAGACCTCTGTGAATGAGAAAAGGGCAGGAGCTAAGATCACAGGCAGCCCAGTGGACCACGGTCCCTCAGCTTGCTTTCATTTGGTTCTTTTTATTTCAGCCCTGTTTCAACAGCAGCTATACTTATATGGGCACTAAAGTGGTCATTTTATGATGAAGTCAAATCATATTTTTTCTTGGCTTACCTTGCTGCCTGGGGGCGTGCTTAGTAACCTTCTTGGCCATCTGTTCAGTAGTTTATGTACCCTGGCTTGATCTTTCATCAAAACCCAGAAGTCAAATATAATATGCTTGAATTTCTCTCCATTTCTCCTATATCACATATATGTTTAAATGAAGATAATGAAGGGTAGCCTCTCTTAATCTTTATTAAAATACAAATGTGTAATTAATTAAGAAATTGAAGATAAACAGAGCTAACAAGATGGCTCACTTGGTAAAGTGCTTGTCTCCAAGACCTGGCAACCTGAATTCAATCCCCAGAGTTTATGAGGTTGTAGAAGAGAATTGACTTCCAAGGGCGCTTTATCCACCGCTCTCCACATATACACCATGGCATGTGTGTGCCCTCCCCCACCTCCTTCACCAATAGCAAAATATGAAAAGTTTAAAATGATCAATGAAAAAGAAGTTCTTGAGAATAGGGTTCAGTCCAACTATGAACACAATATATAATTAAGGTGTAATTATAATTTGACAAAACAAGAGAAAATGAAAGTTTTAGGAATATGGAGCAGGAGAGGTGGCTCAGTGGACAAGATTCCTTGCTCCTCTTGTAGAGGACCTGAGTTCTGGTCCCAGCATCTACATTGGGCAGCTCCCAACTAACTCTAACTCCAGCCCCAGAGACTCTGGTCCCCTCTTATGGCATCCATGAGTACCTACACTCGCATGCACAATACCCATACAGATTTACAATACACCTAAATCAACCTGTGAAAAGAACAACGTAAAATCATAAGTTAGTTATACATTTAAAATAAGTTACTTGTGCTTAGACAAGAAAGTAAGCAATTAGTGGATATAATAAATATATTCTATCAGAATAAAAACAATATACAAAGCCTTGAAAATATGCAATTGTGTTCACAAGGATTTCCCCCCACATTGCTAGATATTTTATTGGATGCAACTTATTTTTAGTGTGTGTTGTTATGTAATTTCGAAAGAGTCCATGTGAGCATGAATTATACAATAACGTTTGATACTAATTCAGACAATTTGTAGACTTCATTTGTCTGAATTCTAAAAATAGCATTAATAAAATCCATACGTTTATAGTATAAAAATCCTAACTTTTCTGACAAGTATGGATTTTAAAAATATTTGTATCCAATTTCTATGAATTCTGTCTGACAAGCACCAATTTTATAGACTCCTGTAAGCTGGAAATTGTTTCCCTTCTATGGCTAAGATGACAAATGTCTGTGCAATTGCTATTTTGCAACACGATAAAGGGTCCCTTTTCTGTTAATTGCTTCCCTGTCAAAGAGAAGATAAAAGAAAGACATCAAACACCGATCACCCTTAAATACCTTACGTGACCACAGGGACTAAAAGCTTATTCACAATTTTAACAATGTGTCAAAATTTTTAGAATTTCACCCCTATTCTGGGTAATAGGTATGGTACTAGGAATAAAGAGATAAGAAAAGTTAGTCCTGTCCTGGATGGCTTGCATCTACAAAAACAAACAGTTAATTTTGGTATCAATTTGGTGGATTTTTTGTGTGGTGTTAAATGAGTGATGTAATAGGAGTGAAGGGGCCTGAGAGTATATAGAACTTGATGTGAATATCCACACTTGTCTATTCACTGCACCACGCTGGGAGCTTGCTAACAATTTTCCACCACAACAATTGAAAACACAATACTGAAAAATATCTGGTTGTCAGACTGGACTAATTTACCACCTGAATGATTTGCTTCTACTCAGCAATAATCAAGCAAAACATTCAAGATGATGCTTTGCCATGATGCTTTTGGTGACACCAACAAAGAGTGGAGGTGGAGGCAAGCCTGTTCCCATGCCAATATTCTGTCTTTCTCTAAGACTAGGGTGCAGCTGGTCCAGGCCAGGACATCTGAAACAATAGCTTATAGACAATATCCATCCTAATTGGTCAGTGTCTGTTCCATAGCAGTGGATAAATGTTTTGCATATAGTTCCTGTCCATGCTGACAAATTTGAATATCTAAAGTTAAGCTTTGAAAAAATTTTCTTGATGAATTTTAATTAAGGAAAGCTGTGAAATACTTTGCATAATTCACGAATTGTGAATGCTAAGTATAAAGGACATAAGTCTAGTGGAGTCTTTAACCATCTTCCCATTTCCTTGTTGGTTATTATTATATGTCGTTGGGAGAGACATATAATATAATTGTTTATGCAATTCCTTTGTGCATTTTAAACTCATGTTCTTTGCCTTTTGTTGTTGAAAGAATTCTTTATGTATCATGAATACTAACCCCTATGTTTTGTATATCCATTGCAAATGTTTTCTAATATTTTATAAATTCTGCTTTTGCTTTTATTTTTATTTTTCATGTTTTTTAAATTGATTTTTATTGAGCTCTACATTTTTCTCTGCTCCCCTCTCTACTCCCCCCCACCCCCTACCTTTCAATCCTCTCTCAAGGTCCCCAAGCTCCCAATTTACTCAGCAGATCTTGCCTTTTTCTACTATCCATGTAGATTAGATCTATGTATGTCTCTCTGAAGGTCCTCATTGTTTTGCTTTCTTAATGATACCTTTGATAAATACAAGATTTTAATCTTGATGCACAATTTTAATCCTTGTAGCCTGTGCTTTTGATATATTCCCTGAGAACCCAAAGTTGTGTTTGAATAAAAGGTCATAAACTTTAATCTTATTTTTTATTCTATGATTTTTATTGTTTTAAATTTTATGTCAATGATCCATCTTGTGTAAAATTTAAATGTTATGGGAGGTAGGGTTTACATTTATACATTTTTATTGCTTATTGATACCTAGTTTCCCAACTTTGTTAATTAAATGGGTTATTATTTCCTCCTACTGAGTAGACTTAGCAGATTTGTTAGACGTATGCTAATATAGATGTATGAGATTATCTATAGATTACAATTCTTTCCTTGTCTATATATTTTTCCTTATGCTTGCATCACTCAGTTTTGATTAGTAAACTGTATTGATAACTTCAAGTCCTTTAATTTATTGTGTTTCAATCAATTTTCCTGTTCAACTTCCCTGGCAATGGTGTGTGAACTTGAAGGTCAGCTTCCCCACCACACACATGAGAATTTTGAAGGGATTACAGTAAAACAGTAAAAAGCTTTGTGCTATATTGTCATTTTAACAATACAACATTTAAAATTCATTACCACATTAGATATATTTTCATTCTTTCTGGTCTTCATGTATATTTTTCTTCAAAAGTATTTTGTAGTTTTCAATATAAAATACTTTTACATCTTTAGTTAAATTTATTCCTAATTGTCTCATTGTTTGGCATCATGTTATACATGGAAACTTTTTGTGGTTAGAAGGGTAAGTTGCCCAGTTACTGTTAGCAGACGTTCCATTGGTTCTCCTTGTTTTCTTTAGTGTCTTGATGTTGGTCGGTTATTACTCAGTGTCTACTTTTAGGCTAGGGTCAGGAAGTGTTTAAGCAGTGACTTCTAATAATTTTACACACTTGTGATGTAGGAGGGTCTTCTATCTGTCTGTTGTTTCATTGGTTAATTAATAAAGAAAACTTCTTGGCTTGATAGGTCAGAACATAGGTAGGAGGGGAAGAGAGAACAGAATGCTGGGAGAAAGAAAGCAAAGACAGGTAGATACCATGAATCTCCGGCCTGAGACGAATGTACATTAGAATCTTCCCGGTAAGCCACAACATGGTGGTAAACACAGATTAATAGAAATGGGTTAATCAAGATGTGAGAGTTATCCAATATGAAGCTAGAAATAATGGGCCAGGCAATGTTTAGATGAATACAATTTGTGTGTTGTTATTTCGGGTGTTAAGCTAGCCATGTGGGAGCCGGGCGGGATGAAAAGCAGGCCTGCTAGCCTCATCATAACACACCTGTACAACATTTCAATCTACAGAATATGGCCCTTACCCACTATGTGTTCCTAGCAATTACTTGGCTAATACCAAACAAAGGATTCAGTTGCCTTTTTCAGGTGTCTTACACAACAATGACAACAAAAATAACTAATAACACTGTTTGTTTAATTTTTTGGTTTTATCTTCCTTTGTTTAATCTTACAATTTAGACAGTAATATGTTCTATACAGTAAACTATGCTACTAATGAGCTACTAAAGTAGTTTTATCATGTTTTCTTGTCTCTTTGGGTTTTACTTTGGATAATTAATCCTTACTGGAATCTTGATCCTTACATAGTTTATAGGTGTTCTTCAAGAAAAAGCTCCCTGTTGACTGATAAGAAATTTTAACTTTGTAGTTGTTCATAAGGTTCCCTGTGATCCTCATTATAGGACAAATTGATTGTCTATTATTCTGAAAATTTCTCAACTTTCATCAAATTAAACATTGCTCCTTGCTTCATTCTTCACTTTCTAAAATTTCTGTTATCTTAGCAAACCCCTTTATACATTGTTTAACACTTTATATTCTTTTCCTTTTGTGTTATATTCTAAATAATTTTTGTGGTCTATATTCTTTCTTACTGATTTTATCCTTGACTGTGTACAATGTACGTTTTATCCTAGTCAATGGATTTTAAATTTCAGTGCATTTTTCTTAATCTGTAGAAGTTGCATTACCTGTTTTTCCTAGGATACACAATCCCTCACTCCTTACTTGTATTTCAAATGGTTACTTTGGTCTTCAGACACAGGTTAAGCATTGTTATTTTCTGTAATCATTCTAATCATTGCATTAAGAGACCTGGTTTGCTGTGCTTTGTCTCTTCGTGCGTTTTGATTTTTTCTTTGACTATGTTAAAGAAAATCTTCCCCTCCACTAATAGACATTTTTATCTTTGTAGTTGTTTGTAGGATTACTGGTGACCTTAATTGTAAGGGAAGATGTATGTCAACTATTCTGAAAAATTCTTAACTTTTATCAAATCAAACATACATAAACACACACACTGTGAATTTGAAGTTAATTTTCACATCGATTTTCCCATTTACACACACACACACACACACACAAACACACACTACTCATCTCAGTCAGCAGTAAAGCACCAAGCAAGACTGTTCAGTTAAATTATGAACTTGAGATTTTTGAGTTAACAATGGCAGTACAAAAATCTCTGTATAAATCCTCGTTGTGTTTGATTAGTGAAGAGATGAGAAAGATTTTCGACTCAACCTCAGCTAAAAACTGCATATTTCCTGTTTTTTCTTTATATTTTTTCAGGATTGAATATTTTTTTTTTACATCCTTTAGCCCAAGAACGTGATTTTCTTATCTCACCTCTAAACACACCTCTCCTTTTAGAATCCTGTGAGCAGCTTTCCATGACATTCAATACTTGTTCATTGCAGAAAGATATTTCAGAACAGTGCATCAGAAATTCTGAATGGGGTGGCTGTCCCAGTGTGATAACTAGTATTATTGGATAGTCACACAATAAGGCAAGTGTCTGAGCACACCTGTCAGGGACTGTCTAGGTTAAAGTTGCTCTCTGAAAATGAGTATGTTGAAGTGGGAAGACCTTCCCACAGGGGATAGCTCCATTTCTTAGATAGGAAATTTGGAACTCACACGCCTGAACTTGTCCTCATCTGACTTCTCACATAATGTGGACAACCGCTTTAATCTCCTGCTGCATTTACTTCTGTGCTTGTTGAGAGGTGACTTAGAGCTGTGAACTTAAATAAAGTTTTTCTACCTTTAGTGACTTTCATGAAAGTATTTTATCACAGTTAAGAAACTAATTAAAACAAATTAGGTGTTAGTGGTATAAGCTGAGGTTATATTAACATCCAAGGCTTTTTAAAGATTTTATTTATTTATTATTTTTACCGTGTTGTGCCTGCACGTCAAAAGAAAGCATCAAATCCCATCATAGATGGTTGTGAACCACTGGGAATTGAACTCAGGACCCCTGGAAGAACAGTCAGTGTTCTTCACCTCTAAGCCATCTCCCCAGTTCTATTTGTAGTTCTTAAGATGTTGATTTATTAAAAGATCATTTCAAGGAGTGGGTTGCAGACAGAAGGATGGCCTCCAAGAACTGTTGATTGCTCTGCTCTTCAGATTGGTTTTTTAATTTTAGTTTACTAAGATATGCAGTTCTTACTGAAATTAGATAAAAATATGATTCTTTTTCCAATGTAAAATTTCTTTTTCTAGGCTTTCCTTGGTGTATTTTTTGTCTCAGTAGGATATCATATTACACATTTTATGTTCTTTTTTAGACTATATCTCTATTAAAACCAACTGAAACATTTAGAAGGCTAGTTAGATTTTAGGCTAAAGGTTTTGTTGCTCTGCTGATGTCCCAGTTTCTCTTTCCATGGCCTTTGGAGTACCTTCTTGAACCAAAGAGACTAGTATGTGGGGATTAAGGCTCCAAACCTGCAGCAGTTTGACCTCTCTGTGCTCAGTGAACTGAGTGGAAGTTGCCCTCAACAATGGGGCTCTACTGCCAGTAGTTGGAGTGCAATACTCTATCCTTTAATATTAGACTTGAGTGCTTAGGGACTTCTGTGGGATACCCATGGCCAACAATTCAACACAGTGCAACTCAATCCCACCACTGGAAGTCTGGTTATAAAGATGGATATTTCAGGCTCTTCATTTCTATGAGTCCTCCCAAGGGTCACTTTCATAGATTCCAGGAAGTTTCCATTGTACTAGGTTTCTGTACCCTCCCCAAATGCCACCAAGTCCAGTTATCTCTCCCAACAGCCTCTCCCTCTATCCTTTCCCCATAACCAGATTCCATTTTTCCCTTCCTCACTTGTTCCTAGTCAAACCTCAACATTTATTCTATTTCCTCTTCCTAGGGAGATCCATGCTTTCCCTCTAGAGACTTACTCATTGCCTAACCTCTCTGGGTCTGTGGATTATAGCTTGATTATTATTTATATAACTGCTTACAAGTGAATATATACCATATTTGTCTTTCTGTGTCTCAGTTACCTCACTCAAGGATGACTTTTTTCTAGTTGCATTCCTTTGTCTACAAATTTCATGATGTCATTGTTTTTAACAGCTGAGTAATGCTCAATTATGTAAATGAACCATATTTATTTATGCAGTCTTCAGTTGAGGGACATCTAGGTTTTGTCTCCAGTTTCCGGCCCTTATGATTATAGCCTCTATAAACATAGTTGAACAGTGTCCTGTCCTTGTAGTAGGACGGAGTATCCTTTGGGTATATGCCAGAGTGGTATAGTTGGGTCTTTTTTTTTTTTTTTTTT
>NW_026067920.1:13026206-13052912 GCF_014885135.2 Alexandromys fortis | reverse complement strand
GTCACGGGCAGGAGTGGTGCATCTCTTGGCTTTCATTTCAACAGGGGCATGTTTTTTGTCTTTGTGCTCCAAATCCTTCTGAGCAGAGAGTCTAAGGGATCTCCTCTGAGGCTGGACAGGAGTTTTTCCTGATACAGTCCCCTCTGCAGTCACGGAAGAACACACATTGGATGGAACAGAATGGTTTTGAAGATTTTCTTTTTCTGCCTCGTTATAGTAAGTGTTGTCAACTGCCTTCAAAGGTGTGACACGGCCTTGCTGAACTTTGACTTTTCTCATTCCCTGAAAAAGCTCACCAATTCCATTCTTCCCAAGAAATTTGTTCTCCAAGCTGGCCTTCTCATCAAACCAAGAGTCTATATTTTCAGTATCTTCTTCAGCATCCAAAGATGAAAAGTTGATAAAGTTGGTGGGGGCATCAAAAGAGTAAGTAGTTTTAACCTGTGACATTGCCCCACTTAACGCAGAAGAATCAGCTTTTTCCAGGAGTGTGACACTCTACAACAGATGACTTCTGCCCTGTAGTTAATGCCCACGTCACAGATCACCTTCTCAGGTCTCTTCTGAACATCCACAGACACTTCTCATTAAGCACCCGGCTTCGCCTTGCACCCACTTATCTAAGAAGACACAGCCGCCCGTCCGCTTCGGGACTCAACCCTATAGTTGGGTCTTGAGGTAGATCGATGACCAATTTTCTGAGGAAATGCTATATTGATTTCCATAGTGTTTGTATAAGTTGCACTACCACCAGCAATGGAGGAGTGTTACCCTTGCCCCACATCTTCACCAGTCTCTTGTGTTATTGATCTCAGCTATTCTGACATGTGTAAAATAGAATCTCAAGGCAGTTTTGATTTGCATTTCCCTAATGGCTAAGAATTTTGAACATTTCTTTTAATGTTACTCAGCCATTTGAGATTCCTCTGTAGAGAATTCTCTGTTTATATCTGTATCCAATTTTTAAAATTGGATTACTTGGTTTGTTTATATATAATATTTGAGTTCTTCATATATTGTGGATATTGGAACCCCATCAGATGTGGAGTTGGAAAAATATGTTCCCATTCTGTAGGCTGCTGATTCTTCCTATTGATGGCTTCTTTTACATTGAGAAGCTTTTCAGTTTTATGAGGTCCTACTTGTTAGTTAGTGATCTTAGTGCCTGTACTATGAAGAGCAAGAAAGGATTTTAAGGGCTTTCAATTATAGAAAGAAACCCCAGCTTCTAGAAGCATGCCTAAGGACACCTCTGGAGATGATGGGGCACCAATTGTCTCTACCTGGAACTTGCTTTAGGTGTAGCAACACTGATGATTTGGCAAAGAACTGCCCATTACCTTGTCTGCCACCAGGGCCCTGACCCAAACTGTGGACAGGAAGAACGCTAAAGGGTTGAAAACCCCATATTGAACAGGGATATCATGGCTAACACTCTTCAAACAACTCCTTCCAAAAACTTTCCTTTCCTAACATCTTCAGAGTCTCCCTGTCCACTAATGGATAGACACTAATGCTTCATGCTATGCTCTTCCAGGACCCTTCCTTGACCCAATATTATGGTACACTTTCTCTTCTTCTGTCACTTTCTACCGTCCTCTCATTAAGAACCTATCCCAGGACTCTTCCTATCCCCGTCACTCTCAATAGCATATTTTTAAAAAATATAGACAAGGTTTAAAACATATCATACAGTAGTGCCTTCCTAATAAAGGTATTCTAAGACCAACTCTCTCCCTCCATAACACCACTATCTTGTCTGTCATGCCATTCTAGATCTAAGAACAATTTCTTCATCATTTCTTCACACTCCCAGATTCATATGACCTCTTTGCCTTGATATGAGAGGTCCCTGACATCATAACAGCATCTTGCCTTACTTAGACTGTCCACCCTGAGGGATTCTGAGATAGTACCCCCCATTTTGGTGGGCCAAGCTACTGATTTCTCTGACCACTGACTTATCTTTTTTTTTTTTTTTTTCGAGACAGGGTTTCTCTGTGGCTTTGGAGCCTGCCCTGGCACTAGCTCTGTAGACCAGGCTGGTCTCAAACTCACAGAGATCCTCTGAGAGCTTAGTTTAGCTCTCATCCCAGGTGACCTGTTTTGTCTTACCAAGGAAGGAAATTGTCTGTCTTCTCTTTTTTTTTTTTTTTTTTGACTTTGGGTTTCTCTGTGGCTTTGGAGCCTGCCCTGGCACTAGCTCTGTAGACCAGGCTGGTCTCAAACTCACAGAGATCCGCCTGCCTCTGCCTCCCAAGTGCTGGGATTAAAGGCGTGCGCCACCATCGCCTGGCATCCACTGACTTGTCTTTACCTGTCTCCAAGCTGCTTAATTTAATATGTGTATGATCTTCTCATATGCAGCCTTAGCTCTGGCTGTCACAATATACTGCTCATCTCCTTAACTTTGTAGAAGGAAAGGATACAGACTATCTCCTTTCAAAACTCAATGTTCTATCCTTCAGGTCTGTTGTCAGAGGCTGCTCATTTGTTTTTTCCGCTGCCCATATCTGATATAACCACACAGAAACTGTATTAATTAAATCACTGCTTGGCCTATTAGCTTATGCATATTTCTAGCTAGCTCTTATATATTAAAATTTCCCATTTTTATTATTTTATATTTTACCATGAGGCTCATGGCCACTAGCAAGGTTCCAGTGTGTCTGTCTTTGGCAGCAGCTACATGGCTTCTCCTCTCTCCATCTTCTTTCTCCTTGCATTTAGTTTAGTTTTCCCCACCTAGTTCTATTCTGCCCTATCATAGGTCAAAGCAGCTTCTATATTAACCATTGGTAATAAAACATACTCACAGTATACAGAGGGGACTCCCACATTGCCTCCCCTTTTCTGTCTAAATAAAAAAGGAAGGTTTAAGTTTAACATAGTAAAATTTCTAGTAACAAAACAGGTATTAAGCAAGAATTATAGTTACAATATTTATATCTACGTTATGTTTTTATCATAATTAAGAAAAACTATAAGTATCTTTTCTTCAACTCCATCAAAGGTTTCAGAAGGATATAATATTACCTAAGCAGACAGGAAGTGCATTGTGGGCAACTTCCAAATCTCTAGAATTGACAGAGACATCTCACTGTCTGGACAGTCACCCAAAGTTCTTTTGTAACATTGCGGATATCCATATTCAGCATATTGGCCCATAGTATCCAGCAGACTTCTCCATGAAGCAGGAAATTTCAAAGACAGTTCCACCTATATTGGCAGTTTGTCAGTCACTTTCTTCTATGTCCTGCAGAATATCTGACAGACCCTTTCATGAAGCAGGAACCCCAAAGAACTGTCTTACCCTCTTTAGGCAGCCTCAGCAGTCATTTTTTTCTGTGGTCCTGAAAGTCCAGTTAAGCAGTTCATGCAAGAGCACTTTCTTGCCCAAATGTCTAACAAACTCCATAAGAAGCCTCTTCAATGCCCATCTTCCTCTTGAAGTAATTGCTGTTGTCAGGAGCAGATGTGTCTTATTGTCATGAAAAATCCTAAGTTTTTAAAACATTTTAAATACCATATTCTGTAGTCTTAGAAAGATTTGAAGAATACTCATCTAACTGAAAAATATCTCTATATATCTAGAAAGCATAACTAACATGACTACAAGCTTGACTATTGTAGATAATTATCTATTAACCTATATTTATTAATTATGCATTACATTTTTTAATGAGCTAGACAAACACAATACCTTAATCAAGTGTAGACAAATACATATAACAAAATTGACCTAAAATTTGTATCAATAGACTAAGAACCACACCAATCAAAGTATTCATATCTGTAGTATATCCCCCTTTAAATGTAAACAAACATTTATAAACAGTATTCGGGAATTTGGACATAGTTCTCTCCAAAGAGCTTCCTGCTTTTTGTTGAGTGAAGTAAATTTTGTGGGTGTTAATGGTAATATTTCAAGGGATCTTGGTCCATCAAACCACATTAGTCTGGAAGAAATCCAAAGGTTCTCATCCTCTGTGGAAACAAAAGAATCTCTTTTCCAAAGCAACAAATCCTTAGATCCAAATTTTGAAGTCAAGATACCTTTAAAACATATATGTTGGCTTAGCGTAACATCTCATACAATGAAATGTCTTTCTGTACTTAGCTCATTCACACTCAAAAAATTCAAAGAAAACACAATAATTCACTTTATCCAGACTTTCTGTGTATATTCCATCTTTTTGTGGCTTATTGGTATTTACTCTATTATTTTTTAATATTCATTTTATTATGTTTACTCCTTTAATCTATGACTGTATATACTCTGCCTCTTTAAAGATTTTGCTTTATTTTTAAAACCATTTACTCCAGCTGGGTGGTGGTGGCACATGCCTTTAATCCTCGGGAGGCAGAGGCAGGCGGATCTCTGGGAGTTCGAGGCCAGCCTGGTCTACAAGAGCTAGTTCCGGGACAGGCACCAAAGCTACAGAGAAACCATGTCTCAAAAAAAAAAAAAAAAACCCTCAAAACATTTACTTCCTTTTAATAGTTGTCTATATTCTTTTCTGCTTTCCAAAGCCTACATACATTTACCCAACACTGTTACCCATTTAGAGGTCTATATCTGTCTGAATCTGTCTTTATTAAATATCTGTAATTATTTGCGGATTAAGAGTACTCTTTAAAAAAATGCTAAGTGGGCATGGTTAGGACCAACTCCATGGCCCTGTCTGTTGACTCTGCCAGTCCAACATGGAGGAGGCATGTTCGCTGCCTCTGAAAACCTTGTACATTGCCCCATTCTTAGGCACACAGCATGTCTTTGTTGCCATTAGGCAAGTTGTAGCACTCTGGTCACAGACCCCATTTAAATGCTCTGTAGCCAGACCTCTCCAAAGAGTCAGAGCCATTCTGGTTGGCAAACCAGGAAACTGCTGTTTTCAAAGAAGTGCACAGTTTTTACTGTACCTCTCTTAAAGGAGTGGCAGCACCCCTGCTCACCATCAGTGGGAAAAAAAATTCGGCTACCAAAAAGCTATGCTTAACTCTGCTCTTTTGTGTCTAGAATTCCTTTCCAAGCTTTCTCAGGTTTTACATGGATTTAGTCAGCCCCATGTTGACTTGCAAATCTGTTGTCTGAGGTTGCTCAGACCTAAAATAACCACACAAAAACTGTATTAATTAAATCACTGCTTGGTCTATTAGCAAATGCATATTTCTAACTAGCTCTTATATCTTAAATTATCCCATTTCTATTATTTTATACTTTACCATGAGGCTTGTGGCCTAATGGCAAGATTCAAGTGCGTCTGTCTCTGGCAGAGGCTACATGGTTTCTCCTGACTCTGCCTTCTTTCTCCCAGCATTCAGTTTAGTTTTCTTCTCTTAGTTCTATTCTGCCATATCACAGGCCAAAGCAGCTTCTTTATTAACTAATGGTAATAAAAGGTATTCACAGCATACAAAAGGGAATCCCACAGACCACATTGGCATGCCACAAGTCAATGTTCTATCCTTTAGGTCAAGTAACTAAGCTTTCTCTTATACCGCTACCAGCATAAATTTAAAACACTATCTGTAGGCCCTGACACCTCTGTCAGGGTCAGATTTTCTCATTGTTTTGAGAAAAGGGAAGATTTTCTAATTGTTTTTGCCTGATGGGGTACCTCAGAACCTGGGTTCCGAATTTTGTTTTTCTTGCTCATCTCTCCTATGAAGAAGTTAAGGGCCCTCTGACAGCCTATGGAATAAATCTTACCAAGTCTGTCATGTCTGCTTTGTCTTTCCTCCAAGAGGCAGCCCTAAAGCCCTCTGCTCTGGCTTTCTCAGAGCTTGACCAACCTTGAAGATGGTTGTATCCTGTGTAGAACTGAATAATGGGGGCTGACTCTGAGGGCTTGGGGGCAAATGAGAGGAGCCACCCTTTCCTCTGTTGCCTGTCTTTCTAAAAGGCTAACTACAGCAATTAGGTGATGGCAATCTTTCCTCTGAGTTCTAGTAGCACCTCCATATGGGCACAGACACCTCCAAGCTCACCTTTAGTCCTCTCACTAAACTGACTCGGGACTTCTTATTACACAAGAGTTTCTGTTTTGTCCCCTTTGATGTGTTCTCATCACCTTCCTAGAGAATCCTGATACCTCACTTAATACATGCTCTCCTCTCAACCTGGCTACTCTCCTTCCCAAGGCTACCACTCTCACCCATTCCTGCCTAGCATCAGTTGAAACAACCTTTACCTACAAAATCCACTATTTTCCTGTCCCTGCTCTGTTACATCCTGGCTATATTCAGTTCATAGAGGAAGTTCATCTCTCAGCTGCACTGGCTCTTGCCAAGTGGGAGATGCCATGGTCTCCTCTGACCAGGTTATAGAGTGTGCCCATTTATCACCAGGCTTTACTAATGATATAGCTTTGGGAAATGCTTTCCCAAATCAGCCAACACCCTCACTGCACTGCCCCTGATTTCCTTTTAGCTTCTCCAAGCTTAACTCCTAAGGACTCTGAATCCCTCCCAACTGTGGGTCCTATCTTTATCAGACAATTTAGCAGCCCTAACACCTGCTGCTACAGCATCGAGCAGGCCTGGCCAGCTCTTTCAGTAGCTGCCTGGTCAGTCCAGTCATAGATAGAGAGGGCTTTTATCTTAAAAACAATCTGGCTTTACAATAACTTTGAATGCAAAAGATGTACACGTTGCTTGCTGGTGGTACAAATTTGATTGCTTTAAAAGAAAGTTTAAATTGCCTGACTCTCTTACATAAAATGGCTTGGAAATGAGGTTCTATTACCTATCAGTCCAAATTAGTTTTAAGTGTAGACATCAGGCCTTGCCTTTTCCTAGAGTTAACAAGACAGGTTTTGATAAAAAAGGAAACTCAAAACTACCATGCTATTGTTACTGACTTAAAAATTGCTTTTTACTATTCCTTTACATTCTAATGGCAATTGTTAAAGAGCTTAGCTTTTTCCATGACTGCTGGCAACAGTCAAGCCCCTATGTTTTATGGTAAATGACTGGTTGCTCCCAGGTGGAAAGGAAAAGCAACTGTTTAAGATTAAGATAATTGGATATTTCCCAAAGAGAAAGATGCAAGTTGTGAGGGACTAAAGAAATGGTTTAAGTTTTATGAAAAATGAGGCTTACAGATGATCCACATGAGGCTCAAATTTTGAAGTTAACATAGTAATCAATGGCGTTCTAATAAGTTATTAATCTAATCTTGATGGCAGGTATGGGCACTGGCTGCTAAAGCATTTTTAAAGAGTTAAATTATCATAATGGGATGCTCAAAAAATTTAAATTTTATTTGATTGTTTCCTTTTCTAGATACAGACTTAAGAAGACTTCTCATTGTGTTGAAAACATTTCTGTCCCATCTTATCTATCCAGTTCTCTTGAAAGAAAAAAGACTGTTCATGCTTCTGTCATGTTGACAGCTTTCCAGGCTTTATTTCGCTACGGCTTTAGGGAGTTATGACTTGGATCCGTTTATCACAGGTAACTGACGAGTATGGCTGTCAGTCACCAACTGAAGCTCTCCTCCTACTGCCTAGCCCTCATCCTGTTTGGGGGGCTCTCTTCATCCTCTGGACCTCCCAGGCAGCATGTCATACATCCATGAATCAACCTCACCCCTGTGAGTGCTCCCAACCAGTGAACATTCCACTGGCTGACAGCAGAACAGGGAGGCACTTGCCTCTTCCTCAAGGAAGAATGTTGCTGTTATGTGGGCCAGTCCTGCCAAGTGGAAGAGAGGACTAAAACCTTACACAAACTAGCTTACAAATTATAGCCTCCAGGTACCAGCTTCATTGTGGCATTCTCCATATGCTCCTCTCTGGGATCCGGCTTCTACCACTCCTCTGCCCACTGGGCTCTACCATTCTCATAATAATGACCCTGGTCTCTTTATGTTCCTTTAGGAGACTCAGTAAAGCAGATGCTTTGCACAGACTTTCATCTGATCTCCTACCATCACCTGCTGGCTTGAGCCCCTGCTTTGGACCAGCGTTCCAGACCTCCCTTCTCAAGCCCCCAATCATCAGGAAGTATCCAGAGGGTTATCATTGCCCCTCATCATCAACAAAAGGCTGGAGTGTTGTGTTCAAAGTGCTTCTGCCAAATGTCAGTGCTAGGGAAAAGTCCTAAACAGAAGGGCTTTGGCCTGGTAAACAAAATGGTTGTTATTAGGTAAACAGAAGGTAGGTTTCTGTTTTACCAGAAAAGTAGATTTTCTCAGCCAGGTTTCTGCTGACCAGACCCCTCCTTTAGTTTTCTCACACAAGGAAACCTAGTTTTCAGGTCAATGTAAACATCCTGTATCAGCTCAAAGGCCCCGCCCTGCTGAATATAAAACCCGCTTGCTTCTCCACCATTTTGCTTTTCTCCATCCCCTGAGAAATAGCCTTGAAAGTTTGTCTTCCAATAAACCATTCTTCCTACCCATGGAGTGGTGTAGTTTGGAGTTTTACTGTGCCCTCGATTATACCAATGAGTTTTAAAACTAGTTTTCCTGCTGGACATGGTGGCACATGCCTGTAACCTCAGCACTCAGGAGAAGGAGGCAGAGCTCCATGAGTTAGAGGCAACCTGGTCCTACATAGCTAGTTCTAGAACAGGCAGGGCTATGTGATGAAACTCTATCTAAAAACAAAAAATGCTTTTTCTATTCCTCTGAACAATATTTTAAGAGTTTTAATGGGGTTGTGATGAATCTATAGATTGTTTTTGTAAGATACTCATTTTCACAATACTCATTCAGGCAATCAATGAGCATGGGCAGTCTTTCAATCTTAGAGTGTTTTAAAGTTTTAATTGTATGCATCTTACTTAGTTACTTAACTTATTCATTAAGTTTATTTTAAATCTGTCTGTCTGTCTCTGCCTTTCTGTGTTCTGTCTCTGTGTAAACTATAAGTGGTATTTTTAAATTCTTCCTCATTGTGTTTGCTAATTTTATATAGGAGGGCTGCTGTTTTTTTTTCTTTTTTGAGGGTTTTTCTCCCCCTCCAATTTACTGAAATTATTTGCCAGCTCTAAACCTATTCTGGAAGTGTTTTCAGGGTCTCTAACTGTAGAATTACATCACCTGCAGGCAAATGTACTTTATGTTTTTTCTCTTCATATTTGAATTATTTTAGTTTCTCTTATCTTATTGGTCTAGCTAAGACTTTCAGAACTATATGAAATAAGAGTGGAAAAAGGAGACAGACACCCTTGTTTTCTTATTTTAGTAAATCCTTTGGATTGCCCACCCCCTTTTAGTATAGTATTGGCCGTAGGTTTTTGAATGAAGCCTTTATTACACATTGCCTCTTATTTCCTCTGTTTTGCCAAAGGCTTTCTTTTTTTTATTTTATTACTTTAAAAAATACCAATTCAAATTCCCACTCCTTCCCCTCCTCCCATTCCCTTCACCCACTCTCCTATCCCACCCACCTCCAACCCTAAGAGAGGGCAAGGCACCCTGCCTTGTGGAAAGTTCAAGGCCCTCCCTACTACATCTAGGTTGAGCAAGGTATACATCCAAAAAGAATAGGATACCAAAAATCCAGTACATGCAGTAGAGATAAATCCCAGTGCCACTGTCAGTGGCCCCTCAGTCTGCCCCCACTGTCAACCACCTTTAGAGGGACTAGTTTGATCCCATGCTCGTTCACTCCCAGTCCAGTTGGAGTTGGTGAGCTTCCATTAGCTCAAGGAAACTGTCTTAGTGGGTGAACCCCTCATAATCTTGATTTCCTTGTTCATACTCTCACTCCTTCCACTCTTCAATTGGACCTAGGGAGCTCAGTCCAGTGCTCCAATGTGGGTCTCTGCCTCTGTTTACATCTGTTGATGGACAAAGGTTCTATCGTGATATTGAAGATACCAATCATCATCATCATCTGACTACAGGGCAAGTCAAGATCAGGCTCCCTCTCCTCTATTGCTTAGGGTCTTAGCTGGGGTCATCCTTGTGGGTTCCTGGAAATTTTTCTAGAGCCAGGTTTCTCACTAACCCCACAATAGCTCCCTCAATAAAAATGTCTCTTTCCTTGCTCTCATATCTGTCCTTCCTCCATCTCGAATATTCCATTCCCTCAAGTTCTCCTCAACCCTCCCTTTCTCCCCTTCCTTCTAACCCCTGCCCCATGCTCCCAAATTTTGTTAGATGGTCTTGTCTGTTTCCAATTTCCAGATGGGTCAATACATGTTTTTCTTTGGGTTCACCTTATTACTTAGCTTCTCTAGGATCACGAACTATAGGCTCAACGTCCTTTGTTTATGGCTAGTATCTACTTATGAGTGAGTACATACCATATTCATTTTTGTGGGTCTGGGTTACCTCACTAAGGATAGTGTTTTATAATTCCATCCATTTGCATGCAAAACTCAAGATATCATTGTACTTTTTACTGCTGAGTAGTACTCTAATGTGTAGATGTGTCATACTTTCTTTATCCATTCTTCAGTTGAGGGGCATCTAGTTTTTTTTTCCAGGTTCTGGCTATTACAAATAATCCTGCTATGTACATAGTTGAGCAATTGCTTTTGTAGTATGAATGAGCATCTTTTGAGTATATTCCCAAGAGTGGTATTACTGGATCCTGAGGTAGGTTGATTCCCAGTTTTCTGAGAAACCACCACACTGATTTCCAAAGTGGTTGCACAAGTTTGCATTCCCACCAGCAATAGATAAGTGTTCCCCTTATTCCACATCCTCTCCAGCATATGCTATCATTAGTGTTTTTGATCTTAACCATTCTGATGGTATCTCAGAGTTGTTTTGATTTACATTTCTCTGATGGAAAGTTGAACATGTCCTTAAGTATGCCAAATGCTTTTCTTTATTTATTTAGTATGTGATTACTGTGTTTAAGCCTTTTTATATGACATCGTACATTTGCCTATTAATCTATATTAAATCATTCCTGCTTCTCTAGAATGAAGCCAACTTAATTATGGTGAATAATCTTTTTGATATAGTCATGTAGGTTATTAACAACTTTTGTATCTATGATCACTAAGGATATTGGCCTATAATTTTCATTTTTGTTCTTTAGTCTTTATCAGTTTTCCTTTCTGATTTTATGAGTAATTTGACAAGAAATGCTGTTGTTTCTTATGGAATGTCTAGTAAAATTTGGACCTGTACTTCTTTTTAATCAAGATTTTTTATTACTACTTCAACCTTATTGCTTATTAATTATATCTTTAAATCATTTCTTTCAACTTAGTTTAACTTGGTAGGAAAATATATTCAGAAGTCCACACATGTCTTTTATATTTTCTGATTTAGTGTTTTAAAACAACCTTACAATTCTTTTAATTCCATAGTTATTTGTCATTATGGCTCTCCCCTTTACTTCTAACTTTATTAATTTGGTTCTTTCTCTTTGGGTTAATTGGTTAGTTTGTCTAGATTTGTCTTTTCAAAAACAAAATCTTTGTTATTTTTTATTTTTTGTATTTTTTATTTCTGTTTTATTAGTTTCTGTCTTGACAGCCATTATTTATTTCAACCTGCTGATGTCCAGTTTGCTATTTTTCGCCAATTCCTAAGGTGTGTTATTTATTTACTAAAAACCCATCTTTAAAAAATTGTAGACACTTAGAGCTATGTGTATGAAAAGATAAAACAGGACATTTTATATTGATTAATGAGCTCATGCAACAAGAAGACAATTTTATTCTAAATATATAAACAGCAAATGCAAGTGCACCCAATCTCATAAACACACAGTGCTAGATTCAAAGGTGCAAAACATCCCCAGAACAACATTAGTGAGTGGCTTCAATACCCCATTCTCACTGATTGGCAGGTCATCCTCCTAGCAAAAAAATCAGTAAATGAAGAGAAACACATAAATTAAATGATATCATAGATCAAGAGGACCGAACAGACATCCAAACGACATTTGATCCCTTATGTACTTTCTTCTCCATAGCCCATGAAGCATCCTCTAAAATAGGTATGTATTTGGATGCAAAGAAAATCATAGACATCGGTCTGCAGGAAAACAAATAATTTCTTGTATTTTGTCTAATCACACAGAGTAAAACTATAAACCAACAGCAGGAGTAGCTAAAAGTAGGTACTTGGTACCTTTGTGCAATCTCATACCTACAGTACCTAAAGAAGATTCATTCCAAATATGACAGCCAAACAAACCGAACACTGATTCCGTGGTCTTAGTGGAGAAGCTATTGGGGACACTGCCACACTTTCCTTCCCCACGTGTAAAGCTCACTTGGTATCTGATTGACTTTTGTTATTATTGCTTTATTCAAGTTTGTTTTCCCCCCTCTGGTGTTAGGAATTTTCACCAATAGTGGAGTCAGTAAAAAGGCAAAAATGATATTTTGAATTAAGTCAAATCTTGCCTTTACAGTTTCATAATAATCTAAGCAATTGCAAGAGAATCAACTCCTTAATACTGGGTTATGTTTCCATTCTTAAAAGGATTCTACTTGTTTAAATTGCCTTTTTACTGTATAAATAGGCATGCTCAAAAGTAATTTTGAATTGTGATTATGATGAAATATGTACATAGGTATTCCTTGTTCAAATTTAGAGAGGACAGAAGGGTAATTCAATAACTGAACTCAATTTCAGTCCATCTAACAACATGTCTTATCGTTTATTCCATTTACAGATTGTTATCAAAGTTGGTAGCACAGCTGGAGGTGGCTTGGTTCAATTCCCAGCCCCCAAGTGGTCACTCCTCACAATGCTGCTACAGTTCCAGAGAATCTGACATCCTTTTCTGCTTTTTTGGCCATTGTTGGAACTAGACATGTACATGGAACCCAGACTACATGCAGGTAAAATAATTCTACATATGAAATAAAATATTTTTTTAAAAACTGATAACTACTGGTTAAGTAAAAGTTAACCATTAAGAAACATTAAGAAAACCATGCCAGAAGACCTGGTGGTCTGTCTACAGAGCTTCTCCATGCTCTCTGCTCCCCCAGACCCAATCCTCAGTTTTTTTTTTCAGCACTGAAACAGAACAACAGTTGCTTTCTACCCTCCCACTTGTCTATGCCTCTTGTGAATCACAGAGACCATTCCCTCTGGCCTCCCCTCCTCACAACATCACTGTGCCCTAGGACTCAATTCAGGTGGATGCCCCTGCCTAACCACAGGGCATACCATCCAGACAAACAGACCCCAATTTGTGTAAACACCCTCTGTTCAACTGCAGGCCATCCCTGTCTGAAGACAAGAACAACCCTCCTGGCCTCTCTTCCCTCCTTGTCCCTGTATCCTAGCCCCCAACTTAGGCAGGCACCCCCTGTTTAACCATACATGACAGCATCCAGAAGATTAGGTAGACCACTCATGGACCTTCTCCACTCTCTCTCTGTTCCCACAGACCCAATTCTTAGAGCTATTATAGAACACCAGCTGCAGCCTCACATGCCCCCATCGAGGCCTCCTGTCAACTCCACAGACCATTTTCTTCTGGTCTCTCCCCACTTCACTATGTTCCAACCCCAACTCAGGTAGATACTCCCTACTCAACCATAGCACATGCCTGCCAGAAGGCCAAGTAGGTGGCCCACTGACCTTCTCCACTTTCTCTGCTCTCCTAGATTCAATCCTTAGGGTCACATCTAGCCCTGCAATAGACCATCTCCCCCTAGCTTACCCTTCCCTCAGTCTCCAATACCAGCAAAGTTCCCTTGAATAAACCATCTGAGCAGGCCAATAAAACAGGCAACACACTCTCTGGAAATCCATAGAGGAAACAAAACCCAATTAATCAAACACCTAACCCCAAAAGACAAACCCAGAAATTAGCACCTAGAACTATGCCTAGATATTAATACAAGAACAATAAGCCAGGGCAATATGTCTCCACCAGAACCCAGCTAGCCTACCACAGAAGGCCCTGGCTATGCCAATATAGTTGAAGCACAAGGAAAAGACCTTCAAACCAACAAGATGATAATAGTCCTTAAAGAGAAGATGAATAAATACCTTAAAGAATACCAGGAAAATAAAAAAATGATGGAAATGAATAAATACCTTAAAGAAAGCCAAGTAAAAGCAAACAATTAAAGGAAACAAATAAAACTATTCAAGACCTGAAAATGGAAATAGAAGCAACAAAGAAGACACAAACAGTGGAATTCTGGAATGAACAATTTAGGAATTCAAACAGGAACTAGAGAAGCAAGTTTCACCAGCAGAATATAAGAGATGAAAAAGAGAATCTTGGATGTTGAGGATATGATAGAACAAATGAATACAACAGTCCAAAAATGTTAAATCTAAAAAATTTGTGACATAGAAGATTCAGGAAATCTGGGCCACTATAAAAAGGCCAAATCTAAGAACAATGGGACTAGAAGTTGAAGTTTCCTAGCTCAAAGGCTCAGAAAATACTTCCAACAAAATCACAGCAGAAAAATTTCCTCACTTAATGAAAGAAATGTCTATAAAGGTACAAGGAGCATACAGAACACCAAATATATTGGACTAGAAACTAAAGACCCCTCACCATATAATGATCAGAACGCTAAGCATACAGAACAAAGAAAGAATATTAAAAGCTGCGAAGGACAAAAGACCAAGAAATATACACAGACAGACATATTAGAGTTACATGTGACTTCTTAATGGAGACCTCTAAAAGCTAGAACGGTTTGGACAGATGTCTTGCAGACTCTAAGAGAACACAGATGCCAATCTAGATTACTATACCCAGCTAAACTTTCACTCACCATAGGTGGAGAAAATTAGATATTCTATGATAAAATCAAATTTAAGCAATATCTATGTAAATATCCAACTCTACAGAAGATACTAGGAGGAAAACTCCAAAACAAGTGGGTTAATTATACCCATAAAAACACAGGAAATAAATAAGCTCATACTAGCAAAATCAAAAAGGGGAAGCATGCACACACACCAAAACCAATACCACCAACAAAATAATAGAGATTAAAAATCATTGTTTTTTGATATCTCTCTGTACCAGTGGACTAAGTTCACTAATAAGGAGGTGCAGACTAAGAAAATAGATATAAAAACAGGATCCATTCTTCTGCTGCACCCAAAAAATGCAGCTCAATGCAGATAGACATTATCTCAGGGTAAAGGGTTAGAAAAAGATATTTCAAGCAAATGGACCTAAGAATCAAACTGGTGTAACTGTTTTAATATCTAAGAAAATACATTTCAAAGCAATATTAATCAAAAGAGATAGGGAAGGACACTACATACTCATTAAAAAAATCCACCAAGATAACATTTCAGTTCTTAACATCTATGTCAAAACACAAAGACACTCACTTTTGTGAAAGACACACTAGTATGACTTAAGGCACATACTAACCTTTACTCACTGGTAGTGAGAGACTTCATTACTCCACTCTTGCTAGTGAACCGGTCATTCAGACCTAAACAGAAAAGTGCTGAAACTAACTGAATTACAAACCACAAAAACCTACCAGATATTTACAGAACAGTCCACCCAAAGACAAAATAATATTAATTCTTCTTAGAACCTCACTGAAATTTCTTCAAATTTGACAATGAAAGTGGTGCTAAGAAGAAAGTTCATAGGACTAAGTGCCTCTATTTTTTTTTTAAAAGGAAAGATATCACACTAGCAACCTAACAGTATGTATGAAACCTCTAGAAGTAAAAAGAAGTATGCATGCCCAAGTGGAGTAGACAGTAATAAATAATCAAACTCAGGGCTATAATAAATAGACTAGAGAAAAAGAATACAATACAAAAAAATCAATAAAACAAAGAGTTGGTTCTTTGAGAAAATCAACACAACTGAAAAATTCTTATCCAAACTAACTAAAGGATGGAAAGGATATATCCAAATTAATAAAATCAGAAATGAAAAGGGAGAATAACAGACACCAAGGAAATCCATAGAAGCATAAGGAATACTTTAAATGCCTGTACTCCATCAAACTGGAAGATACAAAAAAAAAATGGACTTTTTTGATAGTTATCTCTTACCAAAGTTAAAACAAAGTTAAATAATAAATAGTACTATAACCTCTAGTGAATTAGAAACAGTTATTGAAAGTCTCCCAACCAAACAACAACAACAACAACAACAAATTGCCTAGTGTTGAATTAGTTTTAGTGAATTTTACCAGAATTCTACCATACTTTTAGTGAAGAGATAACACGAATACTTCACAAATTATTCCCTAAAATAGAAACAGAGGAATATTGTCCAATTCATTTTGAGGTCACAGTTATCTTCATATCTAAACCACATAAAGACAACAAAAAGATAATTACAGATCAATTTCCCTCATAAACTTTGATGCAAAAGTACTCAATAAAGTATTCATAAACTGAATCCAAGAACATATGAAGATATCATCTACCATGATCAAGTAGGCTTCATCCCAGAGATGCTCGGATAGTTCAACATACTAATATCATTAAATGTAATTCACCTTATAAATACACTGAAAGAAAAAAAAACATGATCATCTTATTAGATTCAGAAAACAGTCTTTTGAAAAAAATTTAACACCCCTTCATGATAAAAGTCCTCAGGGGATTAGGGATACAAGGAATATAACCAAACACAGTAAAGACGATTTGCAGCAAACCTATAGTTAACATCAAATAAATGGAGAGAAATACAATGCAACTCGTTAAAATAAGGAACAAGACGTTGTTGTACATTCCATATCTAATCACTATTAGCTAGAGCAGTAAGACAACTGAAGGAGATCAAGGGCACACAATTTTGAAAGGAAAAATTGAAAATATCATTATTTGCAGATGATATGAATATATATATATATATATGTATGTATATATATGACCTTAGGTAAATCTTATAACTAATAAACACTTTCAGCAAAGTGGCTCGATGCAAAATTAACTAGCCCTCTTATATACAAATGACAAATGGACTGAGAGAGAAGTCAATGAAGCAACACCCCTCACAATAGTTACTAATAGCCTAAAATATCTTGGGGTAACTCTAACCAAGTAGGTGAAAGACGTGTAGGATAAGAATCAAGTCTTTGTTCTTGAGTTCTCAGTAGTCCTCATTGTCCGCTATGTTCAGCGAGTCCGGGTTTATCCCAGGCTTTTTCAGACCCAGGCCAGCTGGCCTTGGTGAGATCCCCATAGAACATCCCCATTGTCTCAGTGTGTGGGTGCACCCCTCGCAGTCCTGAGTTCCTTGCTCGTGCTCTCTCTTCTTCTGCTCCTGATTTGGACCTTGAGATTTCTGTCCGGTGCTCCAATGTGGGTGTCTGTCTCTGTCTCCTTTCATCGCCTGATGAAGGTTAATATTCAGGAAGATGCCTATATGCTTTTCTTGTCTTTGTGGGAGCCTAGGCAGTTTGGATGCTCACCTTACTAGACCTGGATGGAGGTGGGTGGTCCTTGGACTTCCCACAGGGCAGGGAACCCTGATTGCTCTTTGGGCTGAGGAGGAAGGGGGACTTGATTGAAGGAGGGGGAGGGAAATGGGAGGCAGTGGAGGGGAAGAGACAGAAATCTTTAATAAATAAATAAATTAATAAAGAAATAAATAAAATGCAGACAGCAAAAAAAAAGAATCAAGTCTTTGAAAAATAAATTGATGAAGATATCAGAAGATGGAAAGATTCCTACACTACTCTACTTGTGGATCAGTAGTATTAATGTAGTAAAAATGGCCATCCCACCAAAAACAATCTACAGATTCAACTCAGTCCCCATCAATATTCCAACACAATTCTTTATAGATCTTGGAACGACAATACTCAGCTTCACATGGGGAAAAAGTCAGGATAGCTAAGACAACCCTGAAAAAATAAAAGAACTGTTGGAGTTATCACCATTCCCTATTACAACTTTTACTAGAGAGCTATAGTAATAAAAACCACACTGTATTGGCATAAAACAGACACATTGATTAATGGAATTGAATTGAGGACCCAGACATAAATACACAAACCAATGGACACCTGATTTTTGATATAGAAACCAGAAATCCACACTGATAAAAAAGACAGCATTTTCAAAAAATAGTGCTGGTGTAACTGGATGTCTGCTTGTAGAAGAATCCAAATAGATCCAAATTTATCACCTTGCATAAAACTCAAGTGTGAGTGTACCAATGATCTCAAGATAAAGAATTACAGACCAATTTCCCTCATAACTTTTGATGCAAAAATACTCGATAAAATATTCATAACCTGAATCTAAGACTACAAATAAGAACAGAATAACCAAAATATTATCTACCATGATAAAGTAGGCTTCATCCCAGAGATGCAGGGATGGTTCAGCATACCAATACCATTAGGTTTTATCCCAGATAATGAGGCAGTCTACAGAATGGGAAAAGATTTTTTATCAACACCGTATTTGATGGAGGCCTAAGATCCAAAATATATAAAATACTCAAGCAAGTATATATAGAAACAAACAAACAAATAACCCAAAAATGGCAGACAGACTGAACCAGCTACCTAGGCCAAGGGGTGCCTGAGAAAGCAAGCTCCATGGAAGCTGGAGCTGATCTAGTACCGGGACATTGGCAGACAAAAACTGAGCCAGCCATCTGGTCCAGAGCAGACCTGAGGCAGTGAACTCCACTGGGACAGGTACAGGGGAGTAACTGCTGAGTGAGTGAGCCAGAGCCAGAGACCACTGAGGGTCCGGATGTGAATCTGGGACCTTCAAAAGAGTAGACATAAGCCAGGACCCCTGTGGGTCTGGGTGTGATTCTAGGACCTCCAAGGAACAAGGCCTGAACCAGGACCTCTGCCAGTCTAGGCATGAATCTGTGACCTCCAAGGAAGTAGGCAGGAACCAGAGATCTCTGTGGGTCCAGGCATGAATATGGGACTTGAGAGGGAGTAGGCCTGAGCCATAAACTCTGTGGGTCCTGGCGTTGGTCTGGGACATCAAAGGGAATAGGCAGGAATCAGAAATATCTGTGGGACCATGCATGAGTCTGGGACCACTGAGAAAGTAAGCTTGAGCCAGATCCTCTGCAGGTCTGGGCACACTCTAGCCTGGGAACTCCAAGGGAGCAGACTGGTGCCATAGACCTTTGCAGGATCAACTCCAAGCCAGGAACCTCTGCAGGAGGGAATCTAGACCAGCATTTACAGAGACAGGTCAAAGACGGTAACCTAGTCCAAAGGAGGCCTGAAACATCAAACACCAAGGGAGCAGAGCAAAGCCTGGGAGCACTGAGCGATCTTCAGGAACACAGAGTGACCAACAGGTAACTAGAACCATGGCACTGACTGTACCATGAGGAACAACCATCTGAGCTTTGGATTCACTGGGACCTAGAAGATTAATCAACAGAATCTCAGACAGCCCCAGCCACACCTATTGGAGGAAAAGATGAGTAGAAAAGGTAAGAACACACAACACCACAAAGAGCAACAAAACACCAGTAAAACCTAAAGACCCTACCAAATATAGATGAAGCAGAAGAAAATGACCTAAAAAATAACTTCTGGAGAATGTTAGAAACTCTTAAAGAGGAAATGAGAAATTCCCTCAAATAAATGGAAGAAAAGACAAAAAAACTGGAAAGCATCAGCAAATCCCTTAAAGAAAACCAAGAAAAAGCAATCAAACATATGAAAGAAACTATTCAAGACTTGAAAACTGAAATTGAGACAATAAAGAAAACATAAGCCAAGGAAATTATAGAAACAGAAATCATGAGAAAGGGATCAGGAACCACAAACAGAAGCATGAATAGCAGAATACAAGAGATAGAAGAGAGAATCTCAAGCGCTAAAGATACAATAGAGTAAATAGACTCATCAGTCAAAGAAAACATTAAATCTAACAAAAGCTTAACCCAAAATATCTAGGAAATATGGGACACCATAAAAAGACCAAACCTAAGAATAACAGGTATTGAAGAAGGAGAAAATTTTCAACTCAAAAGCACAGAAAATATATTTAACAGAATCATAGAAGAAAACTTTCCCAACCTAAAGAAAGATATGCCTATGAAGATACAAGAAGCTTACAGAACACCAAATAGACTGGATCCAAAAAAAATTCTCCTTGCCACATAATAATCAAAACACTAAACATACAGAGTAAAGAAAGTATATTAAGAGCTGCAAAGGAAAAAGGCCAAGTAACATATAAAGGAAGACCAATCAGAATTATACCAAACTACTCACTGGAGACAATAGAAGGTCATGGTCAAGTGTTATGCGGACATTAAGAGACCACAGATGCCAACCTAGACTACTATGCCCAGCCAAACTTTCAATCATCATAGAAGGATAAAATAAGATATTCTATGATAAACCAGATTTAACCAATACCTATCCACAAACCCAGCCCTACACAAAATACTAGAAGGAAAAATCCAACCCAAGGAAGTTGGTTACACCAACAAAAATACAGACAATTGATAGTCTCATAGCAGCAAATCCCAAAAAAGGGAAAAATGTACAAAATAACATCACAAACAATAAAAACTAAATTAACAGCAGATAGCAATCATTAATATCCCTTAACAGACTGAATACGAAAACAGAATCCATCCTTCTTCTGCATACAAGAAATGCATCTCAACCTCAAAGACAGACTTTGCCTCCCAGTAAAGGGTTGGGAAAAATATTACAATCAAAATGGACCTAAGAAAAAAGCAGGTGTAGTTATCCTAATATCTAACAAAATAGACTTCAACCTAAAATCAATCAAAAGAGACAAAGAAAGACCTTTCATATAAGTCACAGTAAAAATCCATCAAGAGGAAATCTCAATACTGAACATCTATGATCCAAATACAGGAACACCCTCATATGTAAAAGAAATACTTCTAAAGCTTAAATCATACATTAAACCACACACACTAATAGTGGGAGACTTCAACATTCCACTCTAATTTCTGGACAAGTCAGTCAGACAAAAATGAACAAAGAAATAAAGGAACTAACAGATGTTATGACTCAAATGGACTTAACAGACATCTATAAAATATTCCCATTCCTTCCAAACACAAAAGAATATACCTTCTTTTTAGCACCTCATGGAACCTTCTCAAAAATTGACCACATACTCAGTAACAAAACAAACCTCAACAAATACAAAAAATTGGAATAACCCAATGTATCTTATCAGATCACAATGGTTTAAAACTAGAATTCAGCAGCAATATCAATTCCAGAAAGCCCACCAACAAATGGAAATTAAACAATGCCCACCTGAATCATCAAAGGGTCAAGGAAGAAATAAAGGGAGATATTAAAGACTTCCTAAAATTCAATGAAAATTACTACACAACACACCCCAATTTATGGGACACAATGAAAGCAGTGTTAAGAGGAAAGTTCATAGCACTAAATGCCTACATCAAGAAGCTCGGCAAAAAGTCCTACACTAGTGAATTAACAGAACATTTGAAAACTTTAGAACAAAAAATAGCAAACTCACCAAAGAGAACTAGACCAGGAAATAATCAAATTGAGAGTTGAAATCAACAAAATAGAAACAAATAAAACAATACAAAGAATCAATGAGACAAAGAGTTGGTTCTCTGAGAAAATCAACAAAATAGACAAACCTTTAATCCAAGGTAACCAAAAGACAGAGAGGGAATATCCAAATTAACAAAATCAGAAATGAAAAGGAGGACATAACAACAGACACGGAGGAAATACAGAGACTCCTCAGGTCATATTTCAAAAACCTGTAGTCCACAAAATTGGAAAATGTAAAGGAAATGGACAACTTTCTGAATACATAATTAATGTGTATAATTTATGAGTTTAAAAATATGTAACATTTGTAATGTCTTCATCACTGTGATGACTATTCTTGGTTGTCAGTCAACTTGATTACATATGGAATTAACAAATACCAAAGTGGCTGGATACACTTCGGAGGCATTTTTCTTAATTAAATCATTTGAAATGATAAGACCTAACTTTAATCTGGATCTCTTGAGGTGAAAAGATCCCTTGTAAAGCTGGCCAACACTCTTGCATTTGCTTGTGCTTCCTCTTGCTGGTAAGTCATTCATTCCCTGGCATTACAATTTATTGTTTCTTCAGGAATCCTATGTATTCTGAAGACCAGCTGAGACATCCAGCATTGTGGACTGAACAACTTGATTCTTGGACTTTTGTTGTAGTCAGCTTTTCTTGGACTATCCGGACCACAGTCGGTAAGTCACACTAATAGTTTTGTTTCTTTAGAGAAACTTTACTAATACAACCACAATCAAAGTATAAGCACTCTTCAAAAAAGCTTCCTTATGTTCTTTTTCTTTTAAATAATGTTTGAGATAAATTTTTAATATGACATAAAGCCTATGAAATAGTTTCAGTGCACAGCACTGGGTTTCTAGCTGTAGTCATAGCTTTGAGGAGCAAATACTAAAACTGCCTCTTCTTCAGTAACTTGTAAACAGATATTCATTGCTTTACAACTCTTCACTTCCTCTATAGAGTTCCTCTTGCCAACTGTAATTTTGCTCAAAGGAACAAAAAACCAACTCTACTCCCATATCCAAAACAGCACTCACTGTTCACAAAAATTGAAGCTATGGCAATAATTAAAATATCTACCCACATATGAATGAGTTAAATAAAATATGGTGTATGCATGCAGTGGAATATTTATTTGTTCAGACTTTATAAGAAGTGATCCTATCCTGTGGATCATGACAGTGTGGACGATGTGTTAGTAAGAATTTTTATTATTCAATTTTCCTTATGTTATATCTTAATAACCTTCTTATTAGAATGTTTTGGATTTTAATCTATTTATTAGTATCTGATGAGATAGATAACTGAGGTTTAACTTTTAAATTCTATGCAAGTCAGGAATCTATAAAGCCCTCAAGCCAAGTAAAATTTGAAATACTGAAACTTGTGCTCACTTTTATTTTTTTCTTCCATACTATCTCTCCTTTCAAAATTCCAAAGTTTATTTCATCCAAATTACCTATTAATCATGATCACCATGCCTATGTCTACTACATCCTGTATCCATACCATTTTTCTTTTTCTGGGCGTTATTCACCAGCAAGGAATATTTCAATCTCTGTATTTAGAATTCAAAAGCAAGACAATTTGATCATGATTATTCAGGATGACTTGGACTTTTATATTTAATCCAGATTTTAACATGTAAGGTACAAAGTCAATGAGTCAGTACAAGGCCTAGAAAGATGAATTAAAGGCTATGTTTTAAAGCCTAACTTGTGAACTGTTAGAATTTACCTTTGTATACTGAGAGTCACTTCTTATTCTAGATCATGTTGTATGCCATACTTGGTATAAAAAGCAAGAATTAGGAGTAAAATCCATGCTAATTGGAGAGGAATAAACAAGTGCCATCATTTTACACTGTATTAACATCTGTGCTGAAGGAAAAATTCTTGGAATTTTTTATTTAGATGGATTAGGAAAAAGTTTAAGGAAATATAAAATACCAATTAAATTGGTTTTATCTATACAAGCAATAAAAAGTAGTATTTGAAGTAAAAATAAGTGTCCAAATGATATATTTAATTGGGACCTATAAAAATATGTATAATATTATAGAGAAAACTTTAAAAGTCCAATAGAAAATTTCAGACAAGATATAAGTTAATAGACATTCTATATTCAATGTTAACATTCCTGCTATCCCCAACTTCTTCTAGAGATAAACATTATCACAATTAAAACAATAAACTTTGTTGACGCTGATGAACTGACTCTAAGATATATAGGAAAGTCCAGAAGGTCCACAATAGCTTCTAACTACTAATATTAAGTAAGAACAAAGTCAGGTGACTCACACTATCCGACTTAAAGGTAGACTGTGAAGAGCCAGTGGCGAGAATGTAATGATATTATCGAAAGATGTATAGATGTAAAGATCAACAGAACAAGATCGATGTGATAGTACTAATCATCAACTAGACAAAAGCTAACATCGCCTTAGAGATGGGCTTCTGAGTATGTCTGTGGAGGATTATTTGACTGCCATACCTGATGTGGGGCACCTGTCTGCTGGGAATACTGCAGTTTCCTAGGCAAGGGATCCTGGTCTGTGAGAGAATGGAGAAAGTGTAGTGAATGCCAGCATACCTACATTCACTCCTCTTTTCTGACTATTGAAGTAATGTGACCAAATACCTTAAGTACTTATTTGCTGCTTTGAGACTTCTGTGCATTGGACCGTGAGCTAATATAAACCATTTCTCACCTATTTTATTTTTTTAGCCAGGGGATTTTACCACAGCAATAGGAAAGAAAACTAAGATAAGGAATAATCCAGAAGCAGACTCTAGGGAGTATATTCAATTGTTCATTGAGGAAAGCCAAAGGCAGATGCTCTACAAAGATAGCTTTCTTTTTTTTTTGCAACAAATGGTACTTCAGCAACTTGCAGTTCCTTCAAAAACTTTAATCTACACACAAGCATGTTTTTCACAAAAATTAGGTCAGTTTTAGACACTATAACTAAATATTATCTGTAAAACATGCAACATACCCAGAAGAAAAGATAGGAGAAAAAAATTGAATGAGTTTTTTTGAAGGGTATGACCTATAATTGCAATATTGTATTACTGGGGGTTATTAAAATTTATACTGGTTCTATGGCATACATTGTTAATATAACAAAAACCCTATCTATAGTTTATGAGAAGATATTTCCAAATACATGTATTCAAAGTATACAACATTCATAAAATTCAACAATAAAAATTAAACATTCAATTGAAAAATGAATAAAATATATGGATAGTCACCTCATCAAAGATTTATTGCAATAGCAAAGTTGCATGAGATTTTAAGTACTCTTTTTCACCAGCGATCTGAATACACCATTATGTACTTACTAGATGGTTAAGTTCCAAAACTTTGATAAAACCAAGTGTTGTTTAGGATGTCGAAGAGGAACACTCATTTACTTTGAGTGGAAATGCTAATGAAAGAGCTATTTTATAGTTTGGTTTATTCTTATAAAACTCAACAAAGCTTTATCAGACAGTCCAGTAATAACCTCTCTCAGGTTACTATTATTTTGCTGTTTTTATTTGCTGATATTTGCTATTTAGAGGAAACTTACTCAAGTGATTTGCTAAATTATATTCATACAAACATTTGTCTAAAAATTCCTTCAGCAGAGTGATGTGTATCACCCTTAGCTGTTGTCAATTAAAATACAATTAATGAATGATAATGAGTACATAAAAGCAAGTTAGTCCCTCTTACAGAATATTATGTGACCCAAAAGAAGAAAAAAATGAGTTATCAAATAATTAATGAATTCTAAGTACACATTTCTAAGTTAAAGAAAAACTTCACACCATGTGACTTTTGTTGTGTGATATTATGAATCACAAACACATTGAAATAGTAGAAAAATCAGTTGTTGCCCGAGATGTTTGGAAGTGGTGGAGGACAGGAGTATTAGTAGGAGACACACAGACTGACTGCTCTTCACTCTTTTAAAACTATTCTGTGAAGTACTGCAATGGTGAATACTTGACTGGGTGTATTTGTTGAATCCTGTAGAGATAAATGAGTGAATGTAGTGTGTGAAAAACATTAAAAAGTCATTTAGGAGATCAGGTCTTCTAGGATGGAGGGAAGAATGGTTCTCCACCACCTAGCTGCATTACATGTGCATGCATTCCTCAGGGAAAGGGATGGACAATGAGATGCTGATTTAAGTTATTTCCGAGATATGTGGAGTCTGTAAAACCATTGTCCAAGTGAACTAAATGTAATGATTGTGGCCTAGCTGATAAGATTCTTCCCTGGTCATCTGATGATCAAATTTATACCATCATAAGTATGTACCCAAACTGCACAGCTAAATAGTAGTTGATGGAATCCATGTTCTGAGTAGCTGGGAAAATCAGAATGGAGGGTACTAGAATGTATCATGTAGCAATGCAGTAGAGCTGGGGACAAGAAACTCATTTTCAGAATGTATACATTGTTGCAAAGAAATATTGATGATCATACATGTACACATGGGCTGGTAGAAACATATTCCTTTGCTTTGTCAGCTGAATGAGCCCCAAAACAATACCTCAATTACTGTGAACACACCTAGAATATAAGTTATGGAACAGTAAGAGGAATCTAGGAAAAAATGGATGACTCTAGACTGAGGGGGAAATGGACAAAATGAACCTAAGTTGTTTTGTTGAACTAGACAGTTAGGAAGCTCTCAAAAACAAACTTTCCTCAAAGCCAAGTAGATACTCCACCAACAAAACTTCCATGATGGGCTATATCAAGAGGCACAGGTAATAAGTGAAAATGGCTTCTGCTCCTGATTTGGACCTTGGGGTTTCAGTCCGGTGCTCCAATGTGGGACTCTGTCTCTGTCTCCTTTCATCGCCTGATGAAGGTTAATATCCAGGAGGATGACTATATGTTTTTCTTTGGGTTCACCTTATTTACCTTCTCTAGGATCACGAATTATAGGCTCAATGTCCTTTGTTTATGGCTAGAAACCAATTATGAGTGAGTACATCCCATGTTCCTCTTTTTGGGTCTGGCTTACCTCAATCAGGATAGTGTTTTCTTTTTCCATCCATTTACATGCAAAATTCAAGGGGTGCACCCACACACTGAGACAATGGGGATGTTCTATCGGGAACTCACCAAGGCCAGCTGGACTGGGTCTGAAAAAGCATGGGATAAAACCAGACTCACTGAACATAGTGGACAATGAGGACTACTGAGAAGTCAAGAACAATGGCACTGGGTTTTGATCCTGCTGCACGTACTGGCTTTGTGGGAGCCTAGGCTGTTTGGATG
>NW_026067920.1:13020990-13026154 GCF_014885135.2 Alexandromys fortis | reverse complement strand
TGTAGGAGAGGAAGTAGAAATCTTTAATAAATAAAGAAAGAAAGAAAGAAAAAAGAAGTAACTAAAAAAAGAAATAATAATAATAAAAAAAGAAAATGGCTAAAGTTGAAGATTCTAAATAACTAAGTAAGATAAAACTGTATTGTAATCTTAAGTAAATATCCTCTAATCCATATTGATGTAAATTATGCCACAAATAAACAGATTATGTGGAATATTACACCTACAATAACTGAAGAATTCTTAGTAAATTATATAGGTAGTCTTCTGAATAGAAGGTAAGTGGCCCTTAGTGCCTCTTTAAGTGTGGGCTGTGCAAAATGAGTCATATGGCAGCTCCTTTGAAGGAAGGCATACACTTCTCCATCCATCAGGCTCTCCTTTTGAACATATATTTTTGCTTATCATTAGTTTCTGATTTCTGTCATAATTTGGGGACAACCAATAAATAAAACATAGGCTGATAATAGTTCACAAATCATTTTAATATGGAAATTGCATTTATGTGGTCAGGCAAATCTACATGTCATAAACGACTTACTTGAGAAAATGGCTAAGATTTTCTGTTCATTATTATCTCTCTCTCTCAAATCAAAATCTATGACTCTGAGGGCAATTCTTTTTGTCTAGTTCCTGAGAAAAAATAAACAATGACTCTGCTTTTTCAACTGTGCCTCAATAAAATGATGTCACTATGGTCCTAAATTTGAGCCACTTAGAGCAACATTTCACAATAACAAATTCCTGGGACTAACGCCATGCTACTCATTTTAAGTAGAAAAAAAAATAGCCAGGCATGTATCTCAGTCATTGAAAAATCACTTTTAGTTTGGCAAAATTTCCAAGGATTTATTATAACTGGTGAGAAGGAACATTGGAAAAAGTTAGGAGGTAAACTTATTGCATGTAGAGAGAATGTGGAAACTTTGTGTCCTGTTCAAAGGTTCAAGTATGTTTTTGCAGCAGAAAGAGCTCTTGGCACTGTATTAGCCATGAAGAAGCTCTTTTGTAGCTGTCAACAGCATCCTCTAGTCAACCAGCGCTCTTTATTGTCCCAATACCATGAACCAAGTATTTGTGTCTCTTTCCCACATTTCCACATATTTGTGTCTCTTCAGCATGGAAAACCAAGTGCCTAACTTGATGATGTTCTAATGTGGGGAACTTTGAGTAGCGATTTGGTTTAGATGAAATAAGGAGTGTAGAACTTTCATATTGGGGACTGATGACATTAAAGAGAGAGGAAGCGACATAATAGCACCTTTTCTGAGTTTAGTAAACAAAGAATGCTACCTGAGAACATTCAAGGTAGGCCATTTTCACTAGGAAACTGGTCAACCATATAAGCATCTTGATTTGGAGTTTTAGCTTCCCCAATGGTAAGAAATAAATGTGTGTTAAGACACACAGACTGGAATTATTATAGCAACGCCAAGCATAAACTTTATGTGCACAAACCATGGTGGCAGGAGTCAGGTTTGCATGGCTTCATATGAGCATTATGACATTGAAATTGATTTGATGACTGCCATTACTGGGCCATCACTGGACTCCTGGCTTGGTCTGTTTCCCAGGACAGGTCTGCAGCTTCCTGGAAACAAGTCAATGGAACTGTTACATTGGAGCCATTTTCATCCCAAATTGGTGAACAGAGATGCTTCACTTTCCAGGGTTGAGATTTTTCTTGTTTATTTAGAATGCTTCTATCTACTTCACTGATCTTGAAATGTACTCCATCACCCTGGAGTAGTCAACACGGTAGAGTTCTTTTATGTGCACAGGTAGATTGTGTCTAGAATAGAATTACCTTTGCAACTACACTGCAGTCTGTTATTTTGCTCACATGCTGAGCCAGGAGCACGATATCAATTCACTTTGCAAGAGTTTGCTTTATTTCTTCAATCCTGACTTCTTCTGATTAGGAGAGTCTGCTCAGTCATCTGAGACTGCCACCTGGCTAGTTTGAATTTTTAGGACTCACTTTGGCACACACAGTGGTCACTACATGCTGAATGACATATCCTAGTTATTAAAGGCAAATTGGACTGATAATCACAAATAGTCAAGTGACTTCCATTTGGAAACGAGGGGATCCTATGGAGTTGCTCAGGAGGATCAATAGTTGAAGTCACTAGAGGACCACACAGACTCAATAAAGCAAAGACAGAGAACACCAGTCAGTCAAGTGAAAGAATATTTGTCCCTGCAACAGAACTATTTTATTTAGATGATTACACCTTTTAGAATTGAGCTAGATGAAGTAGGCATTTTTTTCAGTTTTTTAAATTGATATTTATTGAGCTCTACATTTTTTTTTCTGTTCCCTTCCCTGCTTCTCCCTTCCCACCTTCAACCCTCCCCAAGGCCCTCATGCTCCCAATTTACTCAGGAGATTTTGTCTTTTTCTACTTTCTGCTCCCCATGTAGATTAGATCTATGTATGTCTCTCTTAGTGTCCTCATTGTTGTCTAAGTTCACTGGGATTGTGGTTTGTAGGCTGGCTTTCTTTGCTTTATGTTTACAAACCACCTATGAGTGAGTATATGTGATACTTGTCTTTCTGTGTCTGGGTTACCTCTAGCTCCATCCATTTTTCTGCAAATTTCAAGATGTCGCTATTTTTTTCTGCTGTTAGTACTCCATTGTGTGCCACTGTACCACGGTGCAGAACTCAGAACCATGGAAAAGACCCTGTTAATCAGAATCTAATGGAAAAACCAGAAGCTATATATCTGAGACAGAATTGTTGGTACATTAACACCTTGGAGGTCCTAATTCAGATACAGAAGAGCAAAGAAGACTAGAGGAAACTCCATAGCACAGCAGAGATGAGCAATGTCAGAAAACCTTCATCCATAGCCTTCAAACCAAGGTATAACAGAAGAAGGCTCTCTTGGTACATAGCAGATAGGGCCATAGACACTGGAATTCCTGTATGTCTGAGAACAGGGCTTTGGCTTCAGTCAACTTCTTGCTATTTCTGTCTATGGAACTACTTATCATGGCATCTCTTTTGCTTCTTCCTGCCCTCCAGGTACCTCCAAAGCACCTTCACTCATCAACCCTGATTAGAAAGAAGCCACCACAAAATCCTGAGTACTAAACAGTGAACTGAAGGAGACATGTCTGTACCCTACCAAGGAGACGAGCAACAATGCTGAGTGACCGGCAGTGTGTCATGTAGAATGATGGCTGAGGTGATGAGGTAAGATTCTAATCAGGATATTGGATGATGAAGTCAGAAGCTGGGAGAACTGGAAGTTATTTGCAAAGGGGACAGTGCTTTTGCCTACTGAGTCCATGAACAAGACAAAGATATTGCAGCTTGGGTGTTAAAGGTACTTAATGGCCTTACAATGTCCCACGTTTTGCATAACCTGAGACATGGGCATATGAAAAACTTAGCTTTCTCTCTTATGGATTAAGGCTGTTATGACTCATCCGAGGAAAATGGACAACTTATTCCTTTTGCAGTCAGTAGTCCAAGGTGTTCTGAAAGAATATCTGTCCCCATATTAAAATCTTTTAATAGAAAATCCAGCCTTTTGCAATTGATCCAAAGGAAACATAAATCTCCTGTTGTCTTCAAAGACAACACAAACAGAACCAGAAGATCCTGCCTCCTTTCCCTGCTCCATCTTGAAATGTGAGGCCTATAAACGCACAATAAGGGGACATACTCACATTTTAAAAATATTTAGATTGCAATGTTAGTAATTACTAACATTTACATAAAGCTTAATGTTTCTGATAGCATACTAACTACACGTCTATAAATATTTCCTTCCATGGTCCTCCAAACCCAGTTACTAACAACTTCTCTTGAAACTGAAGATGCTATAAGGATTGTGTAGGTATTCTTCAAGGCCATTCTGACAAACATACTGACACCAAATTTTCAAGGAGCTTAGATTCTGTTTTCAGATCAGCCCTAGTTTGGGAGCTGAGGGGAGAGTCTTTGATGATTGTGGGTACACTCTGAAGTTTGGTAAACTTCCTTTCTCCTCACCCCTGCTTTAAATAAGGTTTTCATTTTTCATGTTTCCCCATCTAGTCTCCAATATGCTACCATTATTTGAATGTAAGAAGAGATATGAATAACAAGAGCAGCAAAATGCTAGTGATGATTTTGGTTGTACTTTGATTTACTTTTAAAACTCTTGAAAGAGTATGTTTTTCTGATTCTCCTACAACTGAACCAGGAGATTCTGCCAAACATTCCTGACTCAATGTGATGTGATTCCTCATTGGAAAAGGCCAAGAGAAATCAAATTTGCATCTTGGTCACATAGGACTATTTCTCTAGGATGATTGCTTTAAGGTAGAATTATGTAACGACTCCAAACAAGCAGAAGTTTCCATGAAATTAAATAAAAACCCCTGTGTATCCTGCTTAACTTTCAGCTCTCATGTTCTTTCAATATGTGGTTTAGGGTCCTTTTGCTGTGCTATCTTGTAACTTCATCGTCAAAGCAAAGAAAACTCTCTATATAAATTATTTGTAATAGTATCTGGCAAATAGGTATCAAACCTGGGCTTATGCTCTTTCTGTTTCTTTAGACTAGAGATGGATTTTCAACAATTCACAGAGTTGACACACTTGATCTGTTTTCAGCATCCTAACCAACTATGTTTTCCATCCCTCTTCAAACCTCCTTTTTCATTATGGCGGTCAATTCTAGACTAACAACACAGGCTTTTCTTTTTTATATTACTATTGATTTTTACTGAGCTCTACATGTTTCTCTGCTCCCCTCCCTATCTCTCCACTCCTCCCTTCAATGCTCCCCCAAGGTCCCCATGCTCCCAATTTGATAGGGAGATCTTGTCCTTTTCTACTTTCTACTTCCCATGTAGATTAGACCTATGTAAGTCTCTCCTAGTGTCCTCATTGTTGTCTAAATTCTCTGGGATTAACACAGGCTTTTCTTAGCGTGAGTAGAGCAGATAGCAGATTGGGGCCTGATGCACTGCATGTGTTTTAGTCTCCTCACTTTCTTGTTGTGACTGCGGCCAATGATAAAGAATCACCATTGAAGACAGATTTTAACTTTCTTTTTTTTTTTTGAGTTATATTTTTTTATTGAGAATAAGAAAAAAAAGTTTCCGCCTCCTCCCAGCCTCCCATTTCCCCCCCCTCCCCCTACTCTTCTCCCCCTCCCCC
>NW_026067920.1:12999543-13015612 GCF_014885135.2 Alexandromys fortis | reverse complement strand
ACATCTTTCTTTAGGTTGGGAAAGTTTTCTTCTATAATTTTATTAAATATATTTTCTGGGCCGTTGAGTTGCACCTCTTCTCCTTCTTCTACTCCAATTATTCTTAGGTTTGGTCTTTTTATTGTGTCCCATATTTCCTGAATGTTTTGTGATGAGAATTTGTTGGTTTTGCTGTTTTCTTTGATCAGTGTGTTTATTTTCTCTATGGTATCTTCAGTATCTGATATTCTTTCTTCTATCTCTTGTATTCTGTTGGTAGTACTTGTCTCTGTAGTTCCTGTTCGTTTACCCAGATTTTCCATCTCCAATCTTCCCTCGGTTTGTGTTTTCTTCATTACTTCCATTTCATTCTTCAAGTCTTGAACTGCTTCCCGTACCTGTCTGATTGCTTTTTCATGTTTCTCTTGATTTTCTTGGGTATCTTTAAGCGATTTATTCATTTCCTCTACCTTTTTGTTTGTAATCTCTAATTGTTTATGGCAGTTTTTCACCTCCTGCTTAAGGTCTTCTATTATTTTCATATAATTCACTTTTGAGTCGATTTCTTCTAATTCTTCTGGAGTAGGGTGTACAATTCTTCTTATTTCGGGATCCCTTGATTCTGGTGAAGTCATGTTGCCTTTCAGGTTGTTGGAGGAAGTCTTGCATTGGCGCCTTCCCATCTCCTCCTTCAAATGGAGCCAGGAGAGGCCTGGTGTCTTGGTCCAGTCTTTGTGTCCAGATGGAACTCCTCAGGACCACTCTGGCTGGGTTGTGGATGCAAGCCTGATGTCTCTCCTGGTGCCGGGTTCGGATCTCCTTGCTGCCTGGGTGTCTCGTAAACAAAGGACCTACCTAGCTCGCTGCAGGCAGGCTAGTGGGAACAAAGGAGCTACAACCCTCCTGTTTGCCCTGCCGATTCGGATTCGGTCCTAGAGCCCTGACAGGCTGGGCTGGGAGATGTTATGTGGTCAACGAGGGAAGGGAGTCAGATGGAGGGGGGAGGTATGTGGATGCAAGCTGGGTGGGATAGGAAGAGAGAGGGGGTATCGGGCAGAGTAGCCCCTGAGGATGACCAGGAAGTGTAGGAGGGGTGTCTGAGTTCCTTGTCCTGGGCTGCTGCCCCGGTCAGAAACTCACTCACCCCAGTGATGTCTCTCCTGTTGCCTGGACCGGAACTCCTTGCTGCTTGGGTGTCTCGTAAACAAAGGCCAGATTTTAACTTTCATATGCCAGAGAATTCTACTATAAATTTTGAAGCACTGTTTGTTAACTTCAACAATAACAATAGGTCAATAGCTAATAAAAATGCCTCTGGAAACTTTTAGTATTCAAGTGCTAGTGATCAAATTTAAGTCCTCAGGAATACTAAGCAATCTTCTTAAAGGGGAGCAACATTTCCAATCTCAGAAGGTTGGGCTTTATTTGAACGTGGGATTCCTTTTCCTTCATTTTCCCCCCAAGGTAGGAAAGGCTAGCATGGCAGATAGATTCTATATTAGCCTTAGGTCTTTCTCTGTTTCTCAGTTCTCATGCCCTTCCTTCATGCATTTCTACTGGCTTCTACTGAGCTGCTTTCCTGGCTCCCAGCTAGATGCCAAGAAAGGCCTTATTGGTCTTGTCATAGCCTCTTAGGCCTGCTGGGTCTGCTGGTATTCTTGAAATAAGATAACCACACTGCCTTTCATCTTTTATAAATGGTGAGTGTGTGACTCAAGTCTTTGATAAATGTGTAGAACATATATGAAAAAAAATTTTAGTCTTCGTCTTCTATGTTGTTTCAAATGAAGTGGGTTTTTTTAAAATTTGTTTTTAATGTGTTTGAGTAATTTACCTCAAGTTTGTAAAAACCATGTGTATGAGTGACTGCAGAGTACAGAAAAGGGCATTGGATTTTCAGGAACCAGAGTTATAGACATTTGAGCCACCATATGGGTGTTAGGAATCAAACCAAGGTCCTTTGCAAGAAGAACAAATATTCTTTACTACCAAGCCATCTCGTCAGTCCCCAGTGTTGTTTCAAAATCATTTGATTTGTTGTTTTGCTTTTGTTTGTTTGTTAGTTTTGTGTAGGATACGATAAATACAAGTGTTGAGATAGGAGCAGCGGGGCTGCGTCCCCAGCACCCGGCCGCCCACATGGCTAGCTTATGCCCCGAAATAACAACACACAAACTCTATTCATTTAAACACCGCTTGGCCCATGAACTCTAGCCCTTACAGGCTAATTCTCACACCTGGACTAGCCCATTTCTAATGATGTGTGTAAGCACCCCAAGGTGTGCTTACCGGGAAGATTCTAACCTCTGTCCATTCTGGGTCGGAGCTGCCTGGGAGAGCGGAGCCTGGCGTCTCTGCTCCAGAGAGCAGAGCTGTCAAGTATACCCGGGAGAGCTGAGCATGGCGTCTCTGCTCCAGAGAGCAGAGCTGTCAGGTCTCTCCAGGAGCAGAGCAGAGTCTGACCTCACTTCCTCTTCCTCCCAGAATTCTATTCTGTTTACTCCTCCCACCTATGCTTTAACCTATCAGGGCCAGCCAAGCAGTTTCTTTATTGCTCAACCAATGAAATCAACAGATTGATATGACACTCCCACATCATACAAGTACATGGTTTGTCTTGACATTTAATGGAAGGGCTAAGAGAAATGCAACCATCCTATATGTCAGTAATCAAATTCAAACACTTGATTATTTCCTTTTGTTATTACTAGACAGTTGCTATGTGCATTTTAACATTGGAAAGAATATCAAGCACTACATTATAAACAACATAAGAAGATATATGAAGAAAACTGTCAAGTTTGGCATGTTCTTTATTATGGGTTCTCCTTTAATTTCATGTGAATCTAATGCTGAGTTCACCTTAGCTGGTAATGTTCTGGATTGAGACACATAACTTATTGCCTTTAAAGGAAGGAGTGAAGTGGAAAGGTCACCATGTGGACCTCTTCCCTACGTCTTTCTGCCTCCTAGCCTTTGAAGCAGAGGCCATGGATCACCCATCAATATGCTTAGTAGATTCTTAACCTGTCACAGGATCTGTGAAGAGGGCAATTAAAGACATTCTTTTGGCTCGGCTAGACACACTTCTAGCCAGCATTTGATTGAGACTCTCACCTTCTTATCGCAGGTCATCGGGCAGTAATAACTTTCGCTCTCTACAGTGCAGAATGATGTTTAAACTGACCAGGAAGAATGAATCACTGATTCTTAGGAAACAAGTTTTCCCCTTGACTCTGATTATAGAATGGCTCATTTCTACATGGAGAGGGAGGGCTTTGTTGTGGCTTTGTTGTGTTGTAACTATGTGCTAACTATACCCAGGACCTGATATTGTACAATAGCAATGATCATGGAGGGATATGTGGTAGTTCCTATATATTTTAAGGAATGCCCACATCTTTCTTGTAATGTAGGCATTTGTAAACTATTTTTAAAAAGAAATTAAAACCCAGAAAAGCTAACAGCTAGGTAAGATCTAGGTGATCTCAAATCTCAAACATGCAAAATTCAGTTTTAAATAGGCGAATACAAATAGTTTTGTAGATGGTGCATTCCCAAAAGTGGCATAGAGTGATTCAGAGTTTGGAAAATACATATATAATTTTAAATGACAACAACAGTATTTCATTCTTTCATCAAATAGATATGCACATCGTGAATAAAAGTCTGCCACGTAGCATTTTAACTCATTGTTTATCAATAAATGTTTGTTTAAACCAGTTATGTTAAAACTACTCAAATTTGAACAAATTTCAAATTTCATCCTACTTTTGGTTTCTTTTGCTTTGAATATATATGTACAACAAGTACAGGAAAAGGTACAGATCCTTGTATTTGCAGGTGCTGCAGTTATCTGTTTGTATCAGGTATAATTTCATTCTTCCTCTTGGGGAGGGGGGAATACTCCTATGTGACAGATTATTCATGAAGACAAAAACATTGAGTTTCTTTTAAGGAAGGGCAGAGAAAAAGTTTGAAGAATATGTGAACCTTTGGGATGCTTTTTATGAAATAACTTTTTTGTCTTCATGAATACTTTTGTCTGTTGTTATGTCCCATTTTCATTTCTGATTTTGTTAATTTGAATGTTCTCTCTCTGCATTGCTGGTGGGAACACAAATTTATATAACCCTCTGGAAATCAGTATGGCAGTTTCTCAGAAAACTGGGAATCAACCTACCTCAGGACCCAGGAATACTACTCTTGGGCATGTACCCAAAAGATGCTTAATCATACTACAAGGACATCTGTTCAACTATGTTCATAGCAGTATTATTCATAACAGCCAGAACCTGGAAGCAACCTAGATGCCCCTAAGTCGAAGAATGGACCAAGAAAAGCAATGACATCTTGAAATTTGCTTGCAAATGGATGGAAATAGAAAAAAAAAACATCCTGAGTGAAGCAACCCAGGCCCAGAAAAGATGAATATGGTATATACTCACTTATAAGCGGATACTAGCTGAAAAGCAAAAAATAACAAACCTATAATCCACGACCATAGGGAAGCTAAGTAACAAGATGAAGCCTAATAAAAACATATGTAGATCCCCCTGGGAAGGAGAAATAGACAAGATCTCCTGACAAAATTGGGAGCATGGGGGTGGGGAGAGAGGGGATGGTTAAGGGGAGGAGGAGACAAAGGGGGGGGGAGGACTTCAGGGAACAGGATAGTCAAGATGGGGGAAGAACAGAGAATAAGAGCAAGGAAAGAAATATCTTGATTGAGGGAGTCATTATGGGGCTAGCGAGAATCCTGGCACTACAGAAATTCCCAGGAATCCACACGGATGACCCCAGCTAAGAACCTAAGCATTAGTGGAGAGGGTGCCTGAACTGGCCTTGCCCTGTAGTCAGGTTGATGACTATTTTAAATATCACCATAGCACTTTTATCCAGCAACTGAAGGGAACAGAGGCAGAGACCCACGGAGGCACACTGGGCTGAGCTCTCAAAGCCCAAGCAAAGACTGGGAGGAGTGAGAACATGAACAAAGAAGTCAAGACCATGATGGGGACACCCACTGAAACAGCTTACCCAAACTAATGGGAGCTCATTAGCTCTGGATAAACAGGGAAGGGACAATCATAGCACCAAACTAGTCCCTCTGAATGTGGGTGACGGTTGCATGGCTGGGGCAGACTACAGGGCCACTGGCAGTGGCACCAGCTTTTATCCCTACTGCTTATACTGGCTTGTGGAACCCATTCTCTTTGGAGGGATAGCTTGTTCAGCCTAGCTATAGTAGGAAAAGCCTGGGTTCTTCCTCAAAGCAATATGCCTTACCCTCTCTGAGGAGTGTATGGGGGTGGGGTGGGGGAAAAAGTAGAGCAAATGGGAGGAAGGAAGAGAGTGAGAACTGGGATTGGTATGTAACATGAAAAAAGATAGTCTGTTTTCTTTTATTTTAAATAGAAAAATAAAACATAAAGAAAAGAAATTCATGTTTTAATATCCTGGATAAAGCCTGTCAGTGATGCCGCAGAAACTAGGTAATGAATCCAATCCCCTTTAGGCACTAAGGTTGACTGACAGACTGTCCCCAGGTCGTCGCCTCTCTTCATAGTTTTCTTTTTGCTGCGATATTTCTACCACAAATCCCTAGTGTCTTTGCTCAGTCCCCAACTCTCAGTTCTGCCACTGGGCTGACAGACGATTTCTTGTACACATGATGTGGGCAAGGGCGGCCATGGCACATGCACAGGTAGGTAAACTCTGCTACACCTCTGCCACTGTCAGAGAACAAAGTCGTTTGCCATACGGGTCCTCATGAAAAAAGAGACAGGCGAAGGAGGGTTGCTGAGACTCATCTACTCCCTGGTGAACAAAAATAGATGTTTCAGGGCCATTAATATTTTGAAGATGTTTGTTACACAGTTAGAAAGAGTAGTTATAATTTTTAGTATCTGGTGCTTTCTAATATATTTCTTCTCTGATCAACCCAGAGGATGGTAGAGCCTTAGCATGCTGTATTACTTCATACTGTTTCCCTGTGGGAGTGCATGACAATTTGTTCCTTCCTTTAGCTTGCTATGCTTCTCAGGGAAGATAGTAGCCACAGGACTTCAAGGAATGGCTTTGAGACTCAAATAGCCCCTACAGTGCACAGACTCAGCTACCTAAGCTTGGGGGCAAGTGTATATAACCTTAATATAACCTTAATATTATTTTTCTGGAAAATGTGAGCAACAATGCTTTATTCATTATAAATTATATTTATATATTATATATTTTAATATATCTTTCAAGATTTGCTTCAATCATTTATGGCCCTAGTTTAATCATTTCTGTATGATTTGGTAATGAAGTAAGTTCTATTTACACAAAGTTGGTACGAAGGGCTCTTGTGGAATTGCATCGCCCATTTTCTTGTGTGACTACCACCTCACCCCCAATGTACCATTCTGTACTGTTCCTGGATCTTAACTCTAAGACAGAGTAGGCTGGGACATAGTAGGGGTGGGAGGTTCACATTTTTCTTTTCCTATGTTGAATTTTGCTTATGCGTTATAGTCTACCTGAAGCCCAGAGTTCCCAGAGGAAGCTTACCTCTCGTGTGTCTTGTACAGTTTGAGTTTCTCTGTCTCCCTACTTCTGACTGTGTTTCTGTTTACTTCATCTAGCAGGAACATTAATCATTTGGTATGTTTTCTTCTACGGGGACACGGTGGACATGATTATTCATATGCAGGAGAAACAAATTCAGCTTGTTTTCTTCTGGGAGCCAATAAACCTAGAAGCTATTAATTTATGTTGGAGAATGGGAGTTTAAGAAGCTTTTCTGTTTTAATGATGCATTCCCTATAACTCCATTGCATTTCATCCGGGAAATAGTGGGAGAGTCCTCCTGTGGCTAATTTAACATCTGCTCTAGTGTTTTTTTTTTTTTTTTTTTTTTTTTTTTTGTACGTTTTACTTGTTACCATTGGTGAATTAATTATGCTGCCTTCCTAAAGAAGAAGAAGAAGAAGGTTAAGTATCATTCAAAGAACTAAAGAAGATGAAATTAAGTGAAAAACTGTGACTCCTGAGTTGGGGAACTGAGGGACACTGCCATCTACCGCACAGACACAATAAAAACTGGGTAAGTTTTACTTGAAGTCTTCTGGTATCAAGTGATTGCTTTTCCACATAGATGAAGAAGAAATTGCAAGTTTGTTTCCTACAACCTTTTCATGTTTCTTAAAGCAAATAACTGTCCCACCTTCTGGATAAGCACATGTGATATCTATAATGGGAAGGATTCTTATTTTAAAGTTTAAAATGTACTCGTTAGTTTCACATTTTTAAAAATGTCCCTCTGAGCTTCACTTTTCCCAACCTTTAAATAATTTCATCTCACAATTGTGGGATTAAACATAAAAACTTTACTATACCCTGGCTGTCATCTGCACGTTTGTTGGGTTACTAACACAACCCTTAGGCACTAACTTTTCCTTCTCTGCATTGCCTTGAGTCATTCACTCCATCTCTGCAGCTGCAGTTTTGTTAGTTACAATGAAGGACAGTTACTACAAAACTTTTGAGAGTTATTGAGTAAGGTCTTACAATGATCATTCAGATCACTACTATTTCTCTCTTGAGGGACAGCTTTTTTGAATTATCATGCAAATTAAAAATTGCTTAAAGCATACAGTGCTTTTCAGCTTACGGCACTGCAGTTATCTCTTGCTATGGTTTGACAATGAGAACTTCACTATAGGCTCATGAGTTCTGGAACCTTTAAGAGGTGATTTCTGGGTAAACTTGAGGTTTTGTGGCCGTACCCTGCTTTCTATCTTCTTTCCACTTCCTGCCTGTAGATGCAATGGGACCAGTCACTGCTGCCATTACTTGAAACCCTCACCACACACAAGAGAGTATATTTCCTTTACGATGAATCCAAACAGGACTTTGTCCTGCAAATTGCTTCTTCTTTTCAAGTATCTGGTTCCTGTAATCTATTTGTTTGGGGGTATTGTTGATATCAGTAACATATTTATAACTTTTTCAGTTCTTTCCAAAGAATTCTGTACCTAGTATCATTCATTCTTTGTTATGTATACCATTTTATTTTATTACTGTCTGCACAACAGCGCCTTGTGATGTGGGATTCCCCTCTGTGGGCTGTGAATACCATTGGTTAATAAAGAAATTGTCTTGAGCCTGTGATAGAGTAGAATAGAGCTAGGTGGCAAAAACTAAGCTTAATGTTGGGAGAAAGGAGGTGGAGTCAGGGAGAAGCCATGTAGCCCCACCAGAGACAGATGCCTGAACTTTACTGGTTAAGCCACAGCCTCGTGGTGATACATAGATTAATAGAAATGGGTTAAATTAATATCTAAGAGTTAGCTGATAAGAAGTTAGAACTATTAGGCCAAGCAGTGATTTAATTAATATAGTTCTTGTATTGTTAATTTGGGGATGAGCAGCCAGGATGTACAAGCGGCTATGTACTACACCCTTGGCACTGCTGTTGAATGTCATCCTGGCCCCAGGAGGTACCAACATACTCTTTGCAGTTTCACTGATGGACAGTTCCTATAATGTGTAACTAATATGTGGATTTGAATTAGTTTCTTTCACTTGATATGTAATGTTTTTGGCTCATTTTTTTTCTATCTAGGTTTCCCTCAGGGATGCTTAAAATTCCATCATAGTTTTAAGCAAGATAGTTTTTTGCTATCTTTTTTATTTTAGACATTCTAGTAAGTGTAATGTTGGATCATATTCTGGTTTTGATTTGTACTTCCTTAGTGATTAATTATTTTGAGTCTCTTCTTTAAAATATTGGCCATTTTTGTGTCTTCATTGGAGAATGTTTATTCAAATTCTTTGTCCAGTTTTAGTAAAAATTATTGGTTTTTTTATTATTTAGGAGTGTTGTAAAAATTTTCAAATATTACTGAAAAAAATTTCATCAGATATGATTTATGAAAAATAATTATTACTATATTTTAATACCCAATAAATTAATTCAGTTTTAAACACTGCAGACTGATGAGGGTCATTTACTAATATTATAAAACTGAGTGCTGTAGCAGAATATTTGTTTAACTATACAAAGATATCTTTAATTTGTATAATTATATAAAGATGTGTTGCTTTTGTTTAATTATGTAAAGGTGTGTTGCTGTTTTACTTTGCCTGCCCAAGGTACCTGAATGGCCCAATAAAAAGCTAAATGGCCATTAGTGAGGCATGAGATATAGGCAGGACTTCCTGCCAGGGAGAGTAGGTAGGAAAGGGAATTTAGGCTAGAAAGAAGAAAGAAAAGGAGATGCCAAGGAGAACCAGGAGCCAGTCACACAGACACAGAGGAAACAGGAAAATAGGATTTACAGAAAGGTTAAAAAAAAAAAAAACTGAGGCAAAATGTAGATGAATAGAAATGGGTTAAATTTAAATTAAGTTAAAAGTGCTAGTGGGACAAGCCGAAGTTAAGGCTGAGAATTCAAATTTAATAATAGGTCTCTGAATCTTTATTTGGGACCTTGTTGGTGGCCCCTTAAAATTTCCAACTACAAAGTGCATTAGTGTGTGCTGTCTTAATTCTGATCCCACTGTGCCCTGTGTTTTATAGGCTAATCAAGGCTTTTGTCATGCTTTTCAAATTGACCTGACACGTGGCTAAGGGTAGCTTTGTTTAGAAGTTACATTTCTTGTCACTATGACCATATACTTGACCAAAAGCAATATACAGGGGAAGGATATATTTCGGCTCATGGTTTGAGAGGGCAGGGTCTGTGTGGTAGGAAGGCATGTTAGAATTTGATTAATTATCCAAGAAGCAGAGAAAATGAAATGCTGGGGCTGTTCTCAACTCTCTCTCTCTCTCTCTCTCTCTCTCTCTCTCTCTCTCTCTCCCGTTTTTATTCAGAACTAGCCTCAACCCACTGGGGATGTCTCCCTAATGCTCCATGCATTTCTTAGTCTACCTGAGTTGACAATCAAAATTAATAGTTATCCTAATAAAATAGTTTGGCAAACATGGACTGTTCTTATAAACAACCCAACTTTTTAATCTCAATTTCTTTTTGGGTAAATTTGCATAATAAGCTTCTTTAAAAATGAGAAGATGAGAAGGAATATTTTAAGGAGACATTTCTAAAGTTATAAGGCCATTCACATGAATAGAAAAAAGCAAGAGGGTGTTTTTTTTTATCCTTTTTTATGTGAAGCATGGGATATGAATAAAGAAAAGCAGTTCATTGTTGTACAACATCCAGGCTCTCTCTACTTCTCTGAACCTTCTATGTATTTCACAGCATACCATCAGCCTGGTACTGGGCAGGCCTTTTGGCCTTAGCTGGACATGTAGATGTAGTAGGAATCCAGAAGATACAACTGAATATCACAGTAGAGCTGCCTTTTGCTTTTACAGGATAACCTGGGTTGGTGTGGGTTGGAGAGGGAAAGAGTGGGTATGCAAATTGAGCAGTGTTCTTCTCTGTAAGTTGAAACAGATAAAATACCTTCCGCTAGAGATTGGTAGTTCTCAGAATGCCTGGGAAGGGCTGTAGTCCAGGCTGGGGGAATGGATAACGTTGGAAATGAAGGAAGGCAAGTAGTGGAGGTGGTATCTGGAAGTGCTGTCTGCCTGGCAGGAGCCTCAATGGTTACTCTGCCATGTTCCTAGGAAAGTCAGATGTTTTGGGGCTTTTAATGTGTAGTAATCACATTTTCTGGATAAATCTGGCCCAAACCACCTTCCTCCTTCTGGTCAACTCAAAAAGCAAGGGGAAATCCAATTTCCTCTGTCTTCCCTGGGAAGAAACATTAGCAGACAAGATAGGAAGATTGATCCAGTTTGTGGAGTCCTCAAAGGACTCAGCAATAAAAGAGCTGGGTGAAGATAAAAAGATTTGGGGCCTTATAGGTAACTGTAAACATGAACATTCTGCAATGGCAACTGTGTATTTGACATTCTTAGGCTTGGTGTAGGACACTTTTGTAGTAATTTTACTTTACTCTATTTTTTTCTTCCCCAGGACCTATAAACTTCGGCAAGTTGGCAATTCATGGTTCTATAGAGCAGCTTCCTCTTTGGTAAAGGAAACCCTTTCTAGGAGATAGTGTACTGAGTTGTAGTTTCAGGATTCTCCTGGGCCAAGTTTTCTCTTGGTTATTTGCTACTATCATCAAACCCTGTTGGGTTTGCCTGTGCTGTCCACACTCAAAACAATGTCCAGAAAATTCTGTGTGTTTTTTTTCGGCTCAAGAGACTGAGTGGTGTTTTCATTTTTTGCCCCTGGATAATTGCTTCTTAATTATTCCAGAACTTAGTTCAACTATCAGTTTGTCTCTGAAGGCTCTCTCCTCTTAATTATGCTTGCTTCTCTGAGTGTTGTGTGTGTGTGTGCACGTGCACGTGCATGCATGTGTGTGTGTGCATGAATGCATGCATGTGCACATGTGTACATGAGGGTTTTCCTTCTTTACGTTAGTATTTGTCTGCCTTATGCTACTCACCAACTGAGTACATGACTTTTAAAGCACTTGCAATTTAGGGATATTGAATAAAAGTATTATAATAGAAGACATTTGTATCTATTGGATTGCACTTGACTTTTCTTAGATACAACAATTGAAAGAATGGGGAGAGAAGCTTGCTCTCCCCATAAGGTGAGTCTGCCTAGGCTTGCTTGCCAGCTTCCCTACTCTCAATCTGTTTCAGACTGTGCAGGCATCAGATTAATTTGGCAGTCCAAGGACAATCCCCCCCTCTATGTAGCTCCTAATTCTTCCTTTCTGCTTCCATGTAAACATTTGCACTTGCTGACACAACTTCTAGTTAGCATTTATTTCTCTTTCTTTACCAAATTAAGCTAGCTATTGCCTAATTTGCATACAAGATTCACTATTGGGGAAGTGTTCACAAATCACAATAATTAATACTTACTCTCACTCAATATCACCTATCTACAAAGCAATTTAAATTTATTAACGAAGTCAACTAATTGGTAAACAAGCACATACCACCGTGGTGCTGACGGAGAGTGGAAAATTGGGATGTGGAGGACCCGAGTGATTTGTCTAAGCCATTCAGCAAATGAGTTGCAGAAAGAGTGTCTGTACTAGGCAGTTGCTGGCTCTCAGCCCCACATCTAGACTACTGGCACAGATCAGGCTACACAGACAGCAGAGGGCAATTAGCTATGCAAATCAGGTAATTACAGACGTAAATACTCATTGCCTCTTGCCACGTCTGCTGGCCAGAGATGGCCCATTTAAAGCCAGGTCGTGAAGGGCTGTATTAAGCTCAGCAGGACTTGGTGGCTCCACCTGGATAGGAGAATCAATTATTATTATTTAGTGAATCTTTCTTACAAGTGGGCTAAATAAAGAATACCTGTGCCTTCAGATCCAGTGTTGTTATAAGTGAGACTCTCATCATTTTGCTGTGAAATATCTGTCTCATTGAGAAAAAAAAAATGAGTAGCAAGTTCATCAGCCCACAGGCCATTTAAATGAAACAGTTGTTAAGCCTTTCCATGAGAGATATTTGAATGAATGGGAAAAACAGGTTCTTCCTTAAGGAGAGTATTAAGGAGGGCTGGTATGTTCCAGGGATGTTAAAACTCCTTGTTTCTCAAGAGAGCTCTGCGAAGTGTCATTATTTTTAATTTATGAACGGAAGCCAAGGCAAACTCAGAGACTTGCCAAGAACTCAAGGTAGAAAGGAACCCCTGGAGATTTAGACTTGGATGTGTGAAGACTCAGATCTCAGACATAACAATAAGTGCCTTCTGAATGCAGAGACGTGTACACGGCCAGGGACACCAAGTAAAAACACCCATGGGTGCAGCACTGCCTTAGTCTTGCCTTCGAACTAGAGCACAGCTTCAGGTACTGGCTAAGAGATGCCACTGTACCTGAGACCACACACCTTCAGTCATCCCTTTCAAGGGAAGAGGGACAGGCCAAAGAGACAGTCCAAACTACTGTGCTCATGAACCTGCCAGCAATGTAATCTCCTGCATTGCTCTGTGGAAGAAGGCCACTCAATTACACTCACGAGCTGGCAAAACCAGGACTATCTTCTGATCTTGGAGTCTCCAGAAGGTTGGCTACTGCTTGTCTGTGACAGATATGAGGAAAAGACAGAAAAGTCACCATGGCATGTAGAAACTCTGGGCATGGTGAGTCCCTTTCCTCTATGGAGTGGCCTGGCATTAAGACAGAAGGCTGGCACTGTCGAGACAGAGCGTTTAGGTGATAAGAGAGGCAAGAAGGAACAGAGAAAAAATGAAGACAAAATAAGGGCTGCAGCAACATGATTTCCAGTGAGGATGCTCAGTGCTGAGGAGGGTAGGCCATGTGATACAGCCAATGGCTCACAGGTCAGAGTCAGGGGATCATTCTGGCCTGTCTGCATGCCTGGGTCTGCAGCTCACTGGCCATGTGCTTTGGGAAAAGTCAGTAAGGCCTCCAATGTTTATTTCTCTTTGTGAAACAGGGACAGCAAGAGTGACTTCTGTAAGTTATTTCTTGGCAGTTCAAAGAACTAATAAATAGTGCCTGGCCCTTGACAACCCCTCTCAGAAACTTTGTTATCATCGGGTTTAGGAACCACCATTTCCTTAATCCACACGAAGTCACTCTGCTTCCATGGGGAGGCTTAATCAACACCTGCTCCTCCTTAAGAGATCAAAAAGGTAAAACAAAAATTAGTTCTACCGAACTTCATCCTGGGAAACCAATGAATTTACTGGACTTACTTATCCAGGAAGAGTATGAGGGAGGTGCTTACTGACAGACGTATGGGTGGCACCGAAATAGTCACATTGGAAAGGCTTCACCCATGATGGATGATGACTTCCCCATAGCTGGGTAGATAAAAATCTCATCAATTAACCTCACCAGGCCAATGTGCTGCGTACTCTAGCATCCCCCAGAGAACCTCAGAGCCAGAGGCTGTGTGTGCTTTTTAGGGCAGAACCATATACAAATGGATTGGAGGAGTCTGAGGGAGTGTCAGCAGACAATAGGCCCAGTCTCAAAGTCTCTTCCAGGAAGTCACAGCTGATCTGATGAAAATGGCTGCTGATTTGCTGGGGTGGGAGATTATGGCTTGTTACTGCATTACCAAAACTTGGTGTTGAAATAAGAAGCGGCGGGGCTGCGTCCCCAACACCCCGGCCGCTTCGCTAGCTCATGCCCGAAATAACAACACACAAACTGTATTCACTTGAGAACTGCTTGGCCCCTGAACTTTAGCCCTTACAGGCTAATTCTCGCACCTGGACTAGCCCATTTCTAATAATGCCTGTAAGCACCCCAAGGTGCGCTTACCGGGGAGATTCTAGCCTCCGTCCATGGTGTCTCTGCTCCAGAGAGCAGAGCTGTCGGGTCTCTCCGGGAGCAGAGCAGAGTCTGACCTCACTTCCTCTTCCGCCCAGAATTCTATTCTGTTTTCTCCTCCCATCTATGCTTTAACCTATCAGGGCCAGCCAAGCAGTTTCTTTTATTGCTCAGTCAATGAAATCAACAGATTGATATGACACTCCCACATCAACTTGGTGTGTGGTTGTTCTTTGGCATGCATTTCTTAAAGCCTATATAGTTCACTGAGAAAATATACATAAACTAGGCTGAATTTCAGAATCCTGGTGGCATTTTCAACACAGTCTCATCTTTGTTTATTCCTTCAAGCATAGCTTTAGAGGGGACCAAAAACTCTGCATTGTATCCCAACACTACATAGCTTTAAACTGTTCTTCTCCAATGAAGTATGGGTGTGGGGTAACCACTTGGAGAGGGTCCAGAAGCCCCGATTCTTTCTGGCGTTTCTGAATGAGCTTATCTTCCCATATGACGCTGTAGGGTGGGAAGGAGGCAGCAGCCAAGTAAGAAACAAACCTGAGACTATTGGGAAGGAACTATATTGACCATCTAGGAAGAAAGGGAAGCTGGATAGGTCTGAGCATCTCTTTGCAGCTCTTTGCTTTGGGTGTGGATGTTATGTCTGGTCTCTGAAGTTGCTGGGTTGTTTAAAGGTGGAGAATACGAGGAAATAGATCCTCAACACTTCTGGTCCATGCCTGCTCCAGCCTCAGTGGAACCTGGAATGAATCTAATGGGTTTTCAGGGACTCTATGAAAACATTTGAAGCCTGGAAAGAAGTAGCACTTAAATAAAACAATACAAGATGCTGTGGGAGCTCCTTCAACTCCTTCAGCCTCTAAGATACCAGCCCATTTGGGTGTGGTCTCTTATACTATATCTCTCTCTTGCTTCTGGCTGCTTGCTCTGTTCCTCTTCCCTATTTGTGTGGAGGACTGTGATCTAGGATAGTGACCTGTGAGTCTCCTCTAAATAATAAATAACCCATTATTATACGTAATTCTGAACTAATGTAGGATTATTTTGTATCTTCTTCCATAACCCAGAAATAAATAAAAGGAGGCAAACATGCATCTCGGTGAGAACATCATCTCTCACAGTGGAGAACAGAGTGTCTCCTTTGATCTTTCCTCTGCAGATTAATTTTTTTGTTATTAAGAAGATAAATAGTAGACAATCAACACTTCAATCTGGATAATGTGGAAGGCAGCCGATTAATTTCGAATGAGAGAACTGTACTCGGATGAACTTATCCTGCAAGGAAAGGCTCATGTATCATGGAGAAAGAATCAGATTAAAATGGGCAAGGTTTGTAATAAAACTAAAGTATCCAGCACCTGGGAATTCAGCCAAAGAGAAGGCCAGAACTCAGATTTTCCTGAGGGAGGAAAAAAAAAAGAACCATATTGTCATGAGGTGGCTGTTTCTGTTAGGGCTTGTCTTACTGGTTGATATTTATTTAACAATGCACAGTATTTCTAACAGTAGAGATATATTTGCATTTATTCATGAATCTTAAAAATACATTTGAATATACCATGTTTGTTTCTTCTGTACACCTGTACATGTTAGAAAAGTACAATAGAGTTGAACAAAATATTCTTTTTTTTCCATTTTTTTCAATTTTTTTATTTAATTTATTAAAGATTTCTGTCTCTTCCCCACCACCGCCTCCCCTTTCCCTCCCCCTCCCCCAATCAAGTCCCCCTCACTTGTCAGCCCAAAGAGCAATCAGGGTTCTCTGCCCTGTGGGAAGTCCAAG
>NW_026067920.1:12958618-12996016 GCF_014885135.2 Alexandromys fortis | reverse complement strand
AGTACTCTAATATGTATATATTCCATACTTTCTTCATCCATTCTTCAATTGAAGGGCATCTAGGTTGTTTCCAGGTTCTGGCTATTACAAACAATGCTGCTATGAACATAGTAGAGCATATATTTTTGTTGTATGATAAGGCCTCTCTTGGGTATATTCCTAAGAGTGGTATTGCTGGGTCCATGGGTAGGTTGATCCCGAATTTTCTAATATTCTTAAAGTGTGTGAGAGAGCACTGCGCTGATTGATCAAACAATGCAGAGGCCATCTTTAACATTTGGAGCCCTTGGTGTTTTATTTTTACATACCTTTTACAGACGCTATTCGTCTAGAATACTCACTTTGTGTCATTGTACACATTTATTGACATAGAGCAAGATCATACACAGACTGCTGTAATTTTTCTTGATTTTTTAAAAACAAACAGACAAACAAAACAGCACCAAGTCCCACTGATGTATTGATCCGCAACAGATATTCCAGAAAATGGCAGGAAATGTTCTCACTGTGATAGTTAAACTTAAAATTGTAAAATACTCAACACACACAATCAAAATCTGGGAATATGGGAAGTTTTCTCATCACTGTGGCCTTAACTGGGTTTCCTCTCAGTTCTAGGAAGCCTGTCTTTGAAATGTGGGTCTCTCTGCACATTCATGGACAAAAACAAAATTCATGAGGACTTTTCTGACTTAACAAACTTTTATAATTTCTCTGTGCATGGCCCATTGACCTTCAGCATCAATTGCCTATATTATTTTTATTTTTATTAGTATTATTATTATATTATTTGAGGAAAGCTAATTTCTTTTTAACATGAAAAAATAAAATATAATAAGATAAAACCAAAGCCATTACATTGAGACTGGGCAGGGCAAACCAACAGAAGGAAAACAGCCCCAAGTGTATGCACAAGAATCAGACTCACTCCTCCATACACTCAGGAGTACTACAAAATTACCAAGCTGAAAGCTATAATAAATACGCTGACCTGTTATAGACCTGAACTCTGTAGGCTCTGTTCTTACTGCTTGATCCTTGTTTATTTATTATGTATATAGTGTTTTGTCTGCATGTATGCCCATGTGCCAGACGAGGGCACCAGAACTCATTATAGATGGTTGTAAGTCACCATGTGGTTGCTGGGAATTGAACTCAGGACCTCTGTAAGAGAAGCTAGTGCTCTGGACCTCTGAACCATCTCTGCAGCCCCTAATTCAGTCTTTGTGAGTTTATATAAGCCTTGCTCAGTTGTTTCAGAGGGCCTTGTTCTCATGGTGTCCTCCATGCTGTCTGGTTCTTAAACTCTTTCTGATACCTCTTTCATGGAGTTATCTGAGCTCTGAGGGGAGGAATTTGATGGAGACATACTATTTAGAGCTGTGTGTTCTAAAGCTTCTCTCTCTCTCTCTCTCTCTCTCTCTCTCTCTCTCTCTCTCTCCCTCTCTCCGTATAATGTCTGGCTTGTGGGTCTCTATATGTTACCATCCGCTGCAGGAGAAAATCTCTCTGATGATGGCTGAATATCATTAGGAGTCATCTTATCAATACATTTCTTTTCAAAAATAACACTGTTATTTAGGTTTGTCCTAGGTCCCTGAGCTAACTAATCTCCAGTTCTTAGTCAACAAGCAATGTTGGGTGAGCATGGTTTCTATCTTGTGGAATAGGTCAAATCAATTACTTGGTTAAGGTTACTTCCATAAATTTTGTGTCACATTTGCTCTAGTATATTTTGCAGGCAGGATGCCACTATAGTTCAAACGGTTTGTGACTGGGTTTGTGCTTACACTTCTCCTTTGGTAGCTTGCAGAGTACAATCCTGTGCAAAGATGCTTGCATACCTGGTGAAGGCTCTATGTGAGCACCAGCTCAACTTCTCCAGGTTCAAAGAATTGTGTAGATGTTGTCTCAGCAATGGTGCCTTACTGTGAGTTTGTGAAGAGCAAACTATAGACTTGGAAGAGGCAGGGTGGTTTAGAAGTTCCTTTGGCCAACACCTCAGTTATGTGTAACATAATCTCAGTCCTGAAAGCTTCATTTGGTGACAAGAGATGGCTGTTTGAGACTCTGTCTCCCCCACTATTTTATGATTCATTTACATTGTTTTCAAATATGTATATATTTTAGGAAGTTTCTATGACATTAGGTTTTCATACTATCCTTCTTATGGATCTTAATTTTAGCTGATTTTTCTCACATTTCCTCCTTCATCTTCCTCTTTCCTTCCCATCTCCACTCTATTCTCCCATTGCAGTCCCCCCAGCATCCATGCACACCAATCTGTTCTATTTCTCTTTTTCAGGGAAATCTATCTGTTCCCCTGTAGTCCCTTACTCTATACCTAACCTCTGTGGTTCTATGTATTATAGCTTTTATAACATTTATTTATTCCCAGTTCCATCCATTTATCTGTGAATTTCATGATTTCTTTTTAAGTAACTCTGTAATATTCCATTATTGTGTTGAGAGAGAACTAATTTTTGTTTGCTTGTTTTTCAATTTTCTGCAACTATAAATAGAGGTTCAGCGAAAATGATAGAGCAAGTATCTTTGTTATAAATAATCCTTTGATTATGTGTCCAAGATGGGGATAGCTAGATCTTGACATATATCGACTCTCATCTTACTCAGAAATCAACATATTGTTTTCCATAGTGGCTGTGCAAACTTGCACTCTCATCAGCAATGGGGGAATGTTTCCCTCACTATCATGACCAGTCACTTATGTTATTGATCTTAATCATTCTGACAAGTATGTTATGGAATCTCACAGTGGTTTTGGTTTTCAGTTCCCTGATGGCTATGGATGTTTAGCATTTCTTTTCCATGTTTTTTAATGATTATGATTCCTGAATTGATTAGATATATACTCTATTTTTAATTAGATTATTTGGTTTTTCATATCTAGTTTCCTGAGTTCTTTATATGTTTTGGATACTAGCCCTATTTGATGTGGAACTGGTAAAAATCTTTTTCCATTCTGGAGGCTGCCATTTTGTCCTATTGATAGCGCTCTTTACCTTACAGAAGCTTTTCACTTTCATTAGGTCCCATTTATTAATTGTTGATCATAGTACATGAGCTAACAGGGTGTTCTATTCAGAGAGTCTTTTCCTGTGCCAGTGAGTTCACGGCTATTCCCGACTTTCTCTTCTATTAGGATCAGTGGATCTGGTTTAAGGTTGAATGTTTGAACCATTTTGAGTTGAGTTTTGTGCAGGGCGATAAATATGTATCTATTTGTATTCTTCTATGTGTATCTTTCCAGTTAGACCAACACAGTTTGTTAAAGATGCTGTCTTTTTTTTCCAGTATAATTTTCTGACTTCATAAAAAAGCCAATATTCATAGATATGCAGACTTATGTCTGGGTCTTCAATTCAGTTCTATTGGTCAGCATGTCATTTTGTGTTATGCCAATACGATGCTGTTTTGTTGTTATTTGTTTTTTTTCCACTATAGCACTGTAGTAAAATTTTAGGTCAGGATTGGTGATACTTTTAGCAGTTCTTTTATTATTAAGGATACTAAGTTTTAGCTATTCCCTTTGTGTGTGTGTGTGTGTGTGTGTGTGCGCACGCGCATGTTTGTGTGTGTGTTTATGAAGTTTAAGATTGTCCTTGCAAATTCTGTGAAGGATTATGATGGAGATTTGATGGGGTTAGCACTGAATCTGTAGATTGCATTTGCTGGGTTGGCCATTTTTACTAGGTTAATTCTACTGAACAATGAGCCTGGGTGATAGTTTCATCTTCTCAAATATCCTTAAATTTCTGTCTTCAATGTCTTGAAAAACATACAGGTTTTTTAATTGCTTGGCCAGAGTTACCCCCAAGGTATTTTATATTATTTGAAGCTATTGTGAAAGATCTATTTGCCATTGTATATAGAAGGGTTACAGATTTTCGTGACTTCATTTTGTATCCAGCTACTTTTATGAAAGTGTTTATCAGTTTTAGGGGTTTCTCATTGGAATTTTTGGTATCACTTCTATATACTATCTTAAAATCTGAAAATAACTATACTTTGACTTCTTCTTTTCTAGTTTGTATCTGCTTAATGTTGAAATAGGAGTGGCGGCGGGGTTGCGTCCCCAACACCCCGGCCGCTTGGCTAGCTCATGCCCGAAATAACAACACACAAACTGTATTCATTTAAGAACTGCTTGGCCCATGAACTCTAACCCTTACAGGCTAATTCTCGCACCTGGACTAGCCCATTTCTAATGATGTGTGTAAGCACCCCAAGGTGCGCTTACCGGGAAGATTCTAGCCTCCGTCCATCATGGTGTCTCTGCTCCAGAGAGCAGAGCTGTTGAGTCTCCAGGAGCAGAGCAGAGTCTGACCTCACTTCCTCTTCCGCCCAGAATTCAATCCTGTTTATTCCGCCCACCTATCTTTTAACCTATCAGGGCCAGCAGTTTCTTTATTGCTCAGCCAATGAAATCAACAGATTGATATGACACTCCCACATCAGCTTAATCTCCTCTGGTGATCTTATTGCTTTAGTTAAGACTTCAAGTACTATATTGGATAGGTATGGAGAAAGTGGACAATCTTGTCCTCTTCCATATTTTAGAGAAATTGTTTTGAGTGTCTCTCCATTTACGTTGATATTGATTATGGACTTCTTGTAAGCTGCCTTTTAGGCATGTCATTTGTATCCTTAGTATCTCCAGAACTTTTTATCTTGAAGTGGTTCCAGATTTTGTCAAAGCTCTTTTCTGCATCTAATGAGATGACCATATATTTTCTTTTAGTTTATTTGTATGCTGGATTACATTGACTGATTTTCTAATGTTATACCATTCCTGTAACTCTGGGCTGAAGCCTACTTGATCTTGATGTATGATCTTTTTTATGTGTTCTTGGACTTGGATTGCAAGTATTTTATTGAATTTTTGCATCTATGTTCATAAAAGAAATTGATCTATAACTAATTGTTGGGTATTTACATGGTTTGGATATCAGGATGGCTGCGGCCTTATAAAATTAACTGGATAATGTTCTTTCTATTTCTATTTTGTTGAATTGTCTGGGGAATACTAGCATTAACTCTTATTTTAAAGTCTGGTAGAATTTTATGCTAAAATCTTCTGGTCTGTGTGTTTGTGTGCGTGCACATGTGTGTGTTTGGGGGGATTGGGAAAATTTTAATTACTGCTTTTATTTCACCAGATATTATTGTTCTGTTTAGATTGATTGTTCTTTATTTAACTTTGGTAAGTGGTATGCACGAAGAAATTATCTATTTATTTTAGAGTTTTCTTTTTCAATTTTGTGGAGTACAAGTTTTTAAAGTATGCTTTTATGATTCTCTGGATTTCTTCAGTATCTGTTGTGATGTCCTTCTTTGTTTATGCCAATTTTGATGTTTTCTCTCAGCCTTTTAGTTAACTTAGATAAGTATTTGTCAGCGTTATTTATTTTCTCAAAGAACCAACACTTTTGTTGTTGTTGTTATTCTTTCATTAGTGATTTCAGCCCTGAGTTTGATTAATTTTTTTCCTTTGGTTATGATTCTTTCTTTTTGTTCTAGATCTTTCAGTTGTGCTGTAAAGTTGCTAGTATAAAATCTCTCTAATATTTTTATGTAGGCATTTAATGCTATGAATATGCCTATTAGAACTGCCTTCCTTGTGTCTCAAAAGTTAGGATATGCTGGGCATCCATTTTCATTTACTGTAGATAATATTTAAATTCTTTCTTAATTTCTGTCTTGGCTCATATTTCATTCAGTATTGAGACATTCAGTTTTCATGAGTTTGTAAGCTTTCTGTTGTTTCTTTTCATATACTCAGCTTTGATCTGTGGAGATAGGAAGAAGGTTGTTATTAAAGTTTTCTTATATCTTTTAAGACACAGTTCATATCTGAGTATATGTTCAGTTTTGGAGACAGCTCCACGAGGTGCAGAGAGAAAGGTATATTTCTTTGTGTTTGGTGAAATTTTCTGTAAATATCTGTTAAGTGCATTTGGCTTACAGTGTCAGTGAGCTCCAGCATTTCTCTGTTTTGATTTTGTCTGGATAAGCTACCTGTTGTTGAGAGTGGGATATTAAAGTCTCCCACTATCAGTGTTTGAGGGTCAGCATGTGAGTTTAAGTCGTGGTAGTGTTCGTGTACAAGCATAGATGCCTTGTGTTTGGTGCATAGGTGTTAAAAATTGCAGTTTCCCCTTTTTAAAATTTTTTTTATTATTATTTGTGGATTTCACATCGTGCATCCTGATCCCATTCGTCTCCTCATCCCTTGGTGTACACCCTCTGTTTTTTCAAAACTCCCCCCAAAACAGGATAAAATAAAACTTACAAGAAAAGCAATAACAAAGCCCAAACAGACAAACAACAACCCACTCCCCAAAAATCTTGCTTGTATTGTGACATAGTGGGTTACACAGTATACCCACTAGTCCACACATCTTTACTTGCAAGTGTTCATTGCAGTGAGTCATTGGTCTGGTTTGAAGCCTCTGGCTTCTGCTTACACTATCAATACTGGATCCCTAGTGGATCTCCTCTTGGATATCCTGTTGTTGCCTTGTGTCATGGAGATCCTAGAACTTTGAATCTGCAGGTCCAGCTCCTTCACAAACTCTAGCAGTTCATAGATGAAGTGGATGTTGGGGTTGACTAACTCATAGCCCTGATTCTGGTCCAGGGTGGTAGCTGGGCTGGTCAGCCTGCCAGCTCTCCCTCATTGTCACCATCAGGGTGAGCTCTCCAGCACTGTCCCTGCTAGCTTACCCATGGCAGCAGGCCACTACCTGGCTGATAACAGATGGGATGCTGGGTTCAGCTTTTCTGCTCTTTTGCTTTCAGGGTCAGCTTACCTGTGCCTCTACCAATTACCTTTGGGCCCCAGCAGGATACAGGGCTTACTTGCTCTCCTGAGTATTACAGGCAGTAAGAGGCAGGACCAGCTCTCCAACTCTCATGACCTCAGGGCCAGTTCTCCCACCCACCATAGACAGCAAGAGGAGGGGGAGGGGAGATGGCAAATCTCCCTTGCTCAACCTACAATATGACAGATGAGGGGTGGGACCAGATCTTGCAGGCAAGTTTATAAAGCCAGATCACCTGCGCCCCTGTCAACAGGGTCAGCTCTACTGTGATGCCCAGGCAGATTGCTGGGTTTTCTCTTCAAATGCAGCAGTTGGTGAGGGGCAGAGCCAATTATCCCTATTGCTGCAGCCACTAAGGGGCAGGGCTAACTCTGTGCAGTCTTATCCTTGTGGCCATTGTTGGTAACAGGAGCAATGGACATCAACACAGACCAATGCTGAGGCAGGACCATGGACCCCTTGGTAGCAGCCCAAGCCCAGATGACACCATGGCCCCAGGTGGCAGCGCAAACCATTCAGATCTGTACAGTCTGGCAGTGGCACAGCCCTTGGACACTAACATGGCCCCAGGTGACGACCTAGACCCCAGATATCCATGTGGCCCTTGGTGGCAGCCTGGGCCATGGATATTAACACAGATTCATCTGTGGTTGAACCATGGACTCAGACATGGTTCTTGACTGCACTCTGGGGCCCAGATATCACCATGGCCTCAGTTGGGAGTGTGGCCCTAGAACACCAACAGGACCCCAGCTGGCAGCCCGGATGCTGGACATCTACAGGGACCTCAAAGGCAGCAAGGGCTTTGGACGCCAATGCAGATCCAGACTGTGGCAGGAGCAGGGACCTAGACCTGGCTCTTATCTGCAGTTCAGATACAGATGTCACCATGGTCCCAAGTGACTGTACAGGCCACTCAGATCTGTATGACCCCAGTAGTAGTTTGACCCTGAACCACCAACATGGCCTCAGGTATCAACCCAGACTACAAGCCTCTGAGGCAGCAAGAGCCACTGATTTCAACACAGAGAAATGCTGCAGCAGGGCCAAGGACACAGACATGGCTATTGGCAGCAGTCTGGGCCCGAATGTCACCGTGATCTGGGGTGGCTGTGAAGGCCTCTTAGATCAGCATGGTCCCTTAGGCAGCACACCTTTTGGACACTAACAGAATCTCAGGTGGCAGCCCAGCCTTTGGACATCTGCATGGCCCTCAGTGGTTACAAGAGCCATGGTCACCAACATAGGACACCATGGCTGTTTCAGGATCATGGACCCTGATATGTCCTTGGCAATAGCCCAGACCCAGACACCACCATTGTCCCCATTGTCCTGGGTGGCAAGCAGGCCACCCATATTAGTCCATTCCTTACTGCCCTCACCTCTTTAGATTCTGATGGAGGAAGGACATTGGTTAATTATAATAAAGAAACTGCCTTGGCCCATTTTATTGGTTAGGACATAGGTGGGTGGAGTAAACAGAAGAGAATGCTGGGAGAAAGAAGCTTAGTCGAGGAGTCGCCATGATTCTCCCACTCCAGACAGACGCAGGTTAAGATCTTTCCTGGTAAGCCAGCTCGTGGGCTACACAGATTATTAGAAATGGGTTAGATTAATATGTAAGAGCTAGCCAATAAGAGGCTACAGATAACAGGCCAGGCAGTGTTTAAAAGAATACAGTATCCGTGTAATTATTTCGGGCATAAGCCTGCCATGTGGGAGCCAGGGCTGCCGGAACGCAGCCCTGCCGCTCCTTCTACAAGATTCATCTCTCTTCCCAGCACCACCATATACCCATTCACCATAATGGTGGTTGACAACCTGGTGCTCTTTATTGATCAGAGTGTATACTGGGGGGGGGGGAGTTATGTCTGTCTGTCCTCCTTGCACCTGGACCTCATGCTGCCCTGTGGTTTGTGGTTGATTTCCACCCATGCAGGCTGAGTGTCCTGGGGGTGGAACTGTCAACAGCGTCCTCTTGGTGGATTTTTTTCCTTTGATAAGTATGAGTATGTAGTGTCCTTCCCTGTCTCTTCTGATTAGTTTTGGTTTGAAATTTGTCTTGTCAAAATTAAATTGACTATATATGCTTCCTTCTTAATCCATTTGCTTGGGATCTAATTTTTTCATCCTTTTACTGTGAAGTGTGGTCTATCCTTTATGTTCAGGTGTGTTTTTTGGAAGCAGTGGTCCACTAGAGATGGGCCAGGGATGAACGGATGCTGAAGCACATGATTTGCTATGCCCTGGGGCTAAAACTTCAGGGATTCTGTAATTTATAGATTAATTGTTGCTTCTCCTGTCCACTATTAACTATGCATTATTATTTTAAAGATGAATATATTCAGTATTTTCACATTTTTAGATGCACCATCCACATGTGTCACTTTCAGACTAAGTATAATCAAGCTATAAAATGCTTTGAGATTCAAATACACCAGTGTAATATAAACCACTCGTCATGTCCATGATGACATAATGCTGTGACCCCTCCCCCTTTTTTCAGGCAGCAATGGAGTGACCTGTAGTCTAATGGTTCTTCTGTCATTGGGCTTTAGTGTTTTCCTGTTATGAAGTGTGTTTTCTCACCATTGAAAAGTGTCATTATATTTATCTGTTTATTTTACAGTCTGTCAGAAGATGTTCATACTTATATGATGTGGGAATTTCTTTTGTATATGTGTTGCTTTTATTGGTTAATGAATAAAGAGTCTTCTTTGGCCTCCAATAGGGTAGAGTATAGCTAGGTGGGAAAAACTAAACTGAATGCTGGAATAAAGAAGGCAAAGTCAGGAGATGTCATGTAGCTTCTGTCAGGAACAGACGAGTTGGAACCTTGCCAGTAAGCCATAGCCACATTGCAATACACAGACTAATAGAAATGGGTTATATTAAGATGTAAGAGCTGGCTGATGAGAAGCTAGAGCTAATATATCAAACAGAAATTTAAATAATATGTTTCTGAGTAATTATTCTGGAAGTCTGGGTGCCTGGAAAATGGTCTCATACACTTATGTATGGATTATAAGGATTCAAAAATCCCTAAATTTTGTTTATGTCACAATTTTATAAAATGGTGTTTATGGGTAACCTTACCCTGAAAATGCACCTTGTGCTGTTTGACAGATGTTGGGCTCTCCCAGAGTTTTCTTCAGCTTGCCTCTGGGATCATATTTGGTTAAGCGTAGGATCAAGGGGAAAATGAGCCAAAACAGCAGAATTTTGTAGAAAAGAGAATCTTGGGAGGCAAGGCAATGAATGTGTTTTATTTGCTTCTTCCATCCTCTTATCCTTCTCCCCTGCCCATGTTCCCAACTTTGTCAGGTGATCTTGTCTATTTCGACTTTCTAAGTGAATCTTAGCTTCTCTAGGATCATGAACTATAGGCTCTATATCCTTTGTTTATAGCTAGTAGCCACTTATGAGTCAGTACATACCATATTTATATTTTTGGGTCTGGGTTATCTCACTCAGGATGGTGTTTTCTAGTTCCACCCATTTGCATGCAAAATTTAGGATGTCATTGTTTCTTACCCTGAGTAGTACTCCAATGTGTAAATGTACCACATTTTCTTTATCCGTTCTTTGGTTGCAGGGCATCTAGGTTGTTTCCATATTCTGGCTATTACAAATAATGCTGCTATGTACATAGTTGAACATATGTCTTTGTAGTATGATTGAGTATTCTTTGGTTATATGTGTAGGGATAAGTCCCGCCCCTTAGGGGGCGTGTTCGCCTTGGGCTAATGTTAGCCTATAAATTTGGGGAGCGTGCTCCCAGACGCTGCTGCTGGATTTTGAGGTAGATTGATTCCCAGTTTTCTGAGAAACCATCATACTGATTTCCAAAGTGGTTGTACAAGTTTGCATTCCCACCAGCAATGTATGAGTGTTCCCATTACTTCACATCTTCTCCATATAAGCTATCACTGCTGTTTCTGATCTTAGCCATTCTGACAGGTGTAAGATGGTATCTCAGAGTTGTTTTGATTTGCATTTCCCTGATCGCTAAGGATGCTGAACATTTCCTTAAGTGTCTTTCAGCCATTTTAGATTCTTCTGTTGAGAATTCTGTTTAGTTCTGTACCCATTTTTAATTCAGTTATTTAGAATTTCAATGTCTAATTTCTTGAGCTCTTTATATATTTTGGAGATCAGTCTTTTGTCTGATGTGGAATTGTTGAAGATCTTTTCCTGTTCAGTAGGCTGCCTTTTTGTCATATTGACTGTGTCTGTAGAAGGAGCTGCGGGCCGCTTCCAGCCTCCCAGCTCCCGGCTAGCTTTATACCCGAAATAACAACACGGAAACTGTATTCATTTAAACACTGCTTGGCCCATTTCTATTAATGTGTGTAGCACCACGAGGTGGTGACATACCAGGGAGATTCTAGCCTCGTCCATCTTGGGTCGGAGCTTCATTGCATCTGCTCTGGAGAGGAGAGGCATGGCATCTGCCTCACTTCCTCCCAGCATTCTGTTCTGTCTACTCCACCTACCTAATTTTCTGACCTATCAGGCCAAGCAGTTTTCTTTATTGATTAACCAATGGAACAACAGATTGACAAATGACCTTTCTACATCACTGTGTCCTTTGCTTTACAGAAGCTTCTAAGTTTTAAAAGGTCTGGTTTGTTTATTGTTGCTCTTAGTGTCTGTGCTACTGGGTTTATGTTTAGGAAGTGGTCTCCTGTGCCCATGCATTGAAGGCTACTTCTCCCACTTTCTCTTCTATCAGGTTTAGTGTAGTCAGTTTAAACTGAGTTTTTTTTAATCATTTGCACTTGAGTTTTGTGCATGGGTTAGATATGGATCTATTTTCATTCTTCTACATGTTGACATCCAGTTTTGCCAGCACTATTTGTCAAAGATGCTTTTTTTTTCCATTGTACAATTTTAGCTTCTTTGCCAAAAATTAGGTTTCCACAGGTGTGTGGATTAATATCCAGGTCTTTGATTCAATTCCATTGGTCAACCTGTCTGTTTTTATTTTAATGCCAAGCTGTACTCATTACAGTAGCTCTTTAATAGAACTTGATGTCAGGAATGGTGAGGCCTCCAGAAGTTCCTTTATTGTACAGGATTGTTTTGGCTATTCTGGGTTTCTTGTATTTCCATATGAAGTTGACTATTTTTCTTTCAAGGTCTGTGAAGAATCATGTGATTTTGATGGGGATTGCATTGAATCTATAGATTGCTTTTGGTAGGATTGCCATTTTTACTATGTTGATCCTACCTATCAGAGAACATGGGAGATATTTCTATTTTCTGGTATTTTCTTCAATTTCTTTCTTCAAAGACTTACAGTTTTTGTCAAATAGTCCTTTCATTTCTTTGGTTAGTGTTACCTCAAGATATTTTATGTTTCTCTGATTTCTTTTTCAGCCCTTTTATCATTTGTATATAGGAAGACTACTTTTTTTGAGTTTATCTTGTATCCTGCCACATTACTGAAGGTATTTATCAGGGAGTTCCCTGGTAAAGATTTTGGGGCTACTTATGTATACTATCATATCATCTGCAAATAATGAAAGTTTGACTTCTTCCTTTCCAATTTGAATCCCCTTGATCTCCTTTTGTTGTCTAATTGCTCTAGCCAGAACTTCAAGAACTATGTTGAATAGATACGCAGAGAGTGGACAGTCTTGTCTTGTTCCTGATTTTAGTGGAATTTCTTTGAGTTTCTTTCCATTAATTTGATGTTGACTATTGGCTTGCTATATATTGCTTTTATTGTGTTTAGGTATGTTCCTTGTATCCCTGATCTCTCCAAGACCTTTATCATGAAGGGGTGTTGAATTTTGCTGAATGCTTTTTCAGCATCTAATGAGATGATCATATGTTTTTTTTTCTTTCAGTTTATTTATATGAGGAATTACATTGATAGATTTTTGTATGTTGAAAAATCCCTACATCTCTGGGATGAAGCTGACAGCTTGCTACAATACAGAGAAGACCAAGAGATGAGTGAGCAGCCACCCAGTAGGACACCTCACCCTCTAGGACCTCCATAGTGGGGCAAAAACCTCTGGCCCCTCCCCCAACTGTCTTGGCTTTTCTAGCCAGCCAGCAGGAGAGTTTTCTGCAGGTAGGCTGCCCCAATACCTTCCCCATCCACTGGACCCTGCCAGCTAATAGCCCCATCCTACCCCTGAACTCACCTACAGTCTTATAGGCTTAGAGCATGATCATCATCATCATGGGAAGCAGAAAGGCATTGTGATGGAACAATAACCGAGAACTTTAAATCCTGATTTGTGAGCAGCAGGCAGGAGAGTGTGAAAGAGCAAAAGCAAGGAGGGGGGAGGATTAGACCTGAAAGGGCTTTTGAAACCTCAAAGCCCACTCCCAGCAACATACTTCCTCAACAAGTACACACTTCCTAATCATTCTCAAATAGTTTTACTCTATGATGACTAAGCATTCGAATATATGCACCTATGGGGTCATTTTCAGTCAAACCACGTACCTGACAATAAGGAATCATGATAAATATATAGAGCTTACACAAGTATTGATTAGGTGGACATGAAACCTATGGACATTGAAACTGTCCCATTAGTGAGCCAATATGAAACTCCCTTATGATCTAATGGAGTTGAGTCTTCATTAATTTTTCACATGAAAAAGAAGGAAGTGGCATAGGGATACTCCAGCATGCTAGCATGAGGAGGGGAGGTCATTTGAAGAAAATGGTGCAAAGAAGCAGTTACCAGAACTAAAAAAGACCCGGAGCAGAAACGACAAGACCTATGTGCAAAAGACAAACAAAAAGAGTGAGAGCATTCTTTAGGGCTGATCATGCTATCCATTACAAGTAATGGAAACTCTGGCCCTTTAATTTTCTCATTCAGTATAACTCATTGATTAGGTAATGAAATCAGGGACCAGTCCCAGGCCTGATTAACCTCTATATTTCCTATTGTTCATCCCCCTTGTCAGTAGCTATAGAAAGCCTAATGATCAGTGATGAGGAGACTTGAAGATACCTCTGAGAAGGCTGGATTTTCTGCCAAGATGCTTGCTGTATTCTATTGCCAACATTCAGAAACTGGTACAGAAACAAGTAAGGGTTGAAATTTATCTCTTGCCAGATGTATTTTGACTAATCGTAAAGGACTTTGTGTGTGTAAACATGGGTGTATGAACATCTTCATGAAGATGAATACCATAGACATGACGCGAAGCTGGTAAGTACTGTATTGGAGGTGGCCCCTGGATTTTATGTTCATCTTTCCTGGAGTTCATTAAGGTGAGCATTCCATTAACAGCAGGGGGAGAACATTTTGAACATGGATTTACATGTGGAACAGATGATAACTTGTCTGTCATCTGAGTTCCTAGACTTGTGGTAGCAGGTGGTTTGTAAAATGCTTGCCAAAAGAGAAGCCAGGAGAACTCCAGTGAGAAATCATTCACTCTTCTGACTTATAACAGTGGCAGAGAGAAGTCCCTAAGGCTAAAACTCAGATGTGTTCTGTGTTTCCTTGGAGAAAAAAAAATATTGTTTTTTTTTTAACATGTTATTATTTTCCACATTTAATTGCTGAGTTGGTTTGACATATTAAGGGGAATTGAGATATTCACTGTTGTAACCTTCAACTTGATGAGTCACATATGAGTCAAGAGATCACAAAGACATATGGACTGTGGCTGAACAGGGTAGGGATTTAGCTACATAAACTTGAAATATCCGTATGTATGATTAAGAGTGGGAGCAATGGAAGCAAGAGTCATTTAGCATTTATGATGTGCCAGTCACAGTGCCCAGGATTTACAGCCATTACCTCATTCTGCCCTCGCAGTAATCTCAGGGAGAAAGCAATAAGAACCAGCATTTTCTAGGCAAGGAAATGGAGCTTTTTGAGAGGACACACAGCTAAGGGTGTATGCCACACTGAATTTAGGCTGAGACTTCTAGTTACTTCTAGACTCAAAGCGTCAGCTCACTCTCAAATCAAGTTAATCTAGGCCTTAAATCTGGTTCTTGAGATTCCAAAATGCATGTTCTCTGCTTAGAAAACAAAATTTAAAAAAAATAATAGAAGAGAGAGAAATTCTAATATATTTTGGAAAAGTGTGGTTTATGCTGTTGCTAAATGTGTCCAATATACTAAATATATAATACTTTAAAATTAATTCTTATTTTTATCACAGATAGCTTGGAAGACTGTATTATCAGGTCCAAAATATGACTATAAATTAACTACAATAATAAGTAGAATGCAGTGGGAGACATGGCCTAATTAGTAGTTTATTTTTAGTATTTTTAAAATGACTTAAAAACAGTACAGTGCTGTGTTATAACTTTCATAAATACTGACCATCTTAACAGCTTGATGGTTGAGTAGTATAACTTGTAAGATAGTGAACTGCAAGTAAAATTTGAGTATAGGTCATTTTAAATACATTAAAAATTAAGTATAAGGCAACTAGCAGTATTTAAGTAAAGTATTTAAAATCTTCATCAATAAGCAACATTTTTCAACTAAGGAGAAACAAATAAGAGCACTGTAGAATAAAAGTTATAGCCAATCAAAATTCTTTAGAATAAAAATAAAAAATACTTTAAATGACATGCTATATAAGGCTATTTCTTTTTTTAATGGTTTTAATTGGGCCAGGATATTTATACAAATTTTGGGGGTACAGCATGATAATTTGACAAATAAATACAATGTATAATGATCAGATAAAGGTTAATTAGTACTTCATCATCTATAATTTGTCATTTTTATGTTGGAAACTCTCTTCTAATTACTCTGAAATATATAATAAACTATCATAGGTTGTCTGAGAACATCAGAACAATTCCAATCTAACTATATTTTTTGTCCTATATATTGAGCCCTACACTTTATCCGTCATCAGAAGAAGAGTCAAGGGAGCAGCTGAGACACTGGCTGGGCAGAGACCTCTTAGGTTGTTGATAGAATATTCTCTTCTCTCCCATTGTTACTACTATCAAGTGGTTCTCTGCACTAGGCAGAGGCATAGTAATATATCATATTCTATTCTTGGTGTTGGACAGTGTTGCACATCTATGGTGTAAGAACTTACTCAGCTTCTTTTAGTTACTACATTACTGACTGTTGTGTAGTGCATGCAATTAAACTAGGAAGAGCATCCCACCACCATCTTCATTGCTTTACTCTCTGAGTCTAAGAGACTGGGGTTGTATCAAGTTACACTGTAAGGGAAACTCAGTCAATCACTTTGTTAATTTATTATGAACCAATTAAAGAATATAGCTGGGAATATGGATGAGAATTACCAGAATTTCTAGGTAGACTGTTGTACTGTTGAAGATGGTTGGGTGGCATGCATGGACTTCCTTTCATGTCCTGAAATTACCACGGGCAAAGAGACAATAATAGAAAAGTTGTCTCAGTGGAAAGATATTATATTTGGCCAGACACCTTTCTGTTGTTTTACTGGAGTCATCTGAACCACGTGTGAAGCAACAAATGCCTAGGCCATCGACAGACTTTCTGGATAATTTTATCATTACCATTGATGACATTTCAACTCTCTCAAAACTCCCGGCTTCTTCCCAATATCCCCTAATTCTAACATAAACCTGGGTTGAAAAGACACCCAACAGGACTCTCAAAAATGATTTCTGTTCTTAGGAATGAAAAAATTGTCTGGATCACACAAAGGCAATAGATATTGGACAAAAACCAGAAAGAAATGACTTGCCATAGTGACTAGTGGCACATTTAGTCTTGCACTGAAAAACACCTGAAGCCATCATTCTGCCTTTTGGGGAGAAGTCTTTATCTTAGCTTAGTTTTATCACTATGAATAGATGACACAGACTGGGTGATGTATAAAGGAAAGATTTGATTCCCCAATCTATGGCCGGAGGACCAAGAGCCTTGTGTCAGTGTCTGTTCCGCTGGTGGTAAGGATTCCTACTGCTGTAACTCATGGCAGAGGGCAGAAGAGCACTTGGATATATGCAGAGAAAAGAAAAAAGCTTAAGGGCTCTTAGTTTTTATAAAACCTACTCTTGAGGTAAATAGTCTGCTCTTGAAAATTATTACTGGGTTCTCGCAGAGAACTCATAATAATTGGCCAGTTCTACAGAGCTACATTAATCATGCTAAGGAAGCAACCTCCTTTAAAAGCTCCTCCCCCTTCATGTTCAGAATCAAATTTAGTATAAATCCCAGAATGGATAGATCTTATTGAAATTACAGCCATCTTCTTTGGGTCTGAGTTCAGTCAGAAACAGATTCACAATGAGGATAAAATGTCTATCATGAGAATAGCTGAGAGATATGTCTGGCCACCGCTTCTATTAAATTGCCCCAGATGCCCATCCTGCAAAGTGTGACCAGAATTCTCAGAGGAACAAAGAGCAAAGGTCCCAGTGGCTGCACAGCATAGTGACAGGCCTTCAAGTCTCTCTCATGGCCAAGATGGATCAAGATGAACTTGTTTATGTAACACTGAGGAGCAGTATTCTACTCAGTAAAAGGTCAAACCGGAGTGAACAGATAATAGAATCCCAAGGGAAGGGAAACGATGGACAAAGAGAATTTTCAAGAGGAATTCTGACAGGATAATAACCAAGGCTTTCTTCAGAAACCTGTAAATTAAGCAACGTTAATATCTTTTGACAGAGAAAACCTGAGATTCACCTCAGAATCCTTTCAAAATGAGAACATTTATTATCAGTCACCTATGGAGCACTTGTGTAGGGATTGCTGGAATTAAGGAGGAGTATTTTGCCCTATATCTGCCATCCCTTTAACCATAAAAACGTTGTTAGGAATTTAATTTGAGTCAGATTTTATGTTTTTAGCAAAAACAAAAACAAAAACAAAAAAAGTGTCCATTGTATTAATAAAAACAAGTTTAGAAACCAAAAACTTAAGGTTGAATATATATTATAGTCATTCCAAAAAGGAGCCTAGTAATTCTAAACAAATCCTTACTATGTGACATTTCCTGGGGAGTTATGAATAAGCAAATTGGGAACCAATAACAGACCCATTTCCAAATAGGAACCAAAGACATACCAAATAATGATTCTAGCAAATCCAACATGGAAAACCAATGAGTTTAGTGGTATTACTTACAGGAGTATGGGTAAGGAGTTAATTATAGAAGCATACGTGGCAAAAGGCAGCTGCATCACTGAAAAGCCCAGGCTAGCATGACTGATATCTCATAGACATCACTGCTCAACTTGGAGGACTTTTTTTTTTTCTTGTCTGACAAACTCCTTTCTCCTGCAATCATTGTTGCTTATATAACCTTCGGGAGGGGCTTTGTGAATCTTGTCAGTTTTAGGAACTTACTGAGATGTATGAGTTGCATTTTCCTGAGCCTTTTAGGTTTAATTTAGTTTCTGAATCTCCAGAGCCTTCTTTATTAGTGTAACAGTTTGACAGAAAATGACCCCATAAGCCCATAGGGAATGGCACAAGTGTGGTCTTGTTGGAGTAGGTGTGGTCTTGTCAGAGGAAATGTGTCACCATTGCTGGGCCTTGAGATGAAAGAAGCTCAATCCAGGCCCAGTGTCACTCTTTTCCTGCTGCCTGTGGATAGAGATGTAGAACCCCCAGCTACCTTTCCAGCACCATGCCTGCATGTTGCCATGCTTCCTACCATGATGACAAATGGACTAACTGTCTGAAATGGTAAGCCAGTGACAATTAAATGATTTCCTTTACAATAGTTGCTGGGGTCATGGTGTCTCTTAGACAACATGAAACCCTAACCAAGACATTGGGTTCTCTAGTTTGATACCTGGAGACATGGTGCTATTCTTGATGAAAATTTAGTACAAGGTCAAATTCACTCATTTTAACTGAAATTTGATATAATTGCATGTTTGTCAGGCAAGCATTACTTTTTTTTTAATTTTATCGATGGAGAAGATAAAAGTTAGAGGGCCAGATTGTCTTAAATTTAACTCACAGCAGACTTATTCAGACTGCCCCCCTTGAAGCTATTCTCACCATAACAGTTATCTATCCCTCCATTCCTGAAAAGTATCTTATAATAGGCAATTATTCCAGAGTCCTGGAGAGGGTCTGCACTTGACCAAAAGGAAGTCTTAGTTACAGGTCTGTAAGCCTGCATTGATCAGACTGTAGTGGCTTCAACACTCTGATTCAGATTTCTTGTGTGTGTGTGTGTGTGTGTGTGTGTGTGTGTGTGTGTGTGTGTGTGTAAGCTAGTATGGAAGCATGACCATATAATTTTCATAGCTGTGTTGGAAATGTAGGCAACTGTAGTGTTTTATTTTAGTTTTATTCCACATAATATGCTCCAATGAGGATTCCTCAAGGCCTAATGAACCTGCATAAATAAGCTATTTCATGTAGGCTATTGATGAAAACAATATCTTTCCTTTATTCTCTAACCTTTAACTTGAATTTTTCATGTAATTTTATTAATTCAAATATTTCTGTTGCTTTCATCAGTGCTTTTTTCACAAATGTATCTAAGCTACATTATTTTAATGACTGTTTATATCTAATTATGGACTCATCTTTGTTACAACTGTCAGGTCTAGTGAGTCTAGCGTAAAGAAAAAAACAAAAAGCTGAAGTGATAGTTTTCACCTTCATAGTTCCAAGTATTAAAATACAAATGAGCCCTTCAAGATTTCTCTCTCTTTCCCTTCCTTTCCTCTGCTTCCCTTGCCCTTCTCTGTTTCTTTTCTTTTACTATAATTCAACTTGCCCTTGGAGTTAGAAATTTATATGCCTTAAACTCATATTTTTGGAGCTTTTAAAATTCAATCACCAACAGACAAAATATAGTTTTCATATTTTCCCAGGTTATTTTATAATTCACTCACATTACAATCATCTATAGCATGACCAGGAGGTACAGAAGGACAGGGCTCACCTGTAGGCTGTTATAGCTGACTCCATGGGAGATGTGAGCATCCAGAGGTTGCAGATTACATCCAACAAAGAAGATATGTATCAGGTCAGTCAGTACTATATCCTAGGTAGACATTTTCTTATGATTAAGAATGTTTACAGGGGCTGGAGAGATGGCTCAGCAGTTAGCAGCATTGGCTGTTCTTCTAGAGGTCCCGAGTTCAATTCCCAGCAACCATATGGTGGCTCACAACCATCTGTAGTAAGATCTGATGCCCTTTTCTGACCTAAAGTTGATAGAGCACTCATACATAAAATAAATGAATTTAAAAAAAGAGATTTATTTTGGGAGGAGGCGGTAATTTTTCAAATAAATAAATAAAAGAATGTTTACAACATTTATGAGATAGAAAATTACGGGAAAAATGGGAAGAGAATTGAAGTGGTAAGCTATAAGTAGAAAGGTAATATTGAAACACACAATCCCACACATGAGAGAGGGAGGAGAGGGGGAAGGGAAGAAGGAGGGAAGGGAGAGAAAGAGGCACAATGGAAAGAATGAAAGAAACAAGGTCAATACCTAATATGTTACTAGAGACTCTTGATATATAGTTTCATCTTAAACTTTTATATGGATATGATATTTTTGTCTGTCTGTCTAGGTATCTCTATGTTTGCTGGTCAATTTAATCTATTTTCTGACTTGTATTTCTCTGTTTTTTTATCTATTTATATCTGACCAAATATCTGCACATACATTCAAGTGTCTAATAATGTTTCTCAAGTATCTATCCACCTATCTATTTTTATCTATCATCTATACCCATCATCTATCATCATCTAGTTAGATGACATCTATTTGTTTACATATTTCTTATGTCTAATAAGAGGTGTTCTTCTACTTACAGTAGACATAACTGTATGATGTTAGTTTTGCTGGACATAGGGAAGAGAGAGAATATGTAGTGAACTTTGGGTCCCAGTGTCTCTTAGAGATGTGTATAGACCCTGAATACAGAACTGTCATGAAATTCTGAGCTCCATCACCTTTTTACTATGCCTCCATGCTCTTCTTCTTGATCTCTCAATGCTAGTGAAAGGAGATCCCCTCTTTGGTGGTGTGAATGCATGATGTTTTTCATTCATAATCTGGACAGCCTTGCGTAATATCAAAGACAGTATCTAAAGTAAACAAATTGCAAGTTGGGTTAATATTTTAAACATTCTCGATTTTTCAGGTGGAGGTGGTTTTGTAGACTTTATCAGTAGGTACCTATTTGTACATTCTTGTGAACGCACCTTCACAGACTCGTGTCATTTGCATGGGATTTCTAGATTTTTCTTAGAGTTTATGGTTAGCATTAGAGAAGAGAAACCACCATTTTAAGTTACAAGAGTTGAAACATCTATAGATTTTAGTGTATTTTAAACCTAAGCAATACTGTTTCTTTTTCAATTATTATTTTATATTTTAAAAGGCTTTCTTATTACCAAATCAATATGTTTTTAGAAAAACCAGAAATTATAAGTAAGCCAGGAGAGAAAATATAAGCATTATAATTTTACTGTCCTTGGAAACTACTGTGAATAGCATGGTGTCTCTTTCTCAGGTGGTTTGTTTAGTCTTGTTTTGTATCTTATTTGGGCATATGTACATTTTATTTTCACAAAATGGGATCATATGATACATTTAATTGATTTTGGAACCTTCTTAATAAAAAACATCATTTTCACGAAATATTTTCTATCCTATTGAAAAAGTATTAAACTTTTTAAAACCTCCAAAACTCAGCCTCAGTAAACAGGGAGAAAGATGTAAGTAGAGAAAAGAAAGAAGCAAGAGGAATGGATGTGAATAGGACACCGTATCATCAGCTCTGAGACAGGTCAAGGCCCATCTGTCTGAAAAGCACGTTCCCATACCTAAAACATGAACTGGCTGCAGTCACAGAAGCAGAGGAGCCACAACATTGAAACGTTAAGGAAACTAGAAAGTCTGACAAATTAATTTGCCCTCTCTAAACAATAGAAACCCAACATGAGGAAGCCAGTAGAGGACATGTTGATGATTAGAAGAGCTCAGTATAGCATTGGTCCGAGGGTTTTGCCAATTGACTAAAAGTAGTCAGTCTTTGCAGAAACATTGTGGTAGAGACAATTAAACACAATAAAAATGTTTCAAACAGAAACTTAATAAACAATCCATTTTTATTCATTAATCAAGATTCTTTTTGCAATCAAGGAAGAGAGACTCCAGGGCCATGCATAGCTCAGTGTTTAAGAGTATATTCTTCCAAAGGACACAAGTTCATTTCACAGTCAACACATAGGGCAGCTAGCAACCATAAGTAACTGTGTCTCATGGGAATTGATGCCCTTCTCTGGATTCTATGGGCACTACATTTGTATACACAAAAGTAATAAAATAAAATACTTTAAAAAAGACAAACAGAGAAAATAGAAAAATAAAACATAAGTGAAATCAAGAGAGAAGTAAAATAAGAGAAAACAAGCACAATACAGTTAAAAATAAAATTAAGAGATATTGGAGACAGAAAACTGTAAAGAGAGTGAGGAGAAAAGCAAGTGGTTTCAAAGTACACTAAAGGAAAACAATCACAGAAACACAGGCAAACGAGATCCAAAGATTGCAGAATTTGAATCCTCAAAGAACCAAATTGTCACAACAAAATAGAGTATAATACAAAGGTGTAATTCTAGAAAGTATATGAAATTAAAGCTCATGTGGTGGTCACCACATGCCAGTCCAAGCTGACTTGCCTCATCTCACGTACACATGACTAACTGAAGGCTCCAACATAAAGCCACTTTGTAATAATTAATGATAATGATAATGATAATAATCATAATAAACGAGTTCCAGTTTTCAAACGATGGTCAGCCCTTTCACTGTAGAATTGTAAAGTCACCATGTTAAAATGTTTCTGAAGGAGCTATGCGTCATGCATTAAAACATCAGCCAAATTGTATTGCTATAAAAACACCTGCCGAGCAAGAATGTCTAACCCACAGAAAATCAGATTTTATTTTGAGGAAATTCCTGGAAGATATTTGTCGACTCCTAAAACAGACCCAAAAAGACTGGACATGAATTTCAAGTCTATTCAACTACAGGGCTTGAGAAAGGGTGTGTGGCTGCCAGAATGACAAAGGAGAATGAGAATAAGATAGAGAAGGAATCCCTTGTCTGGAAGGGTTGGGGACAGAAGCATTTTGGATTTTAGATATTTTCTCATATGGGATACTAATATATACAAAGAGATTTTTAAGGGATACTACCCAGAACTTAACCTAAAATTTATGCATGTTTTATAATAGTTGTGTTATACACATATATTTAATAATTTTGTTCAAAGAGAAATATTGGTATTGGATTGATACTTGTGGTATCAAATCAGGGCTCACAAAGCCTCAGAGTGTGCAGTATTATCTGTGGGTTAGGGATACTCAACTGTACAGTAGTATAGAAGGTATAAACCAAACTCACTGCTTGCCTTACTTCTTTTTTTTTAAAGAATATCATTTTATGTGATGATTGTTTTGTTTGTGTGTAGGTCTATGCACTGCATGCATACCTGGTACTTACAGAAGTCTATAAACGGTATCTGATCCCCTGGGGTTGGAGCTACAGCCAATATGAGCAATAGTACGAGTGGCTGGGCATTGAACCTGGATCCTCTGGAAGAGTAGCTAAGGCTCTTAACCACTGAACCATCTTCTCAGTGTCATGAATGTCTTACTTTTAAGAATCAAGAACGACAAGAAGAGTTTACAAATCCTCTCACAAATGACTGAACAAAACAAATAATACAAAGAAGAGCTCTTTGTAAGACAACAGTACACTTGAAGGATGCTAGAGAAGAATGCATTTCCAGCTAGAGTATTTCAGAACTGTCAGCTAGGTCTACTTGGTTTATAACATTGTCCAAGTCTTTTAGTTAGCAGTGGGTGAAATCTGTGTTTTATTGTCTCTGCATGTGCTTCAAGAAATAGTGATAATAGATTATCATTATCTCAAAGGTGTTTTAAAACAAGACACTATGCCTATGCATTGCCTGGCATTATGACTCAGTTAAAAGTTGAAAGAAGAAAAGACCCTGAAAGTAGGAGTGGAAACCTCAGCTTTTAAAGTTTACATGGATGCCCCCTCTCTTGCCGTTTACCAACACAAACGTTCCTCTGGCCGATTAGAGAGAAGAATCATAGCATGACCTTTGCTGCTTTTCCTTCTTGGCACATCTTTACTTGAAACAACCCAGGATATGTAATTTTTAGCTAATTTATTCTCATACCATGGGTTGACCGTTGTTTCTCTTCAATAATTTGTGATTTTGTTGTTTTTAATATTTTTGCATTTTTTCCTTTACTGAAAACAGATTGTTTTCTCATACAATATATCCTGATTAGTTTTCCTTCCTCTACTCCTTAAGTCACCTACAATCCACCCCTTTTTATCTCTCATTAGAAAAGAACAGGCTTCTAAGAGATAACAACTAAACTTGTTAAATTAAAATATAATAAGTCAAAGGAAAAACTATCATATTGAAGTTGAACAGAACAATCTAACAGAAGAAAAAGAGTCCCAAGAGCAGGAACGAGAGTCAGAAACACACTCATTCTCACAGTCAGATGTCCCATAATATAATATTCCTCATATTGTGGGACTAATAGCTATATAATAACTATTATTAATAACTACAATATATATGCAAAGTACCTGTTGTAGATCCATGTAGGCTCTGTGCTTGCTGCTTCGGTCTCTGTGAACTTGCTTAGTTTATTCAGTGGACCAAATTATCCTTGATGCCCTCCATTCCCTCTGACTCTTACAAATCTTTATGTCTCCTCTTTCACAGGGTTCCCTGAGCTATGAAGGGAGGGATTTGATGGAGCAGTCCAATTAATATACTCTTTCCTTATAACATCTGGAGATGTGTGTCTCTACATCTGTTCCCGTCTTCTACTGGAGGAAATATCCTGAAATGACTGCATAAGGCACTGGTCTATGAGTATAGTAGAATATTATCAGGAGTCTTTTTTATTGATACTTACTTTTTAGAACAGTAGTGTTTGATATTATCCTAGGTCTCCAGAATATTTTGTTCTCGGTTACCCAGTCAGTCTCGAGTGTGTGTTAATTCTGTTGGAGTGGGCTTTAGGTCAAGTCAGACATTGTTTGGATACTCTCACAAGTTCTGTATCATCATTGACCTAGCACATTATGCAGGCCAGACAGCTAGTGGGTCAAAGGTATTTTTTTTTAATTATTGATCCTTTGTGGATTTCCCCTTATGCCTCCTGATCCCACTCATCTCCCTTCCTCATTTATTTCCATCTCTGCTCTTGCACCCTCCCCCAAGACAAATTTAAAAGTTAAACCAAAACAAGAGAAAGAAACTTACACAAAAAGCAAATCAAAACATAAACAAACAATAAAAATAACAACACAAAACAAACATTCAGCATGGAAACTGTAGCGTGGCCCAGTGAGTCACATAGTTACCCTTTAATCCGTACATCTTTACTTGTAAGTGTTCATTGCAATAAGTCATTGGTCTGGTTCGAAGCCTCAGGATTTTGTTACACCCTCAATACTGGGCCCTCACTGAGATTGGGCCTCTTGGATATCCTATTTCTGCTTTGTGTCATGGAGATCCTATGGTTTTGGATCTGCAGTTCCATCCTATTCATATGCTCCCACAGTTCATAGATGAGGTGGGTGTTGGAGTGGGCTGCCTTGTAGTCCTGTTTCTGGGCCTGGGTGGTAGTTGGGTTGGTCAGCATGCCAGCTTTCCCTCATTGTCTCCACCCAGGCACTTTCCAAAATTGCTTATGTTAGCTCACACAATGCAGCTGATGGCAAGGAGTGGGACCACTTCTGCGTTCACATCCTCAGGTCCAGCTGCCCAACACTCATACTTCCAGGACCATCTCTTCTGTTTTGCCCAGGTGAGGTACAGGACTACCTCTTCTGTTCTCATGCCCCTGATTTCATCTCTCTTGTTTCTCACTAATGGCAAGGAGTGTGTGTGTACGTGTGTGGTGTGTGTGGGAGAAGGTATATTAGCCTTAGCCTTGCCATCCCATGGCATACAAGGGAAAGAGCAGGGGCAGCTCTCCTGCTCTCATGGCCCAGCCCCTTAGAGGGCATGTTCGCCTCGGGCTAATGTTTACATATAAATCTGGAGGGCATGAGCCCTGCCGCTCTCTTTTTTGTATCTCCTGCTCATCGCTGGATCCCTGATCTTATAAGCTGTCCTTTCATTAAAAATTGCTATTTCATATTAAGCTAGCCTGGTTATTACGCCACCTACAGCTCACCTGTACTCCCACCAGCAGGGTCAGTTCTAGTTGGTTGCCCACGAGCGAGATGCCATGCCAGCACTCCCAAGAGCTGCTGCTAGGGGTTGGCAGTGTTAGATATACCACTCTCGTGAATTCAGAACCAGCTCTCCCACCCTCCACAGGCAGCGAGGGATGGGATAGAGGGTACGCCATTTCTCCTTTGCCCACTCAACAGTATGGCAGTTGAGGAGTGGGGACAGAACTCTTACACACGCCTGTTAGAGGAATTAGCTCTGCTATGATGTCTGGGCTAGGTGCACAATCTGCTTTCCCGAGTGCTAGTGCTACCTACCTTGAGGGACAAAGTCAACTCTCCCACTCTCGTGACCTTGGGACCAGCCCTTTCTGCTGCAGTAAGTAGTGAGAAGTGTTGGGTGTGGAGCAAGTGGGTGTATCTGTTCCTCACCCAGGCCACCGAGTGACAGACCATGGGTCTCTCCCACTCCCATGTATTCAAAGCCAACTCACCAGCACCCCACCAGCAGAGAAAGTGTAGGTCAAAGGTTTTGTATATTGCAGAGAATTGATTTATTTGTATTTTATGTGTATGAATGTGTTGCCTGCATGTATGCCTGTGTGCCATATGTATGCCTGGTTTCCCTGGAGGTCAGAAGACATTGAACTCCCTGGAACTGGAGATTCAGATGTTTGTGAGCTAATATGTGAGTGTTCAGAGTTGAACCAAGGTCCCCTTGGACGAGAAGCAAGTGCTCTTAACCACTCAGTCATCTCTCATCTCATTTGGCAGTTAGCCAAATCTGTGATTTTTTTTTAGTAAAGGGTTGTATTTAGAGATATGGATTTGGACTGTTTGTAGTAGGTACAAGATACATTCACAAATTTCTGTTGATTTTTGAGCTTACTTGTAGGACAGACATCTTTAAATCTACAAATAAAATCTATTTGTGATCATAGAACTTCTTATATAAAATTTGAGTTAAAATGACTACATTTGAAAAAAATTTAACTTAAAATATTTAAGATAATAATGCATCGCACATGAATATAAAAACAAATTTTTGGCAAAGATATATATTTCAAGAGAAAAAATGGAGATTCTTTAGCATTATAAGTCCACACAACTCTTTAATGTCGCTGGGTTAGTAGAAGGCAGTTGGATTCATATATTTGCTTCTGTATTCAATATGCTTCAAAATTTTTTAATTAAATATATGAGTACAAAAGGCAGGTGAGGTAGCCCCTACCTGCAATTGTTGCACTTAGAGGAGGTGGATGCAGAAGGATTCTGAGTTGAAGAGCACCCTGAGATTCATCAAGCCCTCACACAGAGATATATTTAGAAAATACACTAATATTTTAATAATATTTAAAATATTTATGTTTTTTAATTTTAAGTGTATGAGTTTTTGCACTATGTTTATACCTTGTGATGATAGAAGCTTGAGAAGAGTTTTTGATTCACTGGAATAAGGTTATGAGCTGCTATGTGGATGCTGGGAATTGAACCTAGGTTCTCTGTAAGAGCATCAAGTGCTCTTAAGCATGGATGCATCTTTCTAGCCCCTTAATAGTATTCCTAAAATTATACCATGGTAGCTATGATTATGGACATTCTTTATTTTAATTAATTAATTTATTTATTAAAGATTTCTGCCTTCTCCCCTCCACTGCCTCCCATTTCTCTCCCCCTCTCCCATTCAAGTCCACCTCCCTTGTCCGCCCATAGAGCAATCAGGGTTCCCTGCCCTGTGGGATGTCCAAGGACCACCCACCTCCATCCAGGTCTAGTAAGGTGAGCATCCAAACTGCCTAGGCTCCCACAAAGCCAGTACGTACAGTAGGATCAAAAACCCATTGCCATTGTTCTTGAATTATCAGTAGCCCTCATTGTCCGCTATGTTCAGTGAGTCTGGTTTTATCCCAGGCTTTTTCAGACCCAGGCCAGCTGGCCTTGGTGAGTTCCCAATAGATCAGCCCCATTGTCTCAGTGTGTGGGTGCACCCCTCGCGGTAATTATGGACATTCTTTTTGGCTCCTATGCCAAAAATCAACCACAAGTGATCTCATACAGTCTATTCACAATATATTTTAAATACACAGTTGCACTAAAGCTCCATGATTTTTCTTGCATTTCGAATGCATCTTATATCATGCACAGGTTTTCTATATGATGCACTGGCCCTTTAAATCATTCTGGTTGACTGACTTATTCTTATTTTTCTTTAAACATTAAATAAATGAAAAAGCCTGAAGCACTTATTTTTTAAAAAAAAAAAAAGACCTGAAAGTCAACTGTAAAATTGAGGCAGCCATTAAACATGCACAATCCACAGTGTCTATGTCTAATGGGTGTCTATGTACACTAAGTAAGATAAAGTCACTCCTTAATCTGTGAGACCAATGGTGATAGAGAATAGTTAACAATAAAAATTCCATCCCAGAACAAAATCAAGATCTAATCTGGGAAACTTCCCCATCCCAAGAGGGGCTACCCATCAGGACTGTGATTGCTCTGGGCGTGTGAGGCTGATCCACCATGTTCTGGGATAGTCTATAACTGCACACCAAAGTGTAACTGCTCTCAGATTATAGGTTGCCTGCCCACAAAAAAAGTGGATGTGTAAAGCTTCAGCAGGCTTTGGTGTTGGAAGCAGATGTGCTTTTGTTCGTATGTGAACAGGTGTTTCTCCAAGTACAGACATTAGCAGAGACTGCCTGGGCTCCATCCAGACGTTTCCAGGTGTGAGTATGTAGCTGCCACACATGGTAAAGCATACTCTGTGATTATTCTGTGAACCCGCAAGGCTTCATTTGAGAACAATTTGATTAGAAAAGGAAGCTCCTCTGGGAATTTGACTGATGTCTAACTCAGTGTAACACTTTTGAAAAGGTGGTGGAGCTGTCTTTCCAAGGCCACAGTTAGAGACAATGAGAGCTATTTCATAAAAACATGAGCAGGGGAACTGGAAATAGTGGTAATGGTGTCAACAGCAAATAGAGCTAGCTTTTTGTGTATTAATAAAATAGCTTTTTATATTTGATAATGAGTATCTATGCAGCATCCTAACCTATTTCTCTCTCTTTTTTTTTAATCCAATAATTTTGAGTCCACTTGCTTTCTCTGTGTTTACTCAGTCTTAAGAAGCTAGGCCTGGTAATATCCAACAATATCACCTTTAATCTACTTATCATTCTCCATCACTAGCATGGGCACCAAAATGATGTCTTCTGTTTGCCCATGGAGATTACGACACTTCTCTGTTCCAACAGTCATCTAGAGATGAACTTCAATGGAAATTATTGGACATTTGTGATGAATGAAAAAAGATCAAATTTCATAATTAAAATACAGGTAATAATTTGAGATAATTGAGTAAATAATATCTTTCCCTTGAAATTATTTTAATAAAATGGATATAATGCTTCTTATGTATTCTCATATCAATAGAGAACACTTCATGTGTCAAACAAATAGGCAGAAAAATGCAGTGGAGAGAAAACCTTAATTAACTAAATAAATAGAGTGTTAACTCAATTAGAGTAGAAATAATCTTTTGGGAAAATTTATCAGTGGCACTTAAGACCAAATTAAGAGACAATACATCAAAATAATTTTAGAAAATGTAAGGATATAAAACTAAGAAAAAGTTACATATAATATCAATATAATATAACTCATGTCATAAAAATACACACAAAATAAATAATTAGGAGGATGTTACAAAAGGGAGAAACCAAAGAAACTTGTACAAAAATAAATCTCTAGAGTTGCTTAGAACAGGAATGACCAGTTTTTGCACCAGAAAAAATTGCATGTAACTAAGAATACAACAAGAAAATGGACGAAGAATCATGACAATACACATCAGAAGATAATCTACATGATGAATTGTATTCTAAGAACATGAGTAGACCTTACATCCATAGTAATCAGGTAAAGAAGCAGACAAAAACACATATGTAAGCCCTGGGTCTGATTGTGTGCTAGAAGGAATACACATCATCCTAAGGAAGAATCTACACTCTCTTTAAGAGACAAGGACAGAATCCTGTAGTAACCATGAAGCCAGGATACAACCACAGAAAAATGCCAAACAACCCAGGCTAAACACTGTTCCAGTTACTGGGTCTCCAGGTAGAAGGAGACTGACATTTCTCCACTGAGTAGAAGTTCCCAGTTTTCACAAGCCTGAACCAAGTTCTGGGCTTTGGAGCCACATTAAATGGTTCAAGAGTGGATGCAATTCTATTTTGATAGGGAATCTTACTTTCGAGGGAACATATCTTTTAAAATTGAACCACCATGAGGGCCTGAGAACAAGGACAACTGCAAGTCAAGGAGTTTGAATTTAACATGTCACAGCCCAGGACAAGAGATGGATTTGAGATGCAGTTGAGGAGATCAGGGAGGCCAGAAGGGTCATTCTTTGCAGATAGAGGACAAACATAATAAATTTATATGGAGGCTTAAAAGACAAAAGTAGGCAAAGCTATCCTGAATCAAAAGAATAAAGCAGGAGCTATCACCATGCCAGATTTCAAGTTACACCATGGAGATATATTAATAAAAACAGCGTGATATTGACATTTTGAAAAGACATGTAGAGGGTGCAGATAAATCCACTCAATTACAACTGAGTTAATTACAATTAACAAACACTATGAAAATATATTTTGAAGAAAATAGTGCTAGAAAAACTGGATTTCAACATGCAAAACAAATAAAACCTTATCTTCATCTCTCACACTGGACAAAAACAAACTCACATATATCACAAATCTCAATATAAGACCCAATACCCTGAAATTACTAGAGAAAAATGTAAAGAGTTGTCTTAGTTGCTGTGCTATTTATGTGAAGAGACACCATGATCAAGGCAATTCATAAAACAAAACATTTAGCTGGAGGCTTGCTTAAAATTTGAGATCATTAGTCCATAATCATTATGGCAGAAAGCAGATAGGCATGACCCTATAGCAATAGCTGCGAGTTTTACAACCTGGCCCACAGGCATCAGGAAGAGAGAGACACAATGGACTTTAAAAGACAAACTTTGGAACCTCAAAGTCAAGTCCAGTGACATATCTCCTCCAAGAATGCCACATTGCCAAATCCTTTTCAAATGGTTCCCCTAACTGGGGATCAAGAACTCAAACATATGTGCCTATGAGAGCACATTCAAACCACAACTTATAGACATATGGACCTTCTGAATAGCACTCTTGCAGCATAAGGAACGGAACAAATATTTGAGAACTGGTATCTCATCAAATTAAAAAGCTTCTGCAATGCAAAAGAAACTGTCTTGTGTGAAGTGTGTGAAGAATCAGTCTACATACGGGTATAAAATTTTCTGTTGTATGCACTTCTACAGAATTGATGTCAAGAATACACAAAGAACCCAAAAAAGTCAACATTGTCTAACATCTCAGGGTTTGCATCTGACCTACAAAGACATTCTCACTGGTGCATGAACATCATTGAAGTAACCGTAGTACTATGGACTGGATTTAAGTCCCGTTCAGCAAGAGGAAAACAATAACTTGTACTATTTCTGAACCAAAAATCTTTGATTATGTAAGATATAGGTGCCATGGGAAAACCTACTAATATTATGCTGCTAAAAGGAAATAATATCATACCAACACTCAATGACTTACTGTTATATACACAGCTCAATATATCTCTCAACCCTTATTTGAGGAGCTACTAATTGCATCAAAGGTGATTAATGCAGAGACTCACCACACCAAGGTGCAGAGAGTAAGAGAATTCAGAATGCTCAGCCATAAAGGGGATATATACTGTACCCATCTCAAAGTTGGGGGATCATTGTGTTAGAAGGAGTGGAAAGAGTATAAGAGGAAGAGTGTTGTTACAAGGAAACATCTGGACACAACAGGGCTGCTACATGAACAAACTCCCACCAGTTGTAACAGCATGCACAAAACCTGTGCAAGCCAAAACCAAACTACATCCCAGCATAGAGAGCAGAGTTGAGCAATTGCATGCCTAGCTGAACAGTGAGGCTAGTTATTAGCAGACGAGAAAGAAAGGGTCCATTTTCTCTCAGAGTGTATTCACTGTTAAGCTGACTAGTCTCTAGAAGAAAACCAGGCATCCATAAATATTTTGGACAGCACAAATTGGTCTTCAGTTGTTTATAAAATAGGTGGGTTCATAGAGAAGGGTGTGGATCTGGAAACAATTTGGGGGTATATTTTATCAAAACAGATTGAACAAAACTGGAAACTCTCAAAACTAATTTTAAGAAAAGAAAGCAAGATATTCGTCAGTATTGCTATAGGATAGGGTCATTTCAGGTTCTCTATTCCATATCACCATAGAACCTTCATCTGGTGATGGATGGAGATAGAGACAGAGACCCACACTGGAGCACTGGACTGAGCTCCCAAGGTCCCAATGAGGAGCGGATGGAGGGAGAACATGAGCAAGGATGTCAGGACCACGAGGGGTGCACCCACCGACTGAGACAGTGGGGCTGATCTATTGGGAGCTCACCAAGGCGTGCTGGACTGTGACTGAAAAAGCATGGGATAAAACCGGACTCTCTGATCATGGCGAACAATGAGGGCTGATGAGAAGCCAAGGACAATGGCACTGGGTTTTGATCCTACTTCATGTTCCGGCTTGGTGGGAGCCTAGCCAGTTTGGACGTTCACCTTCGTAGACATGGATGGAGAGGGGAAGACCTTGGACTTTTCACAGGGCAGGGAACCCTGACTGCTCTTTGGACTAGAGAGGGAGGGGGAGAGGGGGGGGGGGGGGGGGGGGGGGGGGGGGGGGGGGGGGGGGGGGGGGGGAAATGGGAGGCTGGGAGGAGGCGGAAACTTTTTTTTCCTTTTCTCAATAAAAAAATTAAAAAATTAAAAAAAAAAGGAAAAGAAAGCAAATGGCCCCAATACTGATGACGATGTGGAGAAAAGGCACATAAATTACTGGTAGGAAAACAAACTGATACAGCCACTGCATAAATCACTTTGGACATCCCTCAGAAAACTAAAAATAGAGATACCATATGGACCTGGCTATCCCAGTCCTTGTATACTGGAAGGACTCTAAGTTAACATTCCTCAGAGATTCCTTGCATACTCATGTTTATTGTTGAGCTACTGATAATAGCTAAGAAATGGAAATATCCTGGATGTCCATCAAGAGATGAATAGGTAAAGAAAATGTAGGTTTGGTGGGAGGGGTGGGGAAGGGAAAATAATGTAATTATATTAGAATCTCAAAAATAGAGAAAGGAATTTAAAATTGGGGCTTGGAGGGAGAGATTGGGGGGAGGAAAGAAAATAAGTAAATGATATAATTATATTATAATCTCCAAAATTTAAAAGTAATAAAAATCAAATGTGATATATATATACATATATATATATATATATATATGCAATTGTGTTTAATTTTTCGTCTAGAAACTGAAAACAGAATATATGTAGTAAAACTGGTAACTCTGGAACTCTGGAGAACATTATCTTAATAAAAATAAGTCCAACTTAGAAAAACAAACATTGTACATTTTCTCTAACATGTAGAATCTAGATTTGTGTGTGTGTGTGTGTGTTCCTGTGTACTGAAAATAGAAAAGGATGCATGAAACACAAGCAAGGGGTTTGAAGCGAGGTTGGAGGGGAGGAAAGAGAAGGCAATAAAATGAATGTGTCCTGAAATATAAGTGGGTGGGGGAAGGAGACCAGAAAAAGGGGAATCAAGAGGAACGATGGAAGATAGTAGAGCAGTGGCATGACTAACAGAACATAATGGATGTATGTGAGAGTGCCATATATTAAAGGTGACTGCTTTATTCAAATAATAAATAAAGATTTATAATAAAATAAAATGGCAAATGTTTTCTAATTTTATTCTCATGAAACCTTTATATGTATGAATAAAGGGCTTTTTAGTGACTCTGCTATCATTGCCTTTCCTCAGTATGGACTTTCTCTTCTTCTGCTGTGAACTTCTCTAAAGAAGAGATGTAGCATATGGATATTACCCAGATAATCCAAGAAGAATTTAAATGTTGACACAAATTTATCATTGGATACAGTCTCTCCGTGGGTCCATTTCCTCATCGGTACATCAGATGTTGATTTGCTAAGTAGAGAACTGTGCTCTCGGGCCAAAATGAAGTAGCATCATTACAATTCCACTCATACGGTAATAGCACTTTCTCTCTTAATTTGAAGGCCATAAATCTGATTTCTCACTGTATGAAGGTAAGTACTTCAGAACTGTTGCTATGTGGAATTGATACTTAGAGTCTCTGGCATAAATTATGCTACAGCCATCCTCTATCAGTAGTCTGAGAACCCAAGCATCAAGCAGATAATTCAAATAATCCCCAACTATAGACATATACATTTTATGCCTGGGGATCTTTTTCATCACAGAGTGAACAAATCCTGAAGCAATAGGAGCTGTAACAGCTGCAAATTCTGTGTGTGCCAATCGGCAGTTGTTTGGGTACTGTGCAAATTATTAGCACTTGTACTATAGTTAGAATCCAATTTTGCAAAATCCTAGCAAGCGATTTTATACTAACATGGATTTTAAAGCAGGAATAATGCTGGGAAACCATAGCGAGCCAACATTTATATCAAACGACACTTCAAGTAACAAGCATGTCGGAGAGATGGGATGTCACTTGTGACTTAGAAACTCTAACCAGGCTTTGACATTGAGAGTTAAAAGGAAGTTTCCTTCTTTTACACAGTTGGGTACATGAACATGATAAGAAAAGTCTCAAAGAGAGAATTCTTCCAGTAATAGGTGAACAAAATGCTCATTGTATGAAGTTTTAAACCTGTACAAGTTTAATCTAAGAAAGTAGTCAGCCATATTCCAGTTTCTTGAAAACTGCTATTATTATTTTCACACATTTGAAGTCATTAAGGGTGTTCTTTTTCCATTTTTGTTTGTTTGTTTTTGTTCATGCAACTTTTAGTCATTAATTTCTCGATACTTCTTGCTTTCCCTTGTTTACTTATTCTAGGCTGGCCTAGAACTTCAGATTTTTCTTCTGATCCTCCTACCACTACATCATGAATGAGTGTTTGAATTACAGGCAAGTTACCATGCCCATCCCCAGCTATTATTATTTGTCATAAAAATATATTTGGCTGCATTCTCTTATTGAACATTGCTGTTACACTACTGTTTAACTCTTCCTAGGTACTAGGGATCTGCTCTTTTATTCTGATTTCCAAAATGTGGTAAAAGTACCAACCCGATAAATGCTTACAATTCACTATTTGCTAGAAAAATAAATTATTGAATAGTGGAATATTTTTTCCTTTAGTCCTAACTGTCCTGGAACTTGCTTTGCTTTGCAGATCAGGCTGGCCTCAAATACACAGAGATCTGCCTGCCTCTGCGTCATGAGTGCTAGAATTAAAGGCATGTGCCACCATACTCAGCAAGTGATGGAGTATCTTAATTTTTAAGTTCTTGAGATATATTTTGGAACTGGTTTCCAGAAGATAATAAAACATGCTTAAAATGGTTGTGAATTTTTTTTACTTTATTTATTGTTAAATTCAATTGATTGATAGGATTGATTGAAATTTCTTTAAATCTCTGACCTGCTACAAACAAAAGGTAGTTTTTTCTGCCTACATTCACATGGTCTAATCTATGGAAGTCACATGATCATATTTGACTAGTATGAAGAATGTTCATCCAGCAATTTCAGGATAAAATAAGCACGGCTTGGAATAGACTAGGGATGTTGACACATTAGAACAGGCAACCCTTAGAATTGGGAACTGATGACTGGAATATACTCCTCCCATTTCTGAAATTCTTTATTTTTATTTTTTTAATTTATTTATTTATTAAAGATTTCTGCCTCCTCCCCGCCACCGCCTCCCATTTCCCTCCCCCAATCAAGTCCTCCTCCCTCGTCAGCCCAAAGAGCAATCAATGGAAGAATGGATGAAGAAAGTGAGGAATATATACATATTAGAGTACTACTCAGCAGTAAAAAACAATGACTTCTTGAATTTTGCATACAAATGGACAGAAATAGAAAACATTTCTAAAATTCTTATGTGTGCTGAGAAGCAGGTCCTTAGTGCTGGGGACATCATTGAGCTGAGGGAAGCCTTATATTCAACACACTTTTAGCTGTTATCAATTGAATGTGAAATAAGCCCCAAGTTTGAATAATCGAATCCCATCTGGCTATACTGTTTGGGAGATTATAGAATTTTTGGAATCTTTGGAGGTGAGACCAGCCTCTGGTTCTGGCTTGTACTCTATTTCATAACTGGAAGACATGGGAGCTCTCACCTTATGTTCCCTCTTCTGTGGTCAGAGCTGTTCCAGATGCTATTTCTTCCTCATCATGATTGGCTGGAATCCTGGAATCTGTGAGCCAAAATAAACTTTTCCTTACATTGTGTCTGGCATTTATTTGGTTACAATGACCCACACGTTTGACAGAAATCACTCAACCAACCTTATTTTTCTTATTCTATAACACTTCCATAAGAAACTCTTGAAGTTATTTTTCTGTAGTTTAGAACTTCAAATAGTTATCTATAGATATATTTGTTATTTAGAGAACATATTTATTATGTATAGGGATCTATAGCTGGAGGCTTTTCTGTGTCCTGCGTGGTCCCTCAGCCACTTATAAAATATTCACTCAGAGGCTTAATATTAGCTATAATTGTTTGGCTGATGGCTCAGGCTTATAAATAGCTAGCTCTTACATATAAGTAATAAGCTCTTACAGGGATCTGAATAAGAATGTCCTTTATGAGCACAGATATCTGAACACTTGGTTCCCCATTAGTACTGCTGTTTGTATAGGTTTATGAGGTGCAGCCTTGCCACAGGAAGTATGTCACTATGGGTGGACTTCGAGAGTAAAAACCAAATGCTTCCACCACTTCCAGCTTGCTGTCTGTATTTTGTGCTTGCAGCTCAAGTGAACTTCCAGCTTCCTGTTCCTGCAGTCAGGCCTTTGTTCACTATTATGATGGAGGAAGGTAATTGGTTAATTATAATAAACCAACTGCTTGGCCTCATAGCTTAGAACATAGGTGGGTGGAATAAACAGAATAGGATGCTGGGCGGAAGAGGAAGTGAGGTCAGACTCTGCTCTGCTCAGGACAGACCCGACAGCTCTGCTCTCTGGAGCAGAGACGCCAGGCTTTGCTCTCCCAGGCAGCTCCAACCCACGATGGACTTAGGCTAGAATCTTCCCGGTAAGCGCACCTTGGGGTGCTTACACACATTACTAGAAATGGGCTAGTCCAGGTGCGAGAGTTAGCCTAGAAGAGGCTAGATAGAAATGGGTCAAGCAGTTAAATGAATACAGTTTGTGTGTTGTTATTTCGGGCAT
>NW_026067920.1:12946158-12957335 GCF_014885135.2 Alexandromys fortis | reverse complement strand
AAAAAAAAAAAAAAAAAAAAAAAAAAAAACAAAACAAAACAAAAAACCCTCAAACTCCGTCTCCATGGGATCTGGGGTACTGTTCTAGATTCTGTGGTCACTACCCACACAAGTGATGCCCACCACCTCACATACAAATCCGTTCTTTGAAGAATACAAATGTATGTGCCCTAAACAGATTCACTATATTGAGAACCAAAGTGAAACACCAGCAGAACTGATAAATGTGTGGAGATTTGTATTTCTGTAAGCAAATTGGGAATACTTAATTAATTCTGATAATAAACTGGAAACTGGCTACAGTCCTGTAACTTTCCAGGACCAGAGGAACACACTGCACTCTCTCCTTCCCTTTAGTCTTCAGTAGCTGACTGGAGACAAATCCCATTCAACCTGCCTTGATATATCCCCAACTCTGCAGCAGTTTTGTAGATGCTCTGACAGTGCAATCCTAATAATGATCTCCAGATTATCTTCTAGGCTGTTGGGGTATATTTGATCACACTGTGAACCTTGAGTTTGCATTTGTCTTAATTAAATAAAATTAACTTCAGTTCAGGAGGCTGAGTTGGCAGGTACTTGACATAAAGTAACCATAGAGCCCCAAAAGGTATCTGGAAGAGATAGAGAGATGTACCAGAAGTAGTAAGGAGGGATTTGGAGTGGCAAATTTTTATTTGTTTGTTTGCCAGAACAGAAGGATGTCCTTTTGTGGAGATGCCAGCAAAGAAAGAAGGTTAGCTAGTTTCTATTTAGCCTCTCTATTTAGTTAGCAGGTTTTCACCCCAGCCTTTGCATCTCAAGTCTTATTTATAACAGAACGGTAGAGATTTTGTTAAAGCTACCCTTTAGAAACAGTGGCAGAGCCAGTGCCTGCGGGAACAGAATTTCAGTCAGATTCTGGCCTAAAGGGCTGGGTTGCTGCCAGAGAAGCTGGGCAGTAACTGTGGAGTTGCAATTTCTGGCTGAAATAGCAGTAGATTAAGGTGTAGTCACTGTGTGGAAGTTAAAACAACACTAGGCACTCATATGTCTGGCTCACTAAAGAAATTGTGTTAGCCAGGGCATAAGAAAGTTGGAATTAGAAACATCCTCTTCTATTTTTTTTAAGATCTTCGTGGTATTGTTCTTGCCTAATACTTCTGTTTTGTCCAATACTAGCATATGCAAAGTCTCTTTTTCAGTCCTTTGATAGCTTATGAAAGATTTCTCCTTCATGCCTGCTCCTCAGTAGTCATCTACTCTCACCTGTGTAGGTGTCAGGAATGACCTTTTTAGAAATGTCTTCAGAGGATGCTTCTAGACATCCATAGTGATCTGAGCATTTGACTGGCTCTTTATGAATCCAATGCTTTTCCTGATAGAGGTAAAATAGGTGCGAACTATTAGGTATAACCATCACTAGAAGGCAACTCAAAAAGACATCAGCTTAGTGAACAGGCTACCATGCGTGGGATGGTATATATAGGAAGCCATGAAGAGTGGGAAACTCTGAAAGAGGGCATGATATGGATCCTTCAGGTAGATTTTGCAACCAAATTTATGCAGCTACAAGTTTCTTTGTGATGATGGCACAACCAGGGATGGAACTTCAGTTCCTTGCTGATAGGCTGTAGAATTCCTAACTATCCTCCCAGAACTTCCTGTCAGTTTCTCCTGTTACCGTTGGAGTTAGCTCTGAGACATCCCCCCTCTCTTTTCTCACATCTTGCTCCTGTCTTAAAACTGTATAGTATTATCTTTTATAAGTGTAATTTCATCTTGGATGTATGCTGTAAGTTTGTACTGGTATCTGAGATGTATATCTGCAACTTTTCTGGAGTATCATGTTCCTGGTCAATTTGAGCAGCCGGTTTGAGAATTGGATGGTATTGAGGATGGCGACAGGAAGAATGCGTGGCATCCTGACATGGGGGTGGAGGAAATGCTCCGTAAATGTTTCTGGAATGAATGGACTAACTGAAAACTCCTGAGAAGCAGTAAACAGACATGACTCAAGTGCTGATTCCATGGCGCAGATGATGGGGGTGGCTTTCCCAGCAGCCCTCCTGTGCACAGCTGGAGCTAAGGGATGCTTTCACCTAGAAGCAAACATTTCAGTGTTAATGACTAGATGGGTATGAGTCCCAGGAAAGGGAGAGCACTGGTGCTGAGTAAGCTGCATATTTGTATCTGCTGCATCTGAGCAGAAAGCTAAGAGAACAAACAGGATGCTCTGGGGATCCAGCTCATCCTGTAGCTGGCTCTGGCTTACTTAGCTGTTACTCATTTCTTGCCTTGCTATTGATTTCATTTATTTTTCTTTAGATTTGTGATAATATAAGTCCAACAGATAATTTCCTATTCAGCAGTGGTGCCTATAAATTACAAAATTCTCTATTTCCTTGTTGACTTCCTAGCTTTCTTGTTTGAGGCTATGTGTTCAGTGCCATTGTATGAGCGAGGCTGAGGTTGGTTTCTTATGATGCTTTTAGTCATCTTCACACCAGTTATTTTATTTCAATTGCTTGCCAGATAACTAAATATCATCTGATGCCTATCGTGCACAAGGAACTGCCCTTGGCTATGTTTCTTCCTGAAAACCAGTGTTATAAGCTCCTAGTTGAGGTTGGGTTTTCAGTTAGAGCCATCTGGAACAACTGTGGTAGGAAGGTTATGCCAGGAACTGGGGGATGGAAGATCATAAAATCAAATGGGAGAAACAAACCTCAGACAACAGAAGTTATCTTGTGAAGGGAGTAGGCAGAGTAAAGGATGTAAGCCTGAAGAACTAGAAGGGAAATGAGGGAAGTCAGGTGGCAGTAGATCCTGAAGGAAACTCTGATAGGCTGAAAGATGAGTAGAGAGAAACCTGTTTATCCATGAGCCAAAAAGGGACTATGATAGCTAGCCCAGTCTGTGTCTGGGAGAGAGCCATGACCAGACAACCTGGAAGAGAGCAAAAGGCATGGAGGATCTTCCACAAGTGATCCGATATTACTGAGCTTTAGTATGTCACCCATTAAACTGAGCAAGAATTGCCCTTTCTTGGCTCAGGTTTTACCATGATGAAATTCCTTATTTATTATATTATCTTTTTAATTTTATGTATATGAATGAGTAACTAGATGAATAGATAACTAGCTAGAGTGGCATTGAATTTCAAAGTAGGGAGATACTTTTTCTTTTCTTTTTTAACTCCAGCAAAGGAAGATTTCATAGAAAAGTCCACGAGATATCTAGGGAGGAAGTCACTGGACTAGTAGCACTGTGGTTGTCTGTAACAGTGATGTTTTTACCCACTAAACATCTACAAAAATAGGGTAGAGTGCTCAAGGGTATCACTCACTAATAATTAGAAGCTTGTATTGTAACAGTTTTTCATTCACTGTGATGAATACCTGAAAGAAATAATGTAAAGGGAGCAAAATTTATTTTGTCTCAAGGTTTCAGAGGATTTAGTCCATTGTTTTCTAACTCTGATGCTTTTGGCAAGAGATGAGAGAGAATATCGTAGAAGAGAGTGGTTGAGCAAAGGCGCTCATCTTCATGACAATCAGAAAGCAGCAAGAGAAGACGAAAGAGCTAAGGAACAGACCCACCTCTCCAGTATACCTTCCATTAGCTCTCTTTCTCCTGTCATGAAACACCAAATAGCCTGCTTAGTATGAGCATGTCAGGGGATCAAACTGTCAGTTGATAACATCCATTTGACTGAACCACTTCACTGTAGTGCTGCTGCCTTAAAAACCACACCTTCAATACATAAGCTTTTGGGAGTGTTTGGAAATTAAGATTATAGCAGTGCACATATTAGATGTTTCATAAAGTAAGGACAAGCCTTCTCTGAAGGCCTTGTAAAGGGAGTTGGTTGACTGTGGATGGAATAAAGGACCTACCTAAATTTTACAAAATCTCACCTGGAAAGACAGGCCATGTCTTAAATTTAAGAAAGGTAGCAGCTGTGATGTAGAAAGGGAACGAATGGAGTAGCTGTGGGGGTAAAGGCAGGAAGCAGGCCCTTTTCTGGAAAAGTTTGCTGAAGTTCGTATTTGTCTGTTCTCTCCCTAATATTGTCTGTGTGCTACTGCTGGTCTGGAGACGAGCGTAATGATCAGTCAATGGCAGCTTCCTTCCTCGAGCACACTGCACACCAGCTTCTGATTGTTTCTGTGAACACTCAGTGACCACGTCCTGGCGGCATAAGCAACGTGTTATCTTGTGGGTCTGAAGAGTAGAAGCCTGAAGCAGGTCTATAAGCAAAGGTCAAAGTGCTGGCAGCATCCCACATTTTGGACATACTAGGAAGGCAGAGGAAGCTTTATCCCCCACCTTCTAGGGGCTACCTCTGTGTCTCCCCCATCCTCTAGACCCTGCCTCAAGGCTTCACTTTTTCTTACATCATATTTCTCCAATACTGTCTTCTCCTCTCTCCTTTCTCATTTAAATGATCTTTGTGTTTAAGCAGCACTCATCTAAATTGGGGTTCCAGTGCCCACAGAACTGCTAACAATCTTTCCCCAATAGGAAATTAGAATACCGGGGCAGAGGCTTTCCTGGATTGCTCTGGAAAACATTCTAATGCCCAGTTGTTTGTTCTATGCCTGGGTCCTCCCTCTGGACTCTTACATGTGCTGGCTGGTACCTTTATGGCTCCCTATAACAGGTATCTGGTTTATTCTGACAGACTGTAGCTCTGGTACCAGAAGCTTTCTTGTCTCCTCTTCACGGTTCAGAGAACATTCAGACTGGAATATGCCCAGTTCTTCTGATTGGATGCCCAGATTCAATAGCCCATCTCTATAGGAGAAAGGGTCATGACATTTATTGACAACTTGAGCAACCTGAGGACACTTAGTTGAGAGTCTTTTATTGCCATGCAGTGTGAGTCTAGAATGCTGTGGAGGGGGTTGCTAGAGAAGATCAAAATAGGAGAGAAGAGAGACAACCAGTAATTATAAAGGGATATGATATGGTTAACTTTAAATTCATGAACAAGTTAAAAGGGCACAAAGTTCCAGATGATTTAATCCTCATCAATTAGGTTTGCTGCTTCCAAGCCTGAATGTTATATACAATCATGATAAGAGATAGAGCATCATGGAGAATCATGGTATGAGATAGAGCATCATGGAAGAAAGAATGTAGAAAGTAAGTCTCACTAGTGGAAGAGATACTTCTGAATTATCTTTGGCCACCAAATTGGGCTGTGTGTGTGTGTGTGTGTGTGTGTGTGTGTGTGTGTGAGAGAGAGAGAGAGAGAGAGAGAGAGAGAGAGAGAGAGAGANTGTGTGTGTGTGTGTGTGTGTGTGTGTGTGAGAGAGAGAGAGAGAGAGAGAGAGAGAGAGAGAGAGAGAGAAAGAGAGAGAGAGAGACAGAGAGACAGAGAGACAGAGAGACAGAGAGACAGAGAGACAGAATGAATCTGTATGTGTGTGTTGCAATTTTTACTGTCTAGATAACAGCCTTGACTGTGACATTACATGTTGGGATTATATTGGCTCTGCTGAGATGATGATAAATAATATCCTTATCTTAAAGCTGGTTGACTATTGACTTTTATGCCATTTGCAAACTTAATTCTCCATTGACATGACTACACCTTTCATCCTTTCCTTCCATTTTTGGTTACCTGTGTGAGGATTCAAATATTTAAGACTGAAAATATAGACTAATATTTTAATGTCTCTAAATTTGTATAGAATGTTTCTCATAACTATTTTGTAAACCACGTAGTACAATTACATTGTATTCACCATTACATGGCTGGAGGTTTCATGTAAGTATTATGCCATTTTATTGTGAGGAGTGAACCTCTGTGGATTTTTGTGTACCAAGGATCCTGAAGCCAGAATTTTATGCACTGAAAGACAATGTTCATGTCTCATGAGTTCTGAGGGAAAATATCTGGACTTCTGGTGTGCAGGGAGCATTATTCCACTTATAACACATTTTCCTGATGCAAACCAAAAGACTGGATTAATAAAGCAAACAAAATGCACTTATTTCTATGTGTACATTCATTTCTTATGTGCATAAATTCAGTAAAATAATATTGAGTAACAAAGATGATGCTGTGATGGAGAGTGACATAAGAGACAAGTCTATTGAAAGAAGTGACATTTGAGAAAAGGACTGCGGTATACCATTTTCCAGTGCTAAGGCCCAGCCTTGTTTTAAATGAAGAACATGACTGAAGAAACATCCCTGCTGAGATGAAAATTCAAGCGCCACCAAACTTGACTCTCATCCCAAATTGTCACTCTAATCCCTTCTTCTTATCAAAATCGCACAATGCTATAAAGTCACAACACCGTTTGAGAAAGGAAGGAAGCAGCGTCTGTTGTCACTAGCTGATTCTTTGAACTTAGAATAGTTCCTGCATCCTAAGAACCTCAGTAAAAACTTGTTGAATCAGAGTTCACACTGGTTTTTGTGTTTATTCAACAGGGGCATTGTTGGAAATATTTCCAGATGTATTTCCATATATTTCCATATTCTTATTCTTTATTTTGCCTTGGAGGCTTCACTTCCATCCAAGCAGTGAGTTTTAGTGCTTTAGAGAAACATGACATACCTGCTAAATCAGTGAATTCTTTTCTTTAGCTTGACTGTCAAATGGATTTTTTTTTTTTGTTTAAATCTATACTGAGAAAATAATGATTGTAAATCAGGCTTTTGCATGGACAAATAGGGGCTTCAGTAAAACCAACTGAGAGAAAGAGAGAGAGTGGGAGAGAGGGAGACAAAGAGATCGATATTTTCATGCTTTTTTAAAACAGGAACTGGGGTTGTGTCTTGGTGGTAGAGTCTTTGTTGAACATTCATGCATCCAGAGTTCTACCCATAGCACACCAACCCTTTTAAAGCATCAAACCTGGAGAGTTTACACTGTAGTGTTCTTTTTCTAGATGTGTAGAGGGGATCCACAAAAACAAATTGGTTCATTTTTTTCCCCAGACATTAAAGTGGAGGAGAAAGAGGAAGAAGAATAGAAGGCAGAGAAAGAGGTAGCACAAGTTGAGCAAGAAATCTTTCCAATCTGGTCCTTCCAAATTTGAATGATGGTGGAGAGGAAGGAGACACAGATGATCCTGGAAATATGGTTTTTCTTCTGTGTTGTAAACGGGAGATGTTTTTAGAAGTACATTGATTGCCATTGTGTGAAATGAAGGCATCAGGATTGCTGCTGTGTTGGAGAGTGGACAGTTGGAATGACTTAGAGCAATCCATCTTAAAGCGGTGCACATCAGTTGCCTTTCGTGAGCTTCAAGCCTTGTAGAGCAGATCTCTAGATCCAATGCAGAACTTCTGATTTTGAGACAAAAAATTTGCTGTCAGTCCCTCAAGTATTGAGGACTTATGTGTCTAGAAATCATACTGAAGTCATTGCTAGTGGGAAAGTATGATGTCCCACACAGAATATAAAGGACTGGCAACTTTGGAAGAAGGCAACATTTCTGGAACTTCCTTTTCCACTGGTGTTGTGCAAAAGAATTGGACATTCCCATATACACACTTGGAAGTTCTAATTTCAGCAGGTCAGCAAAGCTTGGGATCGAAATTAAGATGATTCTGCATGTAGTGGTTATAATATATCCACTACATGATTCTGCATGTAGTGGATACTGAGGCAAGAAGAATCACCACTTTTCATGTGGGAGCAGATATATTAATGATGTATTTTGATGAGAGAATCTATTACTTAGGTAAGAGAATGTTATTTTGTAAACAAGGCAAGGTTTCTTGTTCAATACTAAAATTTATTTTAGTTTTTAAATAATTTAATGGATGGAATGTTTTGTAAAATATGGGTTGTGAAATTTGAAAACTAAATATTTTTACTCTGAATATATGTTGAGTACAATATATGTTAACTGTGCATCTTATTAAGCATCCGTGTATACCCCCAGACTGCAAGCTCTTTGAGAAAAGAAACATTGACTGTCTTGCTTACTTGAGTATGTACACGATAGATATTTGAGCAGTGAATTCATAAGCAAAGGAAGGACCAAAGATAGATGACATTGGGCAGCAATGATATAAAAATATAAACAAGATACAACAATTAAATTATTTCCCATTATATCCAGACAGCTTGTATTATGTAAAGATCGAAATGCAGTATGCTTGGTATGCAGGGGAAACGGCATTGCAAAAGCATTGCAGTTAGCTGAAATTTTACCCTAAGAGGTTTCACAGGCCATGTTTATTTTTCTCTTTATGTTTTCAATAAATTCACCTTTTTACTGTTATGCAAGTCCTTGATGGAAAAATGCTGTGCAAGCCATTGCACACAAACATAAGCCAATGAGCTACTGCTCTAAGGAATGTAGCTAAAAGCTGCAATGGCAAGATCACAGGGAGATGAAATTAGAACGTAAAGGCTATAGGAAACCATGACCACATGATGCAAACTAAGGCAGGTGAGGATAAACAGTGCTTCCAAACTTTCTCCTTATCCTCTCTCCAGTACCAAGGACAAGAATGTGGGAAGCTGACAATCATGAGTAATCAAAGGATGACTATTCTATCAAAAATCTATTTTTTAAATTGTGAAGTTTAACTTTTAATTTCAAACTTTGACATTTTGAGAATTCCACACACAAATACTCTGTATGTTACAACATTTATATTTCTCCCTCTCTCCCATCAGCTCTTCCCTTGTCCTCTCATCCCTCTAGAATACACGACCTCTTCTATAGTTATTATTGGTATATACATACATATGAACATACATACGCTATTACATACAGTTACATATGTAAAGAGTTATATATTTTTATATTTGTATCTAAGTCTATTTATTGTTGTTCATAGATCACATGTTTAGGGCTGACCACTTGCGACTGACTAATTTACCAAGGTACTTGACACTTGAGAAAATGGATTGTTCTCTCTTAGCAACCATTGGCTACCTATAGTTCTTCATCTAGGGGTAGGTCCTTGAAAATTTTTCCCCACTTACATTAGCACATCAACTGGTGTGGTGATTATGCAGGCGTTACTTGGTCAATCACATTGCTAATACTTCATTAGTGCAATATCTCTATTGTGTCTAAAAAACGCCATCTCCATATACGTTCTTGTCCTCTGCCTCTTACAGTCTTTCTACCCTTGTCTGAAGAGCAGTTTGAGCTTTAGCTGTAGGGGTTGTATTGTAGCTGTAGAAATTTGGGTTAGGCATCTCATGGTCACTTATTCTCTATGTTGTGACTAGTTGTATATCTCTGTAGTAGTCTGCATTTGCTGCAGACAAGATTTTTTGATAAGGGACTGAGATATATACTTATCTGTGTACATAGGGATAAGTATTTATAAGTAAGTTAGAAGTTATGTTGATTGAGGGAAACGGCTATAGTATGTTCTTTTTACTATGTTGCCTATGGTTTCTCCATTCACAGGCAGTTGGCTAGGCAGAACAGTAGAAAAAAAAAAAAAAACAAGAAACTCGACCTAATCACATAGAGTTGTTACCAGCTCAGATTTGACAAAGATGCCAAACATACACAATGGAGAAAGGACAGTGACTTTAATGGTGCTGAAAAAACTTGATGCACACATGTATAAGAATGGATTTGAATCCATATCTATCAACCAACAGAAACATCAAATCCAAATTTTCTTAATTTGAAAACTGTTGGATATAACCACAGTCAGTACCATACAAGGTGTAAGTACAAGAAAGGACTTTCTGAATAGGCAGCCATTTGCTCCTAAATTAAGGCCAACAATTAATGGGGCCTCATAAAATGGGAGAAACAAACAAAGCACAAAAACACTTCTATACAGCAAAGAGAACAATGAATTTACTGTAAAGGAAGCCTGAAGAACATGGGAGCCTCTTTGTCAAGTATACATGAAATAGAGCATTGTTATCAAGAATATAGAAAAGACATAATAAAAAGATTGAGAAAACAAATCACCTAATTAAAAATGAGCTATTTATTTGAAGAGTGAATTTCTAATTGAATAAGTAATAAGAAATGCATTTTAAAGTATCTAATATCTTTAGTAACGAGGAAAATACAAATTAAAACTACTTGGAGATTTTATTTTACCCCAGTCAGAATGGGAAAGATTGACAAAAGGCAACAAATGCTGGTAAGGATTTAGAGATTGAGAAACTTTCATTCACTGTTGGTGGAAGTACAAATTGTGACAGTCACTATATAGATGTCAGTGTGGGGAATTCTCTTAAAGCTAGAATTAAGTCTCCTCAGCTGTGGTTCTCATTGGTATATACTTCAAAAGAATGTAGGGACTGATGCGAATGATACAGATGTATAGACTGAGGTGATATAGCCACATAGGTAGATAGAATAATAGATACATAAGCATGTGCCTGTGTTTAACGTCTACATGCTTCTCTAACCTCTTTCTCCTCCCGTATTTCTTACACATTGCACATTTGTTCTGTTTTGAGCATGTACCATGCTCTTTAATGTCATGTGCCTTTTATTTATTTCATCTGGAAACCCTTGTCTTTCTCAATCTGACAGATTTTTCAAAAGTTCTACCATATATCACATTTCCAACAACAACAACAACAACAAAAAGAGCTCTCACACTAAGGCTACCCGCCCAGAGCGGTGAGCCTCAAGGTCCTCAGTAAGAGAGCACGGCACCCTCAGCCTGGGCTCCAGGGGCTCCTGTGCTCTCCTGGATCCCGCACTGCCTGCCCCATCCTTCCTTCTGTCCCCGGATCATTGGGCTACCAGGCGGCCTTGTTTAGGTGCTGAGGAGTTCCATCTAGACGGGTGAGTGTGTGCTATCCAGGGGCGATTGTCCCGGAAGAGAGCACAAACCCCCCTCCCCCAGCTCCTTCTGCAGGGCTGTCTTTCTTATACATGACCCCCCCACCCCCCCACCAAGCCTGCATTCTCTGCAAGGTCCTTTGCTCAGGAACAGTTTTCTGCTCCTACACTAAGGCTTCCAACCCAGAGCGGTGAGTGCCTGCCTACATGTCAGGCCTCAAGGACCCCTGAAAGGGAGCACGGGCACCTTCAACTTGTGAGGCAGGGTGTTCTGTGTTCTACTCGTCCCTGCCCTGCCCCGCAAATTCCTCCTTTTTGTCCGCGGATCATTGGACTACCAGTCGTCCATGTTTGGGTGCTGAGGACTTCCAGCTCGACAGGACGGGCGCTGCTTCTACACTGAAGAGATACACCCAGAGACTCAGTCACAGCAAAGACTGG
>NW_026067920.1:12870727-12944301 GCF_014885135.2 Alexandromys fortis | reverse complement strand
AACCCTACCCCCAGAAAGCCTACAAACTCATGGAAACTGAACAGTCAACTACTGAACCACACCTGGATCAAGGAAGAAATAAAGAAAGAAATTAAAGTCTTCCTTGAATTCAATGAAAATAAAGAAACAATCTACCCAAAAACAAACAAACAAACAAAAAACAAAACAAAACAAAAAACAAAAAAAAAGAACATTTTCGTACACTCTTTCCACGACAGGCACTTTGTATTGACTCCTATGATACTGTTTTTTTTCTGCACTGGTGCTTATCACATGGGAAGAGCATTACCTTCTGGATGAGGAATGTGGGTGGAAGGAGCTGAAATCAAAATACTTCTCAAGCTGAGGCCTACTATTTTCTATGCTGATAGCTTCTACCTGAGCACATCCTGGCATTAGTGCAGCAAAGAGTTTTGTTTGCAATTGAGTTGGTGCTAAGAAATATTTCCTCTCACACACTTAATGGGGTAAGCACCAGAGAGATCTGATTCATAAGCCATGTGCCGTCACCTAGTGGAGGCCAGATGGTCCCATGGCATGAGGTACTAATGAAATTTCACAGTCTCTCAGGTGGATGGAAGAAATGGAAGGCATGAGTCATGGCAGGTGCTCTACTGCAGGGTGTGGTTGCTATCAAAGCAACACCCCCTGCCTTATTTATGTAATTCTTAAGATAAACTTTTGGTCTTGTGGTTTGAATAAATTCTATAGACATATTCCATGTTTTATCTGCTAGAGAGCACGAGGAATTTGCAGTCTGTGCCCTTTGATCATTAACAACAGCATAGCCAGTGAGGCAGCTATACCCTTCTGCTAAAGTCAAGCCTGGTGATAAAACTCATAGACTCCAGTGTAAAGGCTTAGATGTAAATTCCCCATCTCCCATCAGCTCCCTGGGTGGCCATGGAAAGGTTTCCACAGCCTTTATGTGTATGTGTGTATTTATAATACTTTCTTTTTGATTTAACACATAATATAGAGGCACAGTACAATAATTTGACATAACTTTGCAAAGTATGGTGAATAGATCAAGGCAAACAGTATTACAATACCTTTCAACACTTACCATTTCTGCACATTCTGAAGACTTTAGGCCTAATGACCTCACTGGTAAAACTGGGAAAAAAAGTATCTAATGTAACTCATAGTTATGGAGTTAAATAAGATGGTCCAGGTCAACACATCACGGGGACACTTTTATCAGTGTTTCTTAAAGAACTATTCACAATAGCAATGTTATGGAACTAAACTAGGTGATCAGTGATAGTCCAAAGGATAAGGAAATATTGTGTATAATTACATAGACAATGACTTTTCCCCCAACAAAGCAAAGAGTGATCTCATATTGTCTGCAAGAAAATGAGTAGAAGAGAAGATTGTCATATTAAATAAAGTATCAGAAAGACAAATATTGGATGTTTTATTTCATTTGAATTTACTAAATGTTATATAGTCATGTAAAATCCTGCATGTATATATTAAATGAAAATAGAAGTGAAATCATCTAGGGGAACAAAGGGGATTAAGAGGGAGAGGGTGAGTTAAAGGGTGGGAGAATGGGGTGGTGGAGTCATATATTTGATCTATAATTGTATTTGTAACAACACTTTTAGGAAGCTCACACTCGGGATACTTTGTATAATGTGTTTGACACAAGGAGTCATGCTGCTTACAAAGTTCACATTTTTAGTCAATCTAGGGGCAGATGCTGGATATTATTACACTTTGTTCACTGAACAATGTATCCAACTTGGAATCCACAAAGAATACAACAATCACTAATAAAAATTCCTTTTTTTCTCCCATTGCTTCTCACAAAGGAAGTCAAGACTTCTGAGAAGGCCATGACAGAAACACAAAATAGGCTACACTGTTCCCCATAATTACATATAAAATACGATATGTTAACTAAAGCTAAAACATATTCGTAAAGCATTTCCATACATGTGTATTTATTTGTGTAATATATGTATGTATATACACACACATATACAGTAGGATCCTGAACCTCACCTGGAATATATAGCGCACAATTCTTTGAAGACAAAAGCTAAAAAGAAACCCCACAGTAGCTCAGAATTGAGTATAATCAAGGGTTATTTATTCAGGGGTACACTCACAGATCACAGTCCTCTACATGAACCGGGAACAGGAACCGAATTCAGCAGCCGGAAGAGAAAGGGAACACATGCTTTACACAGGCATTTATAGTATCAGAGGCCATGCCCAAGTCGGTGGGTAACTTAAAGGCTACTGGCTGTAGGATTTCCTACAGCAGTTCTTGGGACCACATGCACCTTCTGTGATGTGCTTTGCTGCCAGTCTTTTATAATTTTAGAAAATTATGCTTTTATTGACAATGGTTGTCCAATGCCTCTATCGTCCGCACCTGGTGGCAATCTCATATTTCCTCCATTCCTTTGTGTTGCTCTAATATGTCCCTCATGAACTTGATACCTAGATCCTGGACTTTATTTCTAGTCCATTGATTTCCTAGGTCTCCCAGGTCTAACAGCTTCTTCCTCTGGAGGGTTTACACTTCACCTTGCTTCCACTAGCCCTGCTCTGAGGAAGTTCTGCCGATGTTTGTAGTTCAGTGTACATTGCAGACTATAGACACATTCCCATGAGATCCTTAATTGTTTCTGAATGCTTTGGTTCTCTGATTATAATATTATCACCAGAAGGAAGTCTGGAAGAGTGCAAACTTGATCATTCACAGTGACTTTCCCTTCGCGGACTTCCAAAGCAATCTCACTGGAACCAGGTTCGATACCCAAAACAGAAGCTTCTAAGACGTGTCTGTGGCCAGGCTCCAGTTTCACCCTTCCCTCCTTCTGTTTTCAGTTTCCTTCATCAGATATACCAGTAGTGAGAGCAGTCAGTAAGGGAGCAAGAAACAGTCATGCTGCTGACTGCTTCCTGAAGGAGATGTGGAGGCAATTTTCATGGTGACAGGCTCATTATTAGCATGAATGGTCAAGAGAAAGATGGGCAGAGACCTGAACAGACATCTTGAAAACCCCAAACACGTATCTAATAAATCCACAGGGAAACCTTCAGTGCTCCTAGTGAAGAGAGAAATGAAAATCAGAACATGACAGATTGGGGTTTTAGAGTCCTTCAGTAGATCCAGATAGTGCCTTCATATTTCCTTGCTGGAGAGCACAGACAAACAGTAATGGGAGAAATATCTGTATTTTTCTAAAGGAGGCAGCTGGACCTTGTTTCCTAAAATAAAATATCTTTATACCCTGAAACCCTCGCAGTCTACTGTCTGGATATTCTTGAAGGAAATGTATGCATGTTTATAAAAAGAAAAGATCAAAGACATTTACAGTATCCCTATTTCTAACAGTGAAACCTAGCAATAATCAGACATCTATCAACCTGCAGAGTAGGGTTTTTAGCTGCCATGTATTTCTGAGATATATCAGCCATCAGAAATTCAAACAGGTATACTTCTAACAGAGGTGAAACAATGGAGGATTCATCCCAACTTTACAGCAAGTGGAAAACACTCAAAGATTACTCGTGTTATGGTATCTGTCACTCAGACATTTAAATTATACACAATGTTTGCATTTGTACATATATGTATTATATATAAATACATGTGTATTTATGCATGTTCATATATGTATATATTGTGAAATATAGACAAGCTAAACTTATGTCTTAGGTTTCTGTTGCTGTGAAGAGACACCATGACCATGGCAACTCTTAGAAATGAAAACATTTAATTGTTTAAATTAAACAGTTTCAGAGGTTTAGCCCATTATCATCATGGTGGGACATGGTGGAGTGCAGTCAGATATGGTGTTGGAGACAGAGTGAGAGTCCTACATTTTGATTTGCAGACTGTCTGTCTCATTGGGTGTGACTTGAACATATGTGAGACCTCAGGGCCTTCATATTTTATTCCAGTAAGTAATTTCATTAGTCAGGTTTGTGTAACTGTAACAAAATCACCAAGAAATTACCAGTAGTGTTATAAAGTGAAAAGATTTACTTAGCTTGCATAATTGAATGTCTAAAATCATGTGATACAGTACAAGGTCTGCCTACTTCTCTGTCATCACACGACAGAGAAGCAAATGTTGGGGAGTCAGGTGGAAACAAAACACCCAGCTCTCCAGTAGAGCAGTGGCAAAGATAAAGGAGGGCAGTCAGCACTGTACTGCCCATTTGAAGACTCATGTGAAATGGTCTAAGCTCTTTGCAGTAGCAACCATCTCCTCAAGGTCTGTGGTCCCTTCCCACAATGTAGCTCAGGAAATCGAACTTAGACATATGCACCTTTGAGGAACACTGGAATCATGCCTAAACCATGATGGCTACTAAGTGGTCACATGGAAACATTGGGGATGTCAGGGCTTCAGGATTATGCACCTGAACTCCATGGAGAAACATCAGAAGACCCACTCAAAAGAAAATCAGAACAGCCAACAATCTCAAGACTAAGCTCTTTTTGTTCTGAAGGCTAAATTAGATAATGTTTGTAAATTTTGTGCCACAGTGCCAGGCTCCTGGGTTGAGAACATTGATTCTGCATGAGTCAAAATGAACTTGTCTCTTTCAGTCATTGGCCATCTGCTTGAGAAGATTGGGTACAACCTCAAGGGGTAGGGAGATGGGTATTTGTGGGTGAGCAAGGTCATGTGGATTCATGTTGGGTGTGGACTCAATAATCCTGGTGTTAGATGGGACAGGTCTAGAAAGTACAAGGCAGGAGCAACAACAGCATCTTAGCAAGGCAAGGAAGCAGTGGTCAGAGCAGATGGAAAACAATTGGGGGGCAGGAGTCTATGGAGGCAATGGATCATAGATGTGAAATAAGTGGGAGATGGAGTCCAGTTGTATGAGGGCCAGAGATGAGAGTGAGAGAGGTGTGAGGATACAAACACAGCACGCAGAACCGAGTATCAACATTCAGGATAGGTAAAGAGTCAGGGACTTTTCCGCTAGTTACTGTTGTGTAGCTTACAGAGAATTAATTGACTTTTTTGTACTTCAATCTTCTGTCATATAAAATATAGTATAAAAGATGATATAATTTATATATTGGATTAAAATAAGGTAAACATTTGCATTAAAAGTTAACAGATGCAAAGCATTTATTATATGTACATTCTATGCAGAGAGAATGACCAAATATTAGACATAATTATTATTAAAATTACTATAAATTCCAAATCCCCATTTTTTACAATGACCTACCAGCAAATTTCAGATCTGAGTTGCCTGGTTTGAGAAGATGTGTAGCTCCAACAAGGGTCCTTGGTTGGTGTTCCTTAAGGAAAGACCTGAATCTTTCTAAGGGTGTCTACTGTAATTTGGCTTGCTAGGGTCCCTGTCTTGGAAACTTGGTCCTCAGGTGGTAGTGTGAAAGTTGGTGCTGCATCCAAGTAGTGGGGCTTAAGGTGAGGAGGAACAGCATGCTTAAGGAACACAAACTGGACTCTAGAGAGACCTGGTTCTTTAGATTGCAATTTGTCATGAGAAAAAGCATGACTGGATAGACATGGTACCACAAAACTGTCATTCCAGAATTCAGGGGATTGAGGCAGGAGGATTGTGATTTGGAAAGCAGCCTGAGATAGATGGCAGTATTCTATTCTGATGATGATGATGATGATGATGATGATGATGATGATGATAACGGTGACAATAGCAGTAATAAAAGCAAGAAGGAGCAAGCTCCCCCAACCTTCCAACTTTCTGGCTTCTTCTCTAGCTGTGTCATCTCTGTCACAAGGATTCCCCTCAAGAATATATCTGTTCTCCCGTGATGATGCAGCCCTGCACCACAGCCAGACAAAAGTGGCTACCTGATCTTGAGATTTGACTCCTAAGCTAAACAAGCCTCTATTGTTTATAAGGTACCTAGCTTTTCCATTGGAGCAATGGAAAACAAGCTAAAGCAGTACTGGTGAGAGCTGAAGCTTGATATTAATGAGTCTTTGATCTCTGACATCTGTACTACCCTTAGCTTTAGCTCTGCCCTTCAAAGCTGAAACAGCACAATCTGCTTTAAGTTTTTCTGTGAACATGAATCAATAATACAGGCATCCCCCACTTTCATGTTTGTACTGCGCCATTAACGTAATTCCATGAGCTGAAGCTATGCAAAGCAATCTAAATATGATTCAGAAATTGTGATTATTTCATGACATCGGAACTTTTAAAATGCTAAAGTCTCATGCACTCAATTTCAGATAGGTAGCAAAATAAAAAGTAGTAAAACTTGTATTATTTAGTAAATTGTATTTTGAAACATCAGCTCCTTTCAGGGTCCCTGTGGTTTCTTTGTTGGAAACTTATCAAAAGCTGTTTCTACACTTTTTTTTTCTGATCATAGGACTTATAATTCAGCAGTGCCTTGGGAAACTGCCATAGTCCCACCTCACAGTCTTGGCGCTACTCCCCACTTTGTGTCTTTTGTGCAGTCTATGCTGTGAGAGATCCTTTAGTGGGTATCTTTGCCTGACTCAGGCCTAGGACCAAAAGGACCAAAAGTCATTTTGTCACAAACGTTGGTCAACAATGATACTTCACTAACTCAACAGAATTCTCGTGGCTACACAGCTAAGGTTTCAGATGCCTGTGGCTCACATTTCACTTGGCAGCTGCTTCTTCTGCTCAGCTTCCATACAATCCAGTTTCACTTATTGATGGGTTTCTGTTTCCTGTCATCTCTTTCTTCTTTGATGAACTCCTTTTGGTTTCATATTGGTTACTTTGGCATCATTCAGATGCTGCACCCGACACAAACAGCTTAAGAGAGGAAGGATAGATTTTGCCTCACAGTTTCAGATGGATTTCAGGCCATCACGATGGGGGAGGAGGGAAAGGCAGTGCAATTCCAACACTGGAAGCAGAGATGTACAGAAGCTGCAGCTCATGTTGTAGGGGAGCAGGCCTGGTCCAGCACGCACACACACGCGCACACACTCACACACACACACACACACACACACACACAGAGAGAGAGAGAGAGAGAGAGAGAGAGAGAGAGAGAGAGAGAGAGAGAGAGAGGGAGGGAGAGCCCAGGTGAGGACATAACCTTCAGAACCATCTCTGATGACCCACTTCTTCCAGGCAGCCCACAGCCTAAAGGCTTTTCAGTCTTCAAAATAACACTATAGCTGGGAACCGAATGCTCAAAGCATGAACTCATGAGGTCATTATAAGTTCTAACCACAACAATTGCTAATATTGACTAAAAACAATCTGTCAGCTTTACATGGGAACTAGACAACATGCTCATCTGTGCACCAAAAATATTTGTCAACTGATCCAAACAAACAATCAAAAAGAAAAACTTGTGTGTGATGATTTATGCCTTGCTTAGACATCTAGAAACACTTTACTTCTCAGGACAAATGTGTAAATTGTCCTCTTGGCACCAAGGCAGTGGACTGTATTCTTCCTAGGGTGGCAGTCATATCTCATGCATTCTAGCCAGCTTCAGTTTTGTGCATATTTGTGAGACTAGGTTAGGTGATTTATTTTTCCTTGATCTCATGTGGAGATTTGAATGAAACTGTCTCTTCTAGATCATGGATTTGATTGCTTGGTTTCCAGTGATGCTCTCGGAGGAGATTATGGAACTTTGGGGCCATGGAGCAGGGCTGAAGGAAGCATGTCACTGGGGACAGGCTTCTCCCACTTTCAGTGTTCTCACTTTGCTTTCTGCTTGAGGTTGAAACATGATTTCTCAGTTTCCTTTTCAAGATGTCTGCCTCCCTTGTATGTTATTTTCTCTCTCTCTCTCTCTCTCTCTCTCTCTCTCTCTCTCTCTCTCTCTCTCTCTCTCTCTCACTATAAACCAAAATAAAATCTCTTTAGTATGTTGCTTTAGGCATGGTATTCATCACAGCAACAGAAAAATCAGTAATACATCTTGTTATCTGAGATCTCATAGAAGCCTCTGCTGATGTCTCCTCTTGGAGATATAGAGGAAAAAATGGCTTGAAAGTATTTTTCTGCATCCCAATTCTCTACTGAGTACTTTTCCACTCATAGCTGTCCCTCTGAATCAGTAAAGTCATAGGAGCTATTTGGGGACAATCTCGAGTGAGCTGAACCTCTGCCTTGTCTAGCTGATACCTTTCCTTCAGGAAAAATGGAGCAGAGAGGAGTTGTTCCAGATTAAGGAATTGTGGTTAATCAATCACTTAGGAAGTTCTGATCTGACTAGTGGCTTACACTGTCTGTTACAGCTAGAGCATCTGGCTCTTTCTCCAGTGATACTGAGCTTGAGATACTTATAACATAATAGCAGGTGTTCAAAGACCATTGATAGACTCAAAGAATTGAGGCGATTAGGCAAAAATCATAGTGCACATCTATAATTCTGGAGTTCATGGACTGCACAGAAGTTTTTAGTCTTTCATATTTTCAAATACAATTAATATTTACTACTTATGCCGCTGAGCACCAAGCTTATGCTGGGACTAACGTTAGTGTCATTTACAAAAATGTATTTGGGCAAGTTTTTTTTTTTTTAATCTTTAAATTTCTTCAAACAGATCAATAGTAGATCAGTCTCCTGGGAATGGGATGGAGTCAATATCAGTGGTGCTGGACAGTGCTAGGAACTGTTCCTAGAAGATTAGAGGTCCTATGACTGTTAGCCATTGTTAGGTTTCCCTTGCTCTGTGGCTCCCCTCACATTCTTGTATTGCTCTGTGAGGTCTCTCTCAGGGCTTCTGGGCACACTGTGTTTGATGGCTTCTATACTAAGCAGAACTGACACACACTCCTAAAATGGGAAGGGATGTTTTAAAGTTGGTTTAAAGTTAGCACTCAGTGTCAACAGTTCACTGTAAAAGGACCTAAAGCATCTTCTTTCTGTGTTTGAAGCAGCCAAGGATTTCTTTCACCTGGCTCCTGGGCCTTGTGCTTGCAGTGTGGCTCAATCTCTGAGGCAATAAAAGCACAAACGTAGCTTTAGCTAAGACTGACTGAGTTTAGGCTGCTGACAATGGCCATGAAAGCATCCTCTCAGGGTCACAGACTCACTGCTTCCTAGATGCTGTCAGCCTCCTCTGTAGGAGACCCTGACTGACCTTGCACACCTATCCAGCTGTGGCGTATGGCTCTCGACAGCTCTTTCAGTCTGACTCACCCCATGTGTCACTTTGAAGCAAATGTCTACTCGAGGTGGACCCAGGTCAGTTCATTGAAGCAGCAGTTTATGGGCTGTGTATGGCAACGTCCCCTTCAGTGCTGGCTCATCCAGAGTGCAGAGCCAGTTCCGGGAGCCATTCATGTGACAAACTGTTGCGTTCCTCCCCGTTACCTGGAACTCCGCATACAAGAGGGCTGTTTTTATTTTTCTCCAGACTGCAAGGAAAATGCTCAGTCTAGAAACCTCGGCGTAGAGAAACGGTGACGGCAGGTGGGATGTGACAGGCTGTTCACAGGGCCAGCGCACAGGGAGAACAAAGAAATTCTTTGCTTATTCCCTTCGCTTTAGAGAAGAGCAGACTGTGGTCCGAGCACAGATGCAGAGTCAGTGTTCATCCCCGGGCGCCGACGGCTCTACACGGTGTGTTGTGTCAGCAGCAACATCAAAGGTTGGCACTTGATGTGTGCGGGCACTGAGCTTCCCACACTCTTATGGCATTGTTTGCCGCAGGCAAATGCATGTTTTCCATCTCTGCGAAAGGAGCAATTATGTGTTATTTTAAAAACTTAGCTTAAAAAAAAAAAACAACTTAGCTTAACCAGGGAATTCTCCTCCCCACAAACCTCCCACTTGGGAAACACTGAGTCAGGGCAGTGCCGAGAGAGTGGCTCAGAAACAGTCTTACACCTGATCACACCATTTACCAGCTGATTACCGCTTTTCTCTTATAGCCAAGAGATGGGTCTTAATTTCTAAGCAAGTCATAGTTTCTGTTTTTGCAAAGTGGTCATAAAATACTGTTGAGTTGCTTTTATAGGAACTAATTTTGAAAGTATGGGGAAAGAAAGTGAAGATGATTTATTGAAGTAAAAGAAAATTGTTTGAAAAAATGTTCTGGAACAGCTAGTGAGATCCACATACACAGAACAAGTCTATGCTGCTATACAAAAGTACTTCAAACCAAAAAAATCAAAATAAAACCATAAAACCTCACTAAGATACCAGGAAAAAAATCCAGATGACCTTGGGGAGGTGAATGGCTTCAAAACTACAGCATCAGAAGCTGGGTCATTGCAGGAAATGTTAGTAGTTAGGACGTCACACAGTTCTGCTCTGTGAAAGGCATGCAGAAAATGAAGAGTTGGGTATAATGGCCCATGTCTCTAATTCCAGCACTAAGGATGCAGAAGCAGATGGAATGCCATGAGTTGGAGGTCAGTCAGGGGCATACAAGCCCTAGGCTAATTTGGGCTACAGTAGGAGAGCCTGTCTCAAGCAGACAAAGAGAAAGGAGGGAAAAGGAAAATAAAAGATAACCAGAGAGGAAACCTTTGCAAAGCACTGTATCTATTTGGTACAGAATTGTTGTTCAAAATGAAAAGACTTCTGTCAGTCCTGACAGTAGACATGGGGACTGCTGCTGTGGCCTACAATCTCAGCGACTGGAAAGAATGTACAGAACCCATGCAGAAGAGTCGTAAGTTCAAGGTCAGCCTTGGAAACAGAGTTCAGTGCTTACCTGTGCAACTTAGCAAGAGTTGTAGCAAAATACAACTAAAATAAAAGAAAATGTGGGAGGGGTGGAGGTGGGGCTAAAGATAAACTCAGTGGTAGAAGGTTTGCCGTGTAAGATCACGGTTTCAATCTCTAGTACTACAAAGAATTTAAAACACACAAAATAAAGCAAAAACAGTTATAAACCCCAAAAAAATCAATTAAATAGAGACAAAAGGAAATCTGGACAGTTCACAAGAATGATATACAGACAATACGTATAGGACAGATGTGTGAGCACATGGGCTTGCACACAGCCAAAATGAACACCAGACAATACACACATGTGTACCCCTTACAGGTCGTATACCATCAGGGAACTGCAATTTGCACTGAAACAGACTAACATTTAAGAGTATTACAGTTGCTGTGGGGGGATATATGCTGAAACAGTGCTTTCCTCAGTGGGAGAGGAGCAGGGGATGGTTCAGCCACACTGAGAGGAGGCTTAATAGTTCCTTGCAAAACTATATTAAAAAAATCTGGAATCTGTTATTTTATGTTTACCCAAAGGAGTTGAAAACTTATGTCCACACTGAAATTGACACCTGAATATTTACATTGTGTCTATTCAGCATTGCCAAACTTTAGATGCAACCAATATGAGCATACAAGCTGTAATGCAATTTGGAATTTTTAGCTACAAAAAAGAAACACGTGGTCATGCAGTAGACAGACATGGGAACTCTAAGTGTATATTACTAAGTTGAAAAGAGAAATTTCAGTTATACTTCTAAGACTGGAGATTCTAGAGACTCAGAAAAAAGATAAATACAAGTGACATAGGGAACTTTGAGTCAATAAAACTATTCTCCATGATTATGTAATATAGATAAATGTTATCCTTCATGAAGACCCATCATTCAACTCAATGAAGGATCCTTAATATATATTATGGATTTACTTAGTTATTTCTATTATACAACTACTAAGTATAAGCAATAACATGAGTTCTAAAATAATACCAGATACAAATAAGAGAAACAGGTGGGGTTGGTAGATTTACAGAAATTCAGATCTATCTACAGATATAGAGACATATAGAAATTCTCTATGCTTTCTGGTCAATTCCTCCTCATCACTGAATCCAAGACTGTATACTTAAAATAAAAACCAAAGAAAAATATGTGCTTGATGAACACAATGCATTGGTAAGTTAGTATCTAAGGGCTTCACCCTTTTAAGTGAAGTGATCCACAGGCAATAGGCCACATGGAAGATCTCTTGTCAAATGGAGAACTCACGCCACATTTGTTCACTCGGTCATTTTATGTACACTTACTGATTTGTTATTTTTGACTAGAAAAAAAAAAAAACAGCGGCTAAAAGATCTGAGTGCAATTCATCTATGGTAGGAACTCCACTGTTGAGATTCAAGCCTAAGCCCCTTTGAGCAGCTGCCTCATTTTGACTCATATGGCTGGTTCCTGCCTAGTAAAAATGGTGCTGCTAGAAGTGACACATTTCACTTTCATTGAAAATTCATTGTTTTGGCATCGAGTGGAAGAGAAGTTATGGGAGTCATTAACGGACACGAGGGAGGTTACAGCTGTAATGCAGCAACATTTCCTCCACAATTCAACTGTCCCTCTTTTCAAAGAACCCCAAGACAAGACACAACCCACATAAAATTGATATGAATGCCCCTAGCGCCCCTAGCAGTGCTAGAGAACAGAAAGGATTCACATTTCGGCAATTTTTATAGTTTTTGATTGTGTTACAGAACTACACCCGATCTAATTGCCAAGTCAGGCTTACCCCAGTCAGAGTTCCCAGCATATGACTATGGGTGCAGACAAATCCAGAGGCAGAGACAAAGTAAAGAGAAGGCATTCATGCTCCTTTCCTCCTTTTGTCATATGCTTCTGGACTACACAGAAAGATGAAAACTGCAGGTGATGTGTTGGGGAACCTAACTTGGTGCCCTGGGATTAATAATTTTGCTCACGTTTTATGTGTTTTTTGTTTCTTCTCTCATATCCTTGTGATTTCATCACCATGTCCCCACATGGCACTAACCCTTGCCCTGACAATCGTAAAAAGATAACTTGATCTCTACATGCACGTCTCCCATCTCACAATTGACTGCCAGACCCATCCTTTCTGGTTCTGATGATAATCTATAAATGTGATCCCATGTAAAGCAGAAAATTTATACTGAACCTTAAATAAATGACTCATAAGACCACCAGACAGTGTGCATGCACACACACCAACACAAAGCAAGATAGTCTATTGTGGCAGAAGTTCCAGTTTATTGTGTTCCAAGCATCTGACCTCTGGTGGTCTGAATTCACCCAACAATCAGTATGGGTAAACTGGAGGCATGAGCAAAATGACTTGTCTCAGATCATTCATGGAGATGAACAAGAACTCATCATACTGTGAGAAAGGAAACACATAGCAAGGAGCTTGAGATTGTGTTGCTCAACAACAAAGATGAAAAATGAAATTCCATGTTGTTGTTTCAGTCAGATGTGGGAATGGAGGGGAGAGTGATATCTAAGCCTTCAGTCTATTGAAGACAAGAGTTTGAAGATGTGAAGCCATGGGAAAATCACAGCAAGGGGTATAGAGGGAAAATTTCCCATATGATGCTTTTGTACTTTGATTGATAAAGTGAACGCAGACATGTTCACATAATGGAGTTTTTGAGAGCTTTGTAGAGACTTGTTAGGTTTGGGGCTAATCAGGCCATACCTATCCACAGCAGCCTCTTTCTCCCTCTTTCCTCACAGCTGCTGCAAAAGAAATGACAAGTCCCCCACTGAGAGAGCCTACCTATGAATCTAGCCTTCTATGGAACACCCCGGGCATCCTGATTCCAGGAGAATAGCAGGTGCCCTAATTCTAATTTTTTCAAGGAAGTTTAGAACCCCAGGCTACCAGACTCCAAAGCATCAGAGAACTTCTGGTGTAATAGGTAAGCTGTTGTAACTGAACATGCTCTTCCTCTTCACTTTTACATCCTCGGGGTCTCACATTCCCTCTCCAGAATGCAGGACCCTCTTTTCTTGCCTGTCACCTTGGAAACAGAAAAGGTCTGAATACACAATATTCAGTACCACTCAGTAAACACATGATGTGGAGACTCCCCCTTCCTCTGTCTCTTCGGAGCTTCTGCCTGTGTATCTAGGTCATTAATAATACTTGCTATTTCTGCAGAGACTTGCAGTGGACCCATCACTGTAGTGGTTAGTATGAATAAAGGATCTTCCCCACCTGCCGTACTTCTCACTGTCTATCTTTAATGGACCAGCTCTTCCTCCCTCAGTCCCCACTAACTCTGTGCTCACAGGATACTCTAAACAGCTGGTGTAAACAGCCCTCTACAAATGCACTCCAGTAACAGATGGAGAGCCTTCCTAGGTGTCACCCACAAACCCATAATTAATTTTAACTGCAGAATTTAATTGGCCATCATTGGGCATGCATGACATAAACAAGAATGATTTCCATTGGAGAATTTTATAATCAATCACTTCTGCCAACATGATATTGAGTGGTATAAGTCCAAACCATTCCCCTTTGCATTTCATTGAGAATCTTACCTGGTAAAAGTTATAATTAAGAAATCTGTGGACAGGAGATCAATTTGAGAGTAGTAATGTCTGGGATTATTAATAATATCCTGTCACCTGTCATCTTGTTCCAGTAGCCTTGGAGGCCACTGAGTGTTAACTCCTTCCTTATCACCAGTTTGGGGCCCTGCTTCCCATTTTTCTGGTAACCTTAGAAAACTAAACAGCATTTTTCTACTCCTTAGAGCTCTTGGACAAAAGACTATAATACTAAAATCTAATGAGATATGATGTTCTGAGATATATTTTCATCAGCTTTAAAAATTAGAATATTTTGTACCACTGTCCCGTCCCTTAAGCATTAAGAGAGCAGGGACAGTCTCTCAACGGGCCAGGAGTCCACTCCCCAGGAAGGCCAGTTTACCTGAAGACACTCTCAGGAGATGGGCAGAATAATTACCCACTTAGTGAAATAAAGTAACTGTCCTCACTGGAAACCACACCCCGTGCTGTTCTTGCACAGCATCCAGCATGTAGCACTGCAGAGCCTGCCTGCCATGCTGAGTTATTCGAAAAAGCTTGCATTTCGTTTTCTTATTTTTTCAATTTTTTTTTCTGTTGGATGCTCTCCCAGGCACTATGAACTTTCTAATGCTTCCTATGAAGCTTTCTGCCTTCCATCATGCCGTTGTTTGCTGACACTGAATGCCAGGCTCCTTGCTTTGTTGGACCTAAAGAAATAACTGCATGTTTCTCTTTCCCTTGTATCACTCTCTTTCCTGGCTGTGTGCGAGATTTACAACTTGTCTGCCTTGTTGTTTTTCTCTCAAATTGTAATAAAATTCTCCTTATTTTTCTCTGACCCTAATTCTCAATACTTTTATTAATGAGACTAAGAACCCTGAAAGACAAACCCAATATTCTAGTAACAGTCAGAGTGTCTTTACCACCCAGCTCACTTTTATCTCATAAAAATGTTTCTCAATTTGTAAGCAAATAAGAAAAGCACCTGGAGACAGGGGAGGAAATGAGATATAGGCCTGTTACTGGAACACAACAAGGACCATTTAAAAAGTGGGTTTGCAGGACAGTGGTGGAGCATGCCTTTAATCCCAGCACTCAAGAGGCAGAGACAGGTGGATCTCTGTGAGTTTGAAACCAGCCTCGTCTACAGAGAAAGTTCCAGGACAGGCTCCAAAGTTACAGAGAAACCCTGTCTCAAAAACATAAAACTGAAAAAAAAAAAAAAGGGTGGGATCAAGTTTCTAGAAGCATGCCAACCAACTCTCCTTTTCTTCCCCTAGATTTCTACCACATGTAACAACTTGCTATCAGAACAAGAAAATAAACAACCAGGCAAACAAACCCCCTAAACAGCTAAAAGAAAAAGCCAACAAACATACAAACACCTCCCGCCTTTCCTAGCTTGTCTTTTTTTTTTCTTCCAAACTGGTTTAATATTTCACAGAAAGTAACTAACATAACTTTGAACATCCCAGCTGGCTTTAAATAAACCTTTGGCATGAAATTTCTTGTTTAGTAGAACATGTTTTGGTGTGGTAAGTCCTTCTGTCTATGTTTTGCCTTTATTGGTTAATGAATAAAGCTGTTTTGGCCAGTGGCTTAGCAGAACAGGGCAAGGTGGGTACTCAAGCAGATAGAGGAGGAGAGAGTAGGCAGAGTGAGTGAGAAGCCATGTGGCCCCACCAGAGACAGACACCAGATGCCAGATAGAACTTTACCCCATAAGCCACAGTCATGTGGTGATACACAGATTAATGGAGATGGGTTATTTTAGGATATAAGAGCTATCTAAAAATATGCTTAAGCTATGGGCCAAGCAATGTTTTAACTAATACAGATTTCTGTGGGATTGTTTCTGGAGTCTGGGCAGCTAGGAAATGATCAAGCAGCCTCCCTCAACAATATTTTATTATTTTTTTTCATATACCCAGGTTTCTCGTTTTTAGCTCTTTCCACACGGGAATCATCTCCACATAGACACCAACACTGCTGACGGTAGTACTTGATAGATAGACAGTGGCTACCTCTGAATTTGATCTATGGTTGCTATTGATAAGGAACTGTTGCGTGTGGTCCCATTGGCTTCTTGATCACCCTCTCACATCACAGCCACCACAGGGCAGTCAGTCTAGTGACATCCATCTGTGGTCCAGGGGTGTAGCTTTCTTTCTGCACGGTCAAGTCTTGTGGTACAGTTCAGAGATCTCAGTGCTACTGTCTTCCTTTTCTGTCATGTATGTCAGCAGCTGCTGGAGGTTATTATCATGAGAAAGAAGTGGAGTGGTTGGGAAGAATCTACTACTTAGATACATTAGCACTAAGAACATCGTTTTAGTAACTGTGACCTAATAAGTTGGAAAATGTCTAGATTCTCCTTCACATGGCTCTTCACTGCTCTCATTTCTATGACTTTAGACAACTTCATGTTAGAGAGATACACGTGAAAGAGTCACAGGTGTGCATCTGCCTCAGTTTACAAGGGTTGCCTTGATGATCCATTACAACCTGAGTGGCTTAGAGAACAAGCCTCTGTTTCTCACTATTGTGGAGCTGAATGGAAAGGTCAAGTTTGAGGTATTATTTTCTCTGTTCTTGTCTTGTAGACAGTCACTTTCTCACTCTATAGTGAGAAAATATGCTAAGAGTTGGTAAAGGAGTAATAAGCTCTCTCATATGTTTCTATAAGAGCACTATTCCATCATAAGAACTTTACCCTCATGATGTCACTTAATCCTAGTCACTTTCCAAAGGCCTTCTCCAAATGCTATACACGTTGGCTTAGGACCCCTACATATAGATTCAGTTCAAGGCAATGTCCAACACTGTTTTATTTCGTCATCCAATGAACCTGAAGCTCATTGATTCTGCTTCATTGGCTATAACATGAGCTTCAGGAAGCTTCTTGTCTCCACATTCTTATGCAGGGGTATAGGCATGTTGCCACCATAATGGCCTTTTAGCACAAGTTCTGGGGGTCTAAACTCAGATCCTTGTCCCAGTGGGGCAAACATGTTATCAACTGTTCTAGCTCTAGAGCCCCAAACAGGTTTTTCTTCTTTAAGTGATAGAAACACACCTTTAATGTGCATTTTACATTTATATAAATTCAACAACCTTTTAAAGATTTTGTGTGTGTTTCATTTGGATTTGGGGGGCCTCAAAATGAACTCAACTCATTATCTATGTGTTTTACTCTCTGTAGACATAAACTTTCTGTCTCACATATCTTGAGTGGATTAATGTGAGCCTTACTACTTTATTCTAGAAGGTCAGTCCTGATAATTTGTTCTTACCATGTTCCCTGCTCTCTGCTCTGCCCCGGTGAAACAAGTTTTCAGTGATACTTCATATGACAGAATCTAGAAGCATGAGCACTAGAAGGAAGATCCTGAAAGTGTTGTTTCTCTAAATGTTTATTCTCTCTATCTCTGAAGGCTGGGAGACCTACATAACTTATAATGCATAGCAGGGTCAGAAAAGGCTCTAGGCCACTGATTCTTGACCTTCTTAATGCTGCAACTCTTTAATGAAGTTCCTTATGCTGTGGTAACACAACCCATAAGATTATGCTCATTTCTACTTCGTAACTGTAATTTTCTACTTTTATGAATCATAATGTGAATATCTGACATGCAGGATAATCTCTGATATGCGACCCCTGTGAAAGGGTATTTTTGACCTCCCATGGGGTCGCAGCCCACAGATTGAGAACCACCACTCTAGATGGAAAAATGAGGACTGGGCTAGCATTGTTCATCCAACCCTCAGCTCTGTTTGCTGCAGTTCTAGCATGCTCCCTTGCATGACTTCCCTTTGGTATCACAATCATACAACTGTCTTCATCTTTGAGGCAGGAAAGCCTTGTGTGGAAGATTCATGCGAACTGAAATTCTGCAATGAAGAAACAGCATGAGTTTTCTATGTGAGCCAGTATCTGACACTAGTTATGTTTCTTTGGAGTCTATTTTTCAAATTACTTCCAGCCCTTCAATCCTCGGTGCTACTTCTGCTCTCTCCCACATAAACCTCTCATAAGCAAGTATCTGGAGTAAGACATTCATTTAATGATTAAATTACTCCTCTGCACAGTTTCCATTTGTTGCCTAGGAAATTGAACTAGACTAATTTCTTTTCAGAAGAAAAAAATAATTAATAGTTCCAGTTTTCTTTTAACTACGAGAGATCTAATTTTAACAAGAGCCCATGCAGTAAAGAGCACAATGTTTGAGAAGAACGAGTGAACTTTGATGTTTTTATTCCTTTGTATCTGAAAGGCAGGAGGGGCGTAGTGTTGGTGTAATATGTGCCTGTTTGGTAATCAGGAGTATGGTAAGAACATGATCTCAATTTTGGTCACAGCATCTGTGAAGTAGCTATTAACATTTCCATTTTCTAGAGGAGGAAACAGGATCATAAAAGTCAAATAATTCAGACGTAAATAAAGCTGGATTTGGAGAGGGTATGTGTGACTTGAAAACATGCTTGTTTCTATTTATCCTTGTCAAAACATGTTAATATGAGAGCTCATATAATTATGAAAATGGGAAAGCAAATAACACATTTCTACAAAGCCAGTGTGATTCATGGTCTAGGGGCTTAGAAGAAGGTAGCTTTAGCTTATAAGGTCCAAATAATATTCTTTAAGGGCTGTGCTCATTTTTATGTTCTCAACAGAAAACTAAGCTCTGTCATAAGCTTTATGATTCTCTAAAATCAGTTAAGAGCTTTTGTGATACTAGATTTTGATTGACTTGCTCCATGGGTAGGGTTACATGAAATGAAGTCTAAGGCTGAGCCTAGGGATAGGGAAGTCAATCCAGTGGTGGCAGGAGAAAACATGGCCACCTTAGCTGTTTGTGGGAGGTCTGTATACAGAGAATTGCATGGAAAGACAGCCCCCCCCCCCCCCGGGAGCTTCCGCAGTCCAGACTCCACCTCTGAGAAAGTCCGCCAAACTACCCCTCTTTAAACTCAGAAAACAAACATGTGGTTTTCTGGTCTTCCTTCCCCTGCTTCTCTCCTGGGGCTAGAAAGCCCTCCAGGTACCCATTAAAACTAGGCTTTTTCTAATTCAGTTTGATTTGGTCTGATTTGGATTATTGCATCGGCAGAGTAGCTTATCAGGGTGCAAAAACTTTTCATCTGGATTTCCCACCAAGGGGGCTATTCCTCCTACTGGTCTGTAGCCACGTGTTGGAAAGACACCCTTCTCCCCACACCTGCTCTCCACTAGGCTAGATTGGCTGCGTCAGGGTAAATTGTCTTTCCAAGTCATTGTCTTAGAGACCCAGGGCCTCATGCAATTTTCAGGCTGCCCTGTGAAAGACACAGCCACGTGAGGCTCCCAAAGTCTACCACAGTGTATGCATTGCACTAGGCTTCCAATCTGGCATAGATTTATGAAACGGGGACCTGCAATTCAAAGCCAGATCTCCAAACAACCTTGGGCTGCCTTTTACAAAATCTTTAAAAATTGGGGCTATCTGACAGCATGCGTTCTTGACACCTATGATTTTCCTTGCCAGGGTGGGAACAACCCCCCCCCCCCCCCCCCGGCCACCATATGCCCATGGTTCTGGATACTGTGCTCCTGCTCCTCCTCCTTATTCCCTCCCTACTTCTCTTCACTGTTTGCTGTTTGTCTGCATTTCTGGCATGTGATCTGGTCACACTGGAATTCTCCCTACAATAGATCCGTTCTCCCATCCTCCCACTCTGAGCTGTATAGGTGTTCCATCCTTATGGTTCTGTTCTCCCTTACAGCATCTGCTGATCTGGCCCTTAAGGGGGCGACCTGTGTGCTTGCCTGGATTCTGCAGCTTACTCCAGGATTTTTATGTTGGCCAGCTGACACAGTTTGCCGGAAAAAGTTTTGTTTGTCTGTCTGTTAATATAGATGGTTAAACAATGTGGCCACAGTACGCTTGTTTTATGTCTGGGCGTGTATGTGTGCTTGTTTTAAAATCTGCAAAACTTGTAACTCCAGATTACAACAGCTCTGGGAAAAAACAAACATGTGGGTAGCCACAATTTTGGTTGAAGTGAAAACAGAAACATCAGTGCCATCTTTGGTAAGAGTATCCATGTGGGCTGTACCTGCCAAAGAGACATTCTGCCCTCAATATGCTTTGGCTTACTAAAATATTCCTTCTTGCCTCTACTGGCATTGGTAAACTGTAACTGATTGGATAAACTATATGCCTAAATTTGACTTATATGTCTAATTTAGATATACCTGACAAGTAATGGTACCCTTATTCTCAAGTGCCTTTACAGATCTGAGAGTACGGCATTTAACAAAAGAACTTCTTATGCCAGAGAGACATCCAAGCTCCTGCAGCATCCTATAGCTCCTCTAAGAAGATGCATGGTTGCAGAAAACCTTCTGCCTGGAGGCTTGCTTTTGGATATGGCAAAGCCACCCACACAGCAAAAATCTGCCTTCCACCTCATCAGCTTCCTGAACACTACACAGGGAGATTGATTGTCTTATCCTGCCAAGACATGGAGGTTTAACCCTAACCTCACAGGAAAATTCATCATGCCTCCTGGGCTCAGCTGCTAAAGGCAAGTATTGTTTTTAAGACTGGTATTCGCCAAAGACTATGGAGAGACTTGGGATGGCCTAAGTAGCTGAAAAAAGCTATCTCACTTCTGATCATTTGCTTATCCCTCTTAGATCTGTCTAATGGCTTTTGATGACTTAGGGTACTGGTAGCTCATCAATTCATTTGTTAAATTTCCTGCTAAAAATACAGACAGGTGTGCCTCTTTCACAGTCTTCCGTAGTCCAGAATTAACAGGTTTCAGATATATCTTCAGAGGTTCAGAGTTTCCAATTTCCCTTGTCTTCTAAAATGTTTATGCCTTTTAATCTAAATCCATAGCCTTTTGCTATGACACCAATATCTAAATCTGTTCCAGCTGTTTTGTAAATACCTAAAGGTTCCTGGGAAAAGTTCTGCTGCTGTATCCAGAAATCTGGTATAGTAAAAACTAACAAGTCTCCAGAGACTATTTTGACCCCACCCATTTTTGAGCATATTTTACAGGTCACTCCTGCTGTTAAACAAATGCCTCTCTAGCCACACTTACTGTTGAGCATGAGCTTGCCAACTCCTAACTCTCCCCTCCCCTATGTTGCTCCATGTCCACAGGAAGCAACCAGACTTCAACCAGCATCCTATACTCAAAGAGTCTGAAATGTTTGGATGGTAGCCAGACTCCAGCCCCTGACATCCATATATCCAAAGAGTCTAGAATGTTTGGGTGGAAGTTCCACCCCAAGCCCCCTCCCCTGGGAACCTCCTCAGTCCAGACTCCACCTCTGAGAAGGCCTGGAAAATGATGACCCCTTCCCAGAGATGCTCAAGACCACTCCCACACAGTATTTAAACTGCCCCCCCCCCACCGAGAACAAACATGTGATTTTCCAGTCTTCCTTCCCGGTCTCCTCTCTGGTGGGCTGGAAAGCCATCCAGAAGTGTTATTCATAAAAACATGGGCTTTTACTAATTCAGTTTGATTTGGTCTGATTCAGATTATTGCATCAGCAGAGTAGCTTATTGGGGTGGAGAAACTTTTCAGTGTGTTTGCATAAGAAGGTCTGATTAGACGGATGTATATCTAAGGAAGTGTGTCCATATGAATGCGTGTAAGGGCCTATTAAAAAGTAAAACAGAATCCAGCTTAACAGAGACTTCCCAAAGCACAGCCAGGCTCCAGCCAAAATTTGTGTTGTCAAGAAAGGATAAAAAATGCCACCTTTGGGAAAACTGTCTGCAATAAGCAAAGTAATTACTCTGTTTCATTACACACCCATAGACAGATCCCCTATATCTTTTATTAATAATTTGTTCCACATCACACTGTGGGTAAGAACAGCGATTTAACTTGCCAGGATTCAAATCCAGGGAAGTTTACTTTGCAACTCATGCTCAGGCCTTCTGTCCTGCCAAGCCAAGTGCTTTGTCCTTAGAAGACCTATCCAATTCCAAGGAGAGGATTGTGTTCCACACATTTAAAAGCAGAGGTCTCATCCTGCTGTCAGGCTCCTTCAGGAGTACTTGTTCATGTCAGCCAAGCAGATCTAGGCTGAGGATTTCTGTCCGCAGAATGACGTGGAGAAGAACAGGGATTGAAGTTTGCTTTAGACGATTGCTAGGGATTCAAAGCAGAGGCAGATAGACTCAGCATTTGGAAGCTGAGTGCTATGATGAAGCAGGCAGATGGGGCCTCGGGCTCACCAGAAGGAGCAGAACCACCTTGTCAAGGAAAGTAAGGCTGTTTTCTGGCTCGGTTCCCAGGGCAGCTGAGGTACAGGTATCAGGGCCTCTGCTAAGAAAGCCTCAGACTGACTGAGTGGATGCTACAAAGAAGCAAGATCCTCGGCAAGCTTTTGAATAGTCTTTGTAATTTTCACATTGGAAAACTTGAAGATATGGGAACACATCATCCTTGAGATCATTATGTCCACCTTAAAGGATCTGGCGTGCTCTTGGAATCGCTGCCTGCTCTGCCCTCCACCTGGTTTGCTCATCTTTGGTCATTTCTGTGATGTCTTCTGAGTCCTTGATTTCACTCTGATTTTCGTGATTGTTGGGACTGCTGCCAGTAGTGACTTCCTTGTCCTCTTGATGGGGTCATAGTTCTCTTTTCTTACTGACCTCAGATAGACCTGACATACAGGCTAGAAACAATGAAGAGATTCTTGTTTTTGTTTGTAGATGAGTTGAGGGCACAAGAATGCACATTTGCACAAATGGATTATTTTCTAAAAACTTATCCAATTACAAAACAGCTGCAGAATGATCCTGGGGTTAGAAATAATCATACACATTTGATGGGGTACCCAGATGACTTCCTTATCACGCAGAGTGCCAGACTGGATGTCCAAAAGCCAGACACTAATTATAGTCTCACCAGTTCCTTTATGACAGCTGAATAAATTTAACTCTTCCTTGTTCTGACTGCCTTTTGCATAACCAGTAAGGCTCTGGGTTTCTTTTCCATAACTGAAGGGGGCCAGAATCTATTTTATTATCTCTTTTGAAGGGTATATTTTTAAGAGTATCTACTGTTGTGGTAAAGCACCTTGACCAACAGCAACTTGGAAAGAAAAAGAGTTTATTATCATACGCTTCCAGGCCACAATCCATCACTGAACAATGTAAGGGGGGGGGGGGGGACTCAAGGCAGGAACCTGGAAGCAGGAACTGTCAAAAACCGTGAAGGGTAACACTGCCCATAGTGGACCCTTTCCTATCAATCCTTAATTAAGAAAGTACTTGATAAAATTGTAGGACAAAATTTATTTGTTTAGAATTGGTTCTTACAAAAATAGTTTCTTATAATATATTTGAATCAAATTATTTCCTTTACTCCAACCCCACCTATGTGGAGGTCCAAAAATATGAGCCTATTTCCTTGTCTGAAGATCAGAGAGTTTTAGCTTGTTCAAAGTTCTTACACATCCTGACCTAGGGCATGGTAAATTGGTCTATTTAACATTAAGATGGTCCATATGTGTAGACTTATTTACTCCACCCTGACCAATGGTCAGGATATTCAAATGTACTTCTGCTCTTTCTTTTGAAATAGGAGGTTTGACCTTGGGAGTGGCTGCCTTCAGGATGCTTCATCTAGGGTGGGTTCACTGCCTAAACAACAGAATACTTTTCCAATGGATTAACTGCTTGATGACTCAAAGTATTAAAACAAGTAACTGTTCTAATTGTCCTTTGTATCATGTTAAAGCAGTCTTCTGTCATAGTCTCTGTGAGTTCACACATGCATAGTCCTACTGTGACTGAAGACCGTTTCTGTGGAGTCATGCATTGCCCCTGGCTCTTAAATTCTCTCCTCCTTCTTCTCTTCTACTAAGTAGATCTCTTAGTCTTGAGGGAGGGGATGGTTACAGCATCCTACACAGGTATGAGTACTCCAAAGTCTCTCACTTTCTGTTCATTGTCCACTTGGGGGACTCTGTGCTCATTACCATAAGAAGCAAGAGAAGCATCTTTAAGGAGGGTTTTGAGAAGCATTGATCTATCAGTACAGTGCTATGTTACAAGGAGTGATTTTATTGCTATGTTCCTTTAGAAGATGAATAATTATAAGTTTTACCTTAGGGTCAGTGACATATCTAGTCTTAGTGTCATGTTGGGCCCCATCTCACAGAGCAGGCCTTAAATCCAATTGAAAAGTGGTTGGTTACTCCCATAATATCTGTGCCATTATAAAAACTAACATATCTTGTAAGATGATTACTACTGTAGATCACAAGTTCATATCTGGGTGATATTGGTGAGTGTTTCTCTCCTGTGATAGCATATAAAGTACTTCCCATCACCATGATAGTAGGGGTAAAGCATTTCATTGAGTATCAGTTCAATTTTTTCCGTGTTCAATGACATAAGTAAGTGATGTTGTCACTGATAGGGCCTTACAATTAGAATGTGTGGTAGAAATTCTGTGGACTCGCTTTGGCCCATGACTCAATAAAATAAAACCCATTCTTAGTACTGGAAATTTTACATAGGAGCTTAAGATGGCTCTTCTGTTACAGGATGACTCCATTTAAATTATATATTATATAATTTAATATATATGCATTAATTAAAATTATATATTTATTAAATTATATATATTTATATATTAATATGATTAAATCATATACTTAAATATATATAAGTGTATCATAGGAAAATTCTGTATTAGTACGTTTCCATATGCCTTTTCAAAAGTCTTTCATTGTTAATTGTTCCTCCCCATAATATCCTCTCCTTTACCTTGCCATCCCATCACCATTCCCCATTTAATATTCCTATTCTAGTTTTTCTTTTATGTCTTTATATCACTATATATCATTTCCCCTTCCTCAGAAGATGCCCCCTCTCCCTTGTCACTTACTAGCTACCTAACATTTGTGGCTATTTTATGTAAAATACTTGCAACTAAAGCTTAAAAGCTAACATCCACACATAGAGAAAGCATGCAATGCTTGCCTTTCTGGGTCTGGGTTATCTCACTCAGTATGATTATTTCTAGTTCCATATATTTACATGAAAATTTCATTTTTCTTAACAGTTGAATAATATCCCACTGTGTAAATGTACCACATTCAATCTCCATTCATCATTGATGGACAGTTTGAATGTTCCAGTTTCTGGCTATTATAAATGAAGCAGTAATAAACATAGATGAGCGAGTATTTCTGTAGTAAGATATACAGTTCTTTAGGTATATGCCCAAGAGTGATAGAGCTAGATTGAGAGATGGATTGATTTTCCCAGCTGAGGAAATCAAAGTAGTTTCCTGAGGAAGGACTTCATTGATTTCCATGTGGCTTTATCAGTGTCTACTCACTCTGGATGTCATTTGTTTTATTAATCTTGGCCATTCTGACTGGAGTAAGGTGAAATCTCAAAGTATCCTTAATTTTAATTTTCCTGATTTGAACTGATTTTTAGGGTTTCTCAACCATATGTATTTCTTCTTTTGGGCGTTTTCTGCTTAGTCCCATATATCATTTTTAAATTAGGATATTGGTCATTTTCAGGGTTTTTTTTTAGTTCTTTGTATATTATAGATACTAAACTTTTGTCAAATGTATAGTTGATATATATTTTTCCCATTTGGTAGCTTTTACTTTGCTTAGATAGTGATGTCTTTTGCTGTAGAGATGCTTTTTACTTTCCAGGAAGTCCCATTTGTTAATTATTGCTCTTAGCGCCTACACCATCAGGTCCTTTTCTGTGCCAGTGAGTTCAAGTGAATTTCACACTTTCTCTTTTATCAGATTTAGGGGATCTGGCCCCATGCTGAGGTCCTTTGTCCACTGGGAGATGAATTTTGTGAATAGTAATTGAAATGGGTATGTTTTCATTGTCTTACATATGGCTATCAAGTTTGATGAGTACCATTCATTGCTGTAATTTCTCCGATGTAAAATTTTTGACTTCTTTGTCAAAAAAATTAGAGTGTTGATAGTTGTGTAACACTTATGTCTGGATCTTAAATTCTATTCTATTCATCAGCATGTCTGTTTTTATGTCAATACCATGACATCTTCATTACTATAGCTATATAATACAATGTTTATGATGCTGATACTTACAGGATTTCATTTATACAGGATTGTTTTAGCTATCCTGTAGTTTTGTTTTTGTTTGTTTTGTTGGGTTTTGGTTTCTATATGAAATTGAGGATTGCTTTACAAATTTTGTGAAGAATTGTGTTGGAATTCTGAAGAGAATTACATTGAATCTGTAGATAGCATTTAGAAGGAAAGTCATTTTCACAATATTAATTCTACTGATTCCATAAGCATGAGATCTTTCCATCTTCTGATGTATTCTTTAATTTATTTCTTCAATGTCCTAAAGTTTTAATTATACAAGCCTTTCAATTTCTTGGTTATAGCTACCCCTAAGATAGCTTATCTTGAGAATGGGGGTATCTTGTGAAAGTTAATCTTTCTATGGTTTCTTCCTCAGTATGTTTGTCATTTGTATATAGCATGGTTACTGATTTTCCTGTGTTAATCTTCTAACTTATTTCTTTGTTTAAAGTGCTTACCAGTTGTAGAATTTCCCCATGGAATCTTTCAATTCTTTTAAATATAATATATCCTCTGCAAATAAGACATTTGGACTTCTTCCTTTCCTACTTGATTCTCTCTTGATATCCTTCAGTTGTCTTATTGCTCTAGCTAAGGCTTAAAGTAGTATACTGAATAGGTGTGGAGAGAGTGGACATCCTTGTATTTTTTCTGGTTTTAATGTAAAGGCTTTGAATCTCTATCTGCTTAGGATGTTGTCAGCTCTGAGCCATTATTATGCTGAGGAATGCCCATGTGTCCCTCTTTTCTTTAGTACTTCCATCACAAAGAGATGTTGGGTCTTATCAAAGGACTTTTCTGTGTCTAATGAGATAATTGTGGTTATTTTTCTTTTATTCTGTTTATTTGATGGTTTATATTTATTGACTTTTGTATGATAAACCATCCCTTCATCTCTGAGATAAAGCCACACAGATCATGGTGGATAATCTTTTAGATGTTGTGGTGGATTGAATAGGAATGGTCCCCATAGGCTCACATATTTGGGATCTTGGTTATTAGGGAGTCTTGTTAGAGAAAAATGAGTCACTGGGGATGGGCTTTGGGGTCTCTAATAATCAATCCAGACCCATTGGTCACTATCTTCCTGCTACCTGTTAATCCGGATATAGAACTTTCAGCTACCTCTCATGCATCATATCTATGTGCCACCATGCTTCTTGTCATTATGATAATGAGCTAAATGTATGAAACTCTAAGCCAGCCCCAATTAAATGTTTTCTTTTGTAAGATATGTCATGGTTATCGTGTCTTTTCACATCAATAGAACATTGCCTAAGACAAATGTGTGTTCTTGAATTTACTTTGCAAGTATTTTATTGATAATTTTTATATCTATGTTCATAAGGGAATTTTGGTCTATAATTTTATTGTTGTTGTTGTTGAATAGTTCAGTGGTTTGGGTATCAGGGTGGTAGTGGCTCCACAAAATAAATTTGGTACTGTTCTATCACTTTCTATTTCTTGAAATAACTTGAGGAGTTTTAGCATTAGTTCTTTGAAGGTCTGGTAGAATCCGGATATGAATCCATCTGGCCCTGGGCTTTCTTTGGTTGGCAGATTTTTAGTTACTGCTTCTATTTCATAAGAATTTATGGGTATGTGTGAATTGTTTAGTTCATTTTGATTTGACTTTAGTAAGTCACCCATTTCTCTTAGTTTATCCAGTTGGGGGGGGGATACATAATTTTAATGTATGTCTTTCTGATTTTCTGAATTTCCTTGCAGTAAGTTGTAATTGTCTCCCTTTTCATTTTAATTTTATTAATTTGGTTCTTTTTCTCTCTTTTAGTTAATGTGGGTAAAGATTTGTCATATTGTTATTTTTCTCAAATAACCAATGCTTCTTTCTTTAAGTCGAGAAAGTTTTCTTCTATGATTTTGTTAAAAACATTTTCTGTGCCTTTGACATGATTTTCTTCTTCCTCTATATCTATAATTCATAGGTTTGGTCTTTTCAGGGTGTCCAAAATTTTCTGAATGATTTGTGTCTGGATTTTGTTATATTTAACAGTTTCTTTGATTGAGCTATCCATTTCTTCTATCTGATGTTCAAGATCTGAAATTCTTTTTTCCATATCTTTTAATCTGTTGATAAATCATATCTCTGAGCTTTTTGTTTGACCTCTGGAGTTTTCGATTTCAAGTTTTACTTCAGTTTGACTTTTCTTTTTTCTTTTTAATATTATTTTTTTTACTTTGTTTAAAATATTATTGTTGCTGTTAATTATTTTACATCCCAACTTCAGTTTCTCCTCTCTTCTCTCCTCCCAGTCACTCCCCCCATCTTCTCTCAGTCCCCACATCTGTGCCTCCTCCATTTCTATTCAGAGAAGGGCCTCCCATGGATATCAACAAAACATGGCATAAGAAGCGGTAAGACTAGGCACCTCCTCTTGCACTAAGGCTGGACAAGGCTAGCTTGTAAGAAGACTAGTGGCCCAAAAGACAGCAAAAGGATTAGAAAGAGACCCTGCTCCCACTGTTAGGTGTCCCACAAGAAGATCAAGCTTCTGTAATGTACATGCAGAGATCCTACAAGTTCCATGCAGCCTCCCTGGCTTGGTTGTTGGTTCTGTCTCTGTAAGCCCCTATAAGTAGAGATTAGTTGATTCTGTGAGTTTTCTTGTGGTGTCCTTGACCCCTATGACTTCTACAATCCTCCCTTCCCTTCTTCTATAGACTTTCCTGAGCTTAGCCTAATATTTGGCTGTGTGTCTCTGCATCTGTTTTCATCAGTTCTTGGATGAAGCCTCTCTGATAACAGCTGGGTTAGGTACCAATCTATGAGTATAGCAGAATATCATTAGGCAACATTACATTGACTTTTTTTTTTTGCCATTCATGTTTGTTTCTATCCTAAGCCTCTGGGCCATCCAGCCTCTGTTTCCTGGCTCTCCAGGTAGTATCAAGGGAGAGCTACCTCTCACAGTGTGGGCCATATCCTGGACCAGTCACTGGTTGGCCATTTATACAATTTCTGTGTTACCTTTACCCCAGTACATTTTGTGAGTGGAACAAAATGCAGGTCAAAGTTATGTTACTGGGTTAGTGTCCTAATTCCTCCACTGGAAGGAAGTCTTGTCTGGTTATGGAAGGTGGCCATTTCAGGCTACATGTCCTCTATTGCTTGCAGTCTTAGCTAGGGTCACCAGTATAGATTTCTGGGAATTTTCCTTTCACTAGATTTTTCCCTCCTCCAGAAATGCCTCCCTTTTCTAGTCATCTCTTTCAGTACTCTCTTGCTTCATCCTCCTCAACCTGATCTCTCCTGCTCCCATTCCCACCCACCCCTGCCCACCTGCAAAATCTATTCTATATCCCCTTCCCAGGGAAAGCCAAGTATTCCCCTTTGAACTCTCCTTGTTATTTAGCTTCTCTGGGTCTGTGGATTGTAGCATGATTATTCTTTACTCTGGAGNATTCATTATTTACTTTTTTTTTTTTTTTTTTTTTTTTTTTTTTGTCTTTCTGGGTCTGGGTTACTTCACTTAGGATGATTTTTTTTTCTGGTCCATTCCATTTACCTGCAAAATTCATGATGTCATTGTTTTTTTAACTGCTGAGGCTTACTCTAACTGTGAAATGTGCAACTTTTTTAATCTATTATTTATTGAAGGACATCTAGGCTGTTCCCATGTTCTACCTATTATGAATTAAGCTGTTATGAACATAGTTGAGCAGGTGTTGTTGTGATATGATTGAGCATCATTTAGGTATATGTCCAATAGTGGCATAGCTGGGTTTTGAGGTAGATAGATTCCTAATTTTGTGGGAAACCACCATATTGATTTCCAAAGTGACTGTACAAGTTTGTATTCCCACAAGCAATGGAGGAATGTTTCTCTTGGTTCACATCCTCACCAGCATGAGCTGTCACTTGTGTTTTTGATCTTTGCCATTCTGACAGGTGTAAGATGGAATCTCAGAGCCATTTTGGTTTGCATTTCCCTGATGGCTAAGGAGGTTGAACATTTCTTTAAGTGTTTCTTGGACACTTGGGATCCTTCTGTTGAGAATTGTCTCTTTAGATCTGTACCCCATTTTAAAAATGGATTATTTGGATTTTTTTGATGGCTAGTTTATTGAGTTTTTATATATTTAGAAATTAGCCCTCTGTCAAATGTGGGGCTGATCAAGATTTTTTTCCCTTTCTCTGGGCTACCATTTTGTCTTATTAATGGTGTCCTTTGCCTTACAGAAGCTTTTCAGTTTCATAAGGTCCCATTCATTAACTGTTGATCTTAGTGCCTATGCTATTGATGCTCTATTCAGGAAGTCTTCTCCTGTGCTAATGAGTTCGAGGCTATTTCCCACTTTCTTTTCCATCAAGTTCAATGTACTTGGATTTTTCTTGAGGTCTTTGATCTACTTGCACTTGATTTTTGTGCAGGTAGTAGATTAGCTTTATTTGTATTCTTCTAGATCTACACATCCATTTAGCTCAACACCATCTGTTGAAGATTTTTTTTGTCTAGTGTGCATTTTTGGCTTCTTTATGAAAAAAAATTATGTGTCCATAGGTGTGTGGATTTATTTCCAGGTCTTCAATTTGATTCTATTGATCCACCTATCTGTGTTTATGTCAAAACCATGAAGTTTTTATTATTATAGCTCTTTAGTAGCTATAAATCTATAGAGCTTGAAATCAGGGATGGTGATACCTCTTGAAGTTCTTTTATTATATAGTACTCTTTATCTATCCTGAGTTTTTTGGTTTTTTTTCCATATGGAGTTGAACATTGTTCTTTAAGGGTCTGTAAATAATTGTGTTGGAATTGGAATTTTAATGGGAATTCACTGAATCTGTAGATTGCTTTTGGTGAGATGGCCATATTTGCTATGTTAATCCTGTCAGTTTGGCTTATCATTAACAATTCTTTTTTCTTTATTAAATTTTACTTTATTTCTTGAATTGCTTTCCTTATTTCATTTAACTGTTTGTTTTCATTGAGGAATTTATTTATATCTTCTTGAACATATTTATAATTTCTATTTTAAATTACTTGTCATATGCTTCAGGTAAGTTGGTTTTCTCAGATTGTATTATAAGAGTATTATTAGAGGGTTTCTGGCTCCTGGATTAGGCATATTTTCTTAGTTGTTCATGTTTGTGTTTTTCTGCTGGGATTTAGACATGTTGATTTATGATGGTTGTGGGTTTTTTTCTTTTTGGTGTAGATGTCTGGTCTTACCTTTTTCTTTGGATTTTAGAGACAGAGTTTCTCTGTAGTTTTTGTGCCTGTCCTGGAACTAGCTCTTGTAGACCAGGCTGGCCTCAAACTCACAGAGATCCTACCTCCCTCTGCCTCCGGAGTGCTGAGATTAAAGTTGTGCACCACCACCTCCCAGGGTTTTATTTTTATTATTTTTTTTGATGTGTGTTCACTTTTATACCAAACAGTCCAAGATTGGTAATGTGAGTAGAGTGTGGATAGACTAGCAAGTAGGAGGTGGAGACTAACTCTGGAATTATTTTAAACAGGATTTAGTCCAGATGGATAAAGGGTGGCAAAGGCAGAACTTGGGGTACCCTGGCTGAAACTGATGGAGGTTGGCTAGGAGAAGGAAAGGAGTCAGAAAGAAGGCAGCAGGTATATATTAGTTAAGTTTCTCTAAGGAACATAACTGGTGGAATGAATAAATGTTATCTACAGGTTAGTAAGGGATTTATTAGAGTGGCTTATAGACTGTGATCCAAGTAATCAAACAATGGTTATGTTATGACAGAAAGGCCAAGTATCCAGTAGTTGTTCAGTCCACAAGAATAGATATCTTATCAGTCCAAACCTTGTGTTGGAGTCCCAGAAAGCTGCTAGTTTTTTGTTCACATTGGAATCCTGAAGATTAGAAGCAAATAAATGGATCAGGATAGAGGAGGTGGCTAGTGAGAATGAGGGAAAACAGAAAAAACCGAAAGCTTCCTTCTTTCATGTATTTGTGTGGCTCAGATCTACGGTGGATCTTCTGACCTCAAATACTGTGGAATTAGAGTGGGCCTCCCACTTCAAATAATCCAAGGAAGAAAAATCCCGCACAAGTAGGTCAATTGTTTGGGTTTTAGTTACTTCCAAATGTAGACAAACTAACAACTGAGATTAGACATCAAAATGTCTAGGAGTACTCTTGAGAGACAAGAGTAAATGAGGGGAAGTTGATAGGGTATAGGTGCCTACGGAGGTAAGTACAGGTAGTACAAACCAAGTATGGTGGCTGTTGGTCTCTGGTACAAAGTGCTTCTGTGGGCCAGTGGCAAGTCACAGAAGAATAGAGATGGACTAAGAGGAAGGGCTAGAGTGGACAGCAAGGAAGAACTAAGGGGTCCCTGTATGTAATCCACAAGGCCGCATTCTGAAGCAAAGAAGGTGAACTGGAATAAGGGCTCAGTCAGGCAGGCTGCAAAAGGTCTAAGTGTTTTCATGGGAATCCAGAATAAATCAGTAGGAGAGCATGGTGAAGCCATGCTTACCTGGAAGCCAAGTATGCTGTCTGTGGGCCTTTGGTAGAGAGAGGTACCTTGGGTCAGTGAGAAGTCATGAAGAAATGGAGATGGACTATGAAGAATGGCTACTGAGGCAACACTGAAGAACCAAGGAGACCCTGGGTCTTACCACAAAGCTCAGTCCAAGGGGATGAAGATGGGCTTGGAAGAGGGGCTTTCTGTAGGACAACTTTGCGAAATCCTGTTCTCAACTGAAATTCCTTTTCACAAATGAGTCTGAGTTATGTCACTTTGACATAAAACTAACCAACATAACTTTGTCAACTTGAGACACAAACACAATGTTAAACTATAACCTTTATTGTTTATTTAGAAGATTTTACGGTAATATCAATGTCACAATATGAAGCATCCTGACTTTTAAAATTCCCACAGTCTTGAGGAATTCAAACATTACAAATGTTCATTTCTGTTGAAGTATCCAGTCTTTCAACTGTGGCATCTTGTAGTAAAATAAAAAGACAAATTTAATTACTTTTCTACTACAAGGCATAGTTATAACGAAATCACAGAAACAAGAAAGTTCATCAGTATAGAAAGTTTAGGGCTTGACAAATGAAACTCACCCATGATTTTCTAGGGTACAAAGACCTAGGCTGTTTCTCCAGTTTCTCTATAGCACAAATGTCTTCTCTTCTAGGCTCAGACAAGCTCCACTCCACATCTCCTGCTGTCTTTTGAAATCTTCCCATGGTAGTGGGATCTCCAAAACACTGGGGTCTCCATTGTAACTGAGGCTATAAACTTAACAATGGCCCCTCACAGTCTCTTTTCAGGGACTCTGACCTCGTCACACAGTGACAAGCATCAACTTCTCCCCCTAACTTTTTCATTCCTGGGGCCTATAATACCACTGAGACTGCATCTTTGTTAGTGGCTTCTCCTGGACTCCAGAGTGCCAAGCCTCAGATGTTCTACAAAACCCCTAAATGCGTTCAATATTAGTATCACCCAGGAGACTCTTAAACATTACCAAGTTTGGCTTCTGGCACAAGGTACAGCCTTTTGGCCTTCTCTGCACTACAGCTTTTATGTGCTGACCACCAAAAAACACTTCCCAAAAGATTTTGCCTCATTGATGCTTGTCTCTTCTTAATCACAGGTGCTTTTGCAGCTGCAGTTAACCAGCATCAATCATAATAGGAAAGCAAAAGTTTCACTTAAGCAGTTCTTAGTTCAAAGTATCACATAAATGACCTTGAGATTCTTTGATTCCCTCCCAAACTGCCCAAGCTAGGTCTCCACCATCTGCACTGCTCTGCTCTCAGCATTACCTTCTAAGTTCTCAGAATAAATAGCACATTTAGCTCTGAATAGTCAATGGCTTTTCTAGGTCAAAGTTCCAAAGTTCTTCCACAATCCCCCCAAACATGATCAGGTCTGTCAAAACAAATATCCTACAATCTTGGTACAGATTTTAGTCTTAGAGTTTCCATTGCTGTGATAAACAAGAAGAAGAAGAAAAAAACAAAACAAAACAAAATCATGACCAAAAGCAATTTGTGGAGGGAAGGGTTTATTTTATGTTATACTTTTATGCTACAGTCTATTATTGAGGGAATTCAAGGCAGGAATCTGGAAACAGGAACTGAAGCAGAAACCATGGAGGAGTGTTGCTTACTGACTTGCTACCATGCCTCACTCAGCCTGTTTTCTTATACAACTCAGGACCAAATGTCCAAAGAGTGGCACTATCTACAGTAATCATTAATCACATTAATCATTAATCAAGAAAAAATAATGATAACTTGAATTTTACAGGCAAATTGATAGAGATAAAAAACATCATTTTGAGTGAGGTAACCCAGACCCCAAAAGACAATTATCACATGCACTCACTCATAAGTGGTCTTTAAACATAAAACAAAGAAAACCAGCCCACAAATCACAATCCCAGAGAACCTAGACAATAATGAGGACCCTAAGAGAGATAGGCATAGATCTAATCTACATGGGAAGTAGAAAAAGACAAGATCTCCTGAGTAAATTGGGAGCATGGGGACTTTGGGAGAAGGTTGAAGGGGAGGGGAGATGCAGGGGAGGTGAGCAGAGAAAAATCTAGAGCTCAATAAAAATTAATAATAAAAAAATGACTAACAGACTTTTTTATAAGCCAATCTTATGGAGGCATTTTCTCAATTGCTAATTTCTCTTCTCAAATCACTCTAATTTGGGTCAAGCAGAGTTAAAACTAACCAACACAGGGAGCTGAGTTTATTTTTGTTACAGTAACTAGAAAATTAATATTTCCAGTCTTAATAAGCCTTACTCTTGCTTGAGTCTGGTCATGAAATACTGGTCATGATATGGCAATCCTTGGTCCTGTTGTGTTTGTTGAGATGTTAGACAGACAAAGCCACATTCAAGTTTACTTTTCTTTGAAGCAACTTCACTTCAGATCAGGTTGGATCCAAAGCAGCCATGAAATAGAGAAACATTCCCAGAGGGCAGCTCTTCCTGTTCTTTAGCAAGAGTAAGTAAACTCTCAGCCTGCACCTTCCTAGGGAGCATGAAAAATGGGATCACTGTGATCAGTGGCGGATCATGAGCATGGGAGGCTGTAGTATGAGCTCTCTCTTCACTTATCCTTTGCCTCTGCCTCTTATTGTTGTCTCCAATCCATGGAGGGACATGGCCATGGTATCCAAGTCTCACACTAAAAAGCTTGACCATGTGTCCTACCATAAGTGTGATCTTTGTGTGTGTGTGTCTCTCTCTCTCTCTCTCTCTTTTTTTTTTTTTTTTTTTTGATTTTTCAGGACAGGGTTTCTTTGTAGTTTTTGGTTCCTGTCCTGGAACTAGCTCTTGTAGACCAGGCTGGTCTCTAAATCACAGAGATCCGCCTGCCTCTGCCTCCCGAGTGCTGGGATTAAAGGCGTGCGCCACCTCCGCCCGGCTGTGTCTCTATGTCTGCCAAGAATCCTTTGTTGGGTTCCTTCCCACTATTCTAAGTCTTCTTTCTTCTTCCAGAATGACTTTCACTCACTTGGATTCCCAGTTTGAAGAAGCTGAAAACTCACTTAACTCAGAACAGAGGAGTCCAGGAGTAAAAGTACTGGAATACAAAAAGCCCCATATAACGTGTGTCAGTGAAGAAAACAAAGAAAGAGCAAAGGGAAGATGCATTCTTTCTCACAGGATTGTGTCCCTCCAAAATTCCATTTTAAGGTTCTCATCTCTAATGTGTCTGAATCTGGAGAAAAAGTACTATAAGTGAGTCATTAAAGTTCGATTAGCTCATGAAGTTTGGGCAGGTATCCAATAGGACAGGTGTCCTTATAAGGTGGTCCTTGGACTTCCCAAAGGGCAGGGAACCCTGATTGTTCTTTGGGCTGACGAGGGAGGGGGACTTGATTGGGGTAGGGGGAGGGAAATGGGAGGCGGTGGCGGGGAAGAGACAGAAATCTTTAATAAATAAATAAATCAATTAAAAATTATATGTCAAAATTAAAACATTCATCAGGCAAAAGACTCAAAAGAAATCAGAAAGGTTTCGTGTCTTCCTACTGTCATCATCACTTAATATATGTCAATGTATCTTTGGATTTTATTGAATTAGGATGCTTGGTTTCCAAAATTTCCATTTGAATTGTTATCTTCACCTTCATAAAAATCATTTAATGGATTTTGGTTTGGGATGGGATAGAATTTCCAACAATTTATGAGCTTTCTATTAATATACTTCTGCATTTTGGTACTACATATTTGTATAAAGTGGTAGTCTTAGAATAGATTATTTTTTAAATCAAAATATCCTAAGAAACTTTGAAGATGCTCTCCGGCCTGCGTATTCAGTCAGTTTTTGATCATGTGGAAATAAGCCAATTGCCTAACTAGTATTTAAATCTGCTTTCATGTATAAAAAATAGTAAATGATTATAGGCTAAAGATTTAAAAATGAATTACTTCATGATTTATTATCAGGCAACACTTGATTTGTATACCTATTTCATATAACTACAGACTGAGCTTTCAGGGTGGAATGATTGCAAAAGCCACAGATTTAAGAAGTTCTGCTCTGTTGTGTTTTGTGAGGATAGCTCTAGCTAATTAATATGGCTGCTGAGTTACAGAGCGGAACCCTAAACAACCAGCGGAACGTGGTAGACTCAGAGAAGCCTGAGAGCAATGTAGTCGGCCAGACATTAAGCTCTCAATACTGAGGGGATAAACGAGCACGAGAATGAAGGGAGGAATTACTCTGGCACTACATGAGTTACTTTTCTTACTGCTTTTGAAATTGCTGTTGCAGAAGACCCGACAAAAGCAACTCGAGGACTGGTTTCAGATCCCACTGGAATTTTGTTTATGTTCTGACAAATAAAGCTTGCTTGGCGCCAGAGGGCCAAGCTAGTCGCTAGTTAACCACAGAGGACTGGAGGTCAGTGCAGAGAGGAAACAGGAAGTGGTCAGGCTGGCGGAGAGAGGATCTAGGCCCTTCCCGGTGGAGGAACTGGAAGAGATAGGAAGCAACTGGTGGCCTGTGCCCTGCTTCTATGATCTGTCAGGTTTTTACCCTGATTTCTGATTCCTGGTTTTCATTAGTTAGATTAATTAGAATAATGCTTCATCCCCTTTGAGGGATAAGGTCTATCATGGTGGGGAGGGCACAACAGCAGGTTGTCCCATTGTGTCAGGAGTGCTCAGCTGAAACTTCTGTTTGCATATCTCGGTGGAACAGGAATCAGAGAGTGAACAGGAAGCAGAGTCTGACCAAAAACTCTCAAAACCAGACCCCAGTGACACACTTTTTTTTTTTTTTTTAAGATTCTCTCAACTTTATGGTTCACCCAACTTTATGAATTAGCACAAGGAAATAGGGCTCAAGTGTTCACACTTCTGAGCCAGTGATGACAAGTTCTCATTTAGACCACAACAAACTCTGATTATTACAGCGAGGAAGAAATTATCTACATGCTGTATAGTGTGCTACCTCGCAAATAAAAATGTGTGGCACATTTTCTAATTAACACAGTAACTGGCGCATTATAGGAAATCAATGAAGCAGAACTTAATCTGAATATATCCTCTTGTTCCGTGTATTTTCCAAAGACCAAGGCTGACCCTGCCTTCATGCAGTGGAGTTAACAAGGATTTGGATTAAGGAGACTTTCAGTTGAAAGCAGCAGGTTGCCTTTGTGAGCTTTAAACAAGGACAAGTGAAGTCAATCAGTGTCAGCTCCTCTGAGTCCAATCCAGGATGCTGAAGTCTGACCTCTAGCGTGGGAAACCATACCTTGTAGGCAGCTCACCTAAGGTGAACTCTGGGAGAGAGAGAGCGCCAGAGAGGGCAGTGGAGATAGGTTTCTGCAGGGAGTGCCTCCTTGGGTCATGTGCAGAGAGAGTTTAGGTGAGGAAAACTGGCAAGAGCTGTTATACTTGAATCCCAAGCATTACTGGTTACTGTCTCTCAGGGGTTAGGTCTAGTGGAGACCTAATAAAACTCAAAATAGGAATGAGAATGAAAGCAACCCTCTGGGGTATAGTCATTAATGTTGATGTGTTCAATTTATCTCACATTGGGAAAAATGTTGAACTGAACTACCATCAATGTTTGACTTCCAAACTGAGGTAAAAGAGTAGCGGAAGTGGGGTTGATAGAGGAGCACAGGCTGTGCTCCAACCCTAAGTTCCAGCCTTATCATTTGTCACTGCCTATAGGGAAGCCAGGAAATGCCACACCCAAGGTTTATGTAGATCAAATGGAAAGGTGAACTATAATCAGCCACTCAGGAGCTAGGAGAAAGGTCAGGAATGCAAGGCCACCCTGGGTTATTAATCTAGTAATCAGTTTGAGGTGGGCTTGAGTTACAGAGACCCGGATTCAAGCAATAAACAAAAATAATAACAAAAGGAAGTTTATTTCAGAAATGGCTTCAAGAAGAAATATTATGAAGAATTTTCTTTAACAGAGTTAAGAGTTGAGGACCTGACACTGTTGAGTTAGAAGGAGCCAGAAATCAGGGGTGAAGACACGGATACACATTCCTGTAGCTGAACACCCATAGGGCTTATACAGAGAGAGGTGCGTAAGGTGACCCAGCTGTACTGCAGGGGAAGATGGTGAAAATAGGAAAATAAGATTTGCATACACAGTACAATGTGTATGTTTTCATATGGTACAGATGCCTGGCATGCACTCCATATACACTATACACGCGCATATCTGTGCACACACCTCTCCTTCTGTAGAAACTTCAAAAAGTCACATGAAATGCCCTCATCTACCACCTAGGTACAAACACATAGAAGAAATGAGGTTTCAGTGCAAGAAGTGAAGGAGGAAGTGAAAGGCTGATAAGGGTTGAAAAGGAATAAAATTTTCTACATACATATGCAAAACCGTTAATGAATTAAAAATACACTAACTAAAAAAATAAACCAACAAAAATGGAAAAGTCATAAAATGTTTTTTTTAAAATGCACTAAAAGTTCCAAATGTCTAGAAAAGTGAGGTGAATAAATAAGATGTTGAGTCATCTATATGTACAATATTTAACTTTTTATAAAGAAAAGAGCAAAGAAACAATGAATAAATAGCAAAAGTAAAGGATGAAAGCTGGGAATAATCTGAAGTAAAGGTGCTGGAATGCCAGTGTTTAAAAGTCTGGTTGTTATGGACATACTTTTCTATTGTTTTTTTTAATAAATTTAAATATTTGACAGCAAATACAAAATAAACAGAAATGAAAATACCTGTTGATTTTTTTCCCCTTCCTTTTAAATATTGACTCTATCTAGCTTAGGCTGTGCTTGAACTTTCTGTATAGTAAAGAGTGACTTTGAACTTAAAATTATTTCTACGTGTGTGTATGTCTGTTTGTTCCTGTTCATATGTGTGAATGCAGGTGCACGTGTGCTGCAGACATGTGCATGGAAGTCAGAAGATAGATAGCCCCAGCTATCTGTATGTGTCTTCCTCCCTTATTCATGATAGAGTCTCTTGTTGGTTCCTTTTGAATACCCTATGCTAGATGAGCCTCTAGCTTCCTGTCTAAACTTCCTGTCTCAAGCATGGGATTATAGATGGTCATTATCACATCTGAATTTACATGGGCTCTGGAAATCTGAACCCATGTCTTCATACTTCAGCAGCAAGCACTACATAAACTGAACCATTTCACAAGTCTGATGACCTTGAGTTTCTCATTCTCCTGCTTCTAATTCTAAGGTGCTTAGTTTATAGCTATGCAGCATTATGTCCACTTTCTGCTCCACTGGGAATCAAATGCAAGGTGTCATGAGTTTTGGTAAGCCAGTGACCCACTTTTCTAAATTCCTGCATTTCCCCAGATATCCATTTCTAATAATTATTATTGTATCCTACTTTATCGTCCATATTATGTTTAGCATATAATGTGATACATATATTGTGCATTAAGTATTTATATATCTAGATTACTAAATACATGCTCATATCAGGTTGAACATACGATAACTATATATTTTTAATTTAATAACTCTGTTTTGGTTAATTTTTCTTAGAAATTTGTCTTCATATAGTTTGTCTGTTGTAATTTTTGCTGTATGACGTTCACATTCAAAAGCCAGATTACTGTCTGGCATGTAGTAAGCACTACAAGTTATCACTCATTCTGAAGTGAAAACAAACTCTAAAACTCCCACCACGAATTTGTTCTCATTTGTGTTGAAGAGTCAGTCAGCACTTGATGATGCTGTTTCAAAATGTTCGAGAGAGGAACCCTCCCAGGAGCCCTTTACACCCTGCCTCTGTTGAGTTCCTGTTTGCAGCTGTGTGACACCCCTGCTGAGCTGCCCCCTGCCGTGTCTCAGCGCAGCATCTCTGCTTAGGGTGGGAAGTGAGTGATGACAGCGACTCACTCCTTTCTCCAGGCTCCGGGAGCGAACACAGTGACACACGCTGTAATGTAGAGTCGGGGTAGAAATGGTAATTCTAGTGTTTTTATCGACGTGCTGTCAGGAGCCTCGTCTTTTTCTCTCTGGCTAGTCTTTATTTCATCTATCACATTAAGAAGTAGAAATAAAACGAGAAGACAAATGGGGAGATGAGAGGGAAAGAGATGAGACCCAAGGGTGCTTTCTTGGATAGCCTTTGGAGCCAGAGTGCAAGTGACTCTGAACAGGACTTGATAAGTATCTGTCACAGTAAAATTCCCAGTGACAGCTCACCTTGCTGCTGCTCCAGAACCTTCCAAGCCTGCACATGCTTACAGGTGTGTATTGTGCTTTCCTGGTGCATGTGTCAGGTGGATGGTGTCTACCAGCATTCTTTGTTGTTGTTGTTGTTTTTCAAGACCGGGTTTCTCAAGACCCTGTTACTCTGTCCTGGAACTAGCTCTTGTAGACCAGGCTCAGGCTGGCCCTGAACTCACAGAGATCCACTTGCCTCTGCCTCCCGAGTGCTGGGATTAAAAGCATGTGCCACCACTGCCCGGCCCAGCCTACCAGTATTCTTACCACTACTCCTCAAGTCTCTTCTCTAGAAACTCACATGTCTCAGCAAAGACCCCATCCAAGAACATATAAAGTCCACTGAAGCACTTTAGAAACCCTTGAGCCTCATTTTAACTTATTCTTCTAGCTAAATAATATATTTCTACATATAGTCATGGTGCTAGTTAGCTTGTATTGTCTTGACACAAACTTCCTGAGATGGGGGACTGTCAGTTGAAGAATTGCCTCCATTGGATTGTTACTCTAGGCAGTATCATCCCTAGGCAGGTAGGGCTAGCTACCTAAGAAAGGTAGTGGAGCAAGCCCAGCTAAGCAAGAAAGTAAGCAGCATACCTCATCGGTTTCTGCATCAGTTCCTGTCTCTCCAGGTTCCTTCTTTGACTTCTTTCCAGGATGATCTCTAACATATAAAGTGAAATAAGCCCTTTTCTCCCAAGGCTGCTTTTATTGTGGCATTTTATCACAGCAATTGAAAAGTAAACTATAACAAAATTGATACCAGTGAGAGGGACCTTGCTGTGATGGGTATGAGCATGTTGTGGGAGAGAATTGGGTAGCTTTAGGCAAGAAGAGCCATTGAAATGCTGTGGGAATTTGCAAGCTAACGCTAAGAGAAATGTCAAGCATAGAGAGCTTGTGAAGTTTCTGACTACCTCAAAGACTACCAGGAATGTTTGTGCAATATATTTAAATTAGAAATTTGTGGAAGTGAAACCTTCAGTGCTTTATTGGGATCAATGTTGCTTAGCAGGACCTGGAAATCAGCTGTAATTATTAAGAGGATCAACATCCTTGTGAAATCCGGGAATGTTTCCCAATGGCCGTGCACAGAAGCTGTGATCCAGAGGCAGGCAGAGGCTGCATTCAAATAGGCAGCTGAATGCGGTGCTGTGGAGGAGTCTCCCAAGTTGTTCTGGTTTTGGCAGCATGAATGCTTCAGAATTGAAGGAGTCATGCAGACAAGCTGCAGTTTGTGATGCAGCAGAGTCAGAGCCCCCGAAGTGGCCATTGGTAAAGGTGCAACATTGGTTGTGGTTGCAGTAGAGCCCCAGCAAGTGGAGATGCAGGACATTGGAATGATCAATGCAGACACCGGAAGGCATAGAGTGAGCTTGCCTGAACCTCTAAAAGAAGCTGTCTGTGCTGTGTCTACAGAGTGCAGCTGTTATGCTGGAAGGCTTTCTGGCTTGATCTTGTGTGGGTCTTGTTCAGGCTACCACAGCTGCTGTAGTTCCATTATGGCCAGAAGACACTGTTTTGCTGGGACCTATAATTGTTATGATCTCTCTCTTCTCTTCAGTATTGGCTTGGGGAAGAGTTTGTAACATAGATATCCCGTTTGTGGCTGAGCATTCTACAGGCACTTACTCCCTACACTTTGGCCGGCTTGATTTTTCTGTGTTAGCAGTTGTGACTTTCTACATTAGCAGCTATCTACTGCACAAATGAGCTCCACCGATGAGGTCTCAGAGCTGTACTAATTTATGGGTATAGAGATACAGACACAAAGTTAGAGGGCAGTTTGATCCCATATCTCATTAGCAAAGTAATGGTTTAGATACACTGCTGGGACATACGAACTTCTCAACCATTCTGATGTGTTTCTTTCTGTAGAATGGACCTTCAATTTAATTAGAAGGCAATTAGTTATCCCTGTAACATCTGTGAAACTATTGCACACATGGATGTATCTTGCCGCTAGTTTTTTTATTAGCTCACATGGTTCACAACATGGTTAGGCTCCTATAATGGTGAGATAACTCAGACCCTCATATTTGAATCTTTATATTTATGTGTTTAATTTGGAGTACAAGTTTAACTTATTGAATCTCCAAAACTAGAAAATGAAAAGAAGAATCTTAATGTGGGGGTATTGTCATTACTTTTATATTACTATGATAAGACACCATGGCCAACACAACTGATGAAAAAAATGTTTATTGAAGGACTACAGTTTCTGAGCGTTAAAGTCCATCACTATCAGCAGGCAGACAGAAGATGGATCAGTAACTAGGAACTCACATCTTCAGACACAACCATGAGGCAGAAAGAATTAACTGGGAATGGTTTGGGCTTTTGAATTTAAAAGCCCAGTGACACACTTCCTCCAACAAGGCCACACCTCTTAATCTTTCTCCAAAGATCTACCAACAGAGAACCAAGCATTCAAATATATGAGTCTATGGCCCATTCTCATTTAAAAAACTACATTCCCCTCTCTATACCCCATAGTCTCATGGCAGTATCATAAATCAAAATCCATTTTGTTCAACTTCAAAAGTCTCCATAGTCTTTCATAGTCAACAGCACAGTTTAAAAGTCCAATATCTATTTTCAGGGGCTGGGCAATATCTTCCTTGTAAACTTCCGTAAAATAAAACATCAGGTTGCATACTTCTAATATACAATTGCACAGAATATACATTATCATTTCAAAAGGAAGGAAAGAGACATTAAGAGGAAATATTGGATGAATACCAGACCAAAACCCAATAGGGAGAACTCTAAATCCTATGGCTCAATGTCTGATGTTAAGGGGCTTAGATGGCTCCACCCTTTTATCTTTGGTGAATACAACACGGTTTTCTTCTTGGGCTTTCTTTACTCCCTATCTATAGATCTCATTAATAAATGTCTTATGGGCTTGGTATCCCATCATCTTAGGGTTTTTAATGCAGTTCAGGCTTTGCTTTTATAGCTGCATGCAGTGGCCTCTCTAGTCTTCCAAGCAAGTGTTTCCTGTCAGATTCCTGAATTTAGAGGCCCTTAACCACTGAGAAATATTCCAAAACCCCTTTATTTATGTATTATTTATAACGTGGATGTCATAGCCATATGGACAATGCAGTCAAGTCTGACTATTAACTAAGGATGAATATTGGAAAACTGGAATCACACCATAGCAGCTTCAATTTGTTGCTTTGTAGGAGCAGATAGTTCCCTAGGTGTTGCTTTTTTGCTAGTTGGAAACTTAGCTGGGGAAGCCACTGCCTTTATTTTGTTTCCCATCAGCCTCTTCTGTCTTTCATCACAAGCCCCAACATCAAGATTTATGTGCTCTTTTTCTCCCCAAACTGTACATTTTTGCATTTTATTTTTCTTCACTTGCTCTTTTTTATTCTGGACCTGAATAAAATTGATCACTAATAACCTCACAATATATAGTCAATATTAGGCTGTCCTAAAATCTCTTCTACCAAAAAAATTAATTGTAAACTCTTCATTAACAGATTTTTAGGAAAATGGCAAAAAAAAAAAAAAGCAGTCACAAGTCACATTCTTTTCCAAAATATCACAAGAGTGGTCTCTGGTCCAGTGCTAGTATTCTTCTCCCATGAAACCTCTTGAACTGTCCACATTGCTCTCAGCATCGCTGTTATCCAAGTTTCTAAAAGGATTGTTTATTAAGCCCTACTTAGAGCATTCAACTGCTTTTCTAAGTCTCAGAGTCTTTCACTTTTCTCAAAACAAAATGAAAATAAAAAATTCCCCAAACAAACAAACAAACCCAACAACAACAACAACAAAAGCAAAAACAACAACAAAAAACCCAGCCCACTCCTGGAACCACATTCTATCTTAGTTACTTTTCTGTTGCTCTGATAAGATATTATGATCAAGGAATTTCATGAAATAAGACAGTGTTTGTATTTGGGCCTTTCAGTTGGCCATTATCAGGCACACTGTCAGTACTGGAACAGTAACCAAGAGGTCACTGATTGAGAAAAAACAACAAGGCAGAGAACTGACCAAGACATTTGAAACTTTAACCCTCTACCCCCAGTAACACACCTCTCCCAACTGGGTCAGATCTCCCAATTTTTCCCAAATCATTCCACCAGCTGGGGATCAAATATATGAGTTCATGACAGAGAGCATTCTCATTCAAACCACCACATAGATAATAAACACAAATAATATGAATGGGAAAGGAAGAATAATAGACGGGGTTGTTTAAATAGGGAGAAAGATGGGAGGGTGGTAAAGAGGAGAAATAAGGAGGGAGAACTAACACTAAGAATGTTTGAAATAAAAATCACATGTAATCCTATTTTTATAAACTTTATATGTATAAATTTTACACATACACATATCATATGAAAATGTCTAATTGAAATTACACTATATAGGGGATAATACATCTCTCACAAGCCATAGGTAAGAATATTTCCTTTGAAGATAATCACAGCTATTGTCCACCAGAACTTGAGGGCAAGACCACATTGTTGAAAACACCAGACACATTTGCAACAAGATGTGGAGAAATCCAGTTGGCATTTACCAGAAAGCTTCTTCCCTGCTGGCTTGCTTTCATGGTACAGAAAGGTGCTATGCAGGCTACTGGGGAGAAAAGTTAAGAATAAAAGTCTATTTCCCCACAATGCTTAATGCAAGAGGCTTGAGATGAGGTCACCAATACCTTGTGAGGACCTGCGTGGCTAATCTTTTACAGAGTGGAAGGTAGAGGGCCATGGAGAACCAACTCCATTCATCAAATTCTTCATAGGGGAAGCTTGTTCTAACAGGAAAAAGGAGCTCTTTGACAAGACAATTTGCTGAAAGCCTGGTCTCTTACTAATAACACATAGTCAGCACCTGAGTTTTTGAGTAGTCACACTTAAGCCCTATCTCTTATTCAAAGACATCAAAACACAAAAGTCTAGATGTCCTCCAGTCTTCAGCACAACATTTCAAAGCTCACATGAACAAAAACAGTGTCAACTGCTTTGAAGGAGATTCTAAAGTTCTTCAAGGCGAAAGAACGTGACCTGACCACTAATTCAGACTTTTAAGAAAATGCAAAGAACACCCATGAAGGCAGTTCTTTAAGCAAACACACTGAAATGTAACTTTCTTCTCATTTTTCTCTTAACCCCACCTCTCAAATAGTAACTATGAACATAATTATAAATTTTGAGATTGAAAATAGTCTAGGGCTTATCTAAGACTAGAGAAATAGTAATTGGGTGCTGGTAGATAAATGGAGTAGTCTAATAGTTCATGCTCTATTGCTGTGAAGAGACACCTTGACCATGGCAACCCTTATACAGGAAGACATTTTATTTGGGCTGACTTACAGTTTCAGAAGTTTACTATTGTCATGGCAAGATGCATGGAGACATGCTGGCATGCATTGTGCTAGAGGAGGAGCCAAGGGTTCTACATCTGGATCTGCATGTAGCAGGAAGAGAGAGATAGTGGCCCTGGCTTGGGCATTTGAAACCTCAAAGCCCAACCCAAGTGACACCTTTCCTCCCTCCATCAAGGCCACACCTACTCCAACAAATCCACACCTAATAGTGTAACTTCTTGGTGACCAAGCATTCTAATCTATGAGCCTTTGGGGGAGAGATTCCTATTCAAAGCCCCACACTAATGTATAGTGAATGATTTCTTTTATCTAAATTATATCTTAGTATGTGACATCTCTGATACATAGGTACACAAAGCACAAAAGAAAGATTAGCAAAATATTATTTTTTAATGATAAAATGCATTAAGGACTTTATAGTATATCTGGAAAAATTTACCATTTTTGAAATATATATATAAATAATCAGATTAAGGTTTGGTATGATTGTCCATCAATTTAAAGTTTATACTCCCCTCACACAGGACTCAAGGTAATTCTCAGTATACAAGTTGGGTGATTCACAATAGCCTATAACCCCGCTTCAGGGAGACTGCTACTTCACCTGGCCTCTGTAGACCTTACATTCATGTACATACAACATCCCCATATAGAAATAAAATAAACAGAAATAAAATCTAAAATGAATATAGTCATTTAAAATATTTTATAAAATTATTTTTGCTTTGGAAAGAAAACAATGATTGTTTAGTGATAAATCAAAGTTTTGTTGGAGAGTCAAGTGTGTTACTACAGAGCTTGGCTCCCTTTCCTTTTTAAACTCCATAAACTGTGCTTTTATTTCATTAGCCACTGGTCTCAGGTTTGCATACGAGTGACTGGATGGTCTTTCTTCCTTTACATAGATGAATAAATTGAAAAAAATTAAAATGAAGTTAAACAAACTTCCTCAATATTTTCAAACCAGTAACGGAAAAGTTAATATTTGTCATCAGGGAGGCTGTTTCTCTCATGGTGTAATTTAACCATCAACCACACAGCTGCCTCTAGACAAGCAGTCTTCAACTTAGGGGTCGAGACCCCTTAGGGGCTGCAAATCAGCTGTCCTGCATATCAGATATTTACATTATGATTCATCACAGTACCAGAATTGCAATTATGAAGTAGCAACAAAAATAATCTTATGACTGGGTTCAGAGCAACTTGGGGAACTATATTCAACGGTCTCGGCATTAGGAAGATTGGGAACCACCGCTATAGGTTCCTGCTATAAACCTCAGTGTTGATAAATCCATGATTTAATCATTGCTGCATCACACACTTTTAAGTCAAATTATGTCAGGTGATGAATGTATAATGGGATAATGGTTCAAATTAAACTCAACATCTACTGAGATGGAAACCCACTCTGCCCATTGCTTCTGTTCATAGTGTCTCTAATGAAACAATATACATTCTTAAAAAACACGACTGTGTTCTAGTTTTATCATATTATTATTAGTTTGTTTACTGTATGCACAGATTATACCTCCACTATAAAGAACATTTAGAAATGTGACTAAATGAAAATTGACTATTGCAATCACCTGGAAAATTTGTCCGCCCAATGTATATTTAAAATTATATTTCAAATTCAGTGTGTTTTCCTCTTTGTTTAATCTAAATGAATAATTTATGTAAAAGTGAAAGGACTAGAAAGTATTGATGACTATGTGTAAGCCGAGACTAGAAACATCAAATTTTAAAAAGCTACAATAATCCTGAAATGTTGGGCCTGAAAAGTCTGCACTACATAGACAAAGATATATATATTTTCTTTTCTTAGACATCCTTAATTTTATACCACTTCAGGTTATAAAATTTGAAAGCTAGATGGCATGTAGAGAGATGATGACAATAAAAGAAGCATAGGTAAGTACCATGCATGATGATGGGTGGTAGATATCTGATTATATCCTTCCCCAGACTTATGAGTTGAAGTTTCAATCCTCAGGATATCAGAGTGTAATTATATTTGAAACTAGGATCTTTAGAGAAATGAATAAGTTGCAGTTAGGTTTATTATTGAAAAATAATAAAAGTAATCATTTATAGAAAAACATTTTTTATTTCGCTACTTTTGCATAATTTATATATATACATTTGAAAAATAATACAAAAGTAGGTGTTTATAGAAAAGAACATTAAAAGGCAATTGGGTGGGAGGAAGGGTGTATGGAGGGAGTGGGAATTTGGATTGCTATTTTTATAAAGTAATAAAATAATAATAATAAAAAGTTGGAAAACAAAAAAGAACAAAACAAAAAAGGCTATTGTCTTTTACTATGTAAGTTATTTTTATTGCTATAAGAATAATTTTTAACCTGTGATGATGTAGAACACTTAAAAGAAATTCCACACTAGCTCAAAATTGAGACAGACAGTTATTTATTTAGGGGTAGACTCACAAATCAGAATTCTCTGCTGGAATGGAGGGCAGAAACTGAATCCTGCAGCCAGTAAAGAGGCAAGACACATGCTCTACATTGGCATAAATAGTATAAGAGGCCACATGCCAGTAGGTGGGTAATGTATACGTGTGTGTGAGGGGGAGGGGCTAAATGTATGTGTATCAATTACCTGAGGTCAAGAATTGTGATCCCTTTTCTTGGTGATCCTTAGTGGATAGTTATTTTTCCATCTGTTAGCATTCAAATATCAAGGGTCTCTTGAATTTTGGAAGATGAGTATTTTCCTGCAAAGACAAGAACAGAACCTTGCCCCAACCCTTATGAGGTTTCCTAACTATCTGTATGGTTGTCATCATTGTTGATGAGCTGTCATTTCTCTTTTTCAAGAGGTTTCTCCTTTTCAAACTGAATCTTTATTAATTTTGATGGTACCCATAGTTTTTCTTCGCCTGTGGAAACAAGAGCAAAACCCTTTCGCCAACTTAGCACATCTCCCGGCCTCCATTGTGAGGTCAACATATCCTTGAAATAAACCAGTTTATTTAATTCAGAAAACTTCTCTATTATCCAATGTCTCTGCTGCTGTTGTCCTTTTCTCATTAGCATTAAAAAAATCAAGGTTAATAAAGTATTATGTAATCTATTTTTGGGGGACATTTTCTATTCCTTTTTGTTTGTTTAACATATCCTTTCGAGTTTAATTTGATCTTTCTATAACTGCCTGACCTGTAGGGTTGTGTGGTATATGTAATATGCTTAATATAATAATAAGCAAAAAAAAAACTGTTTCACTTTCTTAGAGACATATGCTGGACCATTATCTGTCTTTATTTGGTCAGGTATACCCATCATGGCTATAACTTCTAATAAATGTATGATTATCGAATCAGCCTTTTCTGAGCTTGAAGCAGTTGCCCACTTAAAGCCTGAATAAGTGTCAATAATATGGTGTACATATTTTAATTTTCCAAATTTTGCAAAGTGGCCCACATTCATCTGCCAAATTTTATTCCTTTGAGTACTGTTTGGGTTAGTCCCTGCAGGTTGTGATGTTTGGTTATAGAAAGACCAAGTAGTGCTTTTCTTTATAATCTTCTTATCTTGTTGCCATGTAATAGAAAACTCTTTCTTTAAATCTTTGCTATTGACATGATTTTTTTATGAAATTCTGAGGCCTGCAACATGCTTACAAACAATAATTGATCAATTTCTACATCACCTTGTGCTAGAGGTTCTGGCAAACCCGTGTGGGATCAGATGTGTGTTATGCATATAGGACAAAGCCTATTCCTGATTATGTCTTACACCTGGATAAATAATGAAGCAATTCTGTATCATCTAATATAAATTCAGTGGTTTCAATATGCAAGAAAACTCTTTCTGCATATTTTGGATCAGTAACTATATTAAGGGGTCCCTTCACGCCATGAGAATAGAATATAATTCTGCCTTCTAGACAGAATTATAAGGGCTTTCTTCCACCTTACTTAATCCTTCTGATTTGTAACCTGCCTTCCCTTATTTTTTTGAATCAGTATAAAAGGTACAAGGTCCAGTTATTGGTGCATCATCTACAATTTGGAGAAGAATCCAAGAAGTTCTCTTCATAAGGTTAAATCTATTGCTTTTGGGATAATTGCTATTAATTTCTCCCCAAAAATTAGCTCAAGATCTTCTCCATGGTTCATTGTCTTCTCATAACTTTTTTATTTTACTACTTAGTAGGTATTATTCACTACTGAGTGAAAGGCACTATAATCTCTGTTAGGTCTATACCTGCTAATTGACAAAGTCTCAATTTACCTTTTATAATTAATTCAGAGACTTTTTCCACATAACTTTTTAATTTTTTACTTGGTTTGTACAGTAAAAAGATCCATTCTAAGATAACATCATCTTTCTGTATTAAAATACCTGTAAAAGAAATTCAGGAAGGCAATATGACTAGAATACAGTTAAGATTTGGATTCACCCTATCCACATATGCCTCCTGTAATTTCTCCTCAACAATTGTCAATTTCTTTTCTGCTTAAGCTGTTAATTCTTTGGTACTATTCAAGTTTTTATCACCATCTAAGGATTTGTTTAAATGAATTATTAGATCAGGGATTATCCCAACAGCTGGTTGTAGACTTGAAATGTCTCCTAATAATCTTTGAAAGTCATTATGGCTCCTCAACAAGTCTCTCCTAATTTGTGCCTTTTGTGTCCTAATTTTCTGCAAACCTATTTTGTAACCTAGGTAACTGACAGAATCTCCTCTCTGTAATTTTTCAGGAGCAATTTGTAATCCCCATTTTGGCAAAACATTCTTAACTTCTTCAAACATTATTTCTACAGTATCCATGTTTGAAACAGATAGCAAAGTGTTATCCATGTAATGGTAAATTGTAGACTTAGGAAATTGCTTATGCATTATTTCCAATGGTTGACTTACAAAGTATTGGCACAGAGGGGCTATTGAGCAGTCCTTGTGGGAGGATAGTCCATTGATATCTCCTAGTAGGTTAAGAATTAATATAGGTAGGCACTGTAAATGCAAATTTTTCTCTATCCTTTTCTTGTAAAGGTATAGTAAAGAAATAATCTTTTAAATAAATAACTATAAAGGCCATATTTTTTGTAATAGAGAAGGCAGAGGAATTCCAGATTGTAGAGGGCCCATAGGTTGAATTACATTATGGATAGCTCTTAGATCTGTCACCATTCTCCGTTTACCAGATTTTTTTTTTAAACAAATACAGGAGAATTCCAAGGGCTGGTTGATTTTCAATATTGTGAGCATCTAGTTGCTCTTTGTACCAGCTGTTCTAAAGCCTGCAACTTATCTTCAGCTAAGGCCACTACTTAACCCATGTTGGTTTCTCAATTAACCATTTTAAAGGTAGGGCTGTTGGTACCTGGTACCTCTAAAGGTTTGCTAGTTGCTTTATGTTCTTGTACAGCCTGAATGGCTGGTGACCTTTGTGTATAGTACCTTATAATATCCTTCCCAGAATCATGAGTTCCTGGGACTGCAGGAATGTTAATCTGGGTATTTCATTGCTGCAGCAGATCATGATCCCATAAATTTCCTGCAATATCAGCTACATATGACCTCAGCTTCCTTCTCTGACCTTCTTTCCCTGTTCATCAGCTCCAATAATTTCCTCAATTATTTCAATTTTTTTTTTTACTATTGTCATTTGTAAAGCCTTAATCTCCTGGCCTGTATATATTTCTGTGATTTCATTGAGGCACCTAGCCTCTGGTCCTCATACTGCATATGTGATTTCAAGGTTTGAAGTTTCTCCTTTAAGGATAACATCTCATCCTTGGACATTACTTGAATAGCCTGCAGATTGCCATCCTGGAGAGATACTCTATCTGCTAACTTATTATAACTTTTTTAACAAATTTTAATTATCATTTTCAACAGTATTATTTTTTTCAGATAATTTCTTACTACCCTTAGATATGGATTCATTTTTTTCTGTCAAATTAATTTTATCCTTTTTAATAGCATTATTTTTTTTCAGGCAACTTTTGATTTTCAATGTTATTAATTCTGTCAACTAGCTATTCATTATTAGTCTGTAAAGACAGTATTATTACTAAAAGTGCCATATTCTCTCTTACTGATAGAATATGGAAAAGAAAACTGATTCCCAATACCCAATAAATTGAAGCATCACCATAACCATATAAACTTCATATAATACAATCCACAGTATTACCAAAAAAAAGTTACTAAAAGTTTCAATATTAATGGTGTTAGGTGTAAAAATCTTTATTGTCCAACAGATGTTGTAGATGCAGAGTTGCAGTTGCCACAGGAATGGTCTTGAGCTGTTTTAATTCCGAGCCACTTTAGTTTCCTACCTTGGTAATGGTTAAATATTGAGAAATATGCTTTGCTTGACAAATTAAAAACAATTAAATCAATTCCATACACAGAGCAAGAAAACCGGAACTCATGGGCAGAGAGCAGAAACCTGTACAAGTCACCACATGGCAAGGAACCGTACCAGGGACCTGTGCCAGGAAACTGTGCCAGGGAACATGGCAGTCGTGCATGAGCTTGGAAAATTTCCAAGTTGGCACATGCAGTAAGCTCCACTGTGGTGGGGGTTCTACAAAACAACTGCTTAGGTAAAAGCAAGCCAAGCAGGCAGGGTTGGGAGACTGTCTGGGCAATGGACTGGCTAGGCCTGTAGGTCATCCACCCAGTAGGTGTGGAGTCTGAATCCATGTGGGTGCCAGATGATGATGAAGGATGCTTAAAGGAAATCTCACACTAGCTCAGAATTGAGAAAAACAGACAGTTATTTATTTAGGGGTAGACTCACAAAGCAAATCCTTTGTTGGAATGGAAAACAGAAACCAATTCCCATAGCCAGTAGAGAGGCCAGACACATGTTCTATATCAGCATAAATAGTATAAGAAGCCATGCCCCAGTGGGCAGGTAACCACTGGCTGTAAGACTTCCTACAGAAAACATGGTCTTTGTTGGAGGAGAGAGGCACTTGTTGGTTCCCAGCCACTTAGCTCTGAAATAATCACACAGAAACTGTATTAATTAAATCACTGTTTGACCTATTAGCTTTAGCTTCTTATTGGATAAATCTTACATTTTAATTTAGCCCATTTATATTAATCTGTGTATGGCCACAAGGCTCTGGCTTACTGAGAAAATTTCTGGTGTCTATCTCCATGGCTTCTCCTTCACCCCCTTTTTTCTCCCAGCATTCAGCTTAGTTTCCCCCACCTATCTCTCTTCACCTATAGCTATGCTATAGGCCCAAAGCAGTTCCTTTATTTATCAATGGTAATCATAACAAATAGAGAGAAAGCCCATATCACCTCTCATTTTCTGTTTAAATAAAAAAAGGATTTGAATTTTAACATAGTAAAATTACATATAACAAAACAGATAACAAGCAAGAATTACAGTTACAATATTTATATGTATTTTATCTTTTATTATAACTAAGGAAAACTATAATTTTAACTATAAATTCTTCAACTCTATCAAAGACTCCAGAAGGATATAATATTACTTAAGTAAAAGGAAGTGCATTTAAGAAACTTCCAAAACTTTAAAATTGACAGAGACATTTCACTGCCTAGACAGTCACTCAAAGTTCTGTACTATTGGGGCATCCATCTTCAGCCCACAGGCACATAGTTTCCAGCTGACTTTTCCACGAAGTAGGAAATTACAAAGACAGTTCCACCTATACTAGCAGCTTGTCCATCACATTGTTCTGTGTCCTGCAGAATGTTTGGCAGACTCTTTTGTGTATCAGGAACCCCAAAAGGTCATCTCACCTTTAGATAAGTTCGACAGTTATTTTGCTGTGGATTTTGCATGTCCATCCAGTTCATCAATCAGATCAGATAAGAGCAGTTTCTTGCCCAGATGCCTAACCAACTCCATAAGGTGCCTCTTTGATGCCCATCTTCCTCTTGAAGTAATTGGTGCTGCCAGGAGCAGATGTGTCTCATTATCATGAAAAGTCCTAAATTCTTAAAACATTTAAATGTCATATTCTGTAGGTCTTTGAAAGGTTTGAAGAACACCTACTAATTGAAATACATCTCTATACATCTATAAAATCTAAGTAACATGACTACAAGCCTGACTATTATAGATAATTATCTATTAACCTGTATTTCTTGATTAAGCATTACATTTTTAAGTGATATACATAAACACAATACCTTAATCAAGAGCAAAAATATACATATAACAAAATTGACCTTAAATTTGTATCAATAAACAAGATCCGTACCAATGCAAATCTCTATAGCATATCCCTCTCTAAATATAAATAAACATTTATAATATTGATATATTATCAATATTATAATTGATATATTATCAATATTATAACCTGCTTCCTGCTGTTCATTGGGTAAAATATTTTCTTTTTGGGGGTGTTCATGGTGACCTCTCAGGAGGTTGTGGTTTATCAAACCATATTAGCTTAGAATGAATCCACAGGTTCTCATCTTCTGTGGAAACAAAGGAAGAACCTCTTTTCCAAAGCAACATATCCTTAGACTCAAATTCTGAAATCAAGAAACCATTATAATATACATGTTGGTTTAGCCTAGCAGCCCATACAATGAAATGTCTCTCTGTACTTAGCTCCTTCACAGTCAAAAATTTAAAGAAAATGCAATAATATACATAATCCAGACTCTCTGTGCATAGTCCTTCTTTACACGGGCTTATTTTTCTTTATTCCTTTTAATTTATGACGGCCTGTACTGTCTCTTTAAAGACTTTTTTAAAAAATGATTTACTTCTTTTCCGATAATCTATACTCTTTTTCTTCTCCTCCCACACCTATGTACATTTATCTAACACATTTAAATCCATTTAGAGGTCTTTAATGTCTGAATTTGTTCTGTGTATCTATTATTATTTATTGTTCAGGAGTGCTTCTTAAAATTCTAAGCACTTCTTAAAATGTAAGTTGCAGTATTACTAGGTCAAATACAGTACTATCTGCTTTTCCTACCCAGTCCAGCATAGGAGAGCTGCTTTTACCTTTGAGAGCCATGCACACCACCCTACTTTCAGGCACACAGCCGGTCAATGTTGCCATCAAATAAGCTGCAGCATGCTGCTCATAAACCCCATCCAAATTCTCCATGTCTAAAAAAAAAAAAAAAAAAAAAAAAAAAAGCAGAGGTCATGCTAGCAGCATGGCCCAGAAAGCTAGCGTTTCAAAACTATGTGGGTTTTCTTCTACCACTCAGTCAGAAAAACCTCTCTAAAAGGAGCCATGCCTCTGCTTGCTTCTATCAAACAATGCTTAACTCCATTCTTTTGTGTCTAGAATTACTTGGCAAGCCCTCTCAGGTTTTAAGTAGATTTTAGTTGGCCATGTGGGCACCAATTTGCTGGAGGAGAGAGTGCTTGTTGGTTCCCGGCCACTTAGCCCTGAAATAATCACACAGCTACTGTATTAATTAAATCACTGCTTGACTTATTAGCTCTACCTTCTTGTTGGCTAACTCTTACATATTAATTTAGCCCATTTCTATTATGCTGTGTATGGCCATGAGGCTGTGGCTTACCAGGAAAGGCTTCAGCATCTGTCTCCAGTGGGGGCTACATGGCTTCTCCTTGACTCTGCCTCCTTTCTCCCAGCATTCAGCTTAGTTTTTTCTGCCTAGCTCTGTTCCCCTATAGCTCTGCTAATAGGCCCAAAGCAGTTCCTTTATTTATCAATGGTAATCACAGCATACAGAGGGAAATCCCATGTGAGGTCTTCTTTCTTTTTATTTAGTTTTGTTTGTTTCTGTTTTTTACCTTTTTCTTGTTGAAGTTTGTTTTTTTTTTTTTCCTCATTGTTGTTATGTAGCTTATGTAAGCCTCCAATTCCACATCTTCCTGTCTTTATCTCCCAAGTACTAGGATTACTGGCTTGATCTTTTACACTCTCATTTTTCAAGAGGATTTCATCACAGGTTACCTTACCTGAAGATACTTTAATTTACAGACCAATTTTCCTTTGTTGCCTTTTAAAAGCAGTAGGGTTTTTTTTTTTTTTTTTTTGATTTTTTTCGAGACAGGGTTTCTCCATAGCTTTTGGTTCCGGTCCTGGAACTAGCTCTTGTAGACCAGGCTGGCCTCAAACTCACAGAAATCCACCTGCCTCTGCCTCCTGAGTGCTGGGATTTAAAGTCATGTGCCACCACCGCCCGGCAGTAGTTTTTTTTTTTTTTTTTTTTTAACAGAATAATGAGCATTGTTGTTATTGAGCTGTACTGGGGACTAGAAGACCTTTTCCTTAGCAATAACTATCAGAGAAGGACAGGAAATTTGTGTTTTCATGGTTATGATACTAAGCTGTGGCCCATTGTCCATTTCAGTTTTGCTGACATATTCTTGCATGACTGTATATAGTTTCCCTCCACAGTATGCCCATTGTATGCCAGCCATGTTCACTGCTTTGGTGTCTCTTTTGAGTTGTGCTTGTTTTCCTCATATCTGTTCTGTCTTCCTCCCAGTTGTATAATCTCATTTAATTCAGCTGCACATTATATTTGAGCACTCTTTCTTCTGCAGGTTAAGTCAAATGTTGAATATGAAGTTTTTATTCCTGTTACTACATATTTACAGTCTAGGATTTTGACGTGGTTTCTTTGCTATCTCTTCTTTACTAATATTTCCAGTTTGATGAAACATTGTTGCTGTAATCTGTATTTAATTCCTTCTTTATGATTTCCTTTAGTCTCTTAAGCACATTGAAAACTACTCTGAAATCTTTATAAATACATATTTGATCTCCTGTCATGGTGGATTCTATTATGTGCATTTTCTGTGTGTGTATGCTTCTCTTTCTCTTTATATGTTATAGTCATAGTTAGAAATTGAGAATAACAACTGTGGGTACCAACATTACTCCTTAAAGATGCCACTGATGCAAGAGACACAGCTTTCTGAAGGAAATAAGGGGAACATAGGAGTCAGCCATAATATGCCAACTAGAAACAAACCACCCAAAGGAAGTTCTTTACTTCTAACCATTAACACCTGCCAGAATAGAACTCAGCCATCGATAAGTTTAATGGAGGCCTGAGTCTCATAGCTTACTCTGAAGCAGTACCTGGTTGCAGGAAGGACCATAAACTAAGATTACCTGAGCACCACTTTAGAATGGACCGTCCAAAGAAATGCCTAACATTCCAACCACTGTAGATAGGATCACCTACCAGCACACACACTCACCAAGGCACCCCTAGACAAATGTCAGCCAATCAATCAATGGCCCTGAACCTCAGAAACCCCTCACCCCACCTTTACTACACTAAGAACCCAACTCTAAATGAGCTTGGGGTCTCTATGTTGGATATGCAGAGAGACCGAGTTTGCAAACTTGCATAAAATAAAGGCTCTTTGCTTTTACATATTGGAGTCAGTCTAATTGTTGGGTTTTGGGTGACTTCATGGATTTGGGTATAACAGGGAACAGGACCTTGGTGAAAAACAGAAGCTGCTCACAAAGGTTGCAATGGGGATATTGGAGTGAAAAGGGAACATTAGGGTTAGACGAGTGAGGCCAGGAGCAGGAAGGATCAGAGACAAGGAAGTATGCAGCTGTGTTTAAAACAGTTAATATGATATAGAGAGACAAGTTGTAAGAACTAGGGCCAGGGTGGGTGGGTCAATGGTCTCTTCTCTTAGGTGTCTGGAATATGCACAACTGGGCCATGAAAGTCCCTAGGCGTCATTGTCAGTATTATTTTTCTTCTAATGTGTCTAATGTAGTCAGCGTAATAACCAAGCTAGCTTAATATGAAACAGCAAATTTTAATGAAGGAATAGCTTACAACACCAGGGATCCAGCGATGAGCAGGAGATACAAAAAAAGAGAGAGCGGAGGGGCTCACGCTGCCAGATTTATATGTAAACATTAGCCGAGGTGAACACGCCCCCATACAGTTTAATGCCTGCAGAGATATTTTTGGGAAATATTCTTCCCCCAATGTGAAGGCTCTTATGTTGTTCTTCAGATGGCTCACTTCTATGTGTGCAAACTCTCTGCTAACAGTTCCTCTATCAGACTTCTTGTCTTTTTTTTTTTTCCCTGCCACATTCATTTGTTAAGCTCCACTAATCACTGGATGCTTACTCTATTAGGTTTAGTAGCTCTTTGGACTTTAATTGCTCTAATGCCAAATCAAATTAATCTCAGACTCCTTTGCCTAGACTGGGTTTGGGTAGGCCCTGTGGCACACTGACTTTTCAGTGGCAGCTTTGTTTTGTGTGGTTATGTGGGGGTCAGGGTCAGAAGTCTCTGGTCTCCCTAGGTGAACTCCTTGGCTGGAAGTTATTGCTTTATAAATAACCAGATGAGGCTGATGAAATTTTTGGTGTTGCCAGTGCTCTGTTTTTGGCAGAGATTACACAAATGTTTGGAGTTAAGTGGAAGAAAGAATTCAAGTTATTTTGGCTAAATCAGAGAACATAGCCTCTCCTGGAAATAGCTGCTGGACAAGATGAACATCTGATGTCTCAATCCTCCTGTGAAGGTGTCCTCACTGTGACTTTTATCTGAAGGAAATGAGCCAGAAGCTAATGGCTGAACCAATTTGGAATGATTATTTAAAACTAAATTGTGAAGTCAAAGAATGATATACTTAGATTGTCATAGATGACTAGCTTATGAATTTTTGTATATTTTCTTTTTATATTGTTATTTATTTGTTGTATGCTTTCAGGGCTATTTTAACCATAGTTGGATTTCTTATACCCTTTATATGTTTTGTGATGAAACTGGTATGTCAGAGTTCTCACACTGACATTCTAGAACTCTCTATCCTTTAAAAAAATTTTCTTTAATTTATTTCCTTTAAAGTAACTTTCCTAAAAAGTATCATTTAATTTGACTTCAGTTACACTGGATTTGCTAAACATTATTAATTTGTCCTAGACTTATACCCTATTAGATTGGTTCATTTGACGTTTTTAATTTCCTGATGATTTAATTACCTGATGATCTTTATTTATTTGTCTTTTGTATATTTTAGCTCTGCTAAGTAGCATATTGTGACTGATTTAGTAGTCTAAATTGATGCACATCGTCACTGAAGAATTTATAGATTTCAAATGCCTATGCTTGCTTTATCTGGATTCTTTCTTTTCTGTAGACAAGAATGAGGGGCTAGAGAGATGGATCAACAGTTAATAGAACATACGGCTCTTGTATTCAGTTTCCATCACCCACATCAGGCAGTTCACAGCTTTCTGTAGCTCCAGTTACAGGGATTCTGATGCCCCTCTGGTTTCCATAGACATGCCCATGCATGTGCACACACATACGTGCACATGCATATGCACACATCTGCAAACAAAAATAAATCTTAAGAATTGAAAACAATGATAAGTGTTGTCTTTAATGAATTATACTCATGACAGGATGACTTTCTGTCAAATAAATGGAAGAACTGACAATATCGCCTGAAAAACACAAACTGCCAAACTTATTAAGGAAAATGTAGCTTGAATTAACTTGTTTATATTTTCCCTAGTTTTTTACCATGTGTTTATGATAATAAACAATAAGGCTCCACTCTGATACATCATACTTATAGGTCACACACTTTGGTGAAATTCACTTGAATTTCTTTTTCCTTCTCCCCTTTTTCTTCTTCCTTCCTCTATCCAAAAAATTACTTATCTACTTGCTATGTCTTTTAAAATACAAAGTCCACACATGACTTAAAACCTGTCCCATTGTCTATGAGTCTGACATTTTATTCAATATGGTGATTGCTAGTTTCATCTGTTTTAGTCCTGCTAATAACATAATTTTCTTCTTTATAAGTAGATAAAACTCCACTCTGTGTATAATAACAGTTCTTAATTTATCTGTTAATGGATAATTAGCTAATCTGTAATATAGTTGTTGTACATTGCATCACAGTAAACATAGGTATACAGATATCTCTGTTGTGTACTAACTGAATTCTTTGTTTAGCTCTGTCTTACAGGATTGTAAGCCATATGCTGAGTAGGATAAAGTCAAGAGCTGGCAAATGATCTACTTCTGTGCTCACATATGCTATTCGTAATTCTGTCTATTGTAAGACAAAGGCTTGTATTTCTTGCTGTCTGCTACCTGGGGGCCATTGTCTTACTTACTGTGCTACCTTCTACTTAGAAAAGCTTTGAAGATGGTCTGAATAATCTAAAGTAGCAAGGAGAAGAGAGTCTACCAGCAAGAAGTTTTGCAATAGTATGTAAAGTAACCATAGAGTGGGAACCATTGTTGCCAGAGTCTCCTATTGAGAAGCAAATCACAGAGCACACCCAAGAACCAAAGGTAGGAGGGATTAACTAAGGGTGTGACTCAGTCTTTAAGATTTAGGAGTCAGTCTTAAATCCTTTCCAGTGGGGAAGGCTTCACCTGTCACAGTCCATCACCAGGTCTGTGACTCTCCCAGAGGAGGGAGCTGTCTAAGAAAATAATAAAATTTCTCCAGACATTCTTCCTTTCTTTCCTTTTAAATATTAATCTATTTTAGTTCTTTTCATAACACTGTGGAATCTCTTTCTGGCTCCTTAAAGGCTTCTTGGATTTATAGCTTTCTGATGAAATTTTGTCTTTTTTCCCCCATGCCCTTATAAATTACACAAAATTTCTGAAAAATCTTACTTTCTAAGAGTTACTCTTTAATCCATGAAGAGAAATTCTAAGTGTTTGCTCTGCTTTTTTTTTATATGACTGAGCCATGTAGCTGTGTCAACCTTTAGTAAACGTAGAACAAGTAGTCATATCATGTCACCTTTCAAAAACTATTGGTTTCTCCCTCTGACCACAGAGGGACACCTCTAAACCCCTTCACATTATTTGGAGTCCACTTCTCCATGATCCACTCTGATTCTTCCCCGACTTTGGAGATTTTTTTCTATTTTATCATTACACCATACTGTTTATGTCCCCAAATGTGCAAGATTATTCCTTATTTTGCTGTCTAATAAGGATCCTATTACTCACAGAGACAACATTAAAAAGAAGTAATATGGTATATTTAAATAAAAAATAGTGATCTGACTTTGTATATAACTTAAGGTTAAAAAGTGAGATTTTATTACTGCCACATGCACAACTGCTCTATTCTGCTCCTCAGTTGTATCTTTCCACATTTACCCTTGAGCTAGTTTTTGACATTTGTTAATACTATTCCCCCTTCTTTGTAAATATGATTTTATCACTTAGGCATGAATTTTTAAACAATGGGATGTTTGATTTTGCCTGATTTTTGAAATTCATATTAATAAAATCATACCATAAGTATCCTTCTGTGGCTTGCTTATTTTGTTCAAAATTACACATCTATGATCTATCTATGTTGATGCCCATGGCGGTACCACCAATCTTTTCATTGCTTTGTAACATTGCATTCTACAGTGTGCTACAATTTATCTAATCTGCTGATGATAGAAATGTAAATTGTTTCTAGCTTTTGAATGTGACAAAATTGCTGTTTTGTTCATTTTCATGAAGGTCTCCCAGTTCACAAATGTACAACATAAACATGTAGGAGTAAAATGTCTTGAATTAAAGATACACAAGCACAAGAGCTCTTTATAAAAATGGCTTTGCTGGTAACAGAATTGCTATTGTTTGAACATTTGTTCCCCCTCAAGCTCATGTTGACATTTGCTGTAGTAGTGTTAAGAAATGGACATTTTGACAGGTCATTAGGCTCTGCTGTCATGAATGGATGAACACTATGTTTATGAGGGTGGGTTGCTCATTGAAGGTAATGGTTCTCATGTAAGGATGAGGTTGAGACTGATCCGCTTTCTTTTTTCCTCTATCACTCTGCTTTTTTCCCCTTTTCTGCCATGGAAAGGTGGAACAAGAAGACCTTTTCCAGATACTTTCATTTGACCTCCAGCTTCACAGTCTTCAGAATTATGGATCAATATATTCTGATTCATGATAAATTACTCAGTGTCAGATGCTTTGTTACAACAGCACAAAACAGTTTGACAGGTTTAATGCTCCATATTATTATGCCTTTTAAAATATCAGAGTGTAGCTTCCATTGACCTGGGTTAGGGTTATGGAGATAGCTGAGAGATTATGGCTGTGAGATTATCTGTGAGAGCATTGGCCAAGAGATAGGCATGCAATTCTAAATAGACTAGGGTGATACCTTTCAAGTGACTTGAGCCTCGAAGAAAATAGTAAGAGGATGAGGCAAACTGTTCTGTTTTGAACTGGCCTTTAGATAGCATTGAACTGCCTTTAGATATTGGAATATATTTTCAAATACCCTGTTGGGTATCCAGTATACAAACTACACACACACACACACACACATATACACACATACACATATGGGGGGGTATATGTTTTATGCAGTAGCTATTGAAATCTTTTTCTCACTTTTAATTAGATATATTTCGAGATTTTTTTCCTGGTTAATTTATGTGTTAATTTTACACTTTCTGGCTAAGCAGGTTGCTTAGATTCACAGTGTTCTTGGCATATTTTGATGCAGAGACTTTCTATTTTTATTGTAATTATTTGTACCAATTACTGTGGAGGGTAAGAGTCATGCACAGTCAAAGTTAGACTAGTGTAGAAAAAGAAAAATCTATTGAGGCAGAGCAAGCACCAGAATCAAACTCAGACACAAGACTGAGATGGTGATAATTAGACTGGGAATTTAAAGGCAATTTGTATACCAAGGACTCTAATAGAAAAAGTGGTGGAGGTGCAAGCGCATGCAGATGAGGTAGGCATAAAGGCAATAGTTTGAAGAATGAACTAAGTTAAAATGAATTAACTCCAGGGAAGGTAATAAAAAAGAAAACTAAGATAAATGAAGAGTTATTTGGTGAACTTGCCAGAAGATTGTTCATTGAAATATGAAAATATAGATGGTAATGTCAATGTTCATTGTCAAAATGTTAGGCATACATTACTGAGTAAGAAGTCAGCTGACATGTGTGAGAATCTAACAGTTGAGAATGAGAAATGACCAAGTAACAAGTCCAGGAGTAGGGGAGATGGTGACACTCTTTTCCAGTAACTGATAAATTTAGCAGAGAGAAAATTTAACAGTTGACTCAAACAACATTTCAATACAGTGATCTAATTGGTATTTAAAAAATATTCAAACATGGCAAAATATGCACTTATTCCATTTTTAAGGAATTATTCATCAAATTTACAAAATAGACAAAACTGTGAACTATAAAATACATTCCAACAAATTCTGAAAAGTATGGAAATCACAGAATATGTTTTTGATTTTCAGTTGAGTGAAACCAGAAATCAATAGCATGACAGACAACAATAACAAAGAAATAATAAAAATCTCCAAAGATAGTATAAAATATTTACTTCTAGATAACAGGAGTAGAGGAAGATGTGTCATGAGACTATATTCTTCTCTGAAGATTCATAGGCAGATAGTATGTGCTGGAGCAGGCAGAATCTCTTTCCTCAATGATGGGGTCACTGATAAGTTGTCAATGGTCCAGTGAGTGATTTCCCACTCACATTATGTAAACAAACACAATTAAACTCAGTGGTTAAAAAAAGATATTAATGAAGGAATACTCTGCTGAGAAGAAAGATTTTGGCAGATAAGAAAGGGGATTATGGCAGATATTGGGAGCCAAAAGTCAATATATACAAGAATGAAATGGTCAAATAATAAGAAAAACGTTAAATTTCTCAAGAAAAAGTTAAAATTTTCAGGAAGAAAGGAAAATATAATTTATTATAGTTTTTGGAGAAGTAAGGCTTAGAAAGAAAAATATGGTGTGATAGGAATATATTCGAAATGAAAAGAAACTAAAATCGATAACCTAAGTTTTTACCTCAAACAATGATAGTAACTTAAGGTAAAATAGGGATGAAAGAAGAATTAATGGATTGTAGAAATCAGTGAAATTAAAACAGGAAATCAATTCATCAATTCCATAACTAAACACAGATATTTAAAAAGAATAAATGAATTTGACAAGTTTAGGTTAATTTTTTGGGGGGGAGGAGGGGGAAGGGGTGGTTTCGAGGCAGGGTTTCCCAGTAGCTATGGAGCCAGCCCTGAAAAATCCCTTTGTAGAACTAGTCTGACCTCAGACTCTGCCTGCCTCTGCCTCCCAAGTGCTGGGATTAAAGTTATGTGCCACCACTGGCTGACTTAGGAGAAAAAGCACAAAACTTTGAAATTAAAAATGAAAGTGAGTTTAACATTGTTCATCCTATGGACATTAAAAGGGTAACAAAAAATATCATGAGAAACTATTTTTATGAACAAGATAGCATGAACTAAAATGATCAAAATTTTGCATAAAGAAATGTCTAAAATTTGTATATGTAAAAATAAAAAGATAGAGTAAGTGTATATCTATTAAAATATTTAAATGAAAATAGCATTCTAAAGAAGAAAAATGTCAAAATCACTTCATTCCTGAGCTCCACTAAACATCCGAAGGAGGAATAATGTAATTTATTTACAATTTCTTTTAAAATTTAAAAGTAGAGGAGATATTTTTCATTCATTCACCAGGCCAGCATAATTGTTATATTAAAAGTGATGTAAAAGTTGCCAAGACAGGAAAACTAAAAATGAGTATTACTAATGAGCAATTACCTAAGACTCTCTGAAAAATATTATCCAGTCAAATCTATTATGGTTGAAAAAGAATTAGAAGTCATGATCAATAGGATTTATTCCAGCTGTGCAAGGCTAGATCAACATCAATAATTTAACCAGTATGTTAACTACTGCAAGAAGTACATGGAAGAGTGCTGTCTTGTCATTCCAACTTGTCCACAGAAAGCATTAACTAACCCCAAACTCTTCCAAAATATAAACTTCCATTAGACAAGAATTGGGAAAGAAGTTCCTGAATATGGTGAAAAATTATTTCCAGACAAACATAGCTGGTATCATCCTTATAATGATAAACTAGATGCTTTCTGACTAAGGTAAAGTGCTAGGAAAGATGGCTACCTCTTCATTTTTACTCACCAGTGCCCTGAAAGTCCTTGCTAGAGCAGAAGAACAGGAAATAGGTTGAGAAGGAAATGTTTGAAATGACATGATTGTCTCTGGAAAGTTCAGAACAATAGAAAGTAAAAGTACATTCATCAGGAGCTTCTTTGCATGTCAATAATGAAATAGTAGAATTTGAAATTAAAAGATGTGGTGCTTACTCTAATAAGCATGTTCTTAGATATGAACCTTACAAATAATGTTCATGGTCTATATGTGACAAATTATAGAACTTATAAAAGAATTCAAGTATGCAATAACTAGACTATATTTTATATCCATTGATAAGAAGGATCAATACATCAAAACTGTGAACAGCTCAACCTCTCCCAATAGTTGAACTATATATACAACACAATGCCAACAAAATTCCTAAAAGGTATTTTAGATGCCCAAAACTTATTTTACAGATTTTATGGTCAGACCAAGATCTGGAACAACTGAAAAACACAGAAAAAAAAAAAACCATGAAAGTTCCACGCTACCTATCTTTCAATATTATTTTAAAGCTAAAGAAAGAACAAAAAAAGGATGAATGAATGAAATAGAACTAAGGGTCCTGAGACAGTACTTTTTCCATATATAAAACCAAGCAAAGGTGATTGAACAATCAGTTTTTAAATAAGTAGTGTTGATATGAATACAGATATAGGAACACAAAGTGAAATCTTTCACAAATTAATTGAAAATATATTATAGATGTAGATACAAACTTGCAATGCCTCTAGAGGAGCATATATAAAGCCAAGATGTCTCTGGGTCTGTGGTTTTGATGACAAAGCAAAAGGGCATTCTAATACAGAAAGACATAAAAATTTGTGTGTAATGCATGTTGGAAATATCTGGTCTCTGAGTCACAGTGCTGCAAACAAATAAATAATTAAAAGACAGGAAATATATGAGAAATAACTGTTTTTAGCTCTTAGATGAGAAATAGAGTCATTTAAGACTCAAGGGAAACTCTTAAAACTGAACAGCAAAAACCAATACTAAGCCAACTAAAAAGAGAGCAACGTTGGAACAGAGAGCACAGACACCAATGCCTGTGTAAAGCTCCACACCTTGTATCATTAGGGGATTGCAAATGCAATACCACTGAGATCACACCACAAGTCTGTTAAAACAGCCTGTGTATGAATTGCCAGCAGCACCAGGACTTTCCGGTACAGACGGTACATAACCGCGGCTCAGTCGTTATTGGAGGCGCTCCAGCATCCTGAAGCCACTGTAGGCAAAAAAAACCCTGGCAGGTCATTTAAAAATCAAACAGCATAGTTTTTATGAACTGCCAATCAAACTATAAAGCATTTGATCAAATATATTAGAAATTTAGATGCACATGAGAAGTTTTGTGCAGATGTTCATGGCAACTTTGTTTACAATTGCAAAACCTGGAAGCTATTATGATGTTCTTTAAAAGGTGAATGGATGTATCAGTTTTAGTATATGCCTATGATAGGATATTATTCAGTGATAGGAAGAAATGTCAAACTGTAGAAATCTCAGATGAAACCTTAATGCTTACCACTAAAAGATAGGAGGAAATCTTAAAAGGCTGAATACTCTATGATCACAGGCATGTGATATTCTGGAAATATAAACTATAGGTAGTGAAACGGTGGGTTAGGAGGAGAAGGAGAAGATTACATGAAAGATTTTTAGAGCCTTGAAACCATGTAGTATATTCTGATTATATGCCCAGGACATTCACCATTTGCCAAATCCACAGAACTTTGTAGCAGAAAATACCTTACTGTAGTGAAACATTAAGTAGAAAATAACATAAACGTAAAAGATTGGCAGGATGTGTGTAGAGGAGGATGGCAAAGTGCAGGATGGAATTTAGAAATGGTCTTTAAAATGTATTACTGGGAGTGGTGGTGGGGCTGTGATTTTAGTAACCCTGGGAAAGAGTCAAGGACTCACAGCACTAGGGGATGGCAATGTATGCACACACACTCTTAATGAGTCACCGAGGAACTGCTACTTCCAATGTGTCTTCTCTTCCAAACCCTACACAGATGAGGCCACCTAGAAATCTAAAGAGCAAAAGCTATGGACATTTTCCCATCACCCCAGAAGATAAAATGATATGCATGAGCTAGGTTCCTCAGTTTGGAAGACAAGTACAGGAAGTACTTGCATTAGAGGTGGGGACACAATTATGAGCAGGAGTCTGCCCAATATCTAATCAGATTGGGACACAGAAAAATGCTTGTGGCTAGTTCCACATACAGAGTTGCTGCGCACATATATTTCCCTGTCATTGGAGAGTATTCAAGGCCTGGGTACCACAGTGACAGTGAGCGCTACTGGAGCCCAGATGTGACTTCCTAACATTCCTCTGTAAAAGCAATAGTGCTCTGGGAGAAACAGCTGGTTCTACATCTGGGGAAAGAAAGAGAATGAAAGGTAAGGAAGAGTTCAAATACAACTTAGTAATACCAGAATTGCCGCCTGACACAGGATCTGCCAGAGCTTTCAGTCTGAAGGGCTAGAAAAACTTAACAACAGTAGTAAAAACAGGAGTAGTAATTAATGATTTGCTACATGCCTGTGGAGTAAATCACAGATATAGAAGGAGTCAAGTCTCCTATGATGAACAGCTTAACCACTTTTCCCAGCGAAGTTCCAAAGAATCTAATAATTTCATTTATTTAGTAAACACAAACTTGATTTTTAATACAACGTTAACTTTTTATGGGCACAAAATATTTTTCTGGGTAGTGGTGCACACCTACGATTGTAGCTCCTAGGAAGGCCGAGGCAGGAGAATTGCTTGAGCTGAAGAGTACTAGGCCAGTTTGGATGGCACAGAAGGACCATGTATCATGACAGTAATGAGAAATCTTTGTTCATGGCAATAGAAAAGATAGAAAAGGCTGGTTCTTTCTCACATCATTCTTTCTTTGTTTTCTTTTGGTCTTGGAGATAAGAGCCCGTGCCTCCTGCAGGCGAGGCCAGTCCTTTAACACTGACATATACACAATTCTTCTGAATCTCTACAGAGCCAGAGAGGAATCCTGAACACCGTCGTCTGCTCCTTAAATGTGGGCTGCGTATAGTGTTCTTGTTCAGAGAACAGCATGGCAAGGGTAGGGAAGAAGAAAATACACCTTAGGTCTGTGATAGTCCCTTGTGGAGCTCTGACTTCTGTGTCATTATGAGTAAATCAGCAAGGAATCAAGTAAGAAGGCAGACCATTTGCCAAACCATCCAGGAGCCTCAAAAGTGTCAAGTGAGACATTTGGGTCCAAGCACATCTGTCTGAAAAGCCTGGCATAGGCCTTTAGTCGTATAAAATAGGCAAAGTTTTCTTGGCTTAGGTGGCAGACTAACTAAGGCTTTCCAGCTTTGACTCACTGTTTGGTCCTCTCCTACCTTCCATGTTTTGAAGGCTCTGGGAGGAATATTCAGTTAGAGAGATAACGAAACATTTCTGCAACTGCAGTGTAAGTGACCTTTGCCCTTTTCTTGCTCTATATTGATTTTTTCTTACATACAGGAAGAAAAATATCTTACCTGAGTTCTAGGGCAATCTCTGGACAGAGCGAGCTGTGGAATTGAGAAGTTCTGTCTTTCCCTGTGGTGGCCAAGAGAGAAGGCGTTCTTTACCTGGGCCAGCCATTTCTCCATTTGCTGCTTCAAATGAAGCCTCACTTCTTTCAGGTTGGTCACTTCAAGTCTATTTTTCATCCTACAGCCAGAGAGCACATGTTTAAATGGACCCCATTGTGTCACTTCTATTCGTGAATCCCTTCAACAGTTTTTTATGCCTGCAGGCTGAAGTCCAAGTCGGTTACTGTGACCTGTTACCGACAGACCCAGCTCCATCTCCAGTCAATCATCTATCAGACCAGAAATCCTCTTCCAGATCCCGATATATTCTTGACACTGTCACCCACACTTGCTTCTGTCCCTAATAGAACTGACCTATCTTTACATGGCCCTTCCTCCAAGAAACTTTTACTGGTAGCAAGGGCTTCATGGCTAGGTATACCTGTAACTTTTCAGCATTTGATTTTGTTTGCATAGAATACTTTAATTAGTTTTTCTTTTTAAATTATAATTTGAAAAAAATAATTTTATGTGTATGAGTGTTTTGCCTGCATGTATGCATGTGTATCCTGTGCTTGCCTGGTACCTTAAGAAACCAGAAGAAGGTGTCAAATAGATTGAAAATGGAGATGTAGCTATTATGAGCCATCGTGTGGGTGTTGAAACCAAACGAGGGTCCTCTGCAAGAGTAGCAAGTGCCCTTAACCACTGAACCAGGCCCTTGTTCTTTCAAATCAAATTCACTTTGTTTTTGAAAGTTTATTGCCAGTGGTAATCATTCCGGCTGGAGACAGTCACTTATTTCATATTTAAGTATTCAGTGTCTCCTACTAGTTAGTATTCTTCTGGGAGTCCCAGGTCAGCCAATAAGAGCTTAGAGTACAAAACAATTCCTGCTTTCACATTTCTTTAAAAATTTATCTTCCTGGGTTAGGCAAAGAAAAGTCAGCAAGCAGAAGAAATAGGAATTTACAACATGGATGTATCTAAGAGCAAAAGGAATGGGAAGGGGTAACACAGTCTGGGGAAGTAGGAAAATAGACAGCGATTGAATATTCTCAGCAAAACCTTGATGGAAACTAGAGTTAGCCACAGAGATTCTGGGCCGAGTACATCCCAGACAGAGTCCTACCTGGACAGTAAAAGAATGCTAGGAGAGGCTAGGAAGGCAGCTGAGGCAAGTGCAGTGTGGGCAGAGACACGGGCAGCAGAAGTTCCGTGACAGAGGTCTGTAGAATAGCAGGAGGAATCTTCAGTCTTGTGCAATGCTTTGTTTTTCCCATCTTTAGGCATTGCCTACCTGCTGACCTGGGACAGATGGACTAATTGTTCAACCCTTCCATCACTATCTCCGGAAACAAGGATCCATACAGGACTACCTAGAAGTTTTTGGTGAATTTTAGTTCAGATACTGTTCAGTACTGAAATATAGAGGAGAGAGATTACTCTTATTTTTAGAAAGAAAAACCTGGAAACCTGTAACGGCACTTGAATACATTCTAGAATACAATTGGTGAAGAGGAAAATAGTCTCTTGAAAGGGACAGCAATAGCTTCCTTAATGCATTAATTGAGTTCTTATTTCTGTAATGGCTGCAAATCATCCCATAACTTATATATGAAGAGGCAAAGTTTGCTGGGTTAGTGTTCAATTCCAATAACCCACGAGATAGAGGCCTTACTAGTGCACTTGTGTATGAGCCCAGGTCACTCACTGATATTTCGCTTTTTCAAGTATCATGGTGTGGCATGACTTGTTCCTATATTTATACCATGGACTCAAAGCCAGCCATATTTTATCCATACCCCTGTTCACCATCCATTCCTTTTTTTTCGAGATTTTTTTTAATTTTTATTTTATTTTTTATTTTTATCATTTTTATTATTTATTTATTATGTATTAAAGATTTCTGCCTCCTCCCCGCCGCCGCCTCCCCTTTCCCTCCCCCTCCCCCAATCAAGTCTCCCTCCCTCGTCAGCCCTAAGAGCAGTCAGGGTTCCCTGCCCTGTGGGAAGTCCAAGGGCCACCCACCTCCATCCAGGTCTAGTAAGGTGAGCATCCACGAAACTGCCTAGGCTCCCACGAAACCAATAGGTACAGTAGGATCAAAAACCCATTGCCATTGTTCTTGAGGTCTCAGTAATCCTCATTGTCCACTATGTTCAGCGAGACCGGTTTTAACCCGGGCTTTTTCAGACCCAGGCCAGTTGGCCTTGGTGAGTTCCTGATAGAACATCCCCATTGTCTCTGTGTATGGGTGCACCCCTCGCGGTCCTGAGTTCCTTGCTCGTGCTCTCTCTCCTTCTGCTTCTGATTTGGACCTTGAGATTTCAGTCCGGTGCTCCATTGTGGGTCTCTGTCTCTGTCTCCTTTCATCGCCTGATGAAGGTTAATATTCAGGAGGAAGCCTATATGTTTTCTTTGGGTTCTCCTTCTTATTTAGCTTCTCAAAGAACCTGAATTATAGGCTCAATGTCCTTTATTTATGGCTAGAAACCAAATATGAGTGAGTACATCCCATGTTCCTCTTTTAGGGTCTGGCTTACCTCACTCAGGATAGTGTTTTCTATTGCCTGCAAACTTCAAGAAGTCCTTGTTTTTTACTGCTGAGTAGTACTCTAATATGTATATATTCCATACTTTCTTCATCCATTCTTCAATTGAAGGACATTTAGAACAACCACAAACATCATGCAGTTTTATCTGTAAGCATCTTTGTTTAGGTCTGAAAGAATGAGATTTTAAAATATGATCAAAATTACTACATTTAAAATAACAGTAATGGTTGTTCTATAAGATGAATTGATTCATTAAATGTACAGTTCTGAGGCTGGGCTCTACTGTTTTGCTCAGGCTTGAGTTTCATGGTTTTGAATATTCTCCCTTTTTTCAAGTTATTTTTTGTGTTAAGATTATCAGGTCTTATTGATTTCCAGCTTCATTACAAGAATGAAGAAAAGAAATTTCTTGCTATTGACTTAAGGTAGAGGGAAGGCTATACGATAAACTCCAGTGATTGGTCAGATTTAACATCCTGTGTGTCAAATATTACCTGAAGCTTATCTTTTCAGAGATGCCCCAGTGTGTCTACTAATCTAGAGCCCAGCGGGTGACTGCAGCAATACTTCAAGAAGCATTCCTAGCAGTATTTTTTTTTCTATTTCATTTAGTCCCTATGCTTGAAGTCTCAAGGTAGTTGTATTATCAATTATTTTGAGAGGATTATGACCTTGATATAAACAAAATTAAAATCCGGTTATTCATACCAACTGATAGCTGCCCACTGACTACGGGGAGTAAGTATCTAAACACCCAGGACTTGATAAGAGACCAGTCTTAAACACTCATATTTGACACATTTGAAGATGATGGTTCATTTATTTTTCTGTTGCTAGATTTAAGATTGCATAGTAAATGCTCAATAAATTTTGTAGGAAGGGGAATAAAGACAAATAGTTAAAAGCTAATCAGTTTTAAGCTCTTTTGAATTACAATCACGAGGTCTGGGAGAATGTGTTTGCTAAAATAGTCTTCCCAAGATAGTTGTTCTAAGTAATTATGCTATGCTCTTCTGTATAATTCTCATAGAGGGCATTCCTATTAGAGCTGGACTTTGTACACAGGCTTAGCAAAATGAAAAAAACTTCCCTTTGGAATGGGGTGGACATTGTAGTTTCCTAGACATTTTATAGAATAGGGGACAGTAATCTATACATTAACCCTACAGGTGAAATTTAAAGATGCAAACTTTAACCAGCCCTGTGTTTCTTCTGCATAAAGTTCTTATGTTTGAAGATCACTTGCAGTGACAGAATTTCTTCAGTTTCTCTAAGACACCATTTCTGCCTCATATTTGAAGTATGAAATCTTGACAAGGTATTTCTTTGGTTTTAGCTTTGTGGATGTGGTTTGCATTCTTTCTGTGGTGGTTTAACGGAGAAAGTACCCATAACCCATCATAAAGTTATATATCTTAATGCTTGGTTCCCTAGTTGGTGGAACGGAACTTTTTGGGAAGGATTAAGAAGTGAGGCCCTCTTGAAGGAGATGTATCACCGGGGCTGCATTTGAGGTTTCAAAAGCTCATGACAAAACAAAAAGGAATAAAGATGTAATTCTTCAGGCACTCATATATCAGAATCTTTCATGAGGTTACAATTGAAAATGTATCTCTTTTTGCCTAACATATTGCCTCAATAATTTTGGGGGGAAACAAAGAAAGATTTTGAATATTGAAAGAATTGATTGAAACCATTTGCCTCATGTATAATAAGAAAAAGAATTATGGCCAAATTTTTCATCAGAAACCATATAAGAAATTATCTTAGGTACTTTTGTATTGCTTTGAAGAGACATCATGATCAAGGTGATTTATAAAAGAAAGAGTTAACTGGAGACTTACTAATTAAGATGAGTCCATCTCCATCATGGTGGGGAGCATGGCAGCAGGGAGGCAGACAGAGTGCTCGAACAGTAGCTGAGAACTTGTTTTGTTTCTTTGAGACAGGGTTTCTCTGTGTATCTCTGACTGTGCCGGAACTCACTCTGTAGACCCAGCTGGCCTCTACCTTCCTGAGTGCTGGGATTAAAGGTGTGCACCACTACCTCCCCACTACATCTTTATTCTATCTTTTTTTTTTTTTTTTTTTTTT